>NC_056502.1:15305127-15372386 GCF_014905685.2 Nematolebias whitei
GGCAGTTTTTGAGCAGGAGGAGAGGCAGAGACACAGTTGAGCTGCGTGCTTTTTGTACCAGTGGTTTTCGGGGGGGGGGGGGGGGGGGCACAGCTGAGCTGCGCACGCTGTTTGTATTCGACCACGCGCACACGGGGGTTCTCTGTGCATGTGGGAAGAGGCAGCATCAGCACTGCCTTCAGCGTTATATCTAGTGCACCTGTATTGTATTGTGCACTGCTAGCTTAGTGGGGGGTGGGGGGTGCACACAGTTCGGTTCAGTAGGCGAGGCACTCGGTTCTGTTAACGGGGTGGGGCGCCCTGCTTGTATAATGGTAGGGGAAACAATGCGCTATGCTAGGTCCTTTTTATAAGACTGAGTTTACTGCAGCTCCTCAGACTAACAAAGTCTTTTGGATAAAAGATGAAATGCTTCAACAATCTTTTTTAAATCCATCCTGAGGACCTAACTTAACTTTTTAGATTTGTTTACCTGGATGATTGAGCAGCATCAAGATATCCTCCTGTTGGTAGCGTCAAGAATTATAAACCAATTTGCATAAACGCCTATGATTCATTTTTAAGGCAGGAGTTGCTTTAAGACAGCTGCTGATCTTGGCCTTGCTTAAAATGATATTAGCTCATTAATATGGTCTGAATTAAACTGTTTTTCCACAGCAAGGCTGTTCAAAGAGCTATCTACAACAGGCAAGATATTAATTTTTATAAGCTTTCCAAAGAGCCCTGCTTCAAAAGATCTAAACTATATAAGGTATATATATTTAAGACCCACTTGACTAAGAGAGGTAATCTGGATTTAATTTCATCTTCACAGACCTGAATCAACATGTCACCGTGTAAACTTTGGCCTTTCAAATTTCCAGTTTCTTTTCACACAATTCCAGTGAGGTGAAAATCGTGTTTTACCATGACTATGTTCTTGTTGCAGGAAATCATGATAATAGCTCTCCTCTTTTCCCCGTTACAGTGACTGTCATACTTCTCACCGCCGCCGTAGATCAGCATCACCCAGTCACCTGAAAGAAGAAAAATGTGGAAAAAAGAATTCAAGATCAATTACAGTTACAAACTTCAAACAGTCACGATGTCTATACGTATAATGCAATCCAAGATCTCTCCTAAAAACAGCTGACTGAATACACTGAGGCTAAAAAGAAAACAAATAATTTGGTTTAAAAGGGACTCACTGCCTCCAATGGCCTGCGTTGTGTTGTACAAGCCAATCACCGTTTTCTTTTTGTCGTTGTTGTTCACTTGAATAACTCCAGCATTTTGAACACCCCCTGCATCTCCACACAACTGGAACACGTATGTGTAACTGTCTTTTCCTTCCGTCACGTTGGCCTTAAAGCTGTCAACATGAGGATAAATTCCAGTTAACGTTTAACACGAGACAGAAGAGATAGAAAAACACTTAATAGCATGTAAGTAAAATTAATTTGTCATGGTTTGGTTACATTCACGAAATAATCTAGGTGCATATAAGAACATTCGCTAACATTTACACATTCCTTGTTGTATCTGCACAAGAACTGCATCTTCTGCTCTAAACACCAAAGTCTATAAAATGCATGTAAGTTATGTACTCCTACACTGCTGCGGAGAAATCAAATGAAATTTCGTTCAATTTACATGGTGCACTGTACAATTTTGAATGACAATAAAGTTTATATTTATTTTATTATAATGATATGGCCTTGGAGCAGGATGGTACAAAACTATGAAATCTCTTACACATTGTTGGCAAGAGGCTCGAGGCGTTCAAGGACTTTCTTTTCCGAGATGTTATCCGAGGCCAGTTTGCAAGCCTTGGTGGCGTTACCGGCAAACACGCCACTCTTGCACAGAACCAGCAGAACTGTAAAGGTCTGCAGCCAGATGTAACCTCGTCTGGGAACGCTGAACAGCTGGAATAAACGTAAAGGGGTGAGACGTAATCACATCACAAATACAATTTTATTTTAACATAATTACAACATATTGATGTTAACATTCCCAACAATAGTTGTTTTAAACCCAGATAAAAGAAAATCAGGAGACAACTGGTGAAGGATTTGACATGTGTTTGGATCATTAAAAAAAAAGTATTTTTAAGGAAAATGTTTTCAACATCTGAACAAGTAACCTTAACAATCTATATTGTTCCTTAGCGTGTAAAACTGAACAGTGCAAGGGTTTACAGCTGACTATCAAACAAGGAACTTCAATTTGTCCTTTTCTTCTTCAGGAAGGTATAACAGAAATATATTACTGTGGCTAGATACAACATAATAAATAATTTGGTCAAAAATGTGTTTTATGAAGTGTTTGTCGGAGTATACTCTGGTCTATAGGACAACTAAAGTTTGCTTAATATTTGCATCAATGTGTTTATTGCATGCTTTATATTTTTCTCAACAAACTCTGCAAAAAACATTCTTCTCATCTCACATACAGTATAAGATCTGACCACTCCTACATCAAATAGGTACAAATCTTAAAGAATACCTCTCCCGAGTTTTGTTACTTTAATGAACACACACATAAATCCATTAAAAACACACCCACACGTCCCATTGCTTAGAGACAAAAAAATAACTCCTAGTCGTGTGGATGGGAACGATATCTAAGTTATTGTACCAGTCTGTTCTAACATATTGTCTGGTTCTCTCCACAAGAAAAACAATTTTCCAACGAGTCAAATCATTAGTAACACTTGGAAAACTTCAACGTTCACCAGTACTACAGTTCACCTACCTGCATGACTTCTTTTACTGTAAAAGCGTCTCTTTGTAACACCAACTAGGTGTCTGTTTGTATCAAGACAGAAGTTGCAGATGATGACTCCGACTTAACACGAAGCTAATGTTGCTTCCTGGTTGACTTAACTAGCTAACGAGCATCAAAACCGAAGTTTTATTACGCAGAAACAAATTATCCGCGTTGGCGATAGAAATTTACATTGAGAAACGTTTTTGTTTTGCTGTTCCGGATCATTAAGAGGATTCCTTGAAAAGCGTGTAAAGTACTACTTAAGATGCTAACATGCTACAGAAAGAGCGGAGTGCGGAAGTGAAACCAAACATAAGCACGCGCATATGACCAACTGGAGTTCGACCAATCAGAGGCGTTTGAATTTTACTTCCGCGTCACGTGACCAGAAATATCTACAGGTGGCTGGCTGTTAGCATCGTGGTTAGCATAGATATGGCTGTTAGTGCTTTTTTGTGGCACACTGCCGTGGAAAACTCGAGAAAATTGGTAAAAGTGTATTTATCAGTACGTTGACACCGTAATGTCCACCATATTTATTTAGCAAAATATGTTCTTAACTCATTACTTTTTTCTTTATACTTTTGGTTCAACTAAGTCAATTTGGTATTCATTCAACCTTTATTTAGACCGGTTAATCCCATTGAGCCTCGAGGACTCATTTACAAGAGAGACCTGTTATAAATCACATCAAATTAACTCGTGAGCAAACAGTTCAGTGTGAACCTCGCCAACATGACGTCAGAAACCCAGTAGAGTAAACACATTTTATCCACATTACAGGCCATGGAAAGTAGATATCGGTGTATCACTGCTGTTTGCAGATGCATTATCAACAAAGCTTGTTTTCTAGACAAAGTTGTACCTTTGTTGCTCCAGTTTATCAGTATGGTCCCAATAGAAAACAACCTTTAATCTGTTTGGATTTTAATCAAGACTGTGCTCCTGAAACAATGTCCCACTCTACTTGTGCACCCAGTTTGCAAACAAAATGACAAGATTACTGATATCTTTTAGAGATGTATTCAACCTGGAGAGCACTTTGTGTTTGGTAAAACTTAGGGAAACTTTGTCACTGTTAACCAGTCCAACATGTCTCACAGCAATTAGTTTAAAAAAAAAGAAGAGAAGTGATTCACATTTTCATATTTATCTGAAATTTTCTAGTCACAACATGTAGCTGCCTAACCCTGAAAAACAATACAAGGCATACGTTAGAGAAAAAATAATTTATTGAGAGGTTGTTTGTGTTTTGCTGCAAATATTGATTGATTGCAATATTTTATAGCAAAAAAAATAAATCCTACAATTTAGTAGGCAATGCAGTTTATACATACTGTTATATAAAAAAACAAGTTCCCTCAGTAAAGCAAGACAGTGAACTTCAAGTCAAAATTACTATTTATTTTAAAACAGGTGTTGCTTTATGCACTCATTTCCCAGAACATTAGATTGACCAGTCTATCAGTAAGTCCCTCACTGATCTAGAATAGTGTGTACAAAGTTCAAGAAACACCTCTCTGCATCATAAACTAGTTTCATACATAGCAATAAAAATGAATCAGCACTTCATACTTTGAATATTTTTATCACATGGACTGATTGCTGAGAAGTTATGCACTTGATTACATGTTTTCTAAAAAAAAAAAAAAAAAAAACTCATCATAAACTAAAACTGTTCATTAAGAACAATAAATGAAAATGAAAGCCAAAAAAAAAAAAAAAAAAATCCTATTTCGGTCTAGTTGCCTAGTCCACTAACAGCAGTTTGGTTGTTGCACTTCAAATGTTTCAACGCAGATCGTTTTACTTAATCAATCAAGTTAAGTAGTCGCTTTTAAACAAATCATTCATTACCACTCAAGCATGCTGCCCTCCTCTCTGTGATTGTTTCATATGGGTATTTGCTTATTTATTATTTTAAGAAAACGGTTTTCTTTCCCTTTCTTTCCTCTTGGCATCTCATGGGAATTTGGGGACGTTTTAACGGCCTTAAGGCTTTCCTGCAAAGTGCAGACTGTCTCACAATTCACTTTTCTTACTCCCCTCCCCCCCACACACACTTCCTTGTTATCTCAACCCTTACCTTGACTAAATGTGAGGAGACACACCCGGCCATGCCTTGTCCACCAATCATGAGACACACTCAGGAGGTGTACTTCCTGTATCTTGTGAAAGAAGAGTGGGACAGGAGAGGGAAGATTTGTGCACTTGTTTTGGGGTGTGTGGGGGGGTGTCCTCTCAGTCTTATGATCAGTAACAGGGGACAGCAGAAGTGGACACATTCACAAGTCTTTTTTTGTTGTTGCTTGTTTTATGCGGGATCTTTCCTGTGGAATGCCAACAAATGTGAAGACAAACGTTGAGGCGAAGAGGAGGGGAAAGATAAGTGTCAATCTGTCGAGACTTGTTTGGGAATTTGAGGAAGGAGGAGAGCTAGGGAAAGACAGCGAGAGGCAGCAAGAGGAAAAAGCAAGGAGCACTCAGGCATAAACATGAACTATTCAAAAGAGTTGATCGACTGAGAGAGAGAGAGAGAGAAAAGACAGTTGAGATTTATTAGGAAAAACAAGAGGAAATCTACTCGGATAACGCCAAGACAAAGAGAATGAATTGTCAAAAGTTGTGCAATCCTATGCTTTTGAGCTGAGCTTAAACAGAGGGGGAGAGCAGTATCTCCTCTGGATACACGTTCAGGTGAGTTTTATTATTATAATTCTGAAAGTTGTGTCTGATGAAGGCACGTTTAAAGAAGTTGTTTGCACGCTACATGCCTTGCCTATGTGTCACAGGCCTCTGCTTTCTGTAAGACGGTTTGCATTTTTACAGGTTTGTGCTGCATTCTTACAGAACAGTAAGAGGGTGTCACCTTTTCTCCTGACTTCTTTACACTAAACATGATTTACTCAAAGTAAATGTACAGAAATTGAAAAAACAAGTACAAACAAAATATAACTGCAGTTTAAAGAGTAACAGCGCAGCTCTTAATTTTTATGCACAAAGCGACTGTGTTGAATTTGGTCTTCACTTGGATGCTTTATGAATTTAGATCCTTTTAACTAACCCGTGTGTTAACCATCTTCTAGATTCACCAAATTATGGTACCATGGGGAGCAAAAAGGCCATTTCTACCATTTTTGACACGTTGTCTAGCCTAACTGTACCTGACTACAAGTTTCATTCAGGACGAAACTCTCGAGACCCAAGTCCATCGCCAAAAACTATTGCTTCGTTGGAAGAAGAAAGAGTCAACAAACAAAATAAAAACGGGAGGAGGGAGGTGGAGCAGCAGCAACACAAAGACAGAGCTTCTGATCTCTGGGTCAGAGAAAGAAAAAGAGAGCCGGATGAAAGAGGAAGGAGGCGAGAAGATGACAAGAGCCAAAATGGTAGGCTGCTGTCGAATGTGGAGAACACAGAGACTGAGCAAGGAATAAAAAAGAAGGGAAAGAAAGGTGATACATTTCCAAGAATGAAACAAGTTGACAGAGGTCCTCAAAGTACTCCTCCTGAGATGGAAGAAGACAGGAGACAGAGAGATGGTCAAATAGATAGCTGGGAGAAAAAGAGACAGATGTACAGGGAAAGAGAAGGGCGACAAAACCCTAGAAGAAGATACCCTGAAGACGAGAGAACAGTAAAGAGTGAACAATATACCTGTAAGATGTCTGGAGTTGAACTTCAAGAGAGGACAAGTGAAACTACTGGTTCACGGGACACAAGAGATAAAGAAGTAGCTAGAAAAAGAGAAAAGATGAGAGCTGATGTGGATGAGGCCAAGATGTATTCACTTCATAGAGGTCAAGAAAAAGAGAGGTACGCAGAAAGAAAGGAGAGGGCTCAGAGGAAAGAGAGGATGAAAGATGCCAGGAATGAAGGAGACCTTGAGAGTAAGCTGAGAAGAGACCAAATGAAGGACAGAGAGAGGGAAGAGGCATCAAGTCAATTCAGCAAATATGAGGAGGTAAACAGCAGCAAAATGCCACTAGAGAGGGATAAGGATGGGCAGAGAAAGAGAGACATGGATAGATCCAGGAGGAGAGAAGAGGACAACCGGAAAAGATCTGACGAGGTTTTCATGAGAACAGCAAGGCAGGTGGACAGAGAGGAAATATTGAGAATGGAAAGAAAATTAATTGATGATAGGAGAGTGGATGATCAATACAGAAATGAGAGAAGATACAAGAAGACATGTGAACAACAGGCAGACAAAAGCAACAGATCCATGAATGATTCAGCTCAGAGGCCGCCTCCACAAGTCCAAAGAGGCAGAGAACGGATCAGTGATGGGGACATTGAGAAATATAGACAAGACAGAGACATTTATAGGGAAAGGGAAAGAAGGACAAGACAGGCTGTTGAAGGTGAAAGAATAAAAGAAAGATGCAGCGAACCAAAGGCAGCAGCTGACAGAAGTCAGAAGCAACAAATAAGAAGTGAGAAACAAGGAAGAGATAGAAGAGAAACCACAAATAGCTTGCCAGAGAAGAAAAGGATGTGGTTAGAGCCACAGAGGGGCAAGACAACTGAAGATAAAAACAGTGAGAGTTATCAAATGCAGAAAAGGGAGAGGAGAAGGGAGGAGATGAACGTGGAGTCAATGGAAGAAAAGGGAAGACCCAAGAGGCGAGAAAAAGCAGAACCAGATGAGAGGAACTTGGAGCAAAGCTATTCTAAAAGAAGGCATGGTGGCAGAGATGTGTATAGCGGAGACTCTGCGGGAGTGAGTGTAGATGGAGACGATGAGGTGAGTGAAATCTGGACAGAGCGAGGAGGGAAGGAACATCTGTCTGACAGTTGTGGAGAGATAGAGGAACGGCGACAGGGAGATCTACAGGGAGAGATAATGACCAACAACACTGAGGAGAGTGACACAGACGAAGATGGTGGGCGTGAATCTTGGGCACCATCTGGAAGTGAAAGAGGAAATGATGGGAGTTGGAAGCAAGACAGAATTATGTCAGGAGAGAACATGGTTGTGACTTTGTCCAGTGGTGGAGACGAGGAAGAAGAAAGAGAAAATTATCAAAAGGAGTTTAAGGACTATAAGAATTCCTGTGAAGCTGGTGCTTCAGATGAGGATCCAACGCCTGATAGTTCCATGGGTTCTGAAGGTGATGATCGGGACGAATCTACTACAAGGAATGAGGAAGTGGTTAATGATGATGCACAAGGGAGTCAAAAGAAGCCAAAGTATGTCTTCTTTGTTGCTGGGCAAAGTCATTCCCGGTCAGAAACAACTGAGCTGTCATCGTCAGAAGATGATGAAGTGGGAGGAGTGGAAATAGACGAACCAAATTCAGAAACTCTTAATCAAAGTAGTGATGAGGCCAAACATGAATCTCAGGATGCCCAGCAGCTGACATCCAGCAGAAACAACAAGCAAAGTGACTACAGTTTTCCAATAAAGGAAGGACTCTCAACAGGAGACACAGCTGAAGGGGACATTCGATACAATGCATCCAAAGAGCTACAAGATGTTGAACTTAAAGAGGAAATGAGGAGCAAAGTGGAACCCGTGCGCACAGGATTTAGAGAAATGAAAAGCGACTCAAAAACTGAACAACTCCTTGTACATTGGAGAGAAAATAATAAAGGAAGACGACAAAGTCATGCTGATACTCGTTCTAGAGACAGTTTGGAGCGAATTCCACCCTTCTTGGATGACATGAACATTGAAACAATGAGTCAAGAAGAGATGGACGAAGTTCGGATCAGAATGAGCGGGGCATGGACCATGTCCAAGGAGCCAAAGCGGCATTCCCAAGCCCCCCACCTGAAATGGGCTACAAGTGTGGTGCGCGAGATCCTGGGACACTCTGATGAACAGGTGGTGAATGAACCAAAACAAGATCAAGGGGCCAAACAAATCAAGAATGATGAGGAAAAAGACATTGATCCACAAAGGAGTTTTGATTTGCCGATTATTTCGTTGACAAGAGATGATCAGAATTCAGACCCGGAACTGGAGGAGGAAGACCTGGAGGTGGACTTTAAAGGTATGGGACAGACCCAAGCCAACATTCAAGCAGGCCACGTCACAGCTATACATGTTGTAACACCTTCATACACTAATACTGACACACATTTAAACACCGAGGGGAAGGAAAATCACACTATGGACCAAAAGACTGAACTCTCTGGTCAGGCTCAGTTAGAAAGAGCAGATATAAAAGAGTTAAGAGAAACAGACAATGGAAAAAGCAAGGGAAAGGAGGTGGAGGAGTATTTAATGATCAACACACTGTACAAGCCTAAAAGCTGCCCCGTTCTTAACTATGATTCAGAACCTGATCTTGTAACTCTCCCTAAAGAGGGTAGAAGCCAGGAGGTTAAAGACGAAATGAGTGAAGGAGCAGAAGACAGGCAGACAGAAGAGGGGAATACAGAAGCGGAGATGGAGAAATTTATAGAAGAAACTGAGGTGGAAGTTAGAAAGGATGAGATAGGAGCTGAATTGAAAGCGGCGACTGTCACAAAGTCTTCCAGTTTTCTGAATATGAGCCCTGAAGTTCGCATACGGAGGCGGGCGATCCGTAAAACCAATAAACAAAGAGACGAAGACCATGTAGACGTGGAAGAAGAAATAAGTGTTGGAAGGGATCGCAGAGCCAGAGTATTCTCTCCAACAGGTAAAGACAGAAAACTAAGACAACACTGGGATTTGATCAAATTCATTAACCGTTTCCGAAATCTGCAGAACCACCTCTTGATTTTTACCTCCGTCTCTTTTTGTTGTCTGTAAGCATTGCAGTTTACCTTCAAACAAGACTGCGTGCTTACAACAATCAAAATCAACAAATAACACTTTAAAATCACATTCTTCTTTTTCTTTCTTCTGTTTTCTAATCTCAGGAACATTTAATACCTATAGATTTACACCACTCAAAGATAAAAAAAAAAAAAAGTACTTAGTTATCTACCACTCTCGGTTATCTTTGCACCAATCGACACAAAGTGAATCATCTAAACTGGAAACGGTGTCACAATGTTGTGATTACATTTCATGGTGGAAATTAGCAAAGGCGGAGCAAGAAAGGGAAAATCCAAGGTGTGACTATAACGTGCAGATGTTAATCCTCTTTTCAGACAGACTGTTAAAGCATAGGTTCTGGAAACAATCATTTCTTTTCTGTAACTTATAGTGGCGGGGCATTTAATTTACTGAACTAATTTATTATGTAGTTAATGTATATATGTTGTAGCTTTTATTTCTTACACGTTCAAGATGATGTTTTGTAGCGTCACTACAAATAGCTACATTTTTATTTCAGATGACGTTCACAGTAAAAGCTTGGGAGAGGTGAACCTAAGGTGAGTAAAATAAAAATTGTGCACATTTTTAAATACTCCTATTGAAACCAGTCGAAGTTTAATTTTTAGAGGAGCAATAGTGCGGGTACTAAACAGTCTCCTAAAATCTGATGTTTTTGCAGTTATACTAAATGAGCTTTAGAGGGTTTTTTTTTTATGAACTCCACAGTTATGTTTTTCTTGTTCTTTTTTTGGCAGGAATGCTTTCGACAAAATGGCAAGACTCCAGGGGAATTCAAGTTTTCTCAGTAAGTTTCTCGTTTTTATTTATTCGTGTTTAAGCGCCAAAAATAATCATCTGATATGTTATATACGTATCTTCATTGCTGCCTTGTTGTGAAATATATATTTTTTTTAAGTTTTGTTAGCGTCAGTGACAGTGATGTCTTAACGTAAATCTGAAGAGTAATAGACCAGTTGAGGCGACATGACGATATACGAGCTGAGAGCAGCAGGGAAAAGCGTGACAGGCTTGAGCGTTTCCCCTCAAAGTGTGTGTGAGTCATATTTCTGTGTAAATACAAGCTCAGTGACTGTTTATCTCTTAATCACCTAATGCTGGGTTCAAAACTTCAGTGTCATACACAAAAGAGAGCAAATCTATATTCGTTTACTTCTGGCTCACACCATTTAAAAATAATGTGTTAAACAAATTGAAATGGTAGCCGTTCTCTTTACTACTGCTGCACTTGGCTGTTACGAGAAATGGGAAAGGAGTGTGTTGGTGCTTGATCTGTGTGAGTGTGTTTGTGCTAGTCACAGACAGGTTTCTGCAAGCAGTCATTTTTTTATGAACTTGTCAGGAAAACAGCTGCGGCTGTGATTTTACATTCCGATCAGTGTGTGTATAAGAACTGTTTAAAATGCTAAAAGCGACTCGTGAAAAACACTTTTCTGTCTCCACTTGTTTTACTTCTTTTGCTTCCTGTCCATTTAGAGAATTTATTCTTTCTTGACTCGTTTGTCTCTCTTCTTCTCTCCCCCAGATGCAGCGCTGCTCTACCAGCAGTACAACGAGGCGGCACAGAACATTGAGATTCTGCGTCAGTTTCGCTCCGATGTTCTCTCAGTGGGTGAAGACCCTAACCTGTCCCCCATGCCCTCACCTCCCCCTGCCCGCAGACCTCTTCCTCCCATACCTCCAGTCCCACAGTTGTGCTCCTTGACTCATGCCGGCTCTGTCACAAGTGCCAAAAATTTGCCTCTCCCAGACATCCCCAGGACTGAGCACAGGCCGCCCTCTCCACGTTTGTCCATCTCACTCACACAGTATTCCGTTCTGTGGCGGGAATTGCCGGAAGTCAGGAATGACCCTGAGCTGGAGATGCTCACAGAGGATCAAAGACGACTACAGGAGGTAAATGTCTTACATCGTATATATTTGATGGGCAAAGACTCCTCATGTAGCACTCCCAAGCTCTTCAGATTTTTTAATGAATAAGACTGAAATGACCATCCCATTCAATCCCTAAAGAAATGGTACTAGAGTTTGGTTCACAATGCTGGCAGTCAGTTGGACTCCTTCAGGATGGGAGTTGGACTTTGCCAGGACTGCCTGTTGTCACTGATTCCATTCATAGCTTTTATGGACAGGTTTTCTCGGTGCAGCCAGGGGGCAGAAGGAGTCAGGTTTGATGACCTCAGGATTCCATCTTTATTTGTAGATTATGTGGTCCTGTTGTCGTCCTCGTCCATGATTTCCAGCTCTCCACTGAGAGCTGGAGATCTCAGTGGAGTGTTTAGTTCACAGCCGAATGTGAAGTGGGTGGGATGAAGATCATCACCGCCAAACCTGAGGCCATGGTCCTCAGTCGGAAAAGGGTGGATTGCCCTCTCTGGGTTTTGGGTGAGGTGCTGCATCAAGTGGAGGCATTCAAATATCTCTGGGTTTTGTTCACGAGTGTGGGAAGAATGGAGCACGAGATTGATAAATGGATTGGTTCAGCTTCTGCAGTATTGCAGACACTGTGCTGGTCTGTTCTGGTAAGGAGGAAGCTTAGTTGTAAAGCGAAACTCTCTGTTTACCAGTTGGTTTATGTTCCTACTCTCATCTACAGCCACAAACTCTGGATAGTGTCTGAAAGATAACGAGATCTCAGATATAGGCCGTCAAAATGAATTTTCTCTGCAGGGTAGTTGGACTCTCACTTAGAGGTAGGGTGAGAAGTTCAGTTAACTGGTAGAGACTTGAAGCTGAGGCGATGATCCTCCATATCGAGAGGAGCCAGTTTAGGTGGTTCAGGCATCTTGTAAGGATGCTCCTGGACACCTCCCTATAGAGGTTTTCTGAGCATGTTGGACTGAGAGGAGACCCTGAGGCAAGACCCAGTACACAGTGGAAGGACTATGTCTATCTGCTGACAAGAGAATGCCTTAGAGTCCTTCCAGAAAAGATGGAAGAGCTGGGTGTGGAAAGAGATGTCTGGACCTCCCTTCTCAATCTGCTGCCCCTGTGACACAGCTCCGAAACAAGCGGCAGATAATGGATGGAGTCTGAACTTGTTTCAACGCATTTTGTTGGCAATGACTTGCATGCTGATTATCTTTGCTTTTCCCAAAGCATTTACTTCCTTGTTTTGGTGTGAAGTAATCTAAACTTGATTTAGTTATGAATCTTGTTAGGATTCTAAGTGATTTGCACTTTCATCTCTGGAAAGTTTCTCAGATTGCATACCTGGCACAGCGAAGTTCAAAATAATCCTGAGGGCAATTCAAATTAACGATTGTAATTTATTGCCCCATGAGCTTCACTCTGAAATGCCTTGTTTTCTCTTGCAGAAAGTGTAACTTTTGCTTTTTTATTTTAGGAATTGTTTCCTTGTTCTTGCTCATTGCTATTAACTTGTTGACACATTAAAATCTCGCATATGATACAGCTTTGTCACATCACAGATTAACGCTACTTCTAATCCAGTTTTCATTGAAAGTGTTTCCAGCCAACTGTTCTGTTGAACAATGATGTACATTTCTCTGTAAACTTCACAAGAAACATGAGTCACAGTGGAAGATTTTTCACGTGTTGTGAAATCACAACTGACAACTTTTTGCTCGTTGGGTGTCAATTACATGTTTTCATTTGGTTCCACTTTCATCCTTTCTCTGATTTTGTCTGCAAGGTGAGATTTGAGGTTGTGACGTCTGAAGCATCCTATTGCCGGAGTTTGGACATAGTTGTTGATCATTTCGTCAAGTCCAAAGATCTCGATACGCTGCTGACCACTCAGGATAAAAAGTGGCTGTTCTCCCGCCTGTCCGACGTTCGAGCCATCAGCCGCAGGTCAGAAACTTGAAAACTGTTATTGACATAAAGGTTATTCTCTGTGTACATCTAGTGGCAAAACGAAATATCTGTGAGATCACGAAGGTTAACGTTCTTCTTTTTTTAGATTTTTATCCAAACTGGAGGAGCGAGTGGAGTCGGACGTCATGCACTTTACTGTGTGCGACATCATTGTTAAGCAGTGTCCACGCTTCAGGACAGTTTATGTGCCGTACCTCACCAACCAGTCATATCAGGACGCCACCTACCAAAAACTCATGTAAGCAGTTTGTGTCTTTGAGTTTCCTCCCATTGAAGGAGATTTCTTTTAAGTTTTAGATCCAATGGAAACTATTGTGCGTTTGTTTTTAGGAACGGGAATCCGGGGTTCAAGCGGGTTGTGGAAGCGTTAGAGAAGAGTCCTGTTTGTCAGAGACTTCCTCTTCGCTCCTTCCTTGTGCTTCCCTTCCAAAGAATCACAAGAATGAGGCTGCTGGTCCAGGTGTGTATTAAAACCCTCAAAGACCCTTTCAGTTTTATGCATTTTTACCTGACACAGACCTTTGACTTTTGCAGAATATTGTGAAAAGAACAACTCCTGGTACAGTGGAGGCAACAAATGCCATCAAAGCGTTAAAACTTCTTGACAAGGTGCAGTAACTTTCTATTTTTATGCTGTATATGGAAAATCATTATTCAGTACTGAAAAACTCCTCTTCTCCTCTTGTTTCTCTCTCTAGATGATTCAAGACAGTAACGACAGCATCTCTCAGATGAAAAACATTGAGTCTTTGGTCACTCTCAATTCTAAGGTGGACTTTGAGTGCAGAGTGAGTAATAAAAAGGAAATATTGGTATTATGGTTGCATTGATTGATAGACTGATTGATATTTATGTATTTATTCTCTGTCCTGGAACGTTAGACTAGTTTTAAAACGTTTAAAACTTTTAAAAAGTTTTCAAATCATTACAGTATGTCTTTGTTGACTCATAGTGGAGCCACTGTAAATTCCTGATAGGTGTGAAAATGACAGTAGCTGCTAAAAAGGAGAGGTTTGGTGTTCTCCAGGACATTAACTGCTTTAGAGCAGCAAGGTGAAGTTGTCGGGCCACTAGTCTTCCCATTAAAGAACATGGAGACAGATATCCTGTCTAGGATGATTTATTTGCTGTGTTTCTTCTGGTATTTACACACAGCAGTAAACCAGTGAAGCACAAACAAGCTTGAACAACAAGGCTCCATCTGTGTCAGGAGAGAAAATAAAAAACCTCCAACTGAGCTCTGCACTTTACACAGAGCGGTGTGTTCACTAGCATTGGAACAGCCACGGTGCATTCAAGATTATAAGAACTACTAAATTCAGAAATAAACGAGCCATAATAACCAAACAGAACCTAGCTCGGTAAACAAGCCAACTACACAACAACGTGGGCTTTCTAACAACTTTGTTAATAAAGGTTAATAAAAGTTGAATGAAATGAATATATTTCTTTAGAATCAAACTTTTTAAAGAGCAATCTTTCATTGCTCAGTTCAAATTTTCCAAGACTTTGTCATTGGATATTGCACCCAATAAATGTTGTTTTGGAAATTCTAACCATTCACTTTTACTTAATACTCTTACTTTAAGTACAGTTAATATGAGAAATTTACTTTTGATACTTAAGTGCATTAAATGTCAGATACTTCAAGATTTTTACTCAAGTAATAATTTTAAAGGAGGCTTTAACTTTTACAAAAGTAATTTTATGGTAAGATACTTGTACTTTCACTTAAGTATCACTTTGAGGTACTTTATACAACACTGGCAAATTATCTCGTGAACTCGTGGCTGTGGATTTTAATGAATTTATCGGAAAATAAGCACTGGATGTACATTGAGATGATTATCTTTTGGAGTCAACTCAATTTAAAATAGCCTCCACAGCTAATTTTAGCCAACGTGGCTATAAACTTTGTCAGTTCTACAGATACTGAAGTAAAATCTGGTCAAATTTACACACACATACTCAAAGCACTAACAGACCACTCAAGATCTTTCTCTGTGTTTTTGACGTCCAGGATAGCAGGTGATGAGCATTTATCCAAGAAATGCTGGTTTAATTTCAATATTTTTCAGTGGTGACAGTCTAATAGGACATAACTAATAATGTGTGTTCTGGTTAAATTTCAGACTCTTCCTCTTGTCAGTCAGTCTCGGAGGTTGGTGCGTGAAGGTCCAGTGACTCAGCTGTTGGATTTTTCTCTAAAAGACACAGAGAGAAATATTTACTTGCATCTCTTCAATGACTACTTGCTAATCTCTGTACATAAAGAGTGAGTAACCAAACATGTTACTTTGTAATTCCATTATAATCCATCTGCAGCTAGCCAGCTCCTCTCTCATTACCATCTGTTGCATCCTGTGCTCCTATTATCTGCTGTCTTTTGGCATCATCTCTTTAGTCTTATCACAGCTTTTCCTTCCGCTGTCCCGCTCGTCATCTGTGTTTATGCTGTCTGCTGTTTGCAGAGGGGGGAGGTTCACGGTGGTCGACCACAGTCCTGTGAAAGACCTGCGTGCGGAGAACTTCCGCGTTAAACTTCTCTCCCTACAGAAGAACGTTTTCCGGTTGCACTGGACCAACGAGTCCCTGCTTCTAAGAACCGATTCACAGTAAGAGACTTGGACACGAGGAACATATAAAATCAGAAAACAAACATTTGTTTGGAAAATGCATTTGTGGGTGGAGCAGAATAGCTGAATATGAGTTGCACAAATTAAAAAAAAGTCTTATTTTCTCTGTCAATGCCAAACAGCTTATCTGCTACTGACTCTTGTTTGGTGTTGTTTATTGGATTGGATGTTTGAAGTTTTAAGAAACAATTTGACAATTTAATCACTTAATAAGCAGAGGCCTCAGTAGCATGTGGAAGAACCATACACAGCCAGAACAGCCTGGCACCTCCTCCTCGTAGAGCTCCCTAGCTTGATCACATACTTCTGTGGGATAGCATCCAGCATCCAGTTTAGCCTGTGTGGTTGTAGTGGTCACTCTGGTACCAACAACATGCCCACGTTGATCCCACAGGTGTTCAACAGCGTTGAGTTCAGAACTGTAGGCATCCTTTCCACTCCCAAATTATTGAGCTAGTAAGATAAAGATAAAGATAAAGCTAGTTAAACCTCATTCTGTGGGGATGAGTGTTGTCATCATGGAGTATAGAGTTTAGTTCCAGACTGTGGAGATGTGGGATTACCACTGGTTGATCACAGGTGCTGACAATCGGACACCTTATTGTCAGCACATAGGTACCAGTAGCTCAAAATAGAGTAAAGCTGTTAGACAGAGAGGATTTGGTTTTTATAGGTACAACCTACATACTCAGCTCTGCTGCTCAATCCAAAAACGCATTTTGAACAAATAAAGGTGACATCATTTAATGAGTTATATGGAGTTTCCAACAGTATCAGATTTATTGCCAAGAAGTATTGTTACAGCCATACAGAAATAATCAACCTAACACAAATTTCCTTACTTTTTGGTCTAGGTTTAGAAACTAGTAGGTGACATCTGTCTGTCTGTCTGCGAATGGCTGTTTTTCTGTTTTGAGTTCTGTTGTTTCAGAGCTCTTTGGTGTTTTTGCAAAAAACTGCATATTTACCTGCTGAAATATTCTTTTAAAAAAAGCTAAGTATGCTTGGACTCACTGGACTGGGCTAGTATGTGAGATCACAAAAAAATCCCCCTTTTTTATTTTAAAGCCAGTTGCTGAAGAAAAGCTTGTTCATACCTAATCCACTACGTTTGAGCATATTTAAAAGAAAATATAAGATGTGGAAGATGCCGTCTTTGCATTAACAACTCAAAAAACACAGTTTTACATTTATATTTAATATATTACTTACACTATATATATATTTACACTATTATTATTATTTACACTGTTTTTACTCAAACAATTAAATGACTCAAAGTAACAAAATCAGTTTTTGTCATCACTGCTGACAAAATGAGTCACACTGAGGGTTTTTTCAATATTGAGTTAATATTAATTTAATCAAATGTCCATCTCTAAAACTTCAAAATGATACATAGTTGGTTGGAATTTGGTGACTTATCACATGGTCTGGCAATAAACTAATTTTGTTTAACAGAGCGTGGGTTTGAAAACATCTTTTTTATTGGTCTGGAGTGATGCCATGGGAATTCTAGCTGTGTATTTTAAAAAAAGAATCTCTGAGCTTCACAATGATGCCAAACTTTAAACGAAAGGATTTCCCTGCACTATTGCAGATGCCAAAGAAGAATGGTCAATTTGAAAGGAATTAAAGAGTAGAATTAAAAGGATAATTTCCAAAGACATTCATGTTAGCAACCTTTCATCTAGAGGTAGATTAAAAAGATTATTTGCTATTTTTGTTACTGAGATCACTAGATTAGACTTTTTTTTTTTTTTTTTTTTTAACACAAATCTCAGTTAGGATAAAAATCAGTATTTTCACCTTTTTGCACAGCAGCCTGAGCTCATTCCAGCTCGTTTTGCCAGAATGGGTCACATTTATGCTGACATGATCCTGCAAATAAGTAAATACTAAAGTGACAAAAATCATTATCAAACAGTTAGGATATTTGAATTGATGTTTTTTAGAAAAATTATGAACAATAATAGCTTACCTGATGTAGATAGCTCTTTGAATTACCTCAGTTTGGAGTTTCATTCTGACTGGATTAACGAGCTAATGGCTAGTCTGAAGGAGGCTGAGACCAAAACGGATTTCTATTGTTTTAAAACAACCCTAATCTCAGAAATTGTATTGTTTTTAATGCAAAAGCTACTTTCTGCAGAAAAAGAAGTGGTGTTCTTGCTGGAAGTGCTACAGCTACTTGCTGCTGTCACTCTTTGAGCTTGCAGTTAATCTCCAAATTCTGTGTAAACAACCAGTAATAACAATCTCAATATTGTGGTTTTGAAATTGGAGTCTTATTCCTTCAAACTGAGGTCATTCAAAAAGCTATCTAAAACTGGTAAGACTTTAACGGTTAATAAACTTTTCACGGAAACCCACTTAAAAAGATCTGAGCTATTACTTTAAACAATAAATTTCAGAACGTAAAACAGCCATTCAAATAGGAAATATTTTTCACTAGGTAAAATCATGAAGCCACACGTAACTTGAAGTTTTTCCACTGAACTGAATAATTTTAGCAAACAGACAGAATCTGCCAAATCTGTTGTCTCAAATCAGATTCACTTAATTGTCCACATAAGGAAGTTTTTCTTGCTACAAAGTGCTACATTTGTTTAAGGAATACAAACCACATTGTAAAATAATAATAGTGCAATTCTCCTAAAGTTGAAAATAAAATGGCAACATGATGGCTCAGTGGTTGGTTGGCACTGTTGCCTCACAGCAAGAAGGTTCTGGGTTCAATCCCCGGTTGGACCTATGTGGAGTTTGCATGTTCTTCTCATGTTGTGTGGGTTTTCTCCGGGTACTTCAATTTCCTCCCACAGACCAAAAACATGCATGTTAGTCTGCCTTCAGGCCCAGGCCTCCTTGCAAAAGAGATCTGTGATCTCAATGGGATTTGCCTGGTTAAATAAAGGTTAATAAAAATGTAAAGAAATTAAAACAATTTTACCTGTGACACTAAAATAGACGTATTCCAAACCTAAATGTTTTCTATTGGAGCAAAATAATGACGTAGGAATACAGAAAAGTTTGAGTTGGTTGGCTTCACACTTACTGGCATCATCCTAACAGTAACGGGTCAAAGTCAGAAAACACTGAGTCAGGATTAAAGAGAAAAATCCTCAAGTTTTTTATTTCAACAGTTTCAGTAAACTGCCCCCTTCTGTATAGAATGAGGAGTTTAGTTTTAAATGTTTGCCTTAAAATAATGTCTTTTCAAAATAGAGAAATACATGCATCACACCATGAGTGTTTAAAGTTGTTAAAATCATATTTTGAGTCAAAAAGTTAAATTTAATGAGACTATTTGAGACAATTTCCAGGCAGTATGCAAAAACAGGTCTCTCTTGTAAATGAGTTCTCGTGACTCACTGAGACTAACCTGTATAAATAAAGGTTGAATGGAAAAAAAAAAAAGCTTTCTGTGTTTTAGTAAAGTTTAGATAAAACAACTTTTTGTTTTGTCTGAGCCATAAAAATAGATATAAATAAGATCTAGGAATCTTATTTTGAAGTTCTGTGTGTGTTTTCTATCTGTTCGTTGACTTTTGGAAAGGATGTGTCAGTGGCCCATCACAAAAGTTGGATAATAAACTCCTTTCTTTAACGTTTTCCCTGCAGGAGTGATAAGCTACGCTGGATATCAGCCATCTCCAGGCCCCATCCAGAACTAGATTTTTCTGCTGCAGAAGGTATAAAATTAAATTTGGTCTAGATGATCCAACAAGGAGTTGTCAAAGTTCTCAGTCACAAATTGTGAAGAGTATATGAATCATGCTCATATATATATTTCACCAACACAAAATATGAGTTTGATTTCTGATGTGAAATATTTTCTGTCATTTTTATCTTTTGACAGCCGTTTTTCTTTTTCACACTTCTCCAATCAAAATAAGCATGTGTGTACGGGTGACATGAAGAGATAACGATACAAAAACAATGTTCAGCCCATATTTTGAACACACAACGGGCTGAAGTGTTTGAACATTAATGCAGAATTATAGGCCACAACTCAGCTTGCTCCTGTTGGTTGTGAAATATGATGATCTAGTTTACTGACAAACATGCCATTAGCCAGTGAGAGGTCGAAAACCAGATTTTACATTGTCAAATTCATGCAGGTCGTGACCTCGAAGTGTTTACAGCCAAACAGCTAAGATCCCTTAAAATCTTCATGACTTTCAGTCGACGTTCTGTCAAACCTGTGAAGGAAAACTCTAGAATGAGGATTTCTAAAGCTCCATCATCTCTGCTGTTTCTGGCGACAGAAAATAAAGTTTTGGGTTTAGTGTAACAATTTAGTAATTATGTAGTAATAGTTATTAACACTAAGGGTTTTTTTTCTGTTAATAACTGCTAAAACAGGATTTGCTTTGATTATTAAAATAGAACGTTAGGCTGGTGGAAATCATGCGTATTATTGTGGGGTGATAGAAAATAAAAACTCAAGCAGCTCTTAAAGGTTTCTGGGAGAAGTGAATAAAGGCCTGTTTATGAAGTTTATAAGTCTAGATTTGCAATACTGATAAAAATACACGTTTGAGTAGACTCAATGTTTTTTTCTCATGAGCATTCTTGACTTATCCAGAGTAGCTCTGGACCAATTTGCCTCTCAAATGTCACCTTTCCCTCTCTTCTATCCAGATTTAGCCCAGATGCAGTGTATCCGAGCTTATATTGCTCAGCAGCCTGATGAGCTGTCTTTAGAAAAAGCTGACGTTATCTTGGTGCACCAGGACTCCAGTGACAGTAAGTCCATCACATACTGAAATATATAACCCGCTTGCAGAAAAAGCAGCATCACTCACACAGTTTCATTATAAAACAGCACCGATTTGTACGTTAGTTTAAATGAAGTGCTCCTTTCCTTCATGTTGGATTCTCCTCTATTTCTAGATTGGGTAGAGGGAACCAAACTGTCAGATCTACATCGCGGATGGGTGCCCAAGTCCCATTTGGAGGTCATTACCAACCCCAAAGCCAGAAAACACAACCTGTCAGATGCCTACAAGTTGACGACGGCTACAGCTGCTGTCTGAGCTGACTGCTGACTTCAGGAGTAAACAGAGGGATGTCCTGAATGCATCACACTGTAGTTTATCTGCTACGCGCTTCTGGTTGCTGCATACCGGACTGTGGATATTCACTTTTGTTAATAAAGTGTGCACAAATGCAGCAGCTAAACCAACAACAACAAACTACAAAAATGGATACAAGTGTAGATTTGTGTTTCGCTGGTTTCATTCTGAGAAACGTTTTCATGCTGGACAGTGCACAGGTTGGTATGAGAGCCATTCCCAGTTATTTCTTTCATTACAATGTCAGGTACGTCGCAAACATTTTCTGTAAATCAGTGTTCTTAAAGTGCATTGATAGATCTGTGTTTTAAAAGAAAAAAAAGGTAAGGGAGTTGCTTTCCTACAAGGAATACTATTTTTGGAAAACCATTATTTTGTGTGCATAATGACTAAAGACTATGATGCAAAAATGTTTGGGAAATTGCTTGTCGGAGCCCTGCATGCATAAAAGATAACATGTATATGCAATGTCTTTGAGAGAATTTAGTGATGTACAGAGCTTCATATAAGAAAGACATTTCAATAAAGTCACATTGATGGAATCAAAACACTTGGTTCTTGTACATGTGTGGATATTAAGGCCAGTTTACGAACAGGTATCAAGTAAACCGATGAAAAAAGCTAGAGCATGTTTGGACTGTTTTCACAGGAGCTGTGTACAGAACAGAATAAACAGTTCCGATAATTCAGAAAAAAAAGCATCTTGCACGTATCATGCGAGCACTAAAATTTCCAAGCTCCGCCCCTGGATTCATGTTCTGCCAAATAAGGTGAAAAAGGCCAAAACAACCGCACTATTCGTCCAATAAGCGTAGAGAAGTTATTCGGTATATCATTCTAATAGGCTTATCCTAATGTCAATCAATTTGCTTGCCTCTGATTGGCTGTATTTCTGGTAGGTGGGGCCGTTTGTGTTTGTTGTTGTTTTCGTACATCAGCAGGAAAGCGGTAGACATCTTGGAAATCCAGATCTGTCTTGTGCGTTTTGATCGTTTCTTCAGCTCAAAAATCATCACAAGAGATTTACTAATAAAACTTACTACTCGGAGAGTTATCGGAGTGTGTCTGAACTTGGGTTGTTTCACGTGAAGCTTGCTTTTTTTGTGTTTTTAAAGGTACGTACACAGGAACATTTTTAAATATCGTTAGCGTCACTGTTGCTAGCTGTCGCAATAAACGGTCCGATTTAAGCCTGATGTTTTTAAGTAAATATTCTATTTAAGCTTTGTTGTGTTTAGGAAGTGATTTTTTATAAGAATATGTTATAGATATGCTTGCTTAAGTCGCTTTTTTTTATTATAGTGTTGTCCAAAAGAGTGACGTGGCCTCAGGTTGTGATGAACTTTGTTAGCCCAGAAAACTGGATTAAAAAAAAAAAAGGCATCTCCTGCCAGCTGCTAACATCTGGCAGTTTGATGTTCCAGATGTGAATAAACCATGAAAACTGCGTCTCAGTCTCCTATTATTATGTTAATGTTATAAACTATGTGTTATTCTGTCTCTGTACGGTCTAGTTCTGCAACCTCACTTTATTTTTGATAATAAAAAACAGAATTACGGTAAGTGTCTGTTTTGGGGCAATTTTTAAAAAAATATAATTTGCAAACATTTATGTTTTAAAGTGGAAAAGGGGTCTTGGGTTTTGTTTTGTTTAACCAATATTTAAAAACGCAAACAATAAAATTTAAAAAGGACATATGAGCAAAAACTATATTTTGTGTGTTTGTTGAAAAACAAAATCAAATCCGAGTGCTTGTGCAATAAAATGCACTACAGCGCTTCAAAAATGATAGCTGTTATTGGCTCGAATGTACATTTTCTTCATTTAGTGCCAAAAAGCAGTTTGTCTTATTGGTTTGTGGCTCTTTGCACATAGTTTACACAAAAGTCTTAAAACAGCTGACATTTATCTAAAGTGTAGACCCTAACTGGACCTTTGCTCCTAACTTGATTAAAACTTTCTCACGTCTTATCTCACGGTGCCTTGCTCTTCAGTCTGACAGGGTCACTTGTTTACAGAGTGGTTGAAGTCAGACGGTGCTCGTTCTTCTTTGTCTGCTCCGTAAATGAAGCCTTTGTGAGACGCTTCATTTGTCCCCCCCTGTTGCTTTCAGATGGGCAGTCCGTATCAGCGCTCGGTACCACTGGAGGTGAGGAGAGCAGAGGGAGAGCGAGTTCGGGCCAAGCATCCTGACAAGATACCGGTCAGTGTGATGGTGATTACCTGGAGTGGACTGAAGAAGCTCAAACATGAGCAAAGATAATCTGATGGAATTACTGCTCTCTCTATTCATCCATATTGTTATTTAAAGCTAACGTTATAACCAAAATCACATTTATCATTTGTTTTTAAACAGATTTTTATACTAAGACTTGTACTTTTATGTATTTTACTTTGAAAAATGAACTTGTGTATTTTCGCAAATGTTTTTTTTTTTAATTTTAAGATCATTGTGGAGAGGGCTCCGAGGTCGCGAGCTCCTGAACTGGACAAGAAGAAATACCTGGTGCCGTCAGATTTAACAGGTGACTTCACATGCATGAATTAAAAACTGTAATGGTGTCATGTGTCACATGGTCATCTCCAGTAGTTTCTTTTCTTTCATTTTTTCTAACATGAAACAGAAGAACTCTGCGTGATTCGAGCTGACCATCTTACTCCATTTCCTTCCCCCTTTTTGAATTTTTTTTTTTAGTGGGCCAGTTGTGTTTTCTGATCCGTCAGCGTATGTCTTTGAGACCTGAGGAAGCGCTCTTCTTCTTTGTCAACAACTCCCTCCCCCCGTCCAGCTGTCCCCTCTCTACTGTATACGGGGTAAGAGCATCTCCACAAACATCGCGACAAACATTACAGAACATTTCTACATTTTATTTTGAAAACCTGGAGATTTTTTTCAACAACATATTTAGTTTCCTTTTCCATCAGACATTTTATGACTTTGGAGAAGTTTTTATCGTTGAACATTTGTCTGTTGATGTTTCACGCTGATTGTGCCGCACGCTGCTTGTCATGTTGCAGGAGCACCACGAGGACGACCTGTTCCTCTACATGACCTACAGTAACGAGAGCGTGTATGGTGCCTGATAGGGGACAAAAGACTGGAAAAAAGACGGAGAGAGAGAATGAGAGCGGGCAGAGTGAGATTGGAATAAAGAGTTTAAAGTTTTCTGTTACGCTTTGCGCCACTTTAATTGCCTATATTTTATTTAAACCTTTATTTTACCAGGAAAGAAATGCATTGAGATTATTAATCTCTTTAACAAGGATGTCCTGTATGAGTTGCGGTGGATGGAACAAACTTTGTACAGAATGGATCGGGCCACCGGTTGGAGGTTTTAATCTTTGACAGTATTTTCACTCTAAACTCTAAGCCACAGAATGTGGTCTTTCTTTTTTTTCGGGAGGGTTTTGGAAAATGAGCGCAAATAAAAGGAAATGATAAAAATGAGAATTCTCGTGATCTTTCTCAGTCATCTGTATTTAATGCAAATAGAATTATTGTTTTTGTAAATTATCATAAACTTTTGTGGAGAATAAAGGAAATTCAAAAAGTGGGTTTGCTCTGTGTGTGTTTACTTCTCTACAGAAAATGAGGATTTCAAAACAAAATGAATATTTTAATCACTTCACGTACACATAAAGAAGGTTTTTTAATGCAAATAAACAAGCATTTTGTTCAATTTAATTCCTATGAGGTAAATCAAGTCATCACAGATCATTGAGCTTTAATGGGATGGCAGAATGTCTGAACACTTAGAGCAAAGGCAGCAAGAAATCTTAATGGGGAAGTGTTCAGTCTACTGATGAGTCATTTTTTAACTTTTCTGTCTCTTTATAACTGCTCTGGATTGCTTGATGCAGCATTTCTCCACCTAGGAGGAGAAAAGGTTGTATAACTCTTTGTGAGTTGACCAGAGAGTTTCCGAGTAAACCGAAAGCCGCAGGAGAAGCATGGAGCTGCAGGAGATCCGATCAAGGAGCACCGATGCAACTTTGGAGGAGGTGAAAACACAAAGTGAGAGAAACTGGGAGTTCTGCAAATATTCTAAAACTATAATCATATTTGATTCTGTGTATGTGTTTAACATGATGAGTATTTTACAGTAAACGTAAGATTGTTGTGTTTTTGTTTTTAGAGGAAGCCGAGTCTAAAGTGTATGATGAACTGCAAAGTCCATCTGAGGACATTTACTCTGAGACCATTTTTACTGATCCTCCAGCTTCAATGACCAAAGGTACATGTTTACAGAAAATATTACATGACTTGTAGTTTTATTCACAAGAAAAGCTGAAACATGCTCAGTCTAATTGCATCTGATGAGATAAAAAACGCCCTAAAACAACAAGTTTCAGCTCATCTCTTGATATATCTGTCTTTGTTCAAACCACGAACCCTCAAACAATTAGTTTTTTTTAGCTCTATTCTCTTTCCAAAAAAAAAAAAAAAAAAAAAACAGCTGGCATGTTCAGGCATGGATGTTTGGACAAAATTAACTATAAACTCGTTATTTTTTATGTTTCTCTGATTAAAAATAGCTGAACTTGGCAATAAATAATTTAAAAAAGTCTAAATTTCATGTTTGAACAACCGAGAGTACCTTAAAAAGATATTCTTAAAAAAAAAGTCTGAAAGTTTACAGCAGCAGAAAAAAATGTAATCAAAGTTGAAATAATTTACAGTCAAACAGTGCAACGTGTCTATACAAAAAGATTAAAATGTGCAAAATAAGATGCAGTATTACACTGCTCATTTTGCTAAAATGACTTTACTGTGTAATTTAGTGCCATAATTGTTAGCAAATATTCATATTTCTTTGTAGAAATCTTCTGTTGTTCTGTACTTTCACTGAATATGTATTAATATCCTGTAGATTCATTTTATGGATGTCAAATCTATCAGACATTATGTTTTTTCACCACAAAGTCAGGTAGCAGGTGCATTTTTTGAACAGATTTTAGTAAAAAAAAAAAAACAGAAACTCTGATGCAGCTGCTTCTTTAGTTTTGTGAGAACTTGATTAATTCAGATTAATGTGGATACTGATTTATAAAAGATTGCAGTCTGTTATGTGGCTCACTGAGCCTTTATATCTTGACTTTTCTCACATACCATGACAACTTAAAATGATTTGTCCTATGAAAAAGAGAGACAGTGTTTTAATTTATAGAAGTAGTTCAGATCCACTTCTCGTTTCTGCAGCCGTGAGTACGATGATCTGATTACGAGTTCAGAGGCTGATACATTAAAATTAAGAGCAGCTCATTTGTGTGTCGCTAGAAACATTAAAGTTCATCTTTTTTTATGTTTTATTTTTGAAGAAGTAAAAGGAAAAAATGCCAAAAAAGAATAAAGAAGTAGCTGTAGCTGAGGGGCCCTTCTTATTCTGCTTTTTAATTTAGTATCACTGTCTAAAACTGTTTAGCAACAAAAAAAAAAACAAGCCATTGAGTCTTACAGACAAACTTTATATGAGAATAATAAAATACAATTAAAAAAAAAGTATGTTTTTCTTCTTCTTTAACTAGTGAAACTTAAATAATTTGTACAAAAAGAAACACATTCCCCATGCTTAGGACTAAAGACTAAACATATATTTATGGTTTCTCTCTCGACGGAGTGGTTCTGTCTTATCGGAACATCATTTTATTAAGTGGGAGTTCACACACAGTTTCCCAAAAACACAACTCGCTCCAGCAAACAGAACCTTTGGTGTAAAAATAACATGATTTGTTGCAGTAGTTAACAGGATGAACGACTGGTGCTTTAGGTCTAAAATAATTTATTTAAATTACACCTCAGATAAAAAAATAAAAAAAACAGCTGCAAAACTGTAAAATGCAAATAAACATCCTTAGACTCTGTGGATAACCGTACAAAACACAGATAAAGCTCATCAGGAAGAAAACCTTGATTTTATCAGAATAAGCTTTATTATCGTTATACTGAAATACACTGAGATTATAATGACTTTAGATAAGTAAAAACACCTTAATGTTTTTATAAATGTGCCTTTTAAACCTCAAATGACCAGATGACTTCCTGAGTCTCTGAAGTGAAAGTATAAATGTCTACGTACCAGGGTTTCTGCATAAATCAGCCAATCATATATTTAGCTTTTAAATGCCGTTTTTAAACATTTATAATGCCATCAACAGTGAATGCAGAAACTTCACACGTTTTAAGAGCCATTTTTAACGCCCTTTTTGATGACACTGACAGTTAATGCATAAACTATTACATAACTTTTTGTTTCGTTTTACAGAAGATTTAGTCTTAGTTTCCAAGCGTTTATCTTTTGTCAATTCAAACTTATTTAAACAAGCCGCACAGAAGCCAAACAGGCGTGGAGCACCTCCATGTACAGTATGTGTGTATATTTATTTTTCACTGTCACTCCATATACTATATACTCTTATATGCCTGTAACATATGTACAATATGTATATTTATTAAGTACAACAATATGGACAAGTGAAAATGAACGAGTGCAAAGTCTTTAATCACAGACCATCAAGACATGTTTTAACTTAGAGAATGTCCATCAGATTAGCAGATAAAACATAATCTGTTAAACTCTGGATAGGAGAAGGACAAGGTCAAGGTTTCTTTATTGTCATTCTCATCATATGTGGTACATGTGGTGGAACAAAATCGTGTACACAGGGTCCCAAGTTACATCCAACAAAGTTTGAATTGTAAATAAAGGCATGGATTACTGGCCCACATGTCACCTACCAAGCCCTGTTTCAGAACTTAATGCAACTGTTAAATGTTTAGAGCAGACAACAGAAAATGTGCAATTTAAATTACATCAAATGAAGGTGGTGCATTGGATCTGTAGCGGCTGTTTGCTCTCCTGCTTAGAGTCACAGGTAATTCAGTTAATTTGCATGAATATAATGCAAACGTTCAAAGTTCATGATCAATAATCCAGGTTAAAAAAAAATCCTACAAAGCTCAGTCAGGTCATCTGGACGCATTATTTTATAGCTGAGGCGTTTCGTCCTTCATCCAATGACTAAGCACTTTGGTAACAGTTCCTGTTTTAAATGTGCTTTATAAATAAATCTGACTTGACTTCTTCAGTCCTCGGAGCCACAAACAAACTCAGTCTCACAAGCCGCACGCTCACATAGTGGACCAACCAGTTTGATGGTGGTAAGATGGTTTCTGGGGCCCGCCTTCTCCCCTGTCGACTCCTCTGAGGCAACCATGGCCAAAGTGGTTCAAAACATCAAAGTTCATGCTCAATAATCCAGGTCCTCTGGATAGTTTCATCCTCCTTTGGACGAAGGGCGAAACATCTCAACAAAAACAAACTAGTCCAGATGACCTGACTGAACTTTGTTGGATAATGCAAAATAATTTTTCCCGACATGGCCCTCACAGGACTCCGTAGTTATCGGTTCTTTTTGTTGTGGTTTAATAACATTTTAAACTCAATACAAAGTTACTGCGTGCCATCGTCAATATTTTTTCTTAACAAAGCTGTAGTTGTTTAATGTTTTTTTTTTTTTTTACATCATCGCCTCACCCCGTTTGTTTTGCTAAAATCTTGTGTAAAAATGAGTTTCAGATTTTTCTGATTATGAAAATTTGAAACTCACAATGAAAATGTTGTGAATTTGCCATAAAAAGATAAACGGAGACACATCTTAACTATAATCTTGGGCGTACAAATATTTGTCTTTTAGTGTTAATAAAGTTTAAGTTGAGAACTGAAGCAACAGAAACAGCGGATCAAACTGAAATGGACATTTAAGCAGACTGTGCGAGCTCCTGCAGCAGCTCAACAATTTTTGACACAACCCCGACTCACCTTTCCACATAGCAACTTCTGCTTTTTTAATTTTTTAAATTTTTTTATTTTTCCAACAAAATGCTTCATCCTTCTGACCGTCGACGGGCTGCAGCCATCCTCTCAATTCCTCATTTTCCACCCACTTTACCTGGAGTTTGCATGTATCCATTTTATAATTAAAAAGACTCATTTTTCTTGAGAACAATGAAAACTATTTAATGCCACAGAGATTCAAATTTAAAGATTTTTAATGCCATTTAAGGTCTTAAATGTATCTAAAGCCATTTAATGACAATGCTTTTTAATGCCCTGCAGACACCTTGGAACTGTGTTGCTCAACGTTAGACTTTCTGCTGTCGTGTTTCTGCTTTATTGTCCATCTTTATCACTTCTCATGGCAGAGCGACAAGGATTTTGACTGGTGTTTTTCTGTAACGTTAGCAAAATATCCCCTGAATCACTGGACGGAATTGGCTGTTTGGAGTCAAGATGGCGTCCCAGTTAATCAACCCTGTACCCAGCACAAAAAACATCTGTAGCTGAGCTAAATATACAGATATGCTACAGATATTGGGTTAAAGTTTGATGTGGTAGTAGCTGAGAGTCTTTCACAGCATATACACCGAGGGCTAACAGATCAACAGATCCCAATATTTTATGAGTTTGTGCATAATGGTATTTTGAAGATCTGGCGGCATTTCTTAGCATAAAACAATCCTTCAATCAAGGGATGCTAGGCTTAAATTGTAATAATTTACGACAAACAAATAAATAAATAAATGTGCCCCGTTTAGTTTTTATGATACTAATCATATTTTTAAAAAATCTGAAAAATCAACACGTTCACTGTAAAGTTCCTGGGTTGTTTTTATTGGAAATGTTTTGAGCATGACCTTGGTTTTTTTAATACATATATATATATATACACAAAATTCTGCTTTGTAATCTCATGTTTATGACCTGAAGCTTGCAATCAGAACCAGTCGTGTCGTCAAGTTCTGCCTCTGCACGGTTTGAGCCCAAACACTGATGTGAAAGGACCTGGGGGGAAATCTTATCTCTTGTTTTGGAGTTAAAGTCACACACACACACACATTCACACTCTCTCTCTCAAGAGGAGCGCAGAGAGACATTCAAGGACAAACCATGCACTGTCCCGCATTCATAGTTTAGGAATCGGATGTTGCCATGGCGACGAGACAAAAGCAGGGGCTCTTTAAGCTGCACTGGAGCAGGCAGGAAGACGGAGCAGGACACAGGAAACAAGCCTCCTCACTCAGAAACACAGCATGTACATCAAATTCTGTCGCTGGGATGTTGAGGATAAAAAAGATGAGAACTTATCCGCCAAGTTATCTGTGGAGCTGGAGGGGGAGAATGGTAGGAGGGAGCTGCTCGTCATGGTGGTCTGTGTTGTGCTCACTGATAGCCTGCTTGTTGTTCTCCTCTTTCAGGGAAATGGACTGAAGGAAAGGAACGTCTGTACCGTTTCGGCTGTTTGCTTCTGACTGTGCTTTGCTTTCTGCTCCTGCTGGTCGTCGTCTTCCTCAGCATGAAACGTGAGTAACAAACCCCACCAGTCTGCAGCTCTGGGGCAGAGACACCAAAAAAAAAGAAGCTCTAGGTTCACATTACTCCTACTGTCTTTATTTATTTATTTTTTTACCTTTAGTCCAATCAGGATCTCCTTCCTGCCCCACCCAGATGTGCCAGAAGATGCAAAACAATTGTAAGTTTGAAGCTGCAAAAGTAAAGTGCAAAAATTAAAAAAAATAAAATAAAAGTTGATACTTTCTTAATCGCTACATTTATAGGCAGTTCTGCTTTTGTAGCTTCCACAGAGGTAAAATAATAATAATTAAAAAAAAAAAAACATTTGAGGAAGTTATTTTATGTTAACCTGTTTTCGTAAGAAAGTTTTCATGTAATTTATTGAAAGTCTCTGGACTTTACCCAGCATGATTTCCTTCTTGAATATATTAGATCCATATTTGGTTGCTCTGAGTCAGAACATGTTAAATACAGAGGAATGGAAAAAAAAAAAGTTTTGAACTTTATTATTTCCTGGTGTTTTTGTTTCAGTCCTTCCTTGTGGACTTGACTGAACTTGAGTTCACTTTTCTTCCAGATCTCAACAGCCAGCAGTGCTCCAAAGGCTGGATCCCCTTCGGCAAATCGTGTTTCTTCCTGTCCACCACCAGGCTGACGTGGGATGAAAGTCAGAAGAACTGCAGCTCCAGTGGTGGATCTCTGGCTGTCGTCACCACTCGTAGCGTCCAGGTGAGTCTGAGAGCGCCTGAACTCTGCAGTTTGTTCAGTTCAAACATTTTATGTGGGTTTTTTTTTTTGGTCCGAATTTCACCTGAGATCTCTCTTACAGAATTTTCTAACTGACTATGGGAATGTGAAATACTGGATCGGACTGAGACACGACAACAATGCCTGGAACTGGGTCGACAACAAACAGCTAGAGCAGAGGTGACTCTTAAGATATATCTTAAATTAAAGGTCTAGCATTGTTTGAATTAATTCGTATTGCTCACTGCTTTTCATGTTAGAGAACTGAACTAAAATTATTTCATTCTAAGAAAGAAAATTTTGTTCAATATTTGTAAACTGAACTTGCCCTTAAGGAGCACAGGTCAGTGTATTTCTTGTGCTGGTCCCAATCCCGGGTAAATGGTAAGGGTTGTGTCCAGGAGGGCACCCAGTGCCACACATTTGCCAGAACTAACATGCGAGTTTATCTAAACGACATCATACTGGATCGGTCGAGGCCCGGGTTAACAGCGACCGACACCGGTGCTGTTGCCAAACAGGGTGCTGGCAGAAATTGTGCTACTGTTTGTCGAAGACCATGAGGAGGGAAATGTGTCAAGAGACAGAGGGAGAAGAGGAAAGTCAAAAATGTAGGACTGAGGGTTGCAACTCTAAAGGTGGGGACAATGACAAACAAAGGTAGAGAATTGGCTGACATGATGCAGAGAAGAAAGGTAGTCCAAAAGACCAAGTGGAAGGGCAGCAAGGCTTGGAGCAGGGTTTAAACTGTTTTACCATGGTGTGGATAGAAAGAGAAATGGAGTAGTGGGGGTACTGAAGGAGGAGTTGGAAAATAATGTAGTAGAGGTGAAAACAGTGTCAGATAGAGTGATGTGCCTGAAGGTGGAAGTAGAAGGTCTGATGCTAAATGTTGTCAGTGGTTATGCTCCACTGGTTGGATGTGATTTTGAGGAAAAAAAGAGAGTTTGGAAGGATCTGGATGAAGTGATAGAGAGTATTCCCAGGGAGGAGAGAGTGGTGATCGGACCAGACCTGAATGGACATGTTGGTGAAGGAAACAGAGGGGATGAGGAAGTGATGAGCAGGTTTGGTGTCAAGGTAAGAAACCAGGAAGGACAGATGGTGGTGGATTTTGTCAAAAGAATGGAAATGGCTGTAGTTAATGCTTATTTCCTAAAGAGGGAGGAACAGAGTGACGCATAAGAGTGGAGGCAGGAGTATGCAGGTAAACTATATTCTGTTTAGAAGAGGAAACCTGAGGGAGATTGGAGACTGTACGGCTGTGGCAGGGAAGAGCGTGGCCAGACACCATCGGATGGTTGTGTAGAATGACTGTTGTTGTTATGAAGAGACAAATAGTAAAATCAGAGAAGAAGACCAAATGGTGGAAGATGAAGAAGGAAGAAATGTTGTGAGAAATTCAGAGAGGAGCTGTTAAAGGTGTTGGGTGGTAAGAAAGAGCTTCCAGATGACTGGGTTACTGCAGCAACAGTAATTAGAGAGACAGGTGGGAAGGTACTTGCTGTGTCATATGGACAGAGAATGGATGATAAGGAAACCTGGTGGTGGAAGAGTGAAGTGCAGGACTCCATTCAAAGAAAGAGATTAGCCAAGAAGAAATATTACAGTGAGAGGACTGAAGAGAGGAGAAAGGAATATAAGGAGATGCAACATAGAGCAAAGAGGGTGGTAGCAAATACAAAACAGAAAGTGTATGATGAGTTGTATGAGAGGCTGGACACTAAAGAGGATGAGTAGGACTTGTACCGATTGGCAGACAGAGGGATCAAGCTGGAAAGGATGTGCAGCACTTTAGGCTTGTTAAAGATAGGAATGCTAATGTTCTAAGTGAAGAGTGTGTGATGGGCAAATGGAAGGAGTACTTTGAGGAACTAATGAATGAAGAGAATAAAAGAAAAAGAAGCATAGAGATCATTGAAACTGTGAACCAGGAAGGGGGAAATGTTTGTGAGAGTGAAGTCTGGCAAGCTCTGAAAAGAATGAAGAAGAGGAAGGCAGTAGGACCTGTTGACATACCAGTGGAGGTTTGGAAATGTCTTGGAGAGATGGCAGTGAGGTTTTTGACTCAAATATTCAATGGCATATTTGAGGGTGAGAAAATGCCTGAGGAATGGAGGAGAAGTGTGCTGGTGCCCATTTTTAAGAACAAGGGTGGTGTACAGAGTTGTAGCAACTACAGGGGAACTAAGTTGATGAGCCACATGATGAAGATCTGGGAGAGAGTCGTGGAAGCTAGACTTAGAGAGGTGACTATCTGTGAGTAGCAGTATGGTTTCAGGCAAAGAAAGAGCACCACAGATGCCATCTTTGCTTTTGAGGGTGCTGATGGAGACGTACAGAGAGGGTCAGAAAGAGCTTCATTTTGTCTTTGTGGATTTAGAAAAAGCATATGACAGGGTGCCGAGGGAGGAGGTGTGGTATTACATGAGGAACTCTGGAGTGGCAGAGAAGTATGCTAGACTGGTACAGGACATTCTATGAGGACAGCAGGACAGTGGTAAGATGTGCTGTAAAAGTGATAGAGGACTTTACTATTTGGCTTTTATGTATGTGAATGTTCCTGTAAAGTGCCCTGAGACAACTTCGTTGTGATTTGGCGCTATATAAATAAACTGAATTGAAATTGAATTGAATTGTGATCTGATCTATGGTTTGGAGACAGTGAAATTGACAAAAAGACAGGAGAAAGAACTGGAAGCGGCAGAAATGAAGATGGTGAGATTCTCCTTAGAAATGACAAGATGGATAAGATTAGGAATTAGATCATCAGAGGTACAGCACAGGTTGAACAACTGGGAGATAGCGAGGCCAGACTGAGATGGTTTGGACATGTCCAGAGGAGGGACAGTGGGTAAAAAAGGAAGGCCAAAGAGGAGATCTAAGGATGCAGTTAGATTGGACATGGAGGTAGCTGGAGTGAGGACAGAGATGGAGGAGGATGACTCGCTGTGGCAACACCTGAAAAGGGAACAGTCAAAAGAAAAAGATTTATAAACAGAGTTATAATAAATATTTTTGTATTTGTTAAGGTAGATTAGCTGTGGTGGCTATATTTAATGTAGCTTATTTTAAACGCTAATGAATTTTAGATTTACAGCTAAAAATTACCTTATGATAGATTCACTAAGATCTTTCTGTGGTTCGTGAGGGTTTTATTTTTGCTAACAGACAAACAGCTATTTCAACAATTAATGCCCTTGTTTTAAGTAAATATGTTGGGGAATGTGTAGACCTCAAAGTATATTTTGAAAAATGACTTTGCCACTACCACACCAACTTTTAGCTTAGTAGCTTTTAAAATGACTGAGTACTAGTCGTGTTCGTGCTTTTGAGGTCAGTTTGCTGTGGTGGCCATCTTGAATTGGATCTGTTTTTGATGTACACCCAGGGATTACGCCCCATGAGCTTCATTAAAGTTTATTGTTGGTTTATGACGTGCATTGCTAACGGTATAAAGAAACGCACACACACACACAGGCAAAAAAAATGTAAATGTTTCTGGCCTTCAGCTGAGGGTAATAATAGACGACTGGTAAACAGACTTTAATATCTAACATCTTTTTTTTAAGGCTTAGTCTGTCCATCCATCAATCCATCCAGCCAGCCAGCCCTGCTAGCTGTCTGGTTTCTTAAAATATAAAAAAACAACTTCCTTTTGCCCTTTGTTGGACTTGTTCTAACCCACAAAGATAAAACTTGATTTGATTTTAACTTTTTTCTGCCCTGTGTTTGGTTCCTCTTCCAACACTGTTGCAACACAAGATATATTTTCTACCTCTGCCTTACTAAAAATAGATAAAAACAACATTGTGAAACAACAGAACAGCATTTAAGACTCCCCGTCTTCCTGTTTGTTCACAGTTTCTGGGCAAAATCTACCCAAAATGGAGACTGCGCCCTTCTGAGCAGTGAGGATCCAGTGGAGACGAACTGGGACAGAGCTTCCTGTTGGGCCGCCACATATTTCATCTGCCAGCAGCATCTCTGATCACATCCCTGTTTCCTGATCAAAAATTTCAACTTCAACTTTTCAATAATGCAGCAAATGATTTGTTTTCCCATATTGTGCTCCTGTCAGTATCCAGAAAGAAAACTGTCTATCAGATAAAATGAGCCTAACAGAAGATAATTTGCTTTATTTTCTGTGTATTTCCTGTTAGTCTGAAATCATGACAGATCAATCATTTGTACTGAATGATTTCTTTTCCATCTGAAATCCAAATAAAAGTCAGTAAGTCTTAAAAGGTTTATTTTTTATATAGATACTTGAGCAGCTACATGACAAGTTCAACCTCTCTAGCCCTGCTTATGTCGCTGCTACATCTTATGATACATTGCTATAAAAATAACACTCTTTTTTCCTCTATAGCTTAATACTGCAGGGATAATTGCACAGTTCACAAGAAGGGAAAAGAAACACGGTTCGTCAGACTAATCAGGCAGAATCAGATGCTACACATATTTGATGTTGTGGTTCTCCTCTGGCTCGCTCCACTGCTCCATCTCCAAACCCAAAGTGCTGTGACGGATCATCTTCCAGCTGGCCCGTGCCGTCTGGATCCTGCTTTCACTGGTTTTAGATCGAAGGAACGGGGATTCCTTCGATGGGTCGGACTTCTCCTGCTCCTCTTTCTCCTTCTCGTCCTCCTTGGAGAAAACTTTGACGTAGCGGCGAACCTTTTTCTTCATGGAGTCGTTTCTGTCCTCAACCCTGAAGCCAAGAACATGAGCAGTTAAAGCAAATGTACCTCATCAGTTTTATTTCAAATTCAACCCAAGGTAGAAAAACACAAATAAGATACTGATTAGAAATATAAAAACTGCACAATAAATGTACACATTTTCATTTAAATGCAGCTTTTTTTCCTGGTTGCAGGTACAAAGATTATAAAAACTGATTCTTCCACTCATTAAAGGGCAAAAACTGGAACAGTTTAAAGTCGGTGTCAGCTCGTGAAGATGATTAATGTTTTCTTACAGTGAGGGGGGCTTGCAAATAAATAGGGGTGGTCATTGCCCCACTAAGGCCTCGTTTTGGAAGACCCTCTTGCAATACTAAAATACTGCACCAGAACAAATAGCAAATCATATGATCCTGTTTAATTCAATTCCATTCAGTTTATTTATATAGCACAAAGTCACAAGGTACTGAACAGAAACATTCATATATAATAAAATAATAAGTTAACACTATCTGAGGAGCAGACTGCTTTGAATCTAACTCCATTACAGAACAGATACACAATGGCAGGTCGAGAATCACATATTAAGATAGAACTAGTATCAAATGAAAACTATTCAATTTTAGCAAATCATTTAAGGAAATTATGTCAATTTGTCCTCCAGTAGTTTAATATGGCAGCACAACAAGCCAACCCTAATTATAGGATCTATCAAAAAGGAAAGTCTTAAGACCAGTCTTAAAACTGGACAATGTGTCAGCCTCATGGACAGAAACTGGAAGTTGATTCCACAAGAGAGGATCCTGATAACTGAAAGATCTTCCTCTCATTCTGCTTTTGGAAACTCTAGGAACCGCGAGTAAGCCTGCAGTCTGAGAGCAAAGTGCTCTGTTAGGAAAATATGGAACAGTAAGATCTCGAATATAAGCTGGAACTGGGTTGTTGGGAGCTTTGTAGATTAGAAGTAAGATTTTGAATTTCATTCTGGACTTGACAGGGAGCCAGTGGAGGGAAGCTAAAACTGGAGAGATATGATCTCTCCCACTAACTCCAGTTAAGACTCTGGCAGCAGCATTTTGGATCAACTGAAGACTTTTTAAAGAAGCATTTGGACACCCAGATAACAAACCATTGCAATAGTCCAGTCTAGATGTGACAGATGCATGATCTAGTTTTTCTGCATCATTTTTAGATAAGATGTTTCTAATTTTAGTGATATTATGCAGGTGGAAGAAGGTGGTTCTATTAACGTTTTTAATGTGGGGGATAAAAGACATGTCCTGATCAAAAATAACACCAAGATTTTTAACATTAGAACTGGAGGCCAGATTAATGCCATCTAAGGAGGGAAAAAGACTGAAAAATTAATTCCTAAGGTGCACAGGTCCAAAAACCAAAACCTCAGTCTTGTCTGTATAAAGCAGAAAATTGAGGGTCATCCAGGTTTTTATGTCTTTAAGACATGCTTGTAGTCCAAGTAGCTGATTGGATTCATTGGGTTTCATGTGTAGTGAACCAAGCCTCAGGTCAAATCCTGACCTTGAGGGCCTTCCTGGGACAAGAACTGTATTTCATTGATTTGAGTCCAGAAACACAAAATCAAGTCCATCCAGAGACTTTCTAAGTGTCCTGCACTGATCAATTGAAAGAACACTCTCTTTTTTATTATCATTACTATTTTACAAATGTCGTGATAATCAAAAGTGTGTTTAGTTCAAACCATTTTTAAATGTTGAAGTGAACTACTCATTTTAAATCAACTGTGAAACAGTGTTAACGATTTTTTTTAATCCTCATTCAAAGTAGAAATCAAGTTAGAATGTGTTACAGAGTAATGATTCATTTTCTTGATCTTCTGTCTGAAATGAGCAAGTTGTGATGTCGGTCAAACGTCGGAGACAAACGCAAACAAGTTTGTTGGAACGAACTGTCATGTTTTTAAATCCTCTCAGACGTAAATAGAGAAGCTGGCACCTGTTTCCTCCCAACTCGCCTAAATATTTCTCCTGTCTGTCGCAAAAACATTTTCTGTCTGTTCCAAAACATTTGTTCTGTTTTTCTGACTTCTAGTGACCTCTTACGTCACAAAAACACACCCCTGATTAGCTATTTCAGCCAATCAGGACTTCCCAAATGAACCGGAAACAGAACTCTTTAAATGTCGACACTTCCTAGTTCCAGCCAGTGCGGTGGGAGAGCAGTTCAGTTCGGAGAGCAGAACCGAACAGAAAAAGGTGCTGGAGAGAACAGGAGGTTCCAGACATGATCCGAAGTTCTTCCGAGTCTTGTGGGAATTATGCAATCTTCCACATCTGAGTGGAACTCTGACGGACTCACAACTCATGTGAGCCCACCCGGGAGGTGAACGTGTGTCGAACGAAGTACCGTCACTACTCCGGACGTTTCCCAACCATCCTACGGAGACGCTGGAAATGGTAGCGTTAAATGGAACTCCGTACCAGCTGATTCATCTTCAGAGAGGTAACGAGTCGATTTCCTACTGAAGCGTACCGAGATGAAACTGGGTTCGAATGGAGAGTGCCGTTCTTATACCGACACATTTTCCCACACACACATTTTCTCTCTACTTAACTCCTTCATTCCCATCTTTAAAACTCTTCTATCCTGCCAGTAATTAATCCAGATATTTTCAGAAATGTCTGTTGTAGAGCTTGAACCCAGATACCATGGCCGTATGGTCTCTGACGTAGAGCTAATTAATTAAGCTGTTGTTGAAATCAATTTGCCAAATTAATGTAAATGTGTGATGTTAAACTTTGATTCTGTTAATAAATGACCGCATTCATTTGATGGGTCAAAGAAAATTAACGTCTCACGTCACATTTAATTTCAATGCACGATATTATTCAGTCCAGAAAAATGAATGAATCCGTTTAATTTATGAATATATCACAGATATATGTTCCTCTACACATGGATAAATATAACTGTGTATAATCAGCATAACAATGAAAATGTATCCCATGCTGTTTAATAATATTACCTAAAGGAAGCAATATATAAAGTAAAGAGCATTGGTCCAAGCACTGAACCCTGAGGAACTCCATGACTAACTTTGGTGTATGATAATGATTCATTATTTCAATCAACCTTTATTTAGACAGGTAAATCCCATTGAGCCTCGAGGACTCATTTACAAGAGACCTGATTTCAACAAAGAATGATGACAACAATGGACAACAGCGACAACAATAAACAATTATAAAAAGTCATACTGCAGGGTTGTTTTTTTTTTTTTTACAAATAGGATGGCTAAAAGGAAAAGGTAACAAAAAAAACAAAAAAAACCCCAGCTAGATTCTAAGGCGAATGTAGAAAACTAACAACAGGAACACGTCTGCATTAGTCCCTGCCAGGAGTCCAACAGATTTTTAAAGCCACTTAGAGAGGTCAAGGTCGAGAGCTTCAAATCTTTTTGTAAGATATTCCTGGAAACAGGAGCGGAGTAGGAGAAGGCCCTTTTGCCCAGTTCAGTCCTCATTGAGGGAACACTGCAGGTAATAATGTCCTGAGAGCGCACTCCATTGGAATATATCAGATAAATATGATCTAAACCAATTTAGAGCCATTCCTGTACTCCCAATATCATAGTCAAGTCTCTGTAATAGAATATTGTGATCAACTGTATCAACTGCAGCACTGAGGTCTAACAGGACCGGCGTACTAGACACGTGTCCATTATTAGAGGCCATGAGCATATAATTAGTAACTTTCACCAGTTCAGTTTCAGTGCTATGGTGAGCTCTAAAACCTGACTGAAACTCTTCAAACAGATTATTTCTTTACAGATTATCACACAACTGACCTGCAACTATTTTCTCTAGAATTTTTTAGATGAAAGTTAGATTAGATATACAGTAGTTGTAGGGATACATGAATCAACAGAGAGATGATTTTTCATTAGACTAGCTATGGTAATGAAAAGGAACTTGGGGTTATTTTTATTCTCATCAATTAAAGATAAATAATATAAAGTTCTAGCTTTACGGAGCACTTTTTTGTACATTAACAGGCTATTTCTCCAGGATAAGTAAAATTCTTCAACGTTAGTGGAGCCCCATTTTCTTTCCAGCTTTCTAGATGTCTGTTTTAAAGTACATAACTCTGAACCAAGGAGTTAATCTCCTCTGATTGATTACTTTCTTTTTCAGCAGAGCAGCTTTATCGAGTGATGTTTGCAAAGAAGATGTAAAATTATCAACCAGATGATTAAGTCACTTCTCTGTGATGTATTACTCTGCAAAATAGAGGGAAACGATGGAAGAAAATCTTTAAATTTGGTTACAGCGTTTTCTGATAAGCACCTGCTAAGATGAAATTTACTCTGTGATTGTGTAATCATTTAATGTAAACTCAAAGGTTATTAAAAATGATCAGACAGAACATGATTTTGAGGATGGATCACTAAGTTATTAATCTCGATGCCATAAGTTTAGGCCTGAAAATATTACCTCTGTAGTTAACATTTAGAGGTATTAAACATAAGACCATTTCTCAGACCACTTCAGTCCATGTTAAATTACTCAATAAGGTGATGGCGTGCAGCTCACACAATAATCTCTAATTTTGAACATTTTGGAATTCCTAATGAGATGGGGGGGGTGTCATTTGTTTGCAGAATTATTTGATGTGCTAATGTTGTGAGGCAAGACAAGGTCCATCTGTATGTTGAGCTGAGCTGATCTGGACTTCTTGGTGTTTAACAGCTCGTATGAAATAATTTCCACACATGAACTGAGCTGAAGTGCTCCTGGCCCAACAGTGTTTTCGTACCTGAGATACCAACGCTCCTTCAGGCCAAAGCTAAGCCCACATACTCCGAACCGAGGCCACAAACAGCGGGGAAGCCTCCTCTCCAGCATTAAAGTTGTGGCCACAACCTGCACAACAACATCTCAGCTGTAACCGTGACGCAGCAGAGCTCAGTTCAAGTCAAAGCGATGATTATGTGCTTACCTGAGTCCTCCAGAGCTCATCTCTCTCCTTGGAAACCCTCCAGTGTGTGTCGCTCATCATGGCGATCAGAAGATTTGTCATCAGCATGTAGGCAACCATAGAGAAGGCGACATGCACAACGTTGACAACGGGGTTTATCCTGATGGTCTGATCCACCGGCAGGTCGATCAGACCCATGCTGAGCTCAAACTGAGAGAAGAGAGTGATGGGAAAGGAGCGATACTGAGGAAGGCCATCTGGATCCTGGGTCATGTACACCATCCAAAGGGCTTGGAAGAATTAAACAAAACCAGTAAAGATTGTGATAAAACCCCCAAATTCCAAATTTGGTGGGGACTTGCTGTATTTTTGAGAACATACTCACAGGCAGAAAATCCAATGAGCAAAATGATAGTCAAAAACATGAATTTTATCAGGTCTTCAAATATAATCTAAGGGAAAATTGGACAAAAAGACAAAAAGCACAAGCAGATGAGCTTCAGAAACATAAATCTGTGGTTTTGATAAGGAATCAAACTCTAAAACCTGCAAGAAACTCTTACCAACCTTTTGTATTGTGATGAGGTAAGGCCCAAGCAGTTCAAAGCCGCGAGCGAAGAACATGACGTTGCACCAGCCAAAGACCAGACTCAGCGCCATAACCTCGGCCTCGCCCTGCACCTCGCAGATTCTGAACACGCACAGCAGCACCACCAAGGACGCATGGCAGATGCTGGACCAAACAGCAGTAGCAGGATTAGACAACACGGCAACAACACAACGCTGCTATTCAACGACTCGTGTTTTAACTCACAGGATGACGTGGAAAGGTCCTCCGAGGGCTGTCTGACCAAAGTAGCGCTTTGCTCCCACTCTCAGTATATCAGGGATCTGTTGGAGGTAGGGAAGATATTTTAGTGCTGTAACATCAAAAACACAAAGATAGAAGATGATTCACCCTGACCTCCAGCACCAGAGAGACAATGGCTCCCAGGACACTTATGACCTCTCCAACCAGCCGCAGACTGTCCCCATAAGTCACATAACTCTCCTGCAGCGGGAGAAATGAAACACTGAGCCGAAATATCACAAGTTTCTTCAAAATTAAAGTGAGTTTAGTGCAATATTTAGAGATGTGGAGCGGGATTCAAACAAATAGGTTATTGTGAATAATTTGATGAGTGGAGGGTGCGTAAAGCGAGTGAGTAAAATAATTTAAAGCCTCAGCTTTCCCGTAAGAGCTCTTCGGAGAGATTTACCAGATAGTTGATGCTTTTGTTCTGTTTTACATGGTAAGTCGTGCATATAAATGACCATCATTATCACAAAACTCGGTGTGAGAAGTAAAAAAAAAAAGAATTCAAATGTCTGAACAAGTCAGACATGTTTTAGCAACAGCTCTTTTGGCTTAATGAAGAGGAAAATTAAATGTTTAGCAGCAATCAGGAAAGACAACAAGGTGGATAATTTTATGAGAAGAAACCTTCTGTAGGAAGCAAACATCTCACTGTTAATGAACTCATCACTGCTTATAGTTGTCGGGATACATGGTTCAATAGAGCTAGGATTTTTCATTAGACTAGCTGTGGTACTAAAAACAAACCTGGAGTTATTTTTATTCTTATCAATTAAAGATGAATAATATACAGTTCTAGCTTTACAGAGAGCTTTTTTATATGTTAGCAGACGATTTCTCCAAGATAAATAAAATTATTCAATGTTAGCGGAGCACCATTTTCTTTCCAGCTTTCTAGATGCCTGTTTTAAAGTACGTAACTCAGAATTGAACCAAGGAACCAGTTTCCTCTGATTGATTACTTTCAGAGCAGTTTTATTGAGTGAAGTTTTCATAGAAGTTGTAAAATTATTAGCCAGATGATTGATCTAAGTCACTGCTCTCTGATATATTACTCTGCAAGACAAAGGAAAACATTGATTGAAGAGAATCATTAAATTTGGCTACAGTGTTTTCTGATAAACACCTGCTAAGATTAAATTTACTCTCAGTCATTTAATGTAAACTCAAAGGTTATTAAAAGATGAGAGTTTGTGATGAAGTTAAACTCAAAGCAGTCTGCTCCCCAGATAAATAATGTTATTAACTTACTTTTTATGTATATGAATGTTTCTGTACAGTGCTCTGAGATGACTTCTGTTATGACTTGGTGCTATATAAATAAACTGAATTTAACTGAATTTAATAAGCCTGAATTTCCTTAAAGCCTGAAACTATTTTTCCTTCACTGTGGTTTTTTTTTAATCTGACTGTCATCAAAGGTCTTTAGATGGACCCTATATTAGTATCTGTATGAAGGGAATTTAACTGAAATATTTTATGTATCATATACAGTAAATCTGTGGGAAATCTTCCAAACAAGAACTAACAGATTCTGGATGAAACATGCTGTGATGTTCATTCCCCCAGCAGAGGTCTAGACCAACACATTACATGATGCTGACTCACACCTTTGTGTTACTTTAGAGTAACACATCTTTAGACTTTTGCAACCACCTGTATACGGCATAAACAAATAAAAACCTGTGAAGAACATCTTAACATTTCTCCCCACTGATCGATCTAAAAGTGAATAGAGCGACTGTCACGGTGCAAACTTTAGACAACAATCCTGTTGCAGTTCAGTTGTGAAGCCCTGAGGTCATAAATATCAAATTCCATGCTCAATAATCCAGGTAAAAATCCAACTAAGTTAAGTCAGTTCATCTGCATGTTTTTTTTTTTTTTTTTGACGTTTTGTCATTCATCCAAAGGACTTCATCAGTCCAAGGAGCCACAACAATCTCAGTCGTACAAGCAGCACACTCGCAAAGTAGACGAACCAGTTTGATAGTGGAGAACCAGACGACCTGATTTAATTTTGCTGGATTTTTTTTTACCTAGATTATTAACCATGAACTTTGATGTTTTAAACCACTATGGCCATGGCTGCATTAGAGGAGTCAACGGGGGAAAGGTAAACTTGAGAATCAATCGTATCACCATCAAACTGGTTGGCCCACTATTTGAATAAGCCACTTATGGGACAGTTTGTTGTGGCTTCTCAGACTGATGAAGTCCTTTGGATGAAGGATGAAACGCTTCAACAAAAAAAAAAAGAAAAAAAAACTGTCCAGATGACATGACTGAACTCTGCTGGAGATTGTAAATACTTCAATCAACAGAGGCACCAAGTAGAAATATTCTACAGGGGGCAAATGTTGTAAAACTTGAGTTTCTTTCACCCAAATCACTGCATCTCATGCCTTGCCTCTTTTGAAACCTAAATAAAAACGTATTTATAAGAACATGCAATAAATTACTTGAGATCCGGTCACAACTTTAACCCACTTTGAATGTTTTCTGGACCATGATGGTTTTATCGGAGTCTGTCACTGTGAAGTTCCTGCTCTTTATGGGGCGAAACACACAACACAGGGTGAAGGTCACGATGTACAGGAGGTAAAGTAACAGCAGGAACCTGAAGCAAGAACAAATCCACTTTAAACTGTGGTCCGGTTATCTACAAGAGAGGAGTTTACCTTAAACCATAAAACCAAAAAGAAATAAAAATTACCTGAAATAATATTTTCCATACAGGTTCCACTTGAGATTCACCAGCTGCCTCACAGGAGTCACCTCCAGAAGACTCCTCGCCTTCAAAATGTATTTTTAATTCCCGGTTATCATCAGATCAACATCTTTATGTCTAATAAAGTTAGTTTGTTGTTTTCTACCTCTTTATTTGGGCTGCTCACGATAACCTCCAGCACTGACATGTTGTCAGCCCAGGAGTCAATCTCAGTCAGGTCAAACAGGTGAGAGGTCAAAGGTCCCAGACTCCACTGGACCACACGCCTTTTATTAACCAGGTGCTGGAAGGCCTGGAGGAGAGAGGGGGAATCAGGGCGCGCTCAAAAAGATTAGCGAAATAATCCCCCACATTGCGGTTCCTCCCAAGCCCTGAACTCACCACGATGTTCCCCTCTTTGGCAGCCAGTTTAAAAGGCGTGAGGCCTCGGTAGTTGGGCACCATGTCGAGGGGCAACGGCTGGTCCAGCTCCAGATCGCGAGTCATTATCAGGTCCATGACCTGGCATGAAATGGTCTTGTTGGGCTGCAGAACCAAAATGTGAAGCAACGTGTTTCCTGGAAGACAAAAAAGCAGGACAGTTACTCGTAAACAACAGACAAAAATAGAAATGAACAAGGACTTGTTTTTGTTTAAAAGCTTCTCCTTTCAACGTGTTCTCTGAGATGCAAAAGAAAGCTCTGGGCAAAATGTTTCACTGAATTATTTTTGTAAAGCAGTTTTGTTTTTGTTGGTAAAAAAAAAAATAAAAACAGGAAAAAAATGCAACTAAACTAACATACTGCAACATTCTTGTTTTCATGGTTGTTCATGACGAGTCCTTGTATCTTTGGTGATTTTGTACCTAAAAATTTCTCTAAATGTCATTTAAAGGTCAATTTACTAAACAAACCTCAAATTATTTGTATTTTTCACCTAAATGGATTTATAAAATTTAATTCTTAGACATTCTTTAACTGTTTAATATTTTGTAATTTACAGAATTTATTGGCTCAGATTGTATCAAATTTACAACTGAATTTAAATTGACTCTAAAAATTGGATTTAATCTAATCTAACAGTTTTAATTTTTATTTCATCTATTTGGATTTGAATTAGATCTGAAATGACTTTTCTTGTGAATAGGAATTGTATTATATATACAAAAATGGTTAAATCATTTCATCTGGACCTGTGTCTTTAAGTGAAGAAACGGTTCACCCGCCATCCAGAGGACTTAGTCAGTCTGCAGCATGTCATCCAGATCCGTCCATAGGTAGCCTTCATTGCTATGTTTCAAGCCAAACTCCTGTTGGAATCTCAGAAGCAGGCTTTTAACATATGCAAACAGAGCACACCCATCTGAAACCATCAATCACCATTAACAGCAATCAAGTGTTTTAGGCTAGGTGGTCAACTTGCTACTCACAGAAACAGCTTGTGGACAACCAAGGCCAAAAGCCTGCATCTGAGATTCCAACAGGAGGTTGGCTTGAAACACAGCAATGAAGGCGACCTATGGGACAGATTTGGTTGACTGGCCGCAGACTGACGAAGTCCTCTGGATGGCGAATGAAACGTTTCTTCACTTAAAGAAACAGGTCCAGATGACATGATTGAACCATTTTTGTTTTTAGCTACCTGGACGATTGAGCTTACAAAACATTTTTTGTATTATACTGTATATATATTCTGGCATATCCTGATCACCCATTCCATGGTGAGTTCAAGTTGTTTCCATATAGACGTAGGTATCAGCTGCCCAGATGTTGGATGAACAGACTGAAAAACTCATTCATCCCTGTAGCGGTCAGGCTTCTTAATGAACAATGACGATTTCTACTGTTATTTTAATGTCTCAATGTCTTGTCTGGTAGAATCAGAATCAGCTTTTTTGTCATTGCACTGAAGCACAATGAAATTAAATTTAGTACAGCCTGTAGTATGGACGTTTTGTGTGCCTACGGACTGTGAAACAAATTACCCTTTGGGGATAATAAAGATTCTTAAATTTGAGCTTGAACTATAAACACACTGAACTGATATAAAGACAATTTATTTAATTATTGAGGGTACGTTTTACACAATTCTACAGATAAACAAATTCCAGAAATCTAAATTATTTTGTGCAGACCATGTGGGTCTGTGTGTAGTTGCTGTTTTGCCTTGTTTTAAATATGACTTAGTTCTCTCCAACTCATGATCTGGGTTTCCCAACCTCGATAATCTTGGACTCTGGTGCTGGCTCCTGCATCGATTAACATGTTGATGATCTCCTCGTTCCCAGCACTAACAGCAAAGGACAGAATGTGCTCACCTGTTGAGCCAAACAGAAAAAAACATCTGTTTTTGTAGCTTTACATAAAATACACACCATAACATTTCATCCAGTTAACTGTTTTATCCAAAGCAGCTTCACTTTTCTTGTATAACATCTGAGCTGCTGATAATCTGTGTATCTGCTCCAGTTTGTTGTGGCGTCCTGCTGACTCACCGCAGTACATAAGGCCTCCTATCCTCTTCCTGAAATACAGGCCGGTGACTCGAGGCGTGGCGGCGTCACCTCCACGTCTAATCAGCTGATGAACCAGGTTGATGTTCTGATTCACCACAGCGATGTGGAGAGGAGTGATACCTGAGGTGGAGACAGATAGAGTTGTAGACATTTCTCAAACAGATGCTCCAAGGGCTTATTCTGGAGGAAACCTCTAAACAAGTTGATTGATTATTCATTATTATAAAAAAAATGTTTACTGCCTCCTGCTACTTGTCTTGTTTTTTTGTGAAAGCCTTCTTGATGCAGGCTGGTCCTAAACATGTCTAACCATTATTGGACATTGTTCCATTAATTTGACCTGATTCATATGAACTAAAATTAAAGTAACACTTAATTTTAACTAACAACTCATTGAATAAGCCCTCTAAACAAAACTAACATGTAAAGTAATCCTAACTCAGAACCATCTTAGCTCCAGCAAACTGGTTGGTCCACTTAAGAAGTTTACTGCTTGGTGGGGAAACAGTTTACTGGAACTCCTCAGACTGATGAAGCCCTCTGGATAGAGGGCAAAACGTCTCTATAAAAAAAAAGAAACTGTCCAGATGACCTGACTGAGAATTATTGGGCTAACTCATAATCCTTCATTTATAGCTGGTAATGAAGAGACTCAGGAATAATTTGAACAAACTTTCCTCAGACGACCTATAAACTCAGAAACAAGCAGCTGATATTGTTCTATTTTTATATCCTTAAAGCAGAGGTTTAAACTAGCTTGAACAGTAAATATCTTACCTGTTGCTGAAAGCTCTTTGAAGGGCCTCAGTTTGGAGAAACAGAGCTTATTTTTGACCTGATTGATGAGCTAACGGCTAACCCCAACAGCAAATTCAAGAAAGGACAGTGAACTGATGCATTCTTGGAACAACTCCAATGAAAAAAGTCATAGAAGTTTGTGTGAAAGCATTTTACTCTATTTTGTAAATGTATTTCCAGTTTAATATGTGCTAGCACAGATGGTAAAGCTAGTGTCTGCAGCAGCTAGCTTCTGGTGCAGTCTGGGGCACTTCTGGCTGAAAAATCACAACATTTCTGCTGGAACGACCAAAGAATGTGAAGCTGATGGAGCTGTACAGGTTTCTAAAATGGCTTTCACACAAACTGCTGATTGAAAATGTTTGGAGAGGTCTTGGCCTCGCTCAAACAAGACGTTAACTTGTCAGTCTGGTCGCCGTTCAACTCTGTTTCACCAAACAGAGTTGTTCTAAAGATATTAAATTGTCATAAGCCCCAATACAAAACATCTAAACTATAATTTTAATCTTCAAACTCAGATATATAATAAAGTTTATGTGTTTGCAGTGAAACAAAGACTGCAGCTACGGCTAAATATGTAAAATTGAATGAAATCGTAACTGTCCCCGTTTTAAATTTTATCTTGATAATATTTAAACTTTTTTTTGTCTCCGAGCTAGAAACGTCCCCAGATTTAATGTCAGAAATCTGGTCACCTTACTCTAACTGGGTTTGACAGTACAAGAAACACACCTGTCTGAGTGTGGTTTTATCTTTAGTTGAATGTAAAGTTTGGAGGTTAAACTGAACCTCACAGTTTGTAATAATCTTGTTATCATGCTCAGTTGAAACCCACTTTGGTGAACCTAGTGGCAAAAATATCCATGTCAGCTTTTGTCTTCTCTCCTTCCGAGGAAGAAGAGGATGTGATCATTGTACTGTATATCCAAAAAAGTTCAAGACAAAAATAACTGGACTTTACTGTAACAGAAGACGTTTCGCTTCTCATCCAAGGAGCTTTCTCAATTCAAAGAATAGAGAGTGCGGGGTTCGAGTTATAAGCTGAGCTAAAGGCCCCCACATATTTGGGCATACTGTGCATACTTCGTGAGCTGCACGGTAGAGTTGTCATTTCTAACCTGAACCCGGAGCCCGGCCCGACCCGGATTATGTGTCGGCCCATAATAATGTGCTTAATGTGTGGGCCGAGTCGATGTCAGGCTTTTGATTGCATCAGCAGACGCACGCGGCTGATGATCCAATATGGCGCCATGGCTTGCCATACTATCACCAGCTGCACGCCGCCATTTCACTGCACACTGACCGGCCTTGAAAGACGTAAAAAATTCTGTTAAGCTTCAGATGGACTAATGCCAGTGATCCATCAGCCCAAATGGACGTTCACTCAGTTGCTCCACTCAGCGGACGCGCGCAACCGACGACCCAAAACAGGTGAGATCACAAAATATCTGACATGTCAGTGCAGGGTTCAATGCAGGCAGAAGCAGGGGAAGCATTTAATGCGCTTTGAGAGCTCCTCAGCTCTGAGCTTGTGCCCCCTTTATTCAACCATACACATCTGCTGACCATTAATAATAGTCGATGGTATGAGCAGTCAACACTTAATTAAAAATGTCGGGGAGTTTCGGGTTCGAACATGTAATTACTGTTAATTCGTCAGATCGGGTAGGGTTCGGAAATTATGGCTATGGGCTGGGGCTGGTTGGATTTTTTGGATCCGAGTGCAACTCTACTGTGCAGACTCCGCGCGGACTCCGCTCGTACTGTCCGCAGATGGTTGAGACTTCATACTCGACCATACAGATTTTAATTCTCTCATGACAAATTCCTTAATTTTCATTCACAAATTCAGTCATGGTGTCAACGGATGAGGAAGAAGAGATTCTTGTCTCTTGGCAAAAAAAAAAAAAAAGAAAAAAATGTGGGACATGAAGACAATGCACAACGAGAAACATTTTGAATATTTTCAAATGGATTCTAGCAAATTCAGTGAGATGGTTGGGTACTTGCCCCATTTCTTCACCACCAGGGCAGCCACCTGTCAGTGCTGCACAGAGAATGGCAGTCGCACTGCGCATCCTTGGAAAATGGATTGAACCCAGAACCTTCTTGCTGTGACGCAACAGTGCTAACCACTGAGCCTTCACCTTCCCTCTCAAACCAACCGTCCACTCAGTCCAAAATGTGAACATTTTGGTCCTCAAAAGATTGTCTCTTATCCTTGAGGTGTAGGTGAACCAGAAAGTCTTGTCCTGAAGAGCTGGCTCTCCCATGTTGAGCCATGCATCTGTGAAGAAGCTGTTTGGATCTGAACAAAGTCCAGTTGTTTTTGTCTTGAACTTTTTTGGATTTACCATGTCCTGGATGACTGAGAACCTTTACCGGCGTATCGTTGTATATTTATTTAAACTGACCTGACCCAATGGAAATGTAGCATCTTTAACAGTAAACAATAAGATTCCAATATTTAAGATGTGTCTGCTTCTATAGGTTTTGGTGTTTCTGGGTGAGAACCTTGGAAAATCTCAGAGGTCATAGGCTCGTTGATGAGTTCAGGCGCTCCGTCCATCAGAGCCATGGCGGCGTCCAAGTTGTCGTTCATCACGGCGACATGAAGAGCTGTTTCTCCGAGGGTTCCTGAGTGAGAGCGTTTCAACATTAAAGATCACCCACTGTAATGATAAAATGAGACTTTGAGTTTGTGTTACCTCTTTCAAAGATGTTGGTGGACGAACAGCTGAGAAGTTTCTTGATGCAGCCAGGACTGTTGTTCTTAGCCGCGTAGAAGAGAGGAATGTCATTTATGCTGTTGAACAAACGGACAGAGACTCAGTGTACAACTTTGAGTCTGATCTCACAGTGTAAAGCAGCCGACAGCGATACAAATTCCATTACTTTTTTGTGTAGAAGAAGAACGTCTCGTCCAACATCTCGTTCCATCCTTTCTTGTTCTGGAGGCGAAACTTCAGCTGGCTCCACCAGTGGTTGAGTTCGCTCGGAGCAGATCTGGCCAGAGACGGTGCCATTCACTTGAAATTCACCTGAAAAAACTACAGAAAGGGTTATGATTATTTTCAATAATAATAATAATTAAAAAAAACAGCCATAAGAAAAATAATTGACGAAGGTCTAAAGCTTAAAGTTTGTCTGTCATACCCTCAAATAATAAAATTACTGCTTCTCTCCTCCAACTTTTTGGTTATAACCCTTGAAGTGGACACCAGGTTTAGGATGCTCCTGAAGAGACGAAGGTCCTGGTGGCATCCTCCTTATATATCACCTGGCCCTGGTGGGAGGGGGGGTGGAGACATGCAGCAGTATTTTGAATGAATGGGTGGGGAGGGAGGATGAACAGGTGAGACAGTGACAGTGAGGATATAATGAGCAGGTAGATTTTAGCCACTGGTCAGAAATCCCACAGAGAAAGTTCTGCTTTGAGCTAACCCAGAACTTCTCCATCATGCTGATTTGAATTTTTTGGCTTAATTCCATCAGTCTTGATCTCCCCCTCAGGCCAATCCCCCAGCCATCACCAGGCCTGTCCACATTCTTCCAACTACCACTAAAACCTGCATGGCTTCTATGATAATTCAGCAACTTCCACACATAGTGGACATTGTTTCAAGTGACCTGTGAAAAAAAATCTGTTTGGAAATTGTTTGGAGTGCAAGATTTTAATCCTGAACCTCACGATGGTCCATGCTGTTGTTTCTCTCGTTCTAAACCTGGAAAAATGTCTTCCAAACTGGGATTATTTACCAGAGAAACGATGGAAATGATGTGTGGTTTCTCTGCGTGTTGTCTCTAGTTTCATTCCGTGATTTAACATGTTGGACTCCATTCACGTGTCAACAAGAGCGATCACAAATACGGTAATTGCTGCATTACAAAGACCATAATGATCATTTAGAAGTTAGTTATGTCATGAGCACTGAGGCCACTTTCTTCATAGGACAGAAAACAAAGCTAACGGTTCATTTGAAGTTAACATTTTTATCCACGGATGAGAAATCTGCAGATATCGTCTCGCCACAGCTGATCTAGTCGCCAGTTTAGTTGACATATTTAACCATCTGGTCACCTCGGTCGTAGCTTCCAGATATTATCCTGTATCGTTTATAGCTCGTGACTAAGGGAAGGAGGTTAGCCGCAGGACAAACAGGGTTTAGGGAGACACTATAGGAAGCCCTGCAGATGTGGCCGTCATTTGGTTTTGTGGAGATAATAGCTGTTTACCAGACGGGGAGCACCGTTTTTAAGCAGTGTCATAAAGACAGATGGTTTCCACACTGTTAGAGTCTTTATAAAGAAACAATAACACCATAAAAACATGATTTTGTGGTTTTTCGTGCAAGTGTTTCTGAACACATGTAACAGCACCGTGTTAATTTGGGTCGAGACACCACCGAAAACAATTATTACACAATGACCTGCTGCACACCTGGGACAAGCTGACCATGCTCAATCAGACTAAATGATCATTATGCAAGAGGCACCACAAAGAACTGTAATTTATTTATTTATAACAATGCACTTTGACTTGGTTTGAATCTTTAAATCTTTATTAGTCTTAAGGTTTGTCTCTAAACATGTTTTTACTGAGAAGAAATATGATTTTTAACTGTCATTAAAATGGAAAGCTCCACATCTTGTTTTATTTTTCTTTAACTCAGCATTACATATTTCATTTCCAGTGGTGGGAAGTTATTTAAGTGGATAATTTAGAGCTATTGAAGGAAAATTGCATGGAAAAATTACGAACAGTCAATATCTTACCTGTTTTGGATATCTTTCTGGACGATCTCAGTTTGAAGAATTAGAAGTCAATTCTGACCAGATTAACGTTCACTCCTAATCTGAGTGTCACCAAGATTTATCCAAGTTAAACAACTCCAATAAAAAAAAAAAACATTGTAATTATTATTTTATAAACCTTTACTCTGTCTGTAAACTTCTAAACTACATTTATGGGCATTTGGAGAACTAAGTTTTTGTAAAATGGAAGCAATTAGCTTTGGTCTTGAGCCCACTCTGGCTAGTTGTCAGATTATCAATTCTTTTCAGAGTTAAACATTAGTTGCCCAAACTCTACAACAGGTAAGATATTTACTGTTTGTAGCCTTTTCACAGACCTCCAGCTAAAAATAATCTGAGCTTTCTCTCTAAATTTGGTGTGATTTGACTTAATAACAGTTCTGAGACAGGTCTCTTAGTTATATGTGCAACATTTGCATGTTAATAGTTTTGACTCCCAGTATTTAATAAGGGGCTGTGGTACTTGGTGGTCAGTGCCGCAGCCCTGCAATCCTGAGGTTGCAGGTCTGAGCCTAGGTTGCATTAGGAAGGGCATCCGGCGCAAAACAGTTGTCAGATCCTTCATGTGAATTCGCTCCGTGTCAACCTCTGAAGAAGGGAGCAGCCAAAAGAAACAAAATTTTACTCCTAATATTTAATAACATGTTGATGCAGTTTAATCAAATATGATGTACAATAATCTAAAACAGTTTTTTCCTATGAATATAAAGTAAATGCTTGTTATGGTACCAAAAAATAACGAAAGGCAAAGACAAATTTGGAAATAATTTATTGGTAATTGTTGGGTGATAACTCATTTATTCTGTTTGCATATTTAAAACAACTTGTGCATAATAAAAACCCCACAAATAAAGTTAAGTTTTTTTAGAGACAGTATTGATTTTATATCACAATTATATCCTGATATGCATCAGTTCATAAATATTAAACAAATTGTGAATAATTTCCCATGCTTTAAGCATATTTTTCTGATAGTAAAATTGTGTTCTATGAAGGATCACAAATGGACGTTGTCAGGAAATGCATTGTGGGAGTTTGTGTTTCTGGTATATCTTTTCAGATCAGCTCAGATACCAGCTGCAGGTTAACACCTGTGTCTATTTCTGGCCTCCTACTGATCCAAACTGTCATGTTACTGATGTTGGGTTGTTGAACTCACGTGCAGGAAAAGCAGGAGGACTCGGTAGAAAAAAAAAAAGATTTATTTTACAAAACAAAATAAATTGCTGAAGGGGCAGCAACAGTTACAAGAGATGACAGGTGGAGCAGGTACAGAATATAACACCGTGAAAGGATAAAGTCCAGAGGACAAGGAGTGAAAACGCGTAGATTAAATACAGACACTTGTGAAGTGTGAGGAGGAACACCTGAATTAGGATCAGCTGTGCATGGTGACAAGGAAAACAAAGAAGTGCAGGAAAACAGAGAAACAGACAGAGCTGTGTCATTACCCCCCCCCCCCCCCCCCCCCCCCCCCCCCATCACCACCACCACCACTACACACCACACATAAACACACACAAGGGTGGCACCTGACACCCCCAAAGAGAGCCCCCACATAACTTGGGTGGGAGTGGGGAGGAAACAGTATGGAGGGCACCAGACAAGAAAAACCATGGATGAAGGAGGAAAAAAGAAAAACAGGCAGGTAGGAACCTGGGCAAAACAACAAGAGAAGAACCCCCAAGCCCCGTAGTTCAGGTGGATGGCCAGGGGACCATCCAGCGTGGAGCAGGTGTCCAGGTGGATGGCCGGGCGGGAGACCATCCAGAGTGGGGTAGGAATTCAGGTGACTGGCCCAGAGACCGTCTATTGTTTCTTGGAGGTGATGTCCGTCTGGATCCTCCCCAAATCAGGCCACAGAGAAGCGAGGAGGCCGATCACCCTGCAGCGGGCGAGGAGGCTGGCGACCCTGAAACAGGCGTAGAGGCCTGAGCAGCAGCTTGCAGAGAGGCCCATGAGTCCTTAGAAGGTGTGGAACCCAGAGGGTCCAATTTTGTTGTGGAACCCAGCGGGTCCAATGCTGGTGTGGAACCCAGCAGGTCCGGTGCTGGTGTGGAATCCAGCGGGTCCGGTGCTGGTGTGGAAACCAGCAGGCCCGATGCTGGTGTGTCAGAGCAGATGACGTCATTGCCAACTCTCACCGATGCATAGGGGTGTGGGTCATCTTCTCTGCAGGCTACAGACACGCAAGTGCAGGAGTCGTCCTTCGCCCCACACACAGACACCCAAGAAGGCGGGTTCGGCTGCTCGGACCTTGGCTTCATCGAGAGCTGGACTGTTTTGCTGGCTGGTCTCTCGGCGAGCAAGAGCTCGACTGAACCCGCGCTTGCGACACTCTCACACTGGACACGGGGAGGACTAGCGGGTTGCACCCTCCCTCAGACGACCACTCGGAAGAGGACCCCTAGACCCCCACGCCACCCCACCCCGCTATTTGCGTTCAGGCCTCAGTCGGTTTACAAATTAAGCCCTGCTCACTGCCATCTCTCCTAATCATTACCAAACCTCCACTGGTATGTCATCAGGTCCTACTGCCTTCGGAAGGCATGAGGGTGAAGTCTGGAAAGCTCTGAAAAAAACGAAGGGGAAGGCAGCCTTCCCCTTCTTTTTTTTCAGAGCTTTCCAGATTCCACCCTCACCAATCTTTCCCACTTCCTGGTCCACAGTTTCTATGACCTCTACTCTTCTATCCCTTGCATTCTCTTCATTCAGTCATTCCTCAAAGTACTCCTTCCGTCTTCCCATCATGCTCTCTTCACTCGTTAAAACATTATCATTCCTAACGCAGTGGTGTCTGGAACGTAACCCCCTGTGGTGTCTGGAACGTAACCCCCACAGTAATCAAGGGTCTACTGTACACACATACATGGAGGTGCTCCACACGTGTTTGGCTAGGATTAGAAACAATAAGAAAAGGGGACAGAAATCGTGCACAGTCCATCACTGTGCCAGGTCCCTGCATGAACCCTAATCCCCCACCCAGGCATAAAGCTATGCCCTCACTCCACCAAAGGTATCGATTAGGGAGAGTACTATGTGGACGATGGGCCCAGGGTTCCTGTCAGGCTCTTCATTTAGACTTGGCAGTCGGGGCTAAGTTCAGGGTCAAAGGGTGGGGTTATGTTTAGGGAATGATTTAAATGATTTCAGAGGGATAAGTTTAGAGAGGGGAGGGGGGTGTCCCGGATTAATTTAGGGTCAGTGGTCAAGTTTAGGGTTTGGTTTAGGGTCAGAGGTCTGGAGGTTAGGTTTAGGAAAAGGGGGTCTCAAGTTAGGTTTAGGAAAAGGGGGTCTCAGGTTAGGTTAAGGGAAAGGGTCAGGGGCTTAAGTTTAGAGTATGGTTTGGTTTAGAGTCAGAGTGTTAGGTTTGAGCAATGGAATCCTGGGTTAAATTTAGGAACAGAGCAGATTGTTAAAAGGTCATTGGTGAAGTCTCCAAAACAAACAAAACAAACAAAAACAAAACGGGAAATAAAATCATGTCAGTGGTTCTTTATCTTTGATTTAGCTCTTTGGGTGTGGTAGTGTCCAAGTTCTGGATCCAGATCCTCTCTGCTCTCCTTCTCTGGGCCACAGACCATTTAGTACTGCAGCCTGCAGTACTGTGGTGCTAACTGCATTCCACCCATGTAAAATGAAATGCTGGACCAGCGAAGTGCGTCTTTTTCTTCCTCTGAAAGTTGTATCTAGTTATATCTTCTCCTATTCCGCTCCTGTTTCTTGGAATATCTTACAAAAAGATCTGAAACTCTCGACCTTGACCTCTCTAAGTGGCTTTAAGAATCTGTTGGACTCCTGGCAGGGACCAACGCAGACATGTTTATTTTTAGTTTTCTACATTCGCCTTAGAATCTAGCTGTTTTTTGTTACTTTTCTTTCTTTTTAGCCATCCTATTTGTAAAAAAAAAAAAAAAAAAAAATTGTATGACTTTTTAAAACTGTTTATTGTTGTCGCTGTTGTCCATTGTTGTCATCATTCTTTGTTGAAATCAGGTCTTTCTTGTAAATGAGTCCTCGAGGCTCAATGGGATTTACCTGTCTAAATAAAGGTTGAATGAAAAAAAAAATATCTGTGCTGTGTGAACCTGATCCGCCCGTCTCACCAACGTACTGTGATCTGCAACGCTCACATGTGATCAGATACACAGTTTTTGGATCTTGGGTTGCCCGTTTTTTTTCTGTTGCAAATACCTTTATAAGTTTGTTTTGTACTCATTTTATTTGGTGGAAAAATTCCTGGTCACCTCTGATCTTCTGGGCAGTTAGGGGGTTTAATTTTGCATGGATTAGATGGTCTTTCAAGTTAAATTTTCTTTGTAGGTCGCAATAATCCTGTAATTTGTTAGTTTTTGCCTTTCTTTCTGAAATTTCTCTAAGGTGGGTTTTACATTTCTGGCTAATTGTATTGCAGAAATGAAAAATAATAATTGTCACATAATGTAAAATGGGGGTCACCACAGATGGTCTGGTTTGATGGAAGGTTTTCAAACACTTTCTCAGGAAAGACCTTGAGTCCCATCTTCTGGACAAAGCTGAAAACAACACCTTGGTAGAGTCAAAAAAATGTTCATTACAAAAACAACTGGACTTAATTTGTAACAGAAGATGTTTCGCTCCTCATCCGAGGAACTTTCTCAATTCAGAGAGCAGTGAGTGTGGGGTTCAGGTTATAAGGCTGAGATAAGTTACACATACATATGCAAATTGACAAATCACACCTCACACCTTAACAGTAGGGGCTTCTTAAGATGTTTGTCACTTTAATTCACAGATGAGGACCCTCTGTTCCCAGCAGGTGTGAAAACTGGCTGGGAATCAGTCTTAAAGTTGCATTATATTATGAGGAGCAAAACATCTTCTGTTACAAATAAAGTCCAGTTGTTTTTGTATTGAACATTTTTTGAATTTATCATGTCCTGGATGACTGAGAATCTTCACCAGCATAGCACCTTGGTAGTAACTTGAAAGTCAGATTGTTGTGTACAAATTCTGTGGAATCTCAACATATGTGATTTTATTGATCCTGCATAATGTATGCTTTGGGTGGTGGTGGTTAGGGTTAGGATAGATTCACTAAAACCTTTCTAGTGGTTCATTGTTTTTTTTTGCTAGCAAACAGAGTTATTCCAACAATTAATGCCAAAGTTTTAAGTAAATATGTTGCGTAATGTGAAGAGCTCAAAGTATATTTTGAGAACTGGGAGGAGACCAAGGGGAAACGCCTTGGAATCCTCCCAGAAGAGCTGGAAGAGGTGGCTGTGGAAAGAGATGTCTGAGCCTCCCTGTTCAAGCTGCTGCCCCCGCGACCCGACTTTGGAATGAATGGAAGAAAATGGATGGATGGACTACGGTTCTACCACACCAACTTTTAGCTTAGTAGCTTTTAAACTGACTGAGTACTAGTCGTGTTTGTGTTTTTGAGGTCAGTTTGCTGTGGTGGCCATCTTGAATTGGATCTGTTGTTGACTAAGGGATTTTTTTCCATGAGCTTCATTAAAGATTATTGTTAGTTTTTGAGATGTATTGCTAACGTAAAGAAGAAACGCACACACATACACAGACATGGGCAAAAATATGAATGTTTCTGGCCTTCAGCTGAGGGTAATAATAGACGTCTGGTAAACAGACTTTAATCTCTAAAAAAAAATTATGGCTTAGTCTGGTTTGGATGGATCCATCCATCCATCCATCCATCCATCCATCCATCCATCCATCCATCCAGGCAGGCAGACAGCCAACTGGCCTGAGCCTCATTTCACTCATTTAGATCCAGCATTTTGTTGTTTTGGTCAGGAGTCTTGTCCATGTGGATTATTTAATTCACTTCAGTTTATTTATATAGAACAAAGTCAGAACAGAAGTTGTCTCGGGGCACTGTACAAAAACATTGACATACATTATAAAAGCCAATCAATAAAAGTTATCTACATAAGGAAGCCAGCAGACGCACTGAATTTTCACCTTGTCACAATCTCCCATACTGAGCAAGCACAATGGTAACAGTGGGAAGGAAAAACTCCCTTTTAGCAGGAAGAAACCTCCAGCAGAACCATTTTGAATTTACATTAATTATAGCTTATTAGGGGTAGAAATGAAAAAGACACATATAGATATAGCGATTTAAATATTTATTTTTATTACATTAAATTTTAGAACAAAGCCTCCTTAATGTTATGACCTGAATGATAAACATCGGAGTCGATTTAAAAATTTCCAATCAGTCAGCAAACATTGTTTATACAAATACAAAACTGCTGAGTTTGATGAGATTTGTACATTTGACTTTAACAATGACCAGCAGGTGTTTATGTGGGCCGTGTTTTTTTTTAAATCTTTGTCAAGTGTCCATTTTAATTTGTCTTGTTCTCTTTCACTCCTTCTGTTCCTAATTAATTTTTTCTTCATTGTAAATTTACTTTTAGTTTGTGTTTGCTTATTTTTTGTATCCATTCGGCTTTGCATTGTTTCTCTTAATTCTGCATTTCTTTAATGTTTCATCTTCTCATTGGCGTTTCTAATATTGGTTTAAAGGTTATTGTTTCAAATCAACTCAGTTGCCAATCTGAAACTATTATTTTACTTTTTTAGAAACCACAATCATTTCTATGTTCTTTGTGTTGATCATTTATTTATTACATTTGATGCCTCCAGTATTTCATAAATCTCCTATGAAAGATCTGAAAGTATTTTTTAAGTTTTCTTTCTCCTTTCCAAAAATTAAAATCAAAGTTAGTGAATATGGTTTCTTGAAATATAAAAGAACAACTTCCTTTTGCCCTTTGTTGGACTTGTTCTAACCCACAAAGATAAAACTTGATTTTATTTTAACTTTTTTTTTCTGTCCTGTGTTTGGTTCCTCTTCCAACACAGTTGCAACACAAAATATATTTTCTACCTCTGCCTTACTAAAAATAGATAAAAACAAGATTGTGCAATACAGAACAGTACTTAAGACTCCCCGTCTTCCTGTTTGTTCACAGTTTCTGGGTAAAATCTACCCAAAATAAAGATGTGCCCTTCTGAGCAGTGAGGATCCAGCAGAGATGAACTGGGACAGATCAGGTCCTGTTGGGCCGCCACATATTTCATCTGCCAGCAGCATCTCTGATCACATCCCTGTTTCCTGATCAAGCATTTCAACTTCAACTTTTCAGTAACGCAGCAAGTCATTTTTCCCATATTGTGCTCTGTCAGCACCTTGGCAGCATGACGGCTCAGTGGTTATTACTGTTGCCTCACAGCAAGAAGGTCCTGGGTTCAATCCCCAGTTGGACCTGGGGTCTTTCTGTGTGGAGTTTGCATGTTCTTCTCATGCTTGCGTGGGTTTTCTCTGGGTACTCCGGTTTCCTCCCACAGATCAAAAACATGCATGTTGGGCTGCCTTCAGCCCCAGGCCTCCTTGCAAAAGAGATCTGTGATCTCAGTGGGATTTGTCTGGTTAAGTAAAGATTAATGTAGTGAGTCACGTGAGGTACGTGTCACTTGTTGTATGACAAATATATGGATATATATTTATGCATACTTTTCACGAGTTCTTCATTTTTCTGACTGTGTAATGCCGTGCATTGAATTTAAAGGAATGCGAACAAGAGACGTTATTACCTTTGACCCATCAAATGAATGGAATCATTTATTTTCAGAATCAAAGTTTAACATCAAACATTTACATTAATTTGGCAAAATATGAAAATAATAACAGACAGTTTCACAAATAATGAACTTCAAATCACTCGGCGGTGATTTGAGGACTTTGCTTCAGATATTTCTAAAAATATCTGCACTGATTTATGAGAGAGAGGTGAGTTTAAGAGTAAATTGAGATTTATCTTACAGAGGAAATATGTGAGGGAAATTTAATCTGTTTAACCAGAAATTGCACGCTCCGTCCGATCTCAGCTTCTCACGGTACACTTGGTCAAAATAGAACCATCTACCTGTTGATGATGAATCAGCGTCGGAGTAGTTCCTTTCTGACTCGTTTCAGCGTCTCCGTCGAGAACTACCAAACCTTCAGAGAGTCGTGCGTAGTTAGCTCAAAACAGAATTATAATCCCAAAAACCTCTGGATTCTTCATTGCTCTCTTGGACTCTTCATTGCTCTGAAACTTTCAGAACCGGCTGCACTCTCAATCTTGGAACTCTCACATTCTCCAGAACTCTCTCAGAACCGGGAAGTTTTCACATTTTAAATGAGTTTACTTCCGGGTTTACTTAGAGCTTTCTGATTCGTGGATGGACCAGAAAGAGGAGTGGTTTTGACGTAAGGTGTTTATCAACAGTCGAGGTCAGAGAATGAAATCTGTTTTCACGTACAGAGAGATTATTGCAGAAGCAGCAGACTTCGTGGAGTCAACTCTTGGTAATCTTCTGAAAAAGTTTAAACATGACATTTCTTCTTCAGTAAACATTTAGCTGACCGAAGCCTCAACTTTCACACACTTACGACTTGACTCATTTCAGACAGAAAATCAAGGAATGCTTATTCAGGTGATTTCTTCTTGGAATGAGGAATAAAAATCATTACTTACTGTTTATGTAAAATAAAGATGAGTAGTTCTTTTCAACCTATAAGCATTGAGTGAAACTACCACAATTGATTATTAAAACATTTGTAAAACAGTAATGATTATAGAGGATTGTCTTTTCTGCTTGATTAATTCAAGAAAGAAAGTCATCAGATGGCCCAGACTAATTCAGATCAATGAAACTAACAGTCTCTGTCCATCTGGTAGATTTGAGGTCATCTGGTTCACTACATTAATAATAAACAAATAAATGTCAGTATCTAGAAAGAAAATTAATGAAGTCTAATCAGATAAGATGAGCCTAACAAAAGCTAATTTGCTTTACTCTCTGTCTTTTCCTGTTAATCTGGAATCATGACAGATTAACAGAGGCTTGGAGGGATTAACCTGTCTAAATAAAGGTTGAATGAATGAAAAAGATCAATCATTTGTACTGAATGATTTCTTTTCCGTCTGAAATCCAAATAAAAATCAGTAATTTAGTCTTAAAGGGTTTATTTTTTGTACCGGTGTATATAGGCCTACTCGAGCAGCTACATGACAAGTTCAACCTCTCTAGCCCTGCATATGTTGCTGCTACATCTTATGATACATTGCTATAAAAATAACACTCTTTTTTCCTCTATAGCTTAATACTGCAGGGATAATTGCACAGTTCACAAGAAGGGAAAGGAAACACGGTTCGTCAGACTAATCAGGCAGAATCAGATGCTACACATATTTGATGTTGTGGTTCTCCTCTGGCTCGCTCCACTGCTCCATCTCCAAACCCAAAGTGCTGTGACGGATCATCTTCCAGCTGGCCCGCGCCGCCTGGATCCTGCTTTCACTGGTTTTAGATCGAAGGAACGGGGATTCCTTCGACGGGTCGGGCTTCTGTCCCTCTTTCTCCTTCTCGTCCTCCTTGGAGAAAACTTTGACGTAGCGGCGAACCTTTTGCTTCATGGAGTCGTTTCTGTCCTCAACCCTGAAGCCAAGAACATGAGCAGTTAAAGCAAATGTACCTCATCAGTTTTATTTCAAATTCAACCCAAGGTGGAAAAACACAAATAAGATACTGATTAGAAATATAAAAACTGCACAATAAATGTACACATTTTCATTTAAATGCAGCTTTTTTTCCTGGTTGCAGGTACAAAGATTATAAAAACTGATTCTTCCACTCATTAAAGGGCAGAAACTGGAACCGTTTAAAGCCGGTGTCAGCTCGTGAAGATGATTATTGTTTTCTTACAGTGAGGGGGTCTGCAAATAAATAGGGGTGGTCATTGCCCCCCTAAGGCCTCCTTTTGGAAGACCCTCTTGCAATACTAAAATACTGCACCAGAACCGGTAGCAAATCATATGATCTTGTTTAGGCCTGAAAATGTTACCTCTGTAGTTAACATTTAGAGTTATTAAAACATAAGATATTTTCTCAGACCACTTCAGTCCATGTTAAACGGCTCTATAAGGTGGTGGCGTGCAGCTCCCACAGTGATAACTAATTTAGAGCATTTTTAAAATTCCTAATGAGATGTTATTTTTCTTTTCATTTATTTGCAGGATTATTTAATGTGCTAATGCTGAGAGGTAAGACAGGGTCCATTTGTATGTTAAGCTGAGCACAGATCTGGACTTTTTGGTGTTTAGCAGCTTGTATGAAGTAAATTGCACACATGATCTGAGCTGAAGTGCTCCTGGCCTGACAGTGTTTTCATACCTGAGATACCAACGCTCCTTCAGGCCAAAGTCAAGCCCACACAATCCGAGCCGAGGCCACAAACAGCGGGGAAGCCTCCTCTCCAGCATTAAAATTGTGGCCACAACCTGCACAACAACATCTCAGCTGTAACCGTGACGCAGCAGAGCTCAGTTCAAGTCAAAGCAATGATTACCATATGTTCATTCAACTTTATTTATACCGGCTGGTCTCATTGAGCCACAAGGACTCATTTATAAGAGGGGCATGTTCCAGACAGAACATATAAAGTACATACAACAATAACAATAAACAATAACAACAATAAACTACAGTAAAAATGCAGTTAAAATAAGAGTAGTCTACAAAACAATGAATCAGGGTGCCATAAAACAGGGTGAAATACTAAAAACAAGAACATATCTGCCTTAATTCTTTCATTGACATTATCCAAATGTTTAAAACCCCTTGAAGAATTTAAAGTGGACAACTTCATTTCCTGTTGCAAAGTGTTCCAGGTTGCAGGAGCAGAGTAGAAAAAGGCCTTTTTGCCAAGTTCAGTCCACACTGAGGGAACGCTGCAGGTAATGATGGTCTGAGAGCGCATGCTGTAACTGCACTGACGGTGGGACATGTGGGTGGAGATATAAGAAGGTAGCAGACCAAGGAGTGATTTATAGATGAAAATGAGCCAGTGTGAGAGCCTACATGTAGGTAATGATGACCAGCTGACGAAGGAGTACAGGGTGCAGTGATGGGTACAGTAGGTACAACCCGTTATGAATCTTAGCGTGCCATGGTAGACAGCATCCAACATCTGCAAGGAGCTGGCAGAGGCATTCATGTAAATAATGTCACCATAGTCAATGGTTGGTAGGAAGGTAGCGGTTACAAGGCGTTTTCTGCATTCAGAGTTAAGCAAGATCTATTTCTGAAAAAGAAACCCAGTTTTAATTTCAGTTACTTTATCAAGTTTTCGATATGTGGTTTAAAAGAGAGATGTGCATCAACTAAAATTCCCAAGTATTTATAAGAATCTACAAACTCAATAGGAACACCATGCATGGATGAGATAGGAGGAAGAGTTGCTGGCACCGACTTTCAGTTGCAAAACAAAATCTTTGGTTTTGTCAGCATTTAGCACCAGCTTGATGTGGTGAGATGGTGTTCCACCCTCCCCACTCTGTGCACCAGGTGTTAATCAGAGCGCACCACTGATTGATGGGCATGGCATATGCCTTTAAATTTGTACAGGTGGCTGCTACAAGGTGCGTCTTTGTTCTTCCTGCTGCACGTCAGCTGTTTGTGTGACTGCTATTCTTGAATTCTGCTCTTCTATAATCTGCTCACCATCAACCTTCACTTGAGGGACATCCTCAAATGGTGTCCCTATTGATTTTGTTGATTCCTATAAATATTTGGGTATCTTGGTCGACTTGCTTCTCTCTTTAAAGCTCCATGTGGAAAACTTGGTAAAGAAACTGAAAGTTAAACTGGGTTTCTTTTTCAGAAACAGATCCTGTTTAACTCTGAATGCTAGGAAACGCCTTCTATCTGTGACCTTCCTTCCCTCCATTGATTACGGTGACATTATTTATATAAACGCTCCTACAAGCACCCTGCAGATGTTGGATGCTGTCTATCATGGTGCACTAAGATTCATAACTGGCTGTGATTATCGTACCCACCACTGCACCCTGTATTCACTGGTTAACTGGACACCATTAACTTCACGCAGACTCTCTCACTGGTACATGTTCATCTTTAAACCACTTCTTGGTCTGCTGCCTTCATACATCTCCTCCTACATGTCTCTGCGTGAGTGCAGCTACAGCGTGCGCTCTCAGGACATTATTACCTGCAGTGTTCCCTCAATGAGGACTGAACTAGGCAAAAGGACCTTCTCCTACTCTGCTCCTGTTTCCTGGAATATCTTGCAAAAAGATCTGAAGCTCAACCTTGACCTCTCTAAGTGGCTTAAAGAATCTGTTTGACTCCTGGCAAGGACCAATGCAGACATGGTCCTGTTTTTAGTTTTCTACATTCGCCTTATAATCAAGATGTTTTTGTTACTTCTTTTTTTTGCCATCTTATTTGTAAAAAATAAAAATAAAAAAAACATCTGTATGCCTTTTTTATAATTTTCTACTGTTGGCGCTGTTGTCCATTGTTGTCAACATTCTTTGTTGAAATCAGGTCTCTCTTGTAAATCAGTCCTTCAGGCTCAATGGGATTTACCTGTCTAAATAATAGTTGGATGAATGAATGAACATTGCTGCTCCATTGGTGTTATTGGCTGCAGCTGGAGTCCTTTGCAGTCCACAGCTTCTGCCTGCTTTTGACGTGCTGCTGGTCCGCTCATTCCCCTGGAAGGCTACGCTCCTGCTCCTCAGTAAGCTGCCTGCCATTTAGATCTCTTATTATTGTCATTTAACTTGAATCCAGAACTAATATGCTTTGTTTTTTAAGGTACGTGATTGAGCTGTCCACTGCTGTGCTTAAATGTTCGAGTGTACAGGGACACTCAGCTGTTTTTGTCTTGTCCTGATTTGAGAACAACGTTCAGAGTTTGGACTGCTCCTCCACTGCATTTGTTACTGCCACTGTTTTTGCAGTCGGTTATTGGGCAGTGCACGTCTTCTCTGCCCCAGCTGTAATGGGGTGCAGGACTGGTTATTAACAGTTGTTCCACAATCTGTAGTCCGATTTATTGTATGTGGACTGACCAAAAATCTCTGCTTACCTCATGCTCCCTTTTGTATTCAGGGACTGAGTCGTAGGCCTGAAAGCTTTTTTTCTTTTTTTTAAAATAAATTATAACATTTTTTAATAGAAATCAGTCTGTCAATGTGCCTATGTCCATTTCTGAACCTGTGTTTTAAATTGTTGGGTAATGACATCCCCAACTGGTGTTTGAGTTTTATGCAAAACTATTTAAATCACCCTTCCCTATTGGTCACATTGAGACGGAATAAGTCTGAATGATGTCAAATGCAGACTGTAGAAGCTGGAAAACCTTTGCAAATGTGTTAGCTCGGCAACAGTGTTGACGGCATAGAGATGCAAGGATGCGTCAGGAATGTTTTGACCTACATTATTTATATAAATTGTAAAAAGAGTGGGACCTAAAACTGAGCCTTGTGGCACACCATTGGTGACCGCTGGGTAGCTAGATGAAATACCATATGTCAAACACATTGCCTCAGACCTGAGAGATAAATAATCAGCCAACAGTGTAATCTGATAAGCCAATATCTGAGAGCTTGTGGCATAAGATGTCATGATCTACCATATCAACGGCTTTAGACAGGTATAAGTAAAGTGCAGCACAGTAATCCTTAGTGTTCAAAGCTTCAACAACTTCATTAAAGGTTTTTAATGATGAAGCTTTGGATGCTGTCATTGTGCTGTTTTCTGAAGCCAGATTGGAGAGAAGATAAAATATTAAGAGTTTAAATACTTGACTTGAGTATTTATTCAGTTTTTTCTAAAACCTTGGCTAAAATAAAGAGTTTGGAGATTATTCGATAATTGTTCAAAATAGTGGGGTCTCTTCCCTTCAGTAATGGCAGCACAAACGCTGTTTGCCGAGCATCTGGAACAGTATTGTTGTATAGACAGATTAAAATGTATGACACCGGTTCTGCTATTTGTGCAGCTAGACTTAAGTAAGGAGGGATGTCATCAGGTCCTGCAGATTTTCTAGTATCCAGATCTTTTAACTGTTTGGTAACCTTACTGACAGAACAGTGAAAAAGAGTGGTTGACTGAGATTTGGCTTGTTGGTGGAGTAGGTGATTTACTATTAACTGTTTCAAACAAGGAACTGGAGGCAACAATGTTTGAAACAATTTAGCATCTCATGCTTATCTGACACAGGAGCAGAGTCGACAAATAATTGTGGTGGTAGGTCAGATGTGTTAGTGCTGCTATCAAGAGATTTAATTGTTTTCCAGAAGCTCTTTGGATCGTTTAGATTTTTGGTAGTCTGAGATGCATAGTTCTATGTCATATAAGCTTCGCCCTTTAAGGCCTTCGCTTTAGTGGGTTTATCCCGTTATGCAGAGCATAAGCACTGAAAAAATTAGTCCACGCCCACCTGCTGTGTGGGCCCCACCCGGTCCGTATAAATTACGTTAAGAGCGGGAAATCGGCTCCCATTTTTTCTTCAGCGAGCTAATATAGCACTGTCAGAAGAACAAAGAAGATAAGTTGTGTAAATGACCAACCTTGTGAAGGATGCTGGGCCCGGCAGTCGACCTCCGGTCGTCCGGTGAGCTCTCCTCCCCGAGGAGAAGATGACAGCAGTCTTATTCCAAGGTAAGCGCCGGGGAACATTTCCCAGTGACAGGTCACTACACGCTGGACAACGCCATCTTGTATTTTTTCCTCTTATCGCCGACCCTCGGGGCGAACCGGATGGTTCCTCCGGTGCAAGGCGTGCTCAGCTGCAGCCCCGCTGCTCATTCCCTCCTGGGGAGCGTAGTGTCGGTGGAGGGGGGCTGAGTGAATGCTCACCCCATCCCACCTCGTT
>NC_056502.1:15372486-15396099 GCF_014905685.2 Nematolebias whitei
TTTTTTTTTTTTTTTTTTTTTTTTTTTTTTTTTTTTTTTTTCGCATCGGCGATCACACCGCTCCCGGCCGACGGCGCCCCCCAGGGTTTGCCCGGCGTAACCCAGGAGGAGGCTGACATGAAAGGACCCCTTTTTACGTCCTACGCCTTTTCCCGCCAGTTCGGATGATCCGGCGGGAAGGTTGTTTACTGACTCCATTCCGGCTCACCGTCTTGATCCATATGGCCTCGTGTTCCCAACAGGACGTCCTACGGCGAGGCCACAGACGGGTTTTTTCCTGGTAGATTGGGGGAGCCGGTCTCCACAGTCCGCACCCATCTCCAGAGCAGGGTTCACTGAGCGGAAAGTCCCTCCGTGCCCTCTGGAGCCGAGCCTGATGGAGGCTCCATGGGAGTAAGATGTTCGAGGTGGACCAGCGTCCCGTGCCTCCCGTTAGCATAACCGAGACGGTGACATCGCTCTCCAACTGAGCTCATCAGCATGTGTTCCACGGCCGCAGCGAACAACACGTTACGCTGTTGGCGTACACGTTCAGAGGCGAGAAGAGACGGTGGCCCTCTCTCGTAGCAGCTGCTTGCTAACGACGCTGCCGGCCCCTGCAGTACGCTCAGCCTACAGGGCAGCTGACGTCATCACCAACCGGTGCGCCTCTTCGCGGTCTGCCGTCCCACAGCGCAGCCGGAGAACGAGGTCCAGAGGTTCTTTCCTGGCTCGCCACTCCACCTTCCTCTCAGGAGAGACGCAGGAGTTTTGCTGGTGATCCTCCTTTCATCAGCGAGAGATCATTTCAAGCTGCTCCACGGCTGCTCTACGCCCCCCCAGCTCTGCTACGCCAGCCCCTCCCGTCAGACGTCCCCGGCATCCGGAAGTTCATTTTTTTTCCCGGACTTCGCCAACAGGGGGCCCTCCAGGACAACAAACAGAGCTCAACGAAGGTAAACAGGTGTCGTTTTTGGCTGGAGGTGTGTTGATGACACTGCGAATAACATCATTTTATGATGAAGTGTCCTTTAGCCAGACTGTCAGCATGGTTATCTGACAAGCGGCTCCATCACCCACACTCATCACGAATGAGCCTTTTAAGGTTGTTTTTCATTCACTGTCAGCGATGCCGATGCGCGCCCCCGCGGCAGGAAGGCGCGCACGCAGCTCTCAACAACCGCCGTTCACGTCAACGTTCACGTGAGATCACGGTACGAGCTCAGCAACGTATTTCGCTTATCGGCAGAAACGACACAAGTTTTGTCATTGCAGTGATGTCAAACGCGCGCTCCCGCGGCGTTAGCAGTTTCACAGCGGCTCTGCCCCCTTTTATCCTCGAAGAAGGTTTTCTGAAATAATATTGCAGCTCGTGGAATCATTCTAAGCTCACGTGATTCGCAGCAAACAATGAACGTGTTCTGCAGACCGAGCCAGTGGTAACCCAGTGCCAACGCGCGCCCCGCAGCAATCCTGGTGTAAGCGTCGCATGAGGACGCACACACACAACCCTTCAGGGCGTGTCAGCTCATATGTGAACCTGCTCCCGAGTGTTACACGGTGCAGCTGCACACAGCATAAACAAAGCTGTTTTTTCCCGCAGCAATACACAACGTCTTGCGCTCTCACTCAGCGCGCTCCAGTTCACATCAGCATGTATGCGAGTTTCACAGCATAATGCGTGCTCGTTTTATAACTTATAAACGGGTGGCAATGAACGCGCGTTTCCCAGAGGGATGGGCGAACCGTTTTCATCCCGGACTCACGCTGCAGTTCAGCTAAAACCCCGGTGTGGGGAACCCTGTGACGTTTTTTCTGTCATTTATGAACAGATCTCGTCCCCTCTAGCAGAAGCTCTGGAAATTCTGTTTTAAATGTAATTTCTAGAGCCTCAGATGGAGAGGAAACACCAGTTCTCTCTTATCACTTCCTGATCCAAACGAACTGGAAAGATGAGATTTATTTGAGATTGTTAATTTTCTGAGCTGTGAGAACAACACTCCATTTTAATTATGCATTATCTGGACACCTGTGGCTGCTGAGCAGCTTGTTCAGACAGGTGGCAGCAGTGCAATTCACGTGAATGGTTGAGTGATATCAGCTGTTTTCTGTCAGCAGACCTACGTCACACACATTTAACAAGCTGTGGGGGCTCTGTGCTCCACACAGCAGCTGTTTTAAATGTTTTTTGGAGTGTCGCACGGGATCCTTGAATGTGACTCAACACTGACCTTGAGCTGCAGAATCATCAGGGGTTTTGATTTTCAGACAACAAGCGTCTGTCGCATACATACTAACAGGAAATGTATGCATTTTTTCAACCCATGTGCCACATTGTGAGACAGATACTGTGTGGGCACATCCAATCCGCTCTCCATTTGGAGTGGGTACATCGCATGTATCCCACCCAGAGCTAAGGCTCAGACACGGTAGAATCCTGCCAACGTCTGCTGATGTGTGGCAACACGAGAGAACGCTCAATGTCAATTATATTATCGCAGAACCATAGGACGATCCACCGCTGGGTGGACATGCCTACTCACAGCCTGTGGTCGTAATGCCTTTCACCTTCTCTCTTCCCCCGGTATCACGGGTTTTTCCGAACCAAGTTCAGGAGGAAGGACTGGCAGCCCCTCTGTTCCAAGTGCATGAACGCATCATGGTTCCCAGGCCTTACGACTTTTGTTATCAGGGCACTCGTGAACCTGCCGTTGGAGGGAGGACGCTTCTCCCCAGGCGGTGAGAAACGATCAGGAATTAATCAGAATAGGCCAGCACCTATGTTTTTTGAACGTTGTGCGGTTCTTTTGGGAGGATGGATCTCTCAAGATGTAGTGCGTACGACTCAGGAGTCACGTGCTGCACCCACCACAGCGCTGTTCACACCAAGTGGTCTGTTTGATCAACGCTGCTGTATAGAAAGGCGTAGAGGCCACCTCATGTCCATTGGACGACATGCTGTCCTTCTGCAGCAGGCAAGGGACAAAAATCTGGTGTCCAGCACGACTATTGTATGCTGCCACCGTGTTTTCTTCCTGTCTCAAAGTTGTCGTAGACAGAACAACTTCTATCATCCTCTGATGGAGCAATTTGTCTCAGATTGATATAGCGGCTGTGGGCCTGTTGTGACACGGGAAACGCTCAGTGTCAATTACGCGCTTCTCTGAGCCCATGAGACGAACCACCTCTGGGGGTGGATGCGTTTGTTCACAGTCCATGGCCCAAAACGCTTCTGTATGCGTTTCTCTCCACCCCCTCCTATCTTACGGTTCTTGAACCGAGCTCAGGAGGAGGGATTGATAGTTCTCCTGGTGGCCCCGTGCGCGTGGGTGCACCATAGTTCCAGTCCTGAAACGTCTGCTGTCGGAGTGCCGTGGGAACTGCCATGGAGGGAGGATGCTCTCCTTCAAGCAGGAGGAGCGATCAGGAGTTACCCAGAAATAGGCCAGCACCTGTGGTCTGGCCGTTGAACAAATCCTCTTACAGAGGACGGGTTGCCCACAGGATGTAATGCGCACAATTCAGGCTTCACGTGTTGCATCTACCACAGCGATGTACACATCAAAGTGGACAGCTTTTTCAGTGCTGACGTACAGAGAAGGATGTAGAGGCCTCCTCATGTTCTTTAGGTGGCATGCTGTTCTTTCTGCAGCAGCTGATGGATAGATATCTGCATCCAGCACGTTTAAAACATACGCTGCAGCCATCTCTTCCTGACATGAAGGTTTCTGAGACAGAACAGGTTTTATCATCCTCTGATAAAACGTTTTCTAAAGGTGTACAGAGACGCAGGTCTGTCCCACACCCAATTGTTTCCAGTGGGATTTAATACTGGTCCTGCAGGTCATGATCAAAGCTTCATTTGAGCCTTTGGATCAGGTTCCACTTAAATTCTTGTCTCTTTAAACAGCACTGCTGCTGGTTTTAACACCAGCTAAGAGAGTGTGTTTTTATCTGCCTTCTTTGTCGCTCCGTCATATCTCAGAATCCAGGCTGACGGTAGTTAAGCTGATTTAAGACCAATCCAGCTTTTATGCCTAAAATCATCACAAGCTCTTTTAAATCAAGAGCGATATCGTTGGAGGGGTCCCCCCCCCCCCTCACAGATCAGAAGAAGAAGCATCTCTTCATCTTCTCTGTCCGGTGCGGGCGTTGACGTGTTACATAGCGCGCACAGCTGCAATGCGTTTCAAACTCAACAATTGTTTGTGCATTATAGAGATGCATCTGCAGGTCGCCCGTTATCCATCCAGCGCTTGTCACACTGGCTGTGTGAGGCCTTTTCTGAAGCCTACAGAGCATCAGATTTAGGGCCTCCTGTCAACCTCAAAGCACACTCCACCAGGGGTATCGCATCTTCGACTGCTCTGCATTATGGTATGTCAATGCAGGACGTTTGAAATGCGGCTGCATGGTCATCACCCTGCTCATTTATTCGCTTTTACCTACGTGATGTAACGGCTCGTTCCATGACACATTCTGTCCTTAGTGCTCTAACAGAATGAATATTGTTGTTCTCATGGAACTCGGTTTAAGCTCACTTCTGTCTGCATGCATTACAGTGTGAGATGTTGTTATCAGTCACAGTCGTGTCTGTGATTTTGGTTTTATTGTCACTAATCAGTTCATGACTATTGTTACCAATCAGTTCATTTGATCAATAATCAATTCATGGACATTAATCTGTTTATACTGTTCAACCATGAACCAGTTGGTTCATGCCCCCCCCCCCCCTTTTCAACTTCTTCTTCCCGTTGAAAGTTTTTCCGGGGCATTCATGCTTTGTCAGAACGCATAGTTACTCAACATGCGTCTGTGCATGGCACATAATTACGCGATGCGTAGTTATGCACATGGGGAGCTGAGTGACAAGACGTTTTTTGGGCAAGCTTCCGCTTCTTACTGTGTTCGAATGGACCCAGTGAGGCGAGGACCACATCGGCTTCGCCCTTTACCCACTAAAGCGAAGGCCTTAAAGGGCGAAGCTTATATGACATAGAACGTTGGTTACGTACTGTAACCCCAGATTCTATGAATATAAGCGTAGCCCTTTAAGCGTCGGGCCTCACTGGCTCCTAAATGGCTGAAGAAAAAAGCTATTTTGGGAGCCGATTTCCCGCTCTTAACGTAATTTATACGGACCGGGTGGGGCCCACACAGCAGGTGGGCGTGGACTAATTTTTTCAGTGCTTATGCTCTGCATAACGGGATAAACCCACTAAAGCGAAGGCCTTAAAGGGCTACGCTTATATTCATAGAATCTGGGGTTACAGTACGTAACCAACGTTTCATTTTGCAGCTTTAATGGAAGCTGTACAACAATTCTGTAACTGGTGAATTTGCAACCAATGGATGTCCAAACCAGTCTGTCTTGCTGTTGCCCAAAGCTGATCCCTCCTGTGCAAGAGGTCAGCTAACTCAGAGATAAACCAGGGAATATTCCAGCCCTTTACTCTGAACTGGCGAAGTAGAGCGTATTTATTTACAAAATGGATAAAACTATTATGAAAATGGTTCCAAGCAAGGTTCATATCATCAATTAATGATATGTGATACCAGTCAAAGTGGAACAGATCCCAAAGAAAGGCTTGCTCACAAAAATGCTTCAAATTCTGTTTTAGAATCATTCTAGGTTAAAAACAAGGCATTCTTGTATTTCTAACAGCAGCAATTACACAATGGTCGCTTAGATCATTTGCAAGAACTCCAAACCCAGTGTATTTATATATGTTTGTGATGATAAGATCCAAGAGAGATTATTTGGCAGGGCACTTTGGATTAGATCTAGTGGGACTATCAATGATCTGACTGAGGTTTGAGGATTAACAAAATTCTATAAAGATCTCAGACACAGGAAAGAGCCAATCTAAATTAAAATCACCTACCAAAGCCATTTCATTGGGATGTAAATTAGATAAGAGCTGAATTAAAGACAATAGGTTTTCAGATGTGGTAGTAAGGAGTCTATAGTAGCCAGCAACAGATAACAATTGACCAGCAGACAGTCCAATGTTTAGGGCCAAGATTTAAAATTGTTTAGGAGCTGATTTTGTAAATACTAGTTGTGTTACCAAGCTAAATCTGACATATATGGCTCACCTCCTCCTCTTCTGGGATGATCTGAACGATAAATATTGAAACCTTTAATTGAAACATGTTTGTCCAGAATAGATTTAGTTAGCCAAGACTCAGAAATAACAAAATCAGCACCTGTAGAAGAAGCCCAAATCCTTTCCATATCTATTTTATGAAGGAGGTTACGAACATTTATATGCACAATGTGTAAACCTGACATGTTTTTAAGATCTGTTGGAGTACTACATGAGGTGAGAGGACCAGGATTGGGTTGAATACCAGCCAGCAATAAAAACATCACAATCAGACATTTTCGAGAGTTCTTTGTGGCAGTAGTATAGTTGTTGGAGTTTATATTGTAGTCCTTGGTCCTCATAAACATATTATGATGAGATGTGTTCATGAAGAAGTGGTTATGATTATGTGCTTACCTGAGTCCTCCAGAGCTCATCTTTCTCCTTGAAAACCCTCCAGTGTGTGTCGCTCATCATGGCAATCAGCAGATTGAGCATCAGGACGTAGAGAACCATAGAGTAGGCGACATGCAAAACGTTGACAATGGGGTTTAACTCGGTGGTCGGATCCACTGGCAGGTTGACCATGCCCACGCTGATCTCAAACTGAGAGAAGAGAGTGTTGGGAAAGGAGTCGTACAGAGGATTCTGCTTTGGATCCTGGGTCATGTACACCATCCAAAGGGCTTGGAAGAATAAAACAAAACCAGTAAAGATTGCGATAAAACCCTAATATGTCAAGTATGGTGTCGACTTGCTGTATTTTTGAGAACATACTCACAGGTGGAAAATCCCATGAGCAAAATGATAGACATAAACATGAATTTTATCACATCTCCAAATACAATCTAGGAGGAAATTGGACAAAAATACAGAAAACACAAGCAGATGAGCTTCAGAAACATATCAGTGGTTTTGATAAGGAATCAAACTCAAAAACCTGCAAGAAACTTTTACCAACCTTCTGTATCGTGATGACGTAAGGCCCAAGCAGTTCAAAGCCGCGAGCGAAAAACATGATATTGCACCAGCCGAACACCAGACTCAGTAACATGATTTCAGCCTCGGCCTGCACCCCGCAGATTCTGAACACGCACAGCAGCACCACCAAGGACGCATGGCAGATGCTGGACCAAACAGCAGCAGCAGGATTAGACAACACAGCGACAATATGATGCTGCTATTCAACGACTCGTGTTTTAACTCACAGGATGATGTGGAAAGGTCCTCCGAGGGCCGTCTGACCAAAGTAGCGCTTTGCTCCTACTCTCAGTATATCAGGGATCTGTTGGAGGTAGGGAAGATATTTTAGTGCTGTAACATCAAAAACACAAAGATACAGTAGAAGATGATTCACACTCTGACCTCCAGCACCAGGGAGATAATGGCTCCCAGGACACTTATGATCTCTCCCACCAGCCGCAGACTGTCCCCATAAGTCACATAACTCTCCTGAAGTGAGAGAAATGAAACACTGTGAGCCGAAATATCACAAGTTTTTTCAAATTATATTGAGTTGACTGTAATGTTTAGACATGTTGAGTGGGATGGAAAAATATGGTTTTTGAGAATAGTTTCATAAGTGGGAGGATAAACTGAACTTGTTGTTTACACCTTTTGATTTTATTTTATTTTATTTTTTGCCTCATTTTTAAGACATGCCAAATTCTAAGAATGGAGGAAAACAAGTTGAAGTTCCTTTTCTGAGAAAACTGAGTAAAGCAATTTAGGGTGTTTTCACACCTGATGGTCTGGTAGTCTCGGTTAATTTGGGGACCGATATTCAGAACATTTGTTTACATTTCAGCTGGTGCGGTTTGCATTCAAACTGCACTGAGTCATTCGAGCCAACCTGTTCCCCCCCTCGCCTGTGGTGACGCTGCAACAAAAACTAAAATGGACTGTACTTACATAGCGCCTTTCTATCTTATGAAGATACTCAAAGCGCTTTACAACACAATCTGTGCCTCATTTACCCATTCATACAGCACGCTACTAGATTTCTACAAAGCTAATTGAACAAATCATTCTAAAGAGACTAATCAGTGCTTTAGATCACATTTATACACCCATGGGACAAACATCCTAGGCAACGAGGGGTTCAGTGTCTTGCCCAGAGACACTTCGGCATGTGACTGCTGGTGGATTCGAACCCCCAACTCTTGCATTGGAGGACGACTGCTCTAACCACTTGGCCACAGCCACTGAAGGAAAGGACACAAAAATCTCTGAAGAAGACACTTCTTCTTCTTCTTCTGGAAATAAAACCAAAAACGGAGTGGTGTCAAATTTTAGCGGTTTTAGGATTTCTGTTTTGTCATTTTTCAGCAATGGACTCAGCATGAGCAGAAGATGAGGCAGAAGACCATGGAGAATAGTGCTTTTCACACAAGGTGGCTGACGGCTCTGTATGAGGTATGAGAAATGTGCATTTGTTTGCCCTGCGCTGTAGTCCACTTCCTGCTTTTGGAGCGGCCTCCGGTCTGCTTACGGTCACACTGCATTCAAACCACGCTAGAGTTCACTTCAACCGAACTGAGACCTAGGTTTTTAGGCAGACCAGAGTTCATTTTTTTGGTCCATATCAGATTTCGATTGCGCATTCACACCTTCCCAAACAAACCGGACTTTCTAGGCAAACTGACTAGAGTTTGATTAAAGTGGACTAAATAGGGCTGGTGTGAATGCGCCCTTAAAGCCTTGGCTTTCCCGAAAGAGCTCTTCGGGGAAATTTATCAGCTGGTTTTGTTCTGTTTTACCTGGTGAGTCGTGCATAAAAATGACCATCATCATTACAAAACTCAGCGTGAGGAGTAAATAAAAAATACAGAAGTCTGGACAAGTCAGACATGTTTTAGCAACAGCTTTTGTGGCTCAATGAAAAGAAAAATTAAACGTTTAGCAGCAATCCGGAAAGACAACAAGGTGAATAATTTTACAAGAAGAAAACCTTCTGGGTGTTAGGAAGCAAACATCTCACGCCTGAACTCACTTAAAAACCAAAACAATTTTTCCTTCACTGTGCTTTTAATCTGTCATCAAAGGTTTTTAGATGGACCCTAAAATATTAGTATCTGTATGAAGTTTGGGGAATTTCACAGAAATATTTTATGTACCATAAAAATCTGTAGAAATCTCCCAAACAAGAATTAACAGATTCTGGATGAAACATGCTGTGATGTTCATTCCCCCAGCAGAGGTCCAGACCAACACATTACATGATGCTGACTCACACCTTTGTGTTACTTTAGAGTAACACAAATCTTTAGATGTTTGCAACCATATATTTAGGGCATGAACAAATGAAAACCTGTGAAGAACATCTTAAAGTTTTGCTCCACTGATTGATTTAAAGCTGAATCCCACATAAACCCTGTTGTGGTTCAGTTGTGAAGGAAGTCTTGAGGTTGTGAATACTTTAACAGAGGCATCAAATTGAAATATTCTACAGGGGGCAAATGTTGTAAAACTTCAGTTTTTCACCCAAATCACTGCATCTCATGCCTTGCCTCTTTTGAAACCTAAATAAAAACGTATTTATAAGAACATGCAATAAATTACTTGAGATCCGGTCACAACTTTAACCCACTTTGAATGTTTTCTGGACCATGATGGTTTTATCGGTGTCTGTCACTGTGAAGTTCCTGTCCTTTATGGGGCGATACACACAACACAGGGTGAAGGTCCCGATGTACAGGAGGTAAAGTAACAGCAGGAACCTGAAGCAAGAACAAATCCACTTTAAACTGTGGTCCGGTTATCTACAAGAGAGGAGTTTACCTTAAACCATAAAACCAAAAAGAAATAAAAATTACCTGAAATAATATTTTCCATACAGGTTCCACTTGAGATTCACCAGCTGCCTCACAGGAGTCACCTCCAGAAGACTCCTCGCCTTCAAAATGTATTTTTAATTCCCGGTTATCATCAGATCAACATCTTTATGTCTAATAAAGTTAGTTTGTTGTTTTCTACCTCTTTATTTGGGCTGCTCACGATAACCTCCAGCACTGACATGTTGTCAGCCCAGGAGTCAATCTCAGTCAGGTCAAACAGGTGAGAGGTCAAAGGTCCCAGACTCCACTGGACCACACGCCTTTTATTAACCAGGTGCTGGAAGGCCTGGAGGAGAGAGGGGGAATCAGGGCGCGCTCAAAAAGATTAGCGAAATAATCCCCCACATTGCGGTTCCTCCCAAGCCCTGAACTCACCACGATGTTCCCCTCTTTGGCAGCCAGTTTAAAAGGTGTGAGGCCTCGGTAGTTGGGCACCATGTCGAGGGGCAACGGCTGGTCCAGCTCCAGATCGCGAGTCATTATCAGGTCCATGACCTGGCATGAAATGGTCTTGTTGGGCTGCAGAACCAAAATGTGAAGCAACGTGTTTCCTGGAAGACAAAAAAGCAGGACAGTTACTCGTAAACAACAGACAAAAATAGAAATGAACAAGGACTTGTTTTTGTTTAAAAGCTTCTCCTTTCAACGTGTTCTCTGAGATGCAAAAGAAAGCTCTGGGCAAAATGTTTCACTGAATTATTTTTGTAAAGCAGTTTTGTTTTTGTTGGTAAAAAAAAAAATAAAAACAGGAAAAAAATGCAACTAAACTAACATACTGCAACATTCTTGTTTTCATGGTTGTTCATGACGAGTCCTTGTATCTTTGGTGATTTTGTACCTAAAAATTTCTCTAAATGTCATTTAAAGGTCAATTTACTAAACAAACCTCAAATTATTTGTATTTTTCACCTAAATGGATTTATAAAATTTAATTCTTAGACATTCTTTAACTGTTTAATATTTTGTAATTTACAGAATTTATTGGCTCAGATTGTATCAAATTTACAACTGAATTTAAATTGACTCTAAAAATTGGATTTAATCTAATCTAACAGTTTTAATTTTTATTTCATCTATTTGGATTTGAATTAGATCTGAAATGACTTTTCTTGTGAATAGGAATTGTATTATATATACAAAAATGGTTAAATCATTTCATCTGGACCTGTGTCTTTAAGTGAAGAAACGGTTCACCCGCCATCCAGAGGACTTAGTCAGTCTGCAGCATGTCATCCAGATCCGTCCATAGGTAGCCTTCATTGCTATGTTTCAAGCCAAACTCCTGTTGGAATCTCAGAAGCAGGCTTTTAACATATGCAAACAGAGCACACCCATCTGAAACCATCAATCACCATTAACAGCAATCAAGTGTTTTAGGCTAGGTGGTCAACTTGCTACTCACAGAAACAGCTTGTGGACAACCAAGGCCAAAAGCCTGCATCTGAGATTCCAACAGGAGGTTGGCTTGAAACACAGCAATGAAGGCGACCTATGGGACAGATTTGGTTGACTGGCCGCAGACTGACGAAGTCCTCTGGATGGCGAATGAAACGTTTCTTCACTTAAAGAAACAGGTCCAGATGACATGATTGAACCATTTTTGTTTTTAGCTACCTGGACGATTGAGCTTACAAAACATTTTTTGTATTATACTGTATATATATTCTGGCATATCCTGATCACCCATTCCATGGTGAGTTCAAGTTGTTTCCATATAGACGTAGGTATCAGCTGCCCAGATGTTGGATGAACAGACTGAAAAACTCATTCATCCCTGTAGCGGTCAGGCTTCTTAATGAACAATGACGATTTCTACTGTTATTTTAATGTCTCAATGTCTTGTCTGGTAGAATCAGAATCAGCTTTTTTGTCATTGCACTGAAGCACAATGAAATTAAATTTAGTACAGCCTGTAGTATGGACGTTTTGTGTGCCTACGGACTGTGAAACAAATTACCCTTTGGGGATAATAAAGATTCTTAAATTTGAGCTTGAACTATAAACACACTGAACTGATATAAAGACAATTTATTTAATTATTGAGGGTACGTTTTACACAATTCTACAGATAAACAAATTCCAGAAATCTAAATTATTTTGTGCAGACCATGTGGGTCTGTGTGTAGTTGCTGTTTTGCCTTGTTTTAAATATGACTTAGTTCTCTCCAACTCATGATCTGGGTTTCCCAACCTCGATAATCTTGGACTCTGGTGCTGGCTCCTGCATCGATTAACATGTTGATGATCTCCTCGTTCCCAGCACTAACAGCAAAGGACAGAATGTGCTCACCTGTTGAGCCAAACAGAAAAAAACATCTGTTTTTGTAGCTTTACATAAAATACACACCATAACATTTCATCCAGTTAACTGTTTTATCCAAAGCAGCTTCACTTTTCTTGTATAACATCTGAGCTGCTGATAATCTGTGCATCTGCTCCAGTTTGTTGTGGCGTCCTGCTGACTCACCGCAGTACATAAGGCCTCCTATCCTCTTCCTGAAATACAGGCCGGTGACTCGAGGCGTGGCGGCGTCACCTCCACGTCTAATCAGCTGATGAACCAGGTTGATGTTCTGATTCACCACAGCAATGTGGAGAGGAGTGATACCTGAGGTGGAGACAGATAGAGTTGTAGACATTTCTCAAACAGATGCTCCAAGGACTTATTCTGGAGGAAACCTCTAAACAAGTTGATTGATTATTCATTGTTATAAAAAATGTTTACTGCCTCCTGCTACTTGTCTTGTTTTTTTGTGAAAGCCTTTTTGATGCAGGCTGGTCCTAAACATGTCTAACTATTATTAGACATTGTTCCATTAATTTGACCTGATTCATATGAACTAAAATTAAAGTAACAGTTAATTTTAACTAACAACTCATTGAATAAGCCCTCTAAACAAAGCTAACATGTAAAGTAATCCTAACTCAAAATCTGTTATTTTTAGCTGCTTGTGGAGTGACTCAGGAACAATTCAAACAAACTTTCTTCAGACAACCTCTAAACTCAGAAACAAGCAAATTATATTATTCTACTTTTATATCCTAAGAGCAGAGATTTTAAATAGCTTATTACTTATCAATGTTTATATTTTATAATTTATACTTTTGTTGGATGTAACTGGGACCCTGTGTAGACAATTTCGTTTCACCACATGCAATGCGAAGGATGATAAAGAAACCTTGACCATGACCTATTAATTGTTTGAACAGTAAATATCTTACCTGTTGCTGAAAACTCTTTAAGGGCCTCAGTTTGGAGAAATAGAGCTTTTTTTTTTTTTACCTGATTGATGAGCTAACGGCTAACCCCAACAGCAAATTCAAGAAAGGACAGTGAATTGATGCATTCTTAGAACAACTCCAATTAAAAAAAGTCATAGAAGTTTGTGTGAAAGCATTTTAATCTTTATTTTGTGATTACATTTCCAGTTTAATATGTACAAGCACAACTGCTAAAGCTAGTGTCTGCAGCAGCTAGCTTCTGGTGCAGTCTGGGGCATTTCTGGCTGAAAAATCACAACATTTCTGCTGGAACGACCAAAGAATGTGAAGCTGATGGAGCTGTACAGGTTTCTAAAATGGCTTTCACACAAACTACTGATTAAAAATGTTTGGAGAGGTCTTGGCCTCGCTCGGACAAGACGTGAGCTTGTCAGTTTTGTCGCAGTTCAACTCTGTTTCTCCAAACAAAAGTCGTTCTAAAGATATTAAATTGTCATAAGCCCGAAAAACAAAACATCTAAACTATAATTTTAATCTTCAAACTCAGTTATATAATAAAGTTTATGTGTTTGCAGTGAAACAAAAACTGCAGCTACGGCTCAACTGGGCTTGACAGGTGATTGGTACCAGAACCAAATCTGTCAGAGTGTGGTTTTATCTTCAGTTGAATGTAAAGTTTGGAGGTTAAACTGAACGTCAGAGGCAGTTTGTAATAACCTTACCATCATGCTCAGTTGAAACACACCCTGTTGAACCCAACGGCTAAAAACAGTTCATGTCAGCTTTTGTTTTCTCTCCTTCCAGGGAAGAACAGAATATGAGGAGATCGTTGTATATCTGTTTAAACTGACCTGACCCAATGGAAATGAAGCATCTTTAACAGTAAACAATAAGATTCCAATATTTAAGATGTGTCTGCTTCTATAGGTTTTGGTGTTTCTGGGTGAGAACCTTGGAAAAGCTCAGAGGTCATAGGCTCGTTGATGAGTTCAGGCGCTCCGTCCATCAGAGCCACAGCGGCGTCCAAGTTGTCGTTCATCACAGCGACATGAAGAGCTGTTTCTCCGAGGGTTCCTGAGTGAGAGCGTTAACATTAAAGATCACCCACTGTAATGATAAAATGAGACTTTGAGTTTGTGTTACCTCTTTCAAAGATGTTGGTGGACGAACAGCTGAGAAGTTTCTTGATGCAGCCAGGACTGTTGTTCTTAGCCGCGTAGAAGAGAGGAATGTCATTTATGCTGTTGACCAAACGGACAGAGACTCAATGTACAACTTTGAGTCTGATCTCACAGTGTAAAGCAGCCAACAGCAATACAAATTCCATTACTTTTTTGTGTAGAAGAAGAACGTCTCGTCCAACAACTCGTTCCATCCTTTCTTGTTCTGGAGGCGAAACTTCAGCTGGCTCCACCAGTGGTTGAGTTCGCTCGGAGCAGATCTGGCCAGAGACGGTGCCATTCACTTGAAATTCACCTGGAAAAACTACAGAAAGGGTTATGATTATTTTCAATAATAATAATAATTAAAAAAAAACAGCCATAAGAAAAATAATTGACGAAGGTCTAAACTTTAAAGTTTGTCTGTCATACCCTCAAATAATAAAAGTACTGCTTCTCTCCTCCAACTTTTTAGTTATAACCCTTGAAGTGGACACCAGGTTTAGGATGCTCCTGAAGAGACGAAGGTCCTGGTGGCATCCTCCTTATATATCACCTGGCCCTGGTGGGAGGGGGGGTGGAGACATGCAGCAGTATTTTGAATGAATGGGTGGGGAGGGAGGATGAACAGGTGAGACAGTGACAGTGAGGATATAATGAGCAGGTAGATTTTAGCCACTGGTCAGAAATCCCACAAAGAAAGTTCTGCTTTGAGCTAACCCAGAACTTCTCCATCATGCTGATTTGAATTTTTCGGCTTAATTCCATCAGTCTTGATCTCCACCCCCCCATCCATCACCAGGCCTGTCCACATTCTTCCAACTACCACTAAAACCTGCATGGCCTCTATGATAATTCAGCAACTTCTACACATTGTTTCAAGTGACCTGTGAAGAAAACCTGTTTGGAAATTGTTTGGAGCGCAAGATTTTAATCCTGAACGTCACGATGGTCCATGTACGTGGCTGAAAATTAAAGGGGACTGGGTCTTTCAGTCAGTGGCCACAAGGCTGTGGAACAGTTTGCTCCTGCAGCTTCATTTTGCTGACTCTGTGGAGGTTTTTAAAAAGCAGCTGAAAACACTTTTATTTTCCCAGGCTTTTATGTCATGAATTTTTTATTGTGTTTCTTATGCTTGTTTTATTCCTTGGATATTTTAACGTTGATTTTTATTGTACATCGCTTTGTGATTTTATGTCTGTGAAAATCACTTTATAAATAAACGTTACTTACGTAATAAATAAAAAAATGAAAAACTTTCCCATGTTGGGGTGTGTATTCTATACCAGAACTTACGGTAATCAGTCCAGAGCATTAACACTGTATACTTGCCCTCCAAAACAAACAAAAAAATTGTACAAAACGCCAATAAAGGACCTAACAGCCAAATACTGAGTCAAACAGAGCAGCAGGATCCACTGGCAGTTACCAGACCCAGGCTTCACCAGGCCTAGACTACACTAGGACCAGGCTCCACCAGGTCCAGGCTTTAGCAGGCACAAGCTCCACCAGTCCCAGCCACTTCCAAGCCCAGCCACCACCAGGCCCAGGTCCCACCTGGCCCAAGTTCCATCAGGCCTTGGTTTCATTGGGCCTAGGCTCCATCAGGTCCAGGTCCCACCAAGCACAGGATACACAATGTCCAGGCAGGCTAGTCAATGTGACTGGTACGTTCTCATTTAAACTTTGTCTATTTATCTGAAAAATGCCACCTAAAAAGTGTGATGAGGACATTGTTTCTCTCTCAACTGTACGTGACCTCGGATCAACAAAAATCTGTTTATAATGAGCAGACAGTATTGATTTTATATATTTTTAGATCAACATCACAACCTGATATGCATCCGTTTAAAAAAATTAACAAATTTTGAGTGTTTTGTCATGTTTTGTTGTTTTAAACATATTTTTCTGATAGTAAATATGTGTTCCATGAAGAATCACAAATGGATGTTGTCAGAAAATACATTGTGGGCGTTTGTGTTTGTGCTTCTGGTATCGTTTCAGATCCGCTCAGATATCAGCTGTGGGTTATGTGGGACACCCGTGTGTGTTTCTGGCCTCCTGCTGATCCAGACAGATCTCAAACTGAGATTCTGATGAAAAAACACAAAAAAACTGCTGATCTGAGGAACACAAAGTTGACTCTATGGCACCGTGAAGGTGTTATTTCCTCCTTCAAGGTGAACAACCTGCTAAAGAAATATTCCAGAAGAACAAAGATTTTTATTGCAATTCTCATAATAAAATGCAAAATATTAAATTTCAATTTAATCCTGTTTTGTGGTGATTTATTGTAAACTGTAGTTTATATTTATAACTGATCGGTAAAATGTCATATTTCACATCTTTTTACACATGTTGGCCAACTAATGCTTAAAATGCAGAAATAAATGTTGACTTGTCAGATTATACTGATGTATAGGTAGGTTTGTAACATGCACTGTAAGCACAGCTTCATGCCCAACAACATGCGCATAAAAATAAAAAATTCAGTGCAGGAGCTTTTGTTTTTTTTAGCACGTAAAGCCACAGACATGTCTTCCAGCTGTTCATGGAGGATTCCAAGGTGTTTCCAGAGTGGCTGAGAAACATGTCTTAGGGCTTCCCCAGTGTCTCCTCCCAGTTGGACATACTTGGAACATGTCTCTAGGGAGACGACAGGGGGGGGTAACCCTATCAGATGCTTGGACCACCTCGACTAGCTCCTCGATGTGGAGGAGCAGCAGCTCGACTCGGATACTGAACTTCTCTGTCTCCACATCATCTCCCAGCCACACTAAGGAGGAAACTCATTTCGATCATTTGTATATGAGCTTTTGTTCTTTTAGTTATTACCCAGAGTTCAACAGAGAGCTTCACCTGGCAGATCAGTTTCCCCTTCTCCACAAAGGACCAGCACAGAGTTCACAATACAGCGAAGTAGCAGCGATGCACCAATCCATGCTTGAACTCCTCCGTTTGCGGCAGCACCTCACTCGTACAGTCCGACCTTTTCTGACCGAGGACCATGGCCTCAGGTTGGAAAACTTTAGTTTCCTGATGCACCATCATGTTTGCAGCAGAAGTCTGTTTGCAACTGCTGAAGGATGCCAATAATCTGACATTGCTTTGCTGAACAATGCAAAGCTTGCTTGAAACGAAATCCCCACGAACGCATTTGTTGCTTCAAAATCTGCGACTAAAACAATTCATTACCAGAATCAATTTGTCTTTACAAAAATCCTCAGTGCAAACTTTGTTTAGTGGGTATGACTCGGAAACGCTCGCTTGAGACAGAAAATAAGAAGTGAAAGTTGTGAAAATTATAAAACTGAAAACAAGAACAACAAAAAGGAATACGTGTAGTTTGGATTTTTAAAAGTGTTGTGTGAAGTTATCGTCTTTTCTTCGAGTCAGAATTTGATCAGTTTGAAACATCGAGCAGTTCTCTCAGGGTTGATGAGACAACAGCTGGTTCCAGACCAAAACAGATTTCTGCCATCTTGAAACACCGCAAGCTCAAGTATTTTATAGCGGCTCAGGTATTTGCTTTATTTTTTTTTAAATATCTATGCCACTTTTACATCTGAGTGATTTTTTTTTGTTTGGTTTGACATAAAACTTTGATTATTGACCCTGAAGATTGTATCCTCAGTGGTCCGTCACCTGTCAGGGTCTGAATCTGTTGTTTTGTTTTTGTGTTGTTGGGTTCGTTCACTTCTGATCGTGTTTTGTTTCCTTTGTGTTTTCATTTGTTTAATCTTCGTGCCATCAGTTGCTTCTCCTCTGCCACGTCCATCTACACCTTCTCCTTGTTTCGCCCGTCGCTGCTGCAGCCATTTCTCTCATCCGTCCCAGTCTTTACAATCGTTCCGTTTTTCTTCAAGCGTTGCTCTTTTTATGCTGCGTCAGTTTGTTTTCTGTGCGTGCACTCAGCTCTAGGTTCTGCTGCCACGTCAGCCTTTTTGTTTTGTTTTACAAGAAGCTTTAGTTTTTTGGGCGAGTGGTGGCGCTGAGGTTAGAGAAGGTGGGCCTGTGATCGGAGGCTCACCGGTTCGACTCCCTGGACCGACATCAAAATGTGGATGGAAAAGGTGAAACACCCACACCTGCCTCCATCCTCACTTGCTCCACTCTGGGTGCCTGAGCAAGGCCCTCCACCCCCAACATCTGCTCCCCCAAGGTGTCCTAGATGGCAGCTCTCTGCTCCACACACAGGGCTGTGGTAGCTCGGTGGTCTGTGGTTGCATCAGGAAGGGCATCCGGCGTAAAAACAATTGTCAAGTCTTCATGCGAGTTAGTTCGCTGTGGTGACCCCTGAAGAAGGGAGCAGCTGAAAGAAGAAAAATATAAGTAAAGTTTTGTTTTTGAGCTCGAGTCGGTCCATATGAAACTAAGAGGAAAGTAAAGTTGTATTAAAATCAATTATAAAACATGTTCAAATGAAGCACTATAACGCTTATGATTGTTTCGCCACCATGCTTTTGCATTGGATTGTTTCTCTCACATGCTCATTACGCACAGACTGGCTCAGACTTCAGGGTGAAGGACCATCTTGTGCAAAGTGACGGCAGCATTAAGGCGTATAAAAAAAAAAACTACTATGAGACTTTTCATAAATCCACTTTGGTCTTGACCTCAAAAGAGAGCCGTTAGCTGAAACAAGAGCCTATTAAGTACTGATAGTATTCCCACAAACACTTCAAAATATACAAACTGCTCCTTTAATATTAAAACAAGTCAGTGTGATGTCTGCTGTTCAACCCTGTGGGTAAACTATGGTGATGCACGACTCTGTTTCCAGACAATGGATCTTTTTGAAACTTTGTTATTAAAAATACTGCAGTAAGTGTCACCAAACCTAAAATTATGACCACTGAGTGTTATTTTATTCAGCTGCAACAAGCTTGATTTATTAGAAGTTGTTGTAATACAACCATCTGCTGACTTTAAACAAGTAGTAACAATTCAAAGTTACATAAAGTATTTTTTTTATGTTATTAATCTAACAAGGTTACTTCAGATCATCTGGATGGATTCTTCCATCCACATTGAAGAATCCATCCAGATGACCTGACTTAACCTTGTTAGATTTTTCTACGTGGATTATTGAGCGTCAGGACGTTATGTTATTAAGTTAATAATTTAACTGTTACAAATAAATATAATTTATTTTTATGTTTTTTTTAAACATTATGCAAACTTTTTATTTCACATTCCTGAAAGCTGCAGTTAAAAAAACAACAAATACACCAAAGAATGTATATTTTTTAAATAAAATCATATTTATTTTACAAATTTGCACAGTTACATAACAGTTGTGAACACTCGTACAAGTAAACAGACAGTCATCTCACCCACACCACACACACACACACACACGCACACACACACACACACACTCCATCCCTCTCACACGCAGATGGTACAAACGGGCACCTCAGCAGCATTTTTTGCTCCCTTCAAGTGTAAATCAGCTCAGATTTTTATCCGTCCTTCCCATTCCACTGATTTACAACGCTTCCGTGACTCAGGCAAACAAACAAAAAGAGGTGAAGAGTGAAACGTACACATAAGGGCGCTGCACTCCTCGTTTAGGCAAATGTTTGCAGCTGAGGTGAACTTTTTCAGCTTCAGAGCTTCAACAGTGAATCGTACAAAAAAATAAAAAATAAATAAAACAGCTGCTTTCAAACCCTGGATATGCCTCAACACATGGCTTAGTTTCTACAGACTGAGTTTCCTTGTGCTGGACTTGTGTTTTAAAGCAATTGTGCTCAAAACCTAAAAAAAAAAAATCTATACAATTTATTTTCTAGCAGCAAATGAAACTTAGTTTGATTTCACTGCCAGATGCTGCAAAGGAATTTATGTAAAGAGGAAGTGATGAAACTTTACAAATAAACAAAGAAAGCAGAAAAGGCTTTGATTGTCTTCACGCAAATCTTTGCAAAGGAAGATCTTGAGGACTTAAAAATAAAAATAAAAAGTTTCAGGGAGGGAAACGGTGGAAGAAAGGCTGAGATCGATGTGGAGTCAAGAAGGCCAAACACAATAAAGTGAAATTGAGTGAAAAGTACAAAACATCTTTAGCGTCCTAACTCCGGTTTGACCTCCCTTCATGTGTTTGTCTCCAGTGACTGACTGGGAGACTCCATCTCTCCTTCCCTTCTGGTTGTGGGGTTCATCTGACCAGAACCTGCAGTGCAGAGTGTCACTGTTGGCTGATTTGGTTTAGAATGTGCTCCGTCGGACTTTAAAGTGTTGCAGAACCAGAAGCGACGATCAGAGGAACCCGCGGGGCTGACGGTGCTGCTGGTGGGTGTCAGACCTCCACCTGGCCCTGCGTCAGGAAGGCCCTGAGCTGCTGGGCCGCGCTGACGATCTTCCTCTGGTGTCCCAGCAGGTTCACCCCGAGGTTCTGAACATCTCTGGGGAAGAGATTAGATGAGAAAAATTAGCATTTTATGTCGAGCTAAATAAAAAAATTAAGAGATTATTTAAATAACTCACTCCATAGTGAGTCGGCTGACTCTGTCTAACGAGTCCAGGTCCGCTTGATCAAACTCGTCCTGGTACCGCTCCATCTTCAGAGCTTTGAGCCAGTCGCTGACCGTCGCCACAGACGACAGGTCCGTGGGCGTGGGGCTGAGCAGCGGCTGCGAACAGCTTCTGTAAATGTCAAAAAGGATTCATAAATACGATGGAAGGGACCGTCACCTGCTGCTGGCGGCGCGTTTGGAAGCAGCCTCAGCTCACCGGGTCGGCTCGGCCTTCAGGGAGGCCGGGTGCCGGATGAGCCGGTCCAGAGAGGAGAGGACGGAGTCGAAGCCCAGCCGGTCCGCTCGTTCCGCCTGCCAGCACTGAAGCATCAGGGAGTGAAGGGCGGGAGGGCAGCTGTGGGGGGGCGGGAGCCGGTACTGATCCGCTACCGCCTTCATCACCTGCAGACACGGAGAGGAAGACGTTCAGCAGAAGTAGGGCAGATGGTGGAGCAGCTCTGTGCGGCTGGCTCACAGAAAAGGTCACTGATCACTGAGCGGCTGTAAAAGCACCCGGAGGGAAATTATGGAGATTTCAGCCGGTTGGCATTTGATAAACTGATAAAATATTCAGGAGGAAGGAAAAAAAGTCAGAGAGCATTTATTCAAATACTGGATCAGCATGCAGACCTGGAGCAGTCCAGGTCTGGACTTTTATTCTGCTGGAAAAAGATCTAAAACTGCAGCTTTTTTTAACGATAAATTATTTTAACCAGCTTATTTCTTTATTACTTTTTAGGAATATAGGTAGACTTACATAAATTATTTTTAAATTTTATTTTAAAAAAGGTGCAATTTTTATTGTTTTACAGTTTTTCTTCTACATGCACATTTCTTATTGCTTCCCATTAAAAAGGCGGGTGATAAAGTCTTTGCTGTGTGTCTGTATGCAAGTGCTCTCTGCCTGTTAGCAAAAAATCTGATGGACCACTGGATGAATATGAAGGAAACTCTCACAAAGTCATCATTAGATGCTTTATTTTCACTGATTAACTTTTGGAGTCAACGCAATTCAAGATGGCCACTCAGCAAACTGACCTCAGCCAACACAAAAACAGCTACAGCTCAGTCAGTTTGACAGATATGGAGCTGAAGTTTGACGTGGTAGTAGCTGAAAGTTGTTCACAGCACAAACTCTGAGCACTAACAGATTGTACAAAAGCTGACAAGATTACATAAGATTGATAAATTAACTTAAATCTCTGGAATTAAAGCCCCTAAGCCCCTTTTTAACGCGCTCATAAACAAACTAAGCTGATCTCTGCACACCCACCTCCTGATTGCTCATGTCCCAGTAGGGACGCTCTCCGTAGGACATCACCTCCCACATTAAGACACCGAAGCTCCACACGTCACTGGCTGAGCTGAACTTGCGATGCTGAAAAGCTTCCGGCGCCGTCCACCTCACAGGAATCTTACTGCCCTGATGGAGGAGACAAAGACAACACTGACTTAAATCAGTGGTCAAATAAACCAAACTGAAGGAAGCGCCAGGTCCCTGAACGCACCAGAGAGGCCGTGTATGTCGGTATGTTCTGGTCCAGGCCCCTCATGAGTCTAGAGAGGCCAAAGTCGGACACTTTGCAGACCAGGTTGGAGTTGACCAACACGTTTCTGGCAGCCAGGTCTCTGTGGACAAAGTTTCTCTCGGAGAGATAACGCATCCCTGCGCCAACTCCCCTCAGCATCCCAACAAGCTGGAGGACACTGAACTGGCCTTCGTTCTCCTGCGAAGGAAGCAGAATGGAGTATCTTAGCTGCAGCATGGGATCACATGGAGCAAGTGCCATCTTACAAAAAAGAAAAACATGGAGGTTTGAAAATGTTTTTTCACCCGAAGGAAGCCATCGAGGGGTCCGTTCTCCATGAACTCCGTGATGATCCTCTCCGGAGGTGAACCAGTTACAACACCCTCCAGCTTCAGCACATTGGGATGATCAAACTGCCCCAAGACCCCCGCTTCACTGAGGAACATGCCCCTCTCTCTGTCGGACGCCCCCCAGCGAAGGGTCTTCACCGCCACCAACACCTCCCTTCGGCCCACGGGCCGGTAACGACCACGGGACACCTCACCAAACTGGGCTGGAGCGGAGAGGAAACTGGTCACACTGGAGTTGACGGTTCAAACACGACTTTAGAGGATCTCAGCTGTACCTGCTCCGATCACCTCCTCGATCTTGAGGTGAGCGGGATCGATCTCACGGGCGAATTCTTTCACCGCCTCACTGGGGTCTTCATAGGTCGACGGGTCCACGTAATACTTCACTCCTCCTGGGGTTGAAAAGCAAACGCTTGGAATCAAACCACAGATTTATAAACATGACGTGGGATTATCTTCCAATGCAAGAGAGCGTATTAATAAAAATGGATCCGTGGTTATCAATAAACATTAGCTGAATTAAGTTGGATAAAATTATATTGAAAAAAGTTTCACCCATTTGAGCTGCAGAGGAGAAAAAAAATCAAGAATGAGCGAGACACCAGACAACATTTAGATCTGGGCTATTCAACTGGTGGCCCATGGGCCACTTCTGGCCCGCGGGTGACTTCAGTCCGGCCCACCAATGAGTTCATTAAAAAATAAAAATAAAGGGGTTTGGGTTCTGTTTATTGTATTTATGATTCAATGCAACAAAATAAACAAATTTAAAAGTAACAGATCACTGTAATACTTGGTTTATTTACATAATGACTTTAAATCGCTTGATGTCCGGCCCCTGAGCTGCTGACTTTCAGTAACTGTGCCCCCTGAGCATCATATACAGTATATATATATATATATATATATATATATATATATATATAT
>NC_056502.1:15396199-15408349 GCF_014905685.2 Nematolebias whitei
GTTGTCCTGTTTTGGACCATTTTATTTTTAGTGGTTCTGTATTGAGTTAAATCTTAGTACAGATTCCTTTAGTCCAGGTTTAGTCCATTTTGGCCCTTTTTCTCCTGTAGCGACCAAGTTTGGTCAGAGTTTTAAATTTTCTGTTTTTTTTTTTTTAAATAAATATGATTTTGTATTTTTGTTTAATTACCATTTTAACTTATGCCTTATTTTGTTTTGGTAGATCCATGTTAAGTATTTCTGCATTTTCTCAGGTTATTGTGTTTTTTGTTGTTGTTGGGGCGGCTGTGGCTGAGTGGTTAGAGCAGTCATTCTCCAATGCAAGTGAAGAAGGTTTGATTCCACCACCAGCAGTCTTATGTTGAAGTGTCCCTGGGCAAGACACTGAACCCCTCATTGCCTCTGATGTGTATCCCACTGGTGTATGAATGTGATAAAGCTCTGATTAATCTTTGTATAGATTAGTAGAGTGCTGTATGAATGGGTAAATGAGGCACAGACTGTGTTGTAAAGCGCTCTGAGTATCTCGATAAGATAGAAAGGTGCTATATAAGTACAGTCCATTGACCATTTTTTTCTGTTTCATTTGATCATTTTGTTGTCGTATTTTTATGAATCGGCACACTTTGGACCTGATAGAAGAATGTTTATAATGATTGTTTTAAGTCAAAGTTTTGTCATTTTTCACAACATAAAGGTTGATTTTTTAGTGGAGATTCAGATGTTTAATATTTCTGAACAATCCCTTGAACAATATTTCATTAGTCATGAGCATATTTATGAAATAAATAAAATATTTCTTGACAAAATTCCCTCAGTCCCCTGGACCACATGGTCTGTGCACGACAGAAACACTCAATAATCAGTCGATACAACAGACTGTCCTGTCTAGTTTATTTTATCTAATAAAGAAAAAACTTTAAACTATAAATAAAAGTTTTAATCCAAAAAGTACCCAAACAAAAGAGTTGCAGTATAAAAGAAATATTCAACACTCAGGTCATTAAGAATGCTTTGCTGTTTACCACAAAACAAAAATCTAACTAAAACAACCAATTAAATTAAAGTAAAACCTAATTTAGTAACAATAACTTCAACATACTCGCCTCGATTACTGATGTATCTCTGAAGTCTGTCACTGTAAGGACTCTCCCTCCTCTTGCTGCCAGGAGAAGGAAAAATGTGTGACTTTACAAAAACATGAGGAAAATTCAACGGATGAATTAACAAACATTTTGAAAACTTACCTGCGGAATACGACCACGACCACGATGGCCGCCACCACGAGGAGAAAGGCTGCGCCGCCCATCACCGAGCCGACAAGCAGAGGGAGTCGATGCTGGACCTGCTGTGAATGCTCCTCTGTGGGACAGTCGACAAAAAAAAGGGGAAAAATCCTGATGAATTGTGTTTTTAAATATTATCTAAAAAAAGTGTATGAATTCTGAAGTCTTGTTCATTTCCAACACAGCTGTTCTTGTGTGTAGTAAGAAAAATCCTAGAGGTTGAACTTTTCATGACAGTTTCGTGAACTTTGATTACATCATGGAAACATGAGTTCAGTCAAAGCTTCTGTAAGACAAAATGAAACAACTTGCTAAAAATCACTGTAAGAAGTTATTCTTGTGCTTTGAAAATTGTTTTGTGTTACCGATTCCAAGAATATTTTATGGCTCGTGATCATTATATGTTACTGCAACATGTTATACTTGTGGATTTAAACGTGGCTATTGACACTTAATGTTCCATTCTGACTATTGAACTGAACGGTCACCTTATAGCGCTCCTTCTCTTGTCTAATTAGGCAAACTCAGGTCATGAAGGCCGAGTCAGTTGGCTGCAGGATTCGAGCATGCTTTAATTACAAGCAACTTGTTGGCTCATGACTCCAAATTTGCACAAGTCACGAGGCATCAAAATATAAACTTCCTGTTTTGCATTTTTCTTAGCTGCAGCTTCCTCACTCTCCTATTCTGTTTGTAGGAGCTCTAGGGTTTTTCTCCTACAGCTCCTCTACACCAGATGGCGCCAACGGACGCACACCTGTGGATAATCACCCTGATGAGCTGCACGGGTATAAATGTCCGCATGACTTCTATCTGATGCGGGTACATTGTCTGCCTTATGGTAGCTGTGTTCCTGACTATTGTTGTGTTCTTAGCATTTGTTGCAAAGACTAATTCCTTGCTCCGGTGCTTTTCAGCATCCCCCTGTGTTCCTACAACGCCATGGACCTCCTTGTTCTCTCTGTGGATCTTCTGGTGATCTCTTCAGCTGCTCATAGTCTTCCCCACTTACCGTTACCTGCAATCTCTCTGGACTACCATTGAAACCTTTGGCCCCTCGTGCCTATGGTGTTCAGTCAGGTCATCTGGACGGTTTCTTTTTTTGCTGAGACGTGTCGTCCTTCATCCAAAGGACTTCCTCAATCCGAGAAGCCATCAAACAAAACTGATTCCCACAAACGGCAGACTCCATAGTGGGAAAAAAAACAGTTTTCTGGTGCTAAGATGGCCTCTGGGGCCCGCCCTCTCCCTCGTCAACTCCTCTGAGACAGTCATGTCAAAGTGGTTCAAAACATCAAAGTTCATGCTCAATAATCCAGGTATAAAATCCAACAATGTTCAGTCAGGTAATCTGGACAGTTTCTATTTTTGCTGAGACGTTTCGTCCTTCATCCAAAGGACTTCCTCAACCACTTTGGCATGACTGTCTCAGAGGAGTTGCCAAGGGAGAGGAGAGGGCGGGCCCCGGAGGCCATCTTAGCACCAGCAAACAGTTTTTTTTCCCCACTATGGAGTGTGCTCTTTGTGGGAATCAGTTTTGTTTTAGTGGCTTCTCAGACTGAGGAAGTCCTTTGGATGAAGGATGAAACATCTCGGCAAAAAAAGAAACCGTCCAGATGACCTGACTGAACATTGTTGGATTTTATACCTGGATTATTGAGCGTGAACTTTGGTGTCTCATGCCTATGAGTTTACCATCTTCTCCTACAGGTTCCAGTCCCTCCCACCAGTGTTGCAGTCCTACTGTTTACTTATTACATTTTGTAAATAAACACTGTTGCCTTACTACGTGTCTTGTGGTTGCTCATTTTGGTCCCAACTGTTCTGGGTAGTAGTAAAACCTCACACTGTTAAACTTATTAGCTGCTGTAGCGTCACCACAAACGACAGTTGACTTGTTTAATTCTCGAGTCCACCAATATGTCAGAAAATCCACCATAACATTAAACTCTGGCGATGAGTGAAGTATAATATCGTATAAAAAGTGCTTTGCTCCTTGCTGCCAATGTTTTTGAATCCTTGAATATTTCAGGAGCCTTAGTTTTCATTATTCAGAAGGGTTACTGGTGTCTTACGTAAATGAACTCAGAGGTTGTTTGAGTGCCTTTTAATGCTCTTATTTTTTCCATGTACAGATTTCATCGCTGCTGTAACTACAGATTTGCGTACCCAAAGGCAGTGTGGTGAAGTAGATGGTGTTGCTGTAGGGGCCGTAGCCTCGCTCGTTTCGGGCTCTGATCTGGAAGGCGTAGATGGAGCCAGGAATCAGCGAGTTGACCGTCACCGTGTTGGTCTCGCTGTACACAGTTAACGCGCTGTCCACATCCGAACCCTGGAGGGGACGGACGAAGGGGCTCTTATTTTGTGTTTGTTCCGTTTTTCAGAGCAAAAGCATGACGCGTGTGTATGCGTGCACGTGCCTTGTCGTAGTATCTGAGTTGGTACTCCAGGATGTCTCCGTTGGGTCTGTCTGGCTGAGGCCACGAGAGCGTGATGGAGTCTGGAGCTCGGCTCAGCTGGTGCATCGCAGGAACTGTACTGGGAACTGTGGGAGACCAGAGGTGGATTATTATTAATATAATTGTGACTGTCAATAAAGTAAGGGTCTGATTTAGTAAGAAATAATTATTTTTATATTGCGTTTTTACTGCGGGGAGAAGTCAGTGTCCCTTCAGCCCTGACACGACTGTCCACTTGGATCAGTGCACCACATCGTACTAAGAATAGACTGCTTTTATTTGCATCTTTAATTATTTTGAACTGTATTTAGTATCCTTAACTGAATCTGCTGAATGTTCTAAAATTATAATGTAATCTAAGGTTTAGTGCTCTGAATGTAAAACACCAAGAATCAAGTTTTAAGCACTTTATCAGAAATTTTTTGCGGCTTACCAAAATCATTTGTCATGTTTTTTGTTAGAGAAAAACCATTTGAGACGTTCATGTGTACCTTCTGTGACACGCCAACCCTTCTTTCTTGTTTTTATACAGCCAGCAAGTTTCTCTTCGTCTCCTGTTTTCTCCCCAGAGTCATAATAACCACCCACTCTGAGGAGGTGTTAAATATTGCATGTAAATTAAATGAAGCAAACAGTGCTGATCTTGTAGAACTGAAGAAGTTTCGCCACGGCAGTAATTCATGTAAATACAGGAGGATTTTTCCTCAAAATGCAGGAGTAAAACCTCATTTAAGGTGGTGAAACTACATTATATGTGTTAGGCAGCGCATTTTGAGGCGCACATCACTCTTTGAGAGTTAATGTGAATTAGACAGATGTAGGTCTGTGATTAAATCAGGCCTGGAACTGGACTGAATTAATTCAAACTTGGTTTTAATTCATTTAGACTGTGTTTCTTTAAACTGGATTAGGACAATTTAGATTGTTTTTATTTAAAAATGAGTGAGTGAACTGGATCAAATTGGGTTATAACTGAGCTGAAAAGAATTCATATTTGACAATAAAGCCGTGTGGAGGTGACGGTAACCACATGGGGGCAGTATGACAGAACATGAAGGGGACGTTCATTAGAGACAGAAAGTGGAGTTTTTATGGAGCGCCTGCAGGATCTTGTTACAACCACTGTGTTGGCAGGAAGGTCCAGTTACAGGGAGCAGTCCTTTTCATTTAATCGATAGACTCCAGGAGTACACACAAGAAGATTTTAGATCATTTCGATAAATTGAAGTCCTACTTAATTGTAATTGGTTTCTTGGAAAGCTGTATAACGATGCACTTGATCTGCACAATCCCCCTTTCTTTCCTCTTCCAGCTCATTTGCTTTGATCTCTTTGTAGGTCTGTCTGTCTCTTTGTCTTCCCATCTCTCATTCATCCCTTTTCTTTCTCCACTGTGAACATAATGAGATCTGACAGGATACTGAAACCTCGAGCAACCTCGTGTCCAGAGAGCGGGAACAAGAAAGATGAAGAAGGGTGGTGGGGTGGAGGGCAACCGCTCACACAGACACACACATAGGACCCACACACACATCATCATCATCATCAGAGCATCTCATCTACTTTCATCTCATCTCTTTCATCCTGTCTGTCCCGTTCTCACCTGACTGGCTGGTGGTGAAATTGATGCTTGTGTATCGAGCTGGAAAAGGACTCAGAGCTGACACCTCGTTCATGGCTTGCACCTGTCAATACGAGGAGATGTGACATTCAAAGTTTGCACTGACATTTCTGACATGCGTGAGAAAAAACAAAAAATACAGGCGCACAGCATCCACTGTCAAGTCAACTCGTACTAGTGAAAGGGAAATGCCTGCCCATTATGAATAAGAAATAGGGCAGATTTTAACTGAGCTATGCAGAGTTAAATAATAAATGTGCGTTTTTGATGATGCAGTACTTCTAAAATAATATAGCACAGATGTTTTGCCTAATTACGGTAAATGATAAAAATGTCCCAACATGAACAATTCTGATCTTTGAATTATGATTCTGTAAGGGTTTTGTTCAAATAGCATCTTTTTGGTTGTGAAATGTTCTTTGAACAACCTCTGTTTGAAGACAGAGATTAGTTCAGACTAGCTTGGCTATTCCAAGAATCTATAAACTAATCTGATCAGGAGCTAAAGACTAGTTTGAATTGGACCAATCAGCTACTCTGAGTGAGAGCTAACAGCTAGTCCAAGCAGTGACTAATTTGATAGGGAGCTAATGGCTAGTTCGAGCATGAGCTATCTATTCCAAGCTGGAACTTTTAGATCAAACAGGAGCTAATGACTAGTCCAAATGAGAGCTAACAGCTAGTTTGAAGCAGGCCCTAAGGGCAAGTCTCTGAACAAGCTAATGGCCAGTTCAGCATGAGCTATTGGCTGCTTGAGCTGGAACCGTTAGCTGAAGCAAGAGCTAATGATTAGTTCCAAGTGAGCGCTAACAACTAATATGAGCAGAAGCTAACAGCTACTCTAAGGGGGTCCAAGACCAAATCAGATTTTTGTTATCTGAAAACAACTTCAGTCAAAAAAAAAAAAAAATAAATAAAATCAAAGCACTGATGCAAACAATATTTTATAAACCTTTACACTGCCAATAATTTTGCATTACCTGTTTTTTATATACATAAATATGATATTCCTACTGGAAATTTCCCTGGCTGCACCAGAAGCACTACAGCTAGCTGCTACTGATATTGGTAAGTAACCAATAGGAGTCTTTGTATACAACCATCCATCCATATATCCATTATCTTTTACCCGCTTCTTCCATTTTGGGTCACGGGGGTCGCCGGTGCCCATGTCCGGCAATCACTGTGCGAGGGGCGGGGTACACCCTGGACAGGCCGCAAGTCCATCACAGGGACACATAGAGACAAACGAGACAAACAACCATTCACTCTCTCACTCACACCTAGGGACAATTTAGAGTTACCAATCAGCCTAACATGCATGTTTTTGGTCTGTGGAAGGAAATCGGAGTACCGGACCAGGATTTGAACCAGAAACCTGCGCGCTGAGAGGCAACAGCTCTACCAGTTGCACCACCGTGCTGCCTGTATATAACTATTTGTAGCTAAATTAAAAATGTTTATAAAACTGTGTTTGCATCAGCAACAGCTATAATTGAAACTAACTGGAGTTAACAACAAAGTCCATGCTCAATAATCCAGGTATAACTGGAGTTAACAACAAAGTCCATGCTCAATAATCCAGGTATAACTGGAGTTAACAACAAAGTCCATGCTCAATAATCCCGATATAACTGGAGTTAGTTCTAGAAAACAGCAATCCTGCTGGACTTGATTCAGTTCTGACTAGCTGTTTACTCCTCAATCCTTTCAGAATTAAACTATCTAATCTGAAGTAGTTCAAAAAGCTTTCTATAACAGGTAAGGCTCATATAGTCTTCAGACGATCTTAACAGTTTATATTGCAGATGTTTTATTTTTCAAAGCACCTGTATGAGGTAAGTGACCCTGGTCAGCAGGTTGTTGAGGGTGACTTTTGTTTGTCTGAGGTTGTTTTTTGAGGGGCTGAAAGTGACCCCCTCTCCACACCAGGAGCACATGGCCGGGTTGCTGAATGTGGGCGAGGGGCAGATGCGACACACCACCCCGTACCAGACTTCACTGCGACCTCCCATGTCCACGGGAGGACGCCACCTGAGGGACACCCCACCTTCGCCGCTTTCATACTCCCAGGTCAGAGACACTGGAGCAGATGGAGGAGCTGAGGAGAACCAGAGGGACAAGGAACAGGATGAGTTTCACATGTACAGTCTAAGCGGTGGACATTTCTAAAATGTAGCACTTGCTAAAACGATTACGATATAGGAGAAGCTGCATGCTGGCAAAGCCATTTCAGTAAAGAGTAATGGAAAGAACTTCATAAAATAACTAAATGGTGACGCGTTTTCAGTGAAGCGAAAATAGAGCCTTAACAAGTTTTCTTCTCTCGGTGCAATTTAAAGGGTAAAATTTCCATAACAGAAAATTAATTGTGCTCAGTCATTGTGAATCTTAATTCTCACAGGCTGAGTCAATGACAAATGACTCCAGAGGCCCACACCTCCCAGAGAGCCGGGCATAAACAAACAAACGCTAAAACAAAGCTCACTTGTGCAGGCAGAAGAGTTGGCATCGGTGGCGGCCCGATAAAAGCTGCTGCGACATTCACACACGTTGGATCCCTCCTGGCTGGTTCTGCTGTTGGGTGGACACACGGAGCAGGGAACAGAGCCGGAAACAGACTTGAAGTAGCCCACAGGACAGGCTGCAAAGACACAAAAAGACAGATGGAGTAAATATATTCCTACTGTAGAGCCATAGAACAAAAGTCTTCTGATGAAACAGAGTCTGAACGTTTTCTGAGCTATGAAACGCTGGGATTTTTCATAAAATTAAAAGTCCAAACAAGGCTGCTAAATAAAGACAGTAGAAAAAAATGTATTGAAAAGTTGCAAAACTGTAGCTAGTAAAGTTAAAAATATCAAAACATATACAAAATTAGTGAAATAGCAGCTGAAAATAGAGAAATAGATGCTAACATTAGCAATTTGTAGCTAAAGGTAGCAAAAAAGTTCCTAAAGCTAGGACGGCCAAACAATAGCTAAAATTAGCAACTGTAACTAAAAGAAGCCGAACAGTAAAGAGAAGCTAAAGGTAGTGTAACAAAACAACAACAAAAATTAGAACAGGGTTGTTGATGTAGATTTCAAAGAAAACAAGATTTTTGAAGGGATTTAAAATATCGCAGTCTATACATATTTTTTTCAAAATAGAATTAAATGTCTTAAAAAATATAAAAGTTGCAAAATCTGAAATGTATAGTGCATTATTTCAGCTCGAGTTGGACGTTTTTGATATACGAACCCTTAAAATAGCACAAAGTACGCAGAAGTTTAAAACATGTAGGAAATTAACTATAAACAGGAAAACAATAGTGTGAACGATGAGTCAGTTAAAAATAAAAAAGATGCTAAAATTAGTCAAACTGTCCATAAAGCAAGTGAAAATATTAACATTAGCAAAACTGTAAGTAGCAAAAAAATTCACACTATGAAAGGTAAAGTAAATTTACTCAGATAAAAAGCTTAGATGAGTTTTATGGTATGGTATGGTATGGTATGGTATATAGTTTATTCATTTAAAAAAAAGTACAAAACAATTCCATAACAATATAAAAAAAAGGATACAAAAGATTTAAAATGAAAGGCAGCAGAAAGAAGAAAAAATCTTATTATATCTGCCCCTTTTTTCAAACAATTATTTCAGACATAATAATCTTCAAGTAACAGAACAAAATGAATAACTCTTTCTAATTTTTCTAATTCTAATACAAAACACACACTAAGCTACTTCATATATATATTTTTTAACAATTCAGCTTTGATCTTTTTCTTAAATGTACACATTGACTTGGCATTTTTCACATCACTCTCTAGACCATTCCACAATCCAACTCCTTGGATTGAGGTAGACCTTCCCTTCAGACTAGTTCTGAATTTTGGTTTGACAAATATTTCTATCCCCTTAAGATTGTAACAACTTTGTCTTTTAATAAAATTTATTTGGATATTTAATGGTAATGTGTTATTTTGAGCCCTATACATAACTGATAAAATACTGTAATCTACTAAATCATGGAACTTCAATAACTTCAGTTGATAAAATAATGTGCTTGATGGGTGACTGTAATGCTTTCTGGTGATAATTCTTACAGCTCTTTTCTGTAAAATAAAAATAGGCTTTGTAAATGTTTTACACGCTTTCCCCCAAACATCAATGCAATAGATTAAATGTGGAACAATGATTGTGTTATACAACATGTACAGAGCTTTATCATTTAATAATTCCCTGACTTTGTATAGTACTGCAATAGATTTAGATATTTTTGTTCTTGTTTATGTGATTTTTCCATGTTAGCTGTTCATCAATGATTACACCCAAAAATTTCATCTCATTAACTCTACAAATCTCAACACCCTCAATTTTAAATGGATCATCAACAGTTCTCTTTTTGTTACTAAATATCATGTATTTAGTTTTATCTAAATTTAATGATAATTTATTAAGTTTAAACCAAGTTTGTATTTGATCAAATTCTGTCTTCATCAATTTCAACATCCGTTTTACATCTTTACCCAAACAGAAAAATGTAGTGTCATCTGCAAAAAGGACACATTTGAGTAGTCCTGATACATTCACTAAGTCATTCACATATAAAATAAATAACTTTGGTCCAAGTACAGAGCCTTGAGGAACTCCACAAGTGATATTGCACAGGTCAGATCTTACACCATTTATTTGTACAAACTGTTTCCTATCTTTTAAATAGCTAGATACCCAGTGTAATGCTGGTCCTCTTATACCATATTTATTTAATTTTTCAAGGAGAATAGTGTGGTCAATAGTATCGAATGCTTTTTTTAAATCAACAAAAATACTAACACAATACTGTTTTTGATCGACAGCAGTAGTTATTTGTTCTATTATTTCCATGAGAGCCATTGATGTAGAGTTTTTTGCTCTAAACCCATACTGGCTACTACTTAGAATGTTTTGTTTAGTAATAAATTTATCTAATCTGGTCACAAATAGTTTTTCTAGAATTTTTGAGAACTGTGGTAATAAGGATATTGGTCTATAATTATTGAACACACATTTATCACCATTCTTAAAGAGAGGAACTACCTTAGCTACTTTCATATTGTCTGGAAATATTCCTTTTGAAAATGATAAATTACAAATATATGTATTATAAAGTGGAAAATAAAATTGCCAGCCCAATCTGCAGAATTAAGTCAAAAAGGAAACAAGTCATCTTTTATGGTTTTCTGCTCCATCATCTCCGCTTCACTGTGATGCTTCATTTTTGCAACCTTCAGCACGAGGCAGCAGGATATGATGACTTTCTAATATGATTGTTAATATTGAGTGTAGATCTTAGGGCTTCAGGGACAGATTCATAGTTTATTTATTGACTATATCTGCTACACCATGTTCACACGGTGCTAGCAGAGCAGGAAGAGAGGTACGACCCCAAACCTTCTGCTCACACTCACCGTTCATCTTGGAAACCCCAAACAAACTGTCTTTTAATGTTTGGTTGGAAGCACCTGGGAGAAAACCACAAAAGCCAAATCCACAGAAAGTCCCCAAACGGTGACTCTGTGAGAGGCCGGAGTTAACCACCACATTGCTGCACCGCCCCAGATGTTCCATAAAGAAAGAGAAAAGATCAAAGCACGAATTAGGAAGAAACATCTGGCTTTTAATAGTTCTCCATCACACTGTGTTTAGAGGAGAGAACGTGTAAATGTATCTCTTGTGGGGTGGTTTTTTTTTGGTTCCAAAGTTCAACACAGTAGCTGTTAGCTGGTGGTTTTGTCCTGCACCATCATTTTCTGCTGTTTGCAGGGGATGTGGACAGCGTTAAATGAAGCGCACCGAGCCAGGTCATTTTCACTCAGTTAGGAGCGCTCTGTGAGTAGCTGTTGGGCTGATTGGACTGATCAATACCAATCTCACGTTGAAAAGATAAACATGAAAACAGCCTGCAGCCGAAGCGCTCATCTTCACTGAGCGGTAACAGGAAAAATAAATAAAGGTTTTCGTAGGCGTTTAACTCTGCGAGCACGTCAAAAGGACTAGAAGCTTCTTGTTCAATCGTAGTTTTCTTTTAAAGGAGCAGATTGTTTTAGCTGAGATCAATTCAAAATATTGGCTTTCTCTTTTTGAGTCTACAGGTCAAATTAAGATCTTACTAGTTTATTTCCCCTGCATAGAAGAAAGAAGTGAATGAATTCTCTCAAGCAGTAAAAGAACAGATGTTTCCAACTCCATCTTCTCCGTGGTCAGGTCGGGAAGGCAACAGGTTCAGGGGGAGAAACCCACAAATCCTCAGTAACACTCGTCAGCTCCACCTGGGGGACCCCAAGGCATCCTTAGGCCACAAATGACATATAATCCCTCCAGCCAGTTCTGGGTCTTCCCTGCGGTCTTTTCCCAGTAGGATGTGTCCAGAAAACTGCCAAAGGGAGGTGTCCAGGAGGCATCTTCATCAGATGACCAAATTAGTTCAACTGATTTCTTTCATTGCAGAGGAGCAGCAGCTTTATTTTGAACTCCCCCCAGATGATGGACCTCCTCACCCCATCTGTAAGACCGAGCCTCGCTTCAAAGAAAGCTCATTTTGGCTGCTTGTATCCAGGATCTTGTTCTTTCAGTCATGATCCATACCTCATGACCACAGGCCCGTAGGAGGTCTGAGGGACTTCAGGTTTGCATTCTAGTTTCCACTGATCCACTTTAGCCTCAGCCGCACTCAGAATAGCTGTCAGTTCATCAGCCTGATCAGAAAGAAACTCTTTCTGTATATCAGTGCTTCTCAATTATTTTCGGGGTTACGCCCC
>NC_056502.1:15408449-15434654 GCF_014905685.2 Nematolebias whitei
CCCCCCCCCCCAACTCTCCGCCGCAACTGTAAATAGTAGAATTTGTCTAAAATTTTTTTATAAATACACCTTCTGCATAACATTGTACCCTTATTAACATTAAATAAAGAAATATAGATCAACTTACAACAAAGATTACTAACATTGTTTAATAGTCTGTAACAGAAAAGGCTTAAAGTGCATCAATTTGCCTGAAATAAAATAAAAAATATATCCTTATTTAAACTGTAATTTTTTTTGACCATTTGATGCTGAACAATCAAATTAAATACAATCAATAAATAATAATAAATTCAAATTGATCAGCAACATTTTAACTCAGGAGTGTTATAGACAACACTTTGACCTACAAAACAAAAATGAATAAAACGATTTGTGCCGTTTTAAAAAAATTTTTTTTAATCAAAATGAGGAAGTCAGGATTAATGGATACAATGAGCACGTTTTGCAGTGCACAGCTTTTGAAGCAGAGTTTGAAACATGATCCTGCAGCTCTCAGCTCCTGCTCAATGTTCAGCTGGGCCTGGACCTGGACCTGGTCCTGGACCTGGACCTGGTGTTCAGAGCAGCGACAGCAGAAAAGTCGCAAAGAGCGCAGAGCAAGCGGGTTGGCAGGTGGGGGGGAGTGGAACACACTCACAAGAGAAGAACCTGACAAGTTGTTTGGTGACATAAAATATATTTTGTTAGCAAAGAAAAGTCTCCTAAGATTTGTTAAACATCTGTTTTTATAACAAATTTAAAAAAAAAATCACACTTGTGCTTTGACAATCGATAAAATCTAAAAAATGTTGTCAATGTGAAAGAGGAAAGAGGTGCAGGTGTCGTTCTCGCTTTGAGTTCATACTCTTTGTTGCATGCGTGCTGTGGGTGAAATGCGTCCAGAGCGGAGGACTTGTTAGCAAAGAATAGACTCCTAACATTTATTAAACATTACTTCTGTATTAAAAAACACACAAAAACTGCTTTGACAAACTAAAAAAAAATAAAAAATTAAAGTAAAAGAGGAAGAGGGGCAGGTGATGCTCTCTTGGGGTTTTTTCTGTCGCATGCGTGCTGTGGGTGTTAAGCGTCCAGAGCGTCACCAGCTGAGGAGGTGTTACAACGACACGGTTCAAGCATGGCTCCCCAAACAACAAGACAGACATATTTGTTCATAACTTTATTATTAGTAAGACTGAGAGTTGATGGATTTTAGCAAACAGTTGCCGGACGCACCCTGACAAAATGAAAATGGTGCCAAAAAAAAAAAAAAAAAAACCTAATCCCTGCCACAAAATGTTCCCCTGGGTCACATGTGCCCCCCCTGGCATTGCTCTGGGCCCCTCCAGGGCGCGCCCCACTATTTGAGAAGGACTGCTCTAAACTAAGGCAGATGAAACAGCTATCTACAACAGGTAAGATATTAATGTCTCATAATCTTCCCACATCTTTGAATGATACTTTTGACTCTTTTTTTAAGACACATTTCCTTCACTATCTCACACACACGCACGCACGCACACACACACACAGAGAGTTTGACCCAGCAGTCTGTTATCCTGATGTTTCAGGGGATAAAAATGGGTGAAAAGCATCGTGTTGCTGTCAGCAGCAAGGCAGCAGAGGTTGAAGTGAGTGACACGACAGCCTCACGCTGCCAATCCCTCCAGCGCTCGTCCTGAGCAGGAGTCCTTGATCACTGGGCCTAAACAGCCTCCAGGTTGGTCTGCTATCATGCACACTCTGCATGGACACAAAGCAATGTCCGCTGATGGTTGCGTTGTTCAAAACGGGTCCACGCCGTCTGTTATCTAAATCCCATGCACGCTGTACCTCATTTAGAATGGCTCTTATCACTTTCAATGTGTAAACCTGATACCACTTGAATCTTTGTTTGTAAGAAGCTTCAAATTGCTCTTGAGTTGAAGGATGGAGGTGTGTGTGTTTATGGTCAGAGGGAGCGAACGCCTGACTTTATATAACCTTGTCGAAGTTGAGCTTCGAATGCTGAATGAGCGAGCGCCGACTGAGACGAGAGGAGAAAATATCCAGGCAGGATGTGAAAGAGAGGAGGAGGAGACAGATAAAAGGCTTTCTGTGTTCTCACTTGTCTTTAAGAGCTCGCTCAGCTGTCAAACAGGTGTGAAGTGGGAAAAGGAGGGCGAGCGAGCGGGTGTTGACGGGCTGCAGAAGGGACGAGGTGGAGACTGACGGCTAGAGACAAATGGAGGATGAACAATGGGATTATGTTTATGAAACAGAAATTTTGAATGAATAAAGGCTTGTATATTGCCCCCTGTCATCTTTCACCTCACAGTTTCAAAACTGACATGTTTTTTGTCCGTTCTGGTCAAACCTCGTTAAAGACATAAAACGTGATCTCATGTAGTTGTTAGATCTCACAAGATGGAAATCCTGAGGATGACCTTCTTAAAGTTTTAGGCCAAGATGGACTTGGAGCATGTGTTGAGGATGACTCTCAGCTACTACCACACCAAATTTGAGCTCAGTGTCTGCAAAACTGACTGAGACCCAGAGGATGATTAGCTGTGGTGGCCATCTTGAAGGGGATGGGTGTGAAACGTGTGGCAAGATGAAGGACAACATTATTGCTCTAGCTTGGCCTTCATGAGATTAAAACACTCGTCCTTCATCATTTATGTCCCAGCTGTACATTAACAGATGTGTTCTTGTACGGTTGTGACACAAAACATGACTTTGCTACAAAGCTTTTCATCACCTCCAGCTCCAGCAGCACCTCCTCCTCCTCCTCACATCAGCCAATGAGAACATGCACCCTCTGCCCTTTTGCTTGATCTGCAACCACCCCCATCTTTCTCTGTGCTGCATCCACTCATCCGTTCTCCATCCGTATTTCACAGATTTTGAGGCAGACACTTTGTCACCGTAATGACCAAAGACACAAACGTCGTCACACAAACAATATCAGAGCTGAAATGACTTTTCCCTTAAATTAATCTGCAGCCACACATTTGGACTATTTATTAGCTCCATTTCCCACTGATATTAATCTGCGGTTTGTCGCAAAACAAATGATTACAGGTAATAAAATTAATTAAAGTGCTGCAGAGGAGCAACTGGGAAAAAAGAGAAAATGTCAGATTTTGATAAACAGGCAAAAAGCAGATTAAAAAAGTAGACAATAAAAAACTAAAATGGTTTTCCACAATGAAAAAAAGGCAACAGGGTGAGTAAGTTGATGCTGACATCGTACTTTACAGCGGAGATCAGTGACCCAATTTCTCTCTCTCTCTTCTCATCCCTCTTTTTGGCTCCGAGCGTAATCCTCATCTTTTTTTTCTCTGTTTCTAAAAAAAACAAAATCACACACGAGCGCCATCGCAGATGCAACGACGCAGCAGGAGAGACGAGGACGCACCTGCCCTACGACGACTCTTTGTCTCGCCAGCTCTCATTTTCCAGACTTTCTGCGCATCGTATAATATTATCCATTTGCACGTGAGCTCCAAAACCACACAGAGACGTCAAAAGCGAGACGCTCATTGTTGGAGTTTCTCCCATAAACAAGAAGATTGTTTGTGCAATTCATTCATTCGGACGCAGAAAGCAATTTCTGCTCTTTTACAGTAATATAGTAATTTGTCAAATTGGTCAAACCGATGTGGGAGATAAATCTAACATGTCCACAAAGCCCTTCCAGGATGAAAAACTTATTGTTCTGCACACAGTTTGAATAATGACCGTGCAACAAAAAGTACAGACGGCCTGATGCAAATTACTTTAATTCTAGTCGAGCTGCTCTTTCACGGTGATATTTACCGGAGACCTCGGCTCATTAAACCTTTGAGAATTTTCAGTTTTCTTTTTCTCTTTCTTTTACTCCCTCCCCTCCTCCTCTCTCTTTCTGTGCTGCTTCTGTACCGGATAAATGAGAACACGGTGAGCAACGTTTTAATGAAATAAATCACCCTTCATTATGGTGGAGCTGAATACATTCAGACGACTCCACCGTGTATTGTCTCCAGGGATCAGAAAGTCAGGAGTGGGATTCAGACGCTCGGCATGCATGAAGACATGGTCCACGTTCAGACTGAAAACAACTGACTCGCTCATTTCAAGGCTCTTTCAGACGTGTAGTTATACAGAGGACTTGTTTAAAAGTACTTCACATCGCCCACCGTGGAAAGCAAAGCGTTTGTACTGTTAGCAAAATATCTCTGTGTCCCATTTGATGTATTTTATTGAAACTCAGAAATAAATTATTGGATGTACATCTAGAACTGGTTAACTTTTGGTCAATCACTTTAAAACTTACAACTACAGCTAAGATTAGAAAAACCCCAAATGTCTCTAATCCAGTCAATTTGACAAGAAATGAGCTCAAACTAGGCGTGGTAGTAGCTGAGAGTCATGCCCAAACATACTCTAAGCTCTGCACACTCTGTAACATCCTTACTTACAACTTTGGCGTTACTTGTTAGAATTTAGAAAATGAATAATGATATTCTCATGGCCTCTGACAATGGACAGGTGTCTACAATGGTCCTGTTAGACCTCAGTGCTGCATTTGATACAGTTGATCACAATATTCTACTTTGTATTACAGAGACTTGAACATGATATTGGGATTACAGGAACGGCTCTAAAATGGTTTAAAATCATATTTATCTGATAGATTCCTGTTTGTAAAAGTGAATAATGAATCATCTTACACCAAAGTTAATCATGGAGTTCCTCAGGGTTCAGTACTTGGACAAATACTGTTTACTTTATGCTTCCATTAGGTAAAGTTATTAAACACCATTGGATACATTTTCATTGTTATGCTGATGATACAGTTATATTTGTCCTATATTATATTTGTTAAATTCCCTATCCTATGCTGCTATCACCTTAGACTACCAGAGAACAAATTGATCACATTTCATCAAATGAACAGACACAAATACAAATGAATAGCTTGTATTTGTAATTATTCTTTTTTAACATGTGAGTTTTGTCTTTCCTCCTAGAGAAAACCTGATTGCCTCCATCCTGGACCTGTCTTGTGTTCGTTTTGTCCTTCAAACCCAGCCGGTCAAAGCAGATGGCTGCTTGTCCTGAGCCTGGTTCTGCTGGAGGTTTCTTCCTCATGAGGGAGTTTTTCCTTTCCACTGTAGCCTCTGTGCTTGCTTAGAATGGATGACTGCGATGAAGTAAAAATTCAAAGCAGTCTGTTGGCTCTTTAGATAAACAACATTATTAACTGACTTTATATGAATGTGAATGTTTTTGTACAGGGGGATGACTTCTTACATGATTTGGTGCTATATAAACAAACTGAATTGAATTACGAAGCTCTCAGAAAGTAGTAATTTCCTGTACGTATTATTAACATTGGAGACAGGTGAGTTTTAGAGATGGCCACCACAACCTTCTGATACAAGCCGACACAGACATGGTTCTAACTCGGTCAAGTTTACAGATATTAAACTAAATTTTTCACTGAAACAACACCGACTCTCTTCCTTCTCATTGTAAAATAATTTGAAACTAAAATCCTGGCATGAAAGGCAGTGGGTGATGTCTTTAATTTAAACTGTTACTCTGTACAAAGTTGTGTTTTATGGTTTTCACCAATTCCTGAGAAAAATATCCGTCTTTTTAGCCTCTAAATGCTCCACTGCTCAGACTCGGCTGTTTGGTTCTGAACCATCGGAGAACCCATCAGCTGTCATCTGCTCACTGCAGTTGGAGGTTTTAGGGCTTTAAGTGAAGCCAGTGGACATCTAGATCAAAGGTTATGAATCACTGGGTCAAGACTTTCAAAGCGTTTAAAAAATCTAACTAAAAAGTTAAATAGATGTTAAACATTAGCAAAGCTCTGTCTCATCCGTTCTTGAGCCCACCAGTGCGGATTGGTCACAATTTACAGGTTGATTTTTCTTCTGGGTGGGATGACGGGTCAGTACAATACAGACTAAACTGAAATCCTTCTTGTGGGAGAACATTTAGTCACAACCAACTGTTTATTTTGATTCTGGCGATGGGCTGGTGGGTGGGTTTTGATCCAGTGAGTGCCAGGCACTGACCCACAGGGCTGCCGGCAGCAAAGACAGTTAATGTTACATGGTGATTGCTGACAAAGAGAGAGAAACTAGATTTTTTTCCCCTATAAAACAATGAAGGACAAATGAAAGCTATAAACAGAACTAAATGATAAAAACTTTTAATGTATGAATTAAATCATTTGTAATGTCTTTTATTAATCATTTAATGATATCAGGGAGGGGGAAAAAGGCAAAAATCATATTTAATTTGGACAATTCCAGTTTTATTTGTCACTGTTCCAGAGGAACTTTCCTTAGTGTTAGAACACCATTCCACGGTTTTAATCTGCTCATATGTGAAGAAAATATCTGTCTGAGATTACGTTTTGTCTACCACTGCCTTTAGCGATAACTAAATGAAAGTGTTGTTGCTGCGACTCACAGAGAGAGATCCAGACTGCAAGACCTCCAGCTGTCACTTCTTGAGTCCTTTAATTATGAAGGAAAGAACGAACAGTTTTCAGCTTCGTCGCGGGGTAACTTCTGGGCTCACACCATGCCAAGTTAGTCTAAGAAAGCTAAAGCGTTGCTCATTTAACTCTGCAGGATTTGTTGACTATCAGTCCAAACAGTGGCCTGTTAAAACAGCAGGACTCGGGTAGTTTTACCACACAAATTAACTGTGATTTATTCTCAGACAACAACTTTGGAAGCCAGTGGTGGCCCCCTGGGTCATTTAACACAGCACACCATCATGGCTGCACATCTCTGCGTTATCATCAGCTCGACTTGATTCTGCGACTGGAAGAGACTGCGTTTGGATCACAGGACATGTCAGGAAACGGTTGTTCAAACAGAGTGAAACCAGCTGATTTAAAGAAATTCCACAGTTTACCAACGCAGACATGGTCCTGTTTTTAGTATTTTACACCACTGTATAATAGAGCTGTTTTTTTTGTTTCGTTTTTATTTCATTTCTTCTATTTATTTTTCTTTTTTTATATGATTGTCTATTGTCGTTTGTACCTTATCTGTGTTCTTTGTTGAAAACAGGCCTCTTGTAAATGAGTCCTCATGGCTCAATTCATTCATTCAACCTTTATTTATACAGGTTATTTATACAGGTTAACCCCATGAGACTAACTTGTATAAATAAAGGTTGAATGAATGAAAAAAACATTTATTTCTCTAATTTAAAAGCCATGCAATAAATATTGATTCCCCACATAAGCAACTAGAACATAGAAACTGGAAACTCAGCACCAATGTTTTAGTATAGACTGAGTTTCTTACTAACTTGGTTAGGATTAGAAAGTTAAAGCTAGGGAAACCTAAATATCAACATAATGCTAACATTCTGATTAATAATATTTTGCCATAAGAATGAGAAACCTGGTTTTGTGGAGATTTATTATATTACAGAAAAAATTAACAGGGTTCATTCTGATGCTCCAAAACATTAATAAAACCACAAACACCATTGATTTGGAGCAGCTTTGCGTGCTCAGCTTCATTCGTGATCTCCAGCTGGAAACATCCTGCAGCGAGCAGCCAACATCAATACCGATCAGTTACAGTACATCATTGAGTATTTGCCCTTTGTTTTGCTCGTAAGCGCAAACATGTTCGTTTTTTCTTTATGGTGACAGGTAACAAGAGTGCTAAATAATCATAATGACACAGATAAACAAATGTTTAGTCCAGAGGAAATACTAGAACTGATCTAATCTGTATAACTGATAAACATCATATGTATGGCTGCAGATTAAACCACGCACTAGGGAGCCCAAGGCAGTTTATCTCTTGTGCCGATCCCAAGCCCGAGTAAATGGTGAGGGTTGTGTCAGGAAGGGCATCCAATGTAAAACACTTTTGCCAAAACTATAATGAGAGTTCATTAAAGCAAAACCATACCGGATCGGTCGAGGCCCGGGTTAACAGCTGCCACCGGTGCTGTTGACAAACAGGGTGCCGATCAATTTCATACCGATCAATTACGCCATTGATTATTTCCTCTTTGTTTTGCCCGTAAGTGTGTGTGAACGAGACGGAGGCCAGTGGAACAGTGAGGCTACAAAGAGCAGAGGTCACAAAGATGCAGGACTTCACTGGGGGTCCACTGTTCAGGAACATGGGGAGTGTGGTAAAGAGGTGAAAAAAGAGAGTCCAGGCAGGATGGAGAAGATGGAGAAAAGTTGCAGGAGTGATTTGCGAGAAAAGTGTGTGAGCAAAGGTCAAAGGAAAAGTTTACAAGACAGTGGCGAGACCAGCTATGCTGTATGATCTGGAGACAGAGACATGGACAAAACAGAGAAAGAACTGGAAGTACAGAAATGAAGATGTTGAGGTTCTCCATAGGAGTGACAAGGATGAATAAGATTAGGAATGAGATCATCAGAGGTACAGCACAGGTTGAACAACTGGGAGATAAAGTTAGAGAGTGATATTGTTTGGACATGTCCAGAGGAGGGACAGTGGGTATACTGGTAGAAGGATGTTAGAAATGCAGCTGCCAAGAAAAAGACAAAGAGGAGATATATGGAGGCAGTTAGAGAGGACATGGAGGTAGTTGGAGTGAGAACAGAGGATGCAGAGGACAGAGTGAGATGAAGGATGACTCGCTGTGATGAACCCTGAAGAGGGAAAAAACGAAAGAAGAAAAAGAAGAAGAAGAGTTTGGCTGCAGAGTGACATCCCAAATCATGGGAACTAATACAAAATGAGATACTTTATTGTCGTAAAGCCAATCAGAAAAATAGGGTGTGACAAACATTGCACTGTCGGAGTACACACACCATGCAGCGCTACATGAACTCAAAGCCCATATCAGCATTTTTGCACTAATCTTTGTCCCAAATCCTCGACTGTGGCTTAAACAGAATCAGACAGAAACGGTCTGAGGACGCTGCGACACCAGTGCCAAGCTGCCCAAATTAAAGAGCTGCTTCATGTCTGGCTGAACAGGTGGAATCGTGTCATAAACTCAGCCATGTTTGAGTTCCCCATCTCTCGCTTTCTGAGAGGCAAATGTCAAAAGGGGCAACTCATCCTCATGCTGTTTGGCAGGAAAATGATTAAAAAAGAGAGCGAAAAACAGCAGGCGGCTGCCGCAGCAATCACTGCTCTCTGTCTGAGGGTGAGTTTTCAAGAAACGGTAACTCCTGAATGTCACGCTGATCGCAGAGACTCCGGGTGTTCTTTTAAACGAGCTTGTGACGAACAGACACACGAATAAATTGGAAATGATCTATTTGAATGCCTGCCTGCCAAAACGCTGGCCGTGTTTCTGCAAGCGTCTGACGTTTCACTCCGAGTCTCAGTTTATCATCATCTGTTCTTCTGAGCACCAGGCGAGTATCCTGCACGTGGTAAATGAACAGCAGCCGCTCAGATTCACAGTAGGATTTAGGTCTGGATTTTTGTGGTTGCATTCAACATGTGAAACTGACCCCCATCACAACCCAGCATTCTTTGAAGGAATGCATGTCACCCGTTACCTTCCATGTAAAAAAAAACAGTTATAGCTTTGTTGGTCAAATTTTTAATTGAATACAATATCCCAAGATCTCATTTATTATTGCTCAGAGTATGGGATGGGGATGACTTTCAGCTACTACTGCACCAATTTGTAGCTCAATATCTGTACATTTGACTGAGTTAAAGTCTTTTTTTCAGTTTTCTGAGGAGACTTAAAAAAGAATAACTGGCTCTGAACTTGGTGTGAGAACACACATAATGCTCCGCTGAGGACTGTGGAAAATAAGCAATATATATAGACCAGGACTGACGAGGAAGTGGCAACACCTGGACTGATTGAGGACTGGGAACAGGTGAGCGTCGGTGTAGCAGGTCTGACTGAAAGAGCAAAAACTGACTGAATGAAAAGTGGCACAGAAGAAAAAACACAGACTGATCAGAATAAAGACACTAGCAGCAGAACCATGCGCACAAAACAAAACATAACGCCCCCAAAAAGAATAAACCTAACAATAAACACAAAAACTACCAAAAAGTCACCAAAATACACAGATACTGACTATTTTAGCTGTCACTCTTCCAGGACAAAATGACATCTTCATTCCCATTCATGTATAATGAGCTTTTAAAATATCTGCTGAGCTGCATTCATCTCATTTAAAATGAACTCTGTCTGAATATGTGACGTTCTTACTACAGGGAAAACGTACATTTTAGATCCAGTTTGGAATTCAAACATTTAATATTGACAGCCATTGCAAGAAATGTAATGTAACTTTGAATTGTCAAAATAAAAATATTAACTAATAAAAATGTTCATGATGAATTCTTTCTGTTTATTCCTAATGATATTTAGGTTTCTGTATTTTCAGTTTGTCCGTTGCCTCGCCGTGTTTATGCCGATCTCAGTAATTTATCCATCTATCATTCTATAAGCGCCACGTTCAGCTCTTCCTTCGCGAGTTGCTTTGTGCTTCCATTGTGTTACCTTCAACCTTTTGTTTTTGTAAAAAAAAAAAAAAAGTAGTTTATTTTTTATTGAAGCTGCTTGTGTTCAGCCTGCGTTCCTGACTCCAGCCTCATACAACCATGAGAGACTCGATATTCATATCATAAACATGTTTGAAATTTTTAAGTTTTAGGCCAAACAATGGTAAAAATTACAATAATTACAGATCCATCGCTATGGTTTGTGGAGCAGAAAGCATGTGTGAAATAGGCCACAGAGATACACAACATTTGTTTGTTTATTGTCTTCAATTTTATTTGCCTATGATGGAAAACGTTTATATCTTTATCTAAAGAACTGGAACAAGTTATTGTCGGAAGCTGCTGGTAACAAAAGCCTTAAAGCTTCCATTTAAAATGACTTCTTTGCTATGTTGGGTGGTATTTTTGGACACATTAAAGGCCTGGATGACTCATTGCTGAGAAAAAGTGTCTCAACAAACGTTCAAATCGTTTCAGAACGGTCAGGTTCTTGACTAAAAATGAATGAAAAAGCACCAATTTTCCAAGAATAACTCAAAGACTCTCAGACAGCCAGAAAACATGTTAGGGCCATTTTTAAAAATCACAAGAAAATCTGGCTTCTTGGAAGCAAAATATTAAAAAGGGGAAGGTTTAAAACTTTTACATGGTATTGTGTGTCCTTCAAGAAAATCTAAAACGAGAGCAAAATATACTTACATACATCTTTTTACCCAGAGTACTTCTCTTGAGGATTAAATGAGAAAGTAATTAACTGTGATCACAAAGTGTAAAGAAAAGTTTGCTGAATTCATATAAAATGTTAAAATCTTGAGTGGCTTTAGAATAATTTTCCTCTCCCCTGAGAACAGCTGTTAGCTTGACTTCCTGTCAGAAATCCTCCCGTGCTTCTCTAAACTGGAAGCAGGTTGCTCATAAATAGGTCGCGTGGCCGCACGATGAAAGCTTTCATTGTGTAAAACATCCTGAATCTTAAACCAGGAACTCTCTTCAGCTGTGTGATGGGAGGCCACCGTTTAAACAAGACTGACTCACTTCTTGTAACTCATTTTTCACAGTGATATCTCTTTACTGCAGCTGGAAACATGGGGATACCAAACATATCAGTAGTTCCTAAGTTGAGAAATGAAGCTGAGTGTAGAAGATTGATGGCTGAAGAAGCTAAATCTGATGTGTTCAAATTAATGCAGGCCGAACACAAGCTAGAATTACCAGAGTAATAGCTAAAGGTAGCAAAATAGATGCTGAAGCTAAAATTCATAAAAAATGGTGAAACTAAAATCGGCAAAAGTAATGCAAAATTAGCTAAAGAGAAGCTAAAAAGTAGCAAAACAAAAGCTAAAGTTACAACTAACCAACAGTGAATATAGTAAAACAATATCCTAGGTAAAATGAGCAAAGCAGTGGCAAGAATTAGCTAAGCTATACCAAAAATGAGCAAAACTGTAGCTAAAATTAGCAAAACAGTGGCTACTATTAGGAAATCCATACCTAAAGTTTGCAAAATTGTAGGTAAAATAAGCAAAACGGCAGCTAAAATGTGAAAAATAGAGGCTATTTATAGTAAAACTATCTAAAGTTTGCAAATCTTTAGCTAAAATTAATAAAACAGTGGTTACTATTATCAAAACTTCATATAAAATGTACTAAACTGTAGCTACAATTCGTAAAATTGCTGCTAAAGCTAGCAAAACAGTGGTTGTAAAACTACACCTAAAACAAACTACGATAACCAACTGAAGCTAGATTTAGCAAAACAGCAGCTAAATTGAGCAAAACTGTGGCTACTGTTAGTAAAACTATAACTATAATGAACAAATCCAGCTAAAATGAGCAGAACAGCAGCTAAAATGAACAAAACAGTAGCTACTATAAGCAAAACAATACTTAAAATTAGCATAACTGTAGGTAAAAGCTTATAGAAGCAGAACTAGCTAAAACGTTAAAGATGCATACGAAGACAAAAATAAATCAAGTCTGCAGCAGTATATTAAAAAGAGAACTGTGAAGTGAATAGATTTTAATCTATTTCAATCAGGAACTTGAAATTAAATAAAGTTTAGTATTTTTGAAAAGTATAAAAAGTTACAAAAACCAAAAGTCATAGCACGCTAATCCTGTTGGAGCTGAATATTTTGCTACACGAAAGGTAAAAATAGCACAAAGTATGAACAGGACAACAAGTGTCAATGCTGACTCATCATTATTAAATGATTTCGAATTCGAACAAGAACAAAATGTAGTTAAGAACCTCCAGTGCTTTAGGTCGGATCGGCTGCCGTTAATAATCTTTGATGATTGCACTGCCAGCTAACCATCTGTCCTTTTTCTCAACATTCCCAGTAAGTCAGAGAGGACAACGTAACGATGCCAGTCCGCGTCATTAGTCAGTGAAGTGATCGACAAAACAATCAAACGAGAGCTGGAACAAAAGGCCGGAGCAGCGTGGGCAGCAGCAGCAACGTGTCCACTTGTTTTAAAGGATAATTTGTCAGAATTTAACAGCCAGACGCAGAAAACAGACGAGCTCTGACTGTAAATGTTAAACTAGAGGCTGTGAACGCACTGAAAACCTGTCATAAAACTGCTCTTTCTTCTTCATGCCTAATAAAAATGTTTGCCTTCTCAGCTCTTTGACTCATTAACTTACATATTTCTATCCTCCAGTCTCTTCCTATATCTCCCCCCCACACTCCCCCTTTCTCTCCCCCTGCGGTTTCTGTCACTTGTTCACAGACGAGTGGCCATTACATCTCCATGACCTAAATGTGTCACATCCCTCTCACTACGGTTCTTTCCTTTTCTTCCTCTCTCTCCCTCCTCCTGCTCTCTTCCTATATCCCTTCCTGTCCATCTGGACATCTCTCAATCTTTTTTCTTCTTGCTCTTACGTACGCCCACTTCAAGAAGTGCGAAGTGCTTTTTGACCATTTGTTAGACAGCTGCGTACTCTTCACCACTTTTTATTCATTAATCTCACTTCAACAGCAAACTATCAACACAGCATCTCTGGATCTGTGATTTATTTATTTATTTTTCCGAGGACTGGCTGCAAAACTTCAGAGATTACAGACATTATGGATCCAACACTGTCCGTCTCCACCTCCCGCTGTGACCTGCCTGCCCTCAATTCTTTCTGGTCTCGTCATCAATCACAGAAGTGAATCAGAGCGACAGCAGCTCCTTTCAGTATCGATTCACATGCTTCGTATCTCAGGAAGACAACCGACAGGAGGACGAGATCGGTCCAAACAGCTGACGGACAGCTTCAGACGTCCTAATTCAAATGAGCTCGCCCTTTACCAAAGCAGCCAGACACTCGTGTCACAACACATCAGGGTTAGCTTCCCTAGATCACCTTTTTATTTTTTTAAACCACGTTTATCAAAATAAAAGGCAAACGCATTTTCTGCAGAAATGCGACGTGAATCCTGAGTGCTGAAAGGCCGCTGAAATTCAAGGAAACAAGCTGAAGCTGAGCCGATAAAACACAAGAAGCAAACCACTAGCTAAATGAATGAGGTAGCTAAATGTTCGCTTAAAACTATAAGTAGCAAAACACTAGCTTAAAACTAAAAGTAAAAAAGTCTGATTAGAAATTACCAATTTAAAAGCATTAGCTGAAAGTAAAATAAACACTAGCTAACAGCAGCAAAAGGTAAGCTAAAATTAGTAAAAGGCTTATTAGATACTAAAAGTAGCAAAAGATTTGCTTCTTTTTCCTTTTCGGCTGCTCCCTTCTTCAGGGGTAGCTACAACGAACTCACTCGCATGAAGACTTGGCAATTGTTTTTACGCCGGATACCCTTCCTGATGCAACCACAAGCCACTGAGCTACCACATCCCTCTGTGTGGAGCAGAGAGCTGCCATCTAGGGCATCCAGGGGAGCAGATGGTGGGGGTTAGGGGCCTTGCTCAAGGGCCCAGAGTGGGGTAAATGAGGTTGGAGGCATGTGTGGATGTTTCACCTTTCCCACCCACATTTTGATGTTGTCAGTCCGGGGAGTTGACCGGCAACCTTCCGATCACAGGCCCACCTACTCGAACCTCTGCTCCACCTAGCAAAAGATTTGCTAAATGCAGCAAAAAGTAAACTAAAAGCTAAAAGTAGTAAAAAGCTTTGTTAAAGTAGCAAAAAAGTAGCCAAAATGTGAAAGTAGCTAAAGGTCAGCTAAATGCTAAAAATAGCAAATTTTGAGTTAAATAGCAAAAGTAGCTAAAAGCTAGCTAGATGCTAATAGTAGCAGAATGGTGTTTATTTGACAGAAAATAAATTAAATATCTAAATATTTTTCTACCACAAATTTATATATTCTTTGATTCAACATCTTTTAAGCCCTTTATGACAAAAATTAGTTTAAAGTTTTTAAAAGGTTCTTCTTAGCTCTTGTTTCGTTATATTTAAGGATGTGTCATTATCCATTCACGTATGACGTCCCCTGATGATTTTCTCAGTTCGTACTTGAACATCTGCAAATATTTGCTTCCACTTAATGATTGACATTTCAAGTTTCATAAAGCAATTTATTGTTTATATAAATGCTCAGAATGGGTAAAAACTGGGTGCTAAAAAAAACAGCTGAAAACTGTTCAAGGTCTCTATTCTGACTGCTGCTGTGATGCAGACTGAAAACACCAACATCTTAAAAAAGCAACCAGATGCAGAACCCATATGAGTCATCCTGAACACCTGGAATATAATCCGTGAGATTATTGCTGTTTCATTTTGTGGTTTAAGGGTCTTATTTATGAAGCCACCGTTTCTTTCTATGTTTTGTTATTACATGCTGTCCAGTGAAAATTGAGCACAAATTCCAGTTTAGATGGCACAGTCCTGAGCACGAAAATTAAACTGAAAACCTTAAGATACAAGCAGCTTACAATGGAATAAAACAATGGATACCTACTTGTTCAAAATGCTCAATTATGTGAGTCAATGTATGCTTGATTGTTTTAATTCCATTTGTTTATTTGGTGTTATCTTTCCCAGCTACCTTACGATAGTATCCCACTAGACTGTGACTGTTGGAAACTCTAAATTGTAAGAAAATTGTGAGAAAATAGGATATTTTTCATCTGCAGTTTCATTGAATCCTGAGTACAACCAAGTGACCAGTGAACCATCCAGCTGTGTTTTACTTGGCCAATTTTTTCTAAACTAAATTTAGCACAAACAGTAAATAAATTTGTGTTTCAGATCTTCTTGGATTTAAATCTTACATTGTTGGAATGCCTGTTTAATTCCCTTTAAATGGTGCCACGTTCGTAAGGGATTGTGGATTCAGCAGCAGAGTTGATAAGGTAGGGTGTGCCCGTAAAAACTGCTAAATCTTCTTTGTCATACAACTTACTTTGACGTAAGATGGATGGATAGATGTTCGTTCCAGAGTGACTAACAAAACTACATTGATTGACTTGAGACAAATGCTAAGATGTTGTCACAGCAGTGTGTTACCAAGCTGGTAAGCAGCATGAAAGAGATGTGCCATGCTGTTGAGGCTGTGTATGGTTCTTCCACATGCTACTAAGGCCCATAATGGACGGGTGATAATGGACCCGTCCTTAAAACTCAACAGTCACGTAAACATGATGGTCAAATCCTGTTTTTTTCAGCTGAGACGGCTGTCTAAGCTGAAGCCTATACTCTCCAAAAAGAACCTCGAGACAGTGATCCACGCCTTCATAACATCTAGGCTTGATTACTGCAATTCACTTCTGTTTGGAATCAGTCAGTCCTCCATTGCTCGTCTACAACTGGTCCAAAATGCTGCAGCCCGATTTTTAACTGGTACAGGCTATAGAGAGCACATCACGCCAGTTTTGGCCTCCCTGCACTGGCTACCCATTCACCTTCGGATCCATTTCAAAATTCTCATGTATGTTTTTAAATCACTGAACAGTTCCGCCCCATCCTATCTCACTGATCTTCTGCAGCCATATGTCCCACCGCGCTCTCTGAGGTCAGCAGACCAGATGCTTCTCTCAGTCCCAGAAACCCGTCGTAAGCTCAGAGGTGACAGGACTTTCTCTGTTGCAGGTCCACGACTGTGGAATGAGTTGCCACTGAGTGTCCGGCAGGCTCCCACACGCTCAGTCTTTAAGTCTCGCTTGAAGACCCACTTCTATTCGCTTGCCTTTAACACGGTGTGATTTGTTTTGGTCCGGTCTGTTCTCTACTCTGTTGGCCATTTTAGTTAGCTTCTGCTGCTATTTGTATCTGTATTTCTATTTTATGTTTTCCTGTCCGCTGTGCATGTTTGTGTTCTTTTGTACAGCACTTTGGTTGGCCTTGTTGCTGTTTTAAGTGCTATATAAATAAATTGGTATGGTATGGTATGGTATATTTGTTAACTGAATAAACTGTAACATTGCCATTATGTCTTGTTTCTTCAGATATAAAGCATTCAGTTCAATTAACACCAAACAAGAGTCAATAGCAGAATAAACAGTTGGACAGAGAAGATTTGGCAAGTGTTTCATGGATGCAATCCACAAACTCAACTCTTCTGCTCAACCCAAAAAATGGATTTTTCTAACATATGCAGCACCATTTAAAGGAAAATAAACAGGCTTTTCAATGGGATAAGAGTTATTGCCAAGAAGTATTGTTACAGCAAATAAATGTTTAACCAAAGACAAATTTCTGTACTTTTTGTGCTGTTAGGTCAACTGGTTGTCAGCAGTCACTCAGTGAGAGATTGACTTTATTTTAGCACAGATGGAAAACCCAGAAGAAAAAAAACTATTTAAAAGACAAATGCAATCTGTCTACCAGCACTTAAAGCTTAGAAGTTAATACTTATTTTTAAGTCTGGGAACAAAACCAAGAATATTCAGAGTACATTGTGAATTTATCAGATGATGTACTAATGTGATGGGGTTTTTTTTTTTTTTTTGCCAGAAGCAGTGACATTAAAGAAGGAGATTCCAATGAGAGTATTTTCCCAAATGTCAAACCATTTTTTCTCCATGCATCTGTGTTTGACCTACTCAGACGACAAAAGAGATATCTGAGCTTCCGATGCAATCGTTTAGAGAATAATTTTTTGAATTAAACTGTGACATTTCACTCTAAGGATCAAGCTCATCACAGTTGGCTGGACTCACACAAGCAGGAAGACCCGTTGATGTTTGGCTCATGTCCTTCGTCACAGACACATCCTCCGACGGGGACCATCCACTCTCCTTCAGCGTTGCAATGCATGCGAGGGGGGGTGCCCCCCTGTGCTTTACTGTGGGGGACGCAGGTCCCTGTCACGGGCACCAGAGCAGTCGGCTCTGCACCCGAAGGTGTCGCCGGGTAGGACGCCAAGTGGAGGCTGGTGGCCTGACAGCGCCGGTAGAAAATGGACACCCCCATGAGGGACACACAAGCTCCACTGTCGACAATGGCCAAGACGAATCTGAAACAGAGGTCAGAGGTGAAGATCAAGCTTCTCGGAGTGGAAAAACAAAAGAAACTAAATGTATTACAGAGATATTCACCCATTACGTGTGAGTGGGGCAAAGCTGCGTGTCTTAACGTTGATGCGACTGTATCGGTTCGGTTGGTACTGGTGAGGTGAACTGGGTTCCACTTTGGAGAAACTTTTATCAGCTGCGATGGTGTCGATCTTCACCCAGCCCTCCCTCGTTTCTTTATCTCCACTAGATGGCTAAAGAGACAACACCACAATGTAAAAACTTACAACCATCTTTGTCTACGTGAGTCTATGGTGAGGAGGATAAAGGCTGACAGGTTTCTGCTGGTCCCAGTGGGGGTTCATGTTAAAGGGACTTCCAAATAGAACAATATATCTTATTTGATAAATTACTTCAGCTATAAAAAGGAGACTGAAAAATATTGTAGGCTGTTTAGTTTTGATCATTTTTAAAAAATAACTGACCATGGACATCGCCATTTTATTTATGCTGAATGCATTCTAGCTAAGTAGACAGGTTGCTTCGATGCAAGCTCCATTCAGTTTGAAAGTTAGTTTTGGACATTATCTGACGTTCAGCCCTTTACAGTAATTTGATCTAGAGTGTGTTGACAGAGAGGAGAATGCAGAAATGACTCAGCTTTCACGTTAGCGCCAGAGCTAATATTTTTTTACGTTAGCCCCAGAGCCACAGGCGTCGCATCCATTATATGTGAAGGGATGTGTCCCTCACATTTAAAAACTATTCATTTGGAAACCACCACCCCCACACATTTACCATGAAATACTGTATTAGTTCTCCCAGCACTGTTTCTATTTCTACGTGAACAAATCCATTCCACTTGATTAATAGGAAAATACACAAACTACTAAAAGTCCACTCCAGGTTTTCCTGGTTTCTTACAACAAGTCACCACACAGTCTGCAGTGTTTCTCCTCTGTCGGCTTGGTTGGGCGCTCATCTCTTCAGGGTTTATTGTGGATGGTACGGGGGGAGGAGGGGGAGACACCTCAGTGTTGCACACTAGCGTAGCACTATGTTAGTGCCTGCAATTGTTGACCAGAATGGGGGGTGGGGTTAGGATGCACGACAGAAGCGTTTTAGGGTTTAGCTCCAGAGCTTATAAATTCAACATCACAAGTTGATCACATTTGATTGTTTTGACCCATATTTTGTGCACAAGGACTAATACAAAATATAACTTTATTGCCAAATCGTGTAACTTTTCATCGACGACTCCTTGCATTTTAGTCTCCACTACAACCTATGTATGTCATTGCCCCAGAATGCACTGCACGGGTAAAATAATGGTAACGTTCTTAGGTGAAAAATGCAATAAACACATATTTTTTTAAGTAATTAGGAGTTTTCACACGTCACAAAGAAAACTTTTATTAGAATAGATAAATAACAAATTAAGGCCAATATAAGTTGTTGTCAAGACTTTCTTTGCTGCATCGCTTCCAGTTTCTTTACGACTTCCCTCTCATTTCTCATCAGGGTTTGATTTGCATTTTTAAAAAAGTTTTTGTAATGGATCCGTGTTCAAAAACTGCATCTCTCCCTGTGTGACAGTGATGGTTACCAAGGTTAAAATAGTTACAAATTTAAACACTTCTGTACATGAAGCCTGCTTAGAAAATGTTAAGAAATGGAGTTATTTGCACAGCAGGTGATATTTTAGTGCTTAAAGCTTGTTAATTGTGTGACATTTATGGAGAACAATTTGACAGAATTTTGCATTTTCGCAAGTGTTACTTGTGAGTCAATTCTTTAATAATCAAGAGAGGAAAAAACAGAGGCTTTGCATTTTTGACGCTAACAGCAATGAATCACTAATGAAGGCTGTAATGATTCTTTCTGAAAGTACTATGCCTCAAGCAGGGACTGAAATCAGGAGGAAGTAATACTTTTAAATTCTATTTGGCCACATAATTAATCATAACGATGTCGCTGCCTCATAACATTTGCAAGACCGAATTAAAAGATTTCTATACATTAAACATGACCCAGATCGTTGTAAACACAGTGTTTCCCTGGTCAGACTTTAAGAACAGTTTGATTTGACAAAATGCAAACCCAATAGATAAATACATTATCAAACCAAATTTGAAAACTTTTATAAAACAAGATTATTTGATCATTGACAGTTACAGAACATATCAAAGTTAGGTGATACTGTATTCTTCTTGCAGGGGATTATCTGTCTTTCTCTTGATCAAAAAAGCTTTGGACTTCTTCATTTAGCTTTAAATGTGATGGAAACAGCTGGAAGTTACAGATGTAAATATTACTACAGTGCTAACACTGACATTCTTCTGTGCAGCATTAGTCTAGAGATAAAAAAATGTTAGCAGACCAACTGGAGAGCTCATTCAAGTTTATTTGGAAGATCCGAACTGATGTACATACAGTAAATGAACTTAATGTAAAAAAATAAAGAGAAAATGTACGATGTTTTGAGGAGAACATGGTCCTTCACCAAGATCAGAAGGTTGTGGGTTCAGACAGTAACAATGTAGACTGGGATCCTACAAGTTTACAAGGCAGCAGACCTCCTTGCAAGAGTTGGATCTCCTGAGTTGAGAATTTTTTTTAACTTCATTTAATATACTTTTCTTATTTTTTGTTTAAATCTTTCTTAGACCTTTATCAAAATGTTTTGCATTCCGGTTACCAGTGTGCAACACGATACACTGACACACAAAGCTGTGATATTTAGATGTTACTGCACAGAAAACCAAAATTTAAGTTGCTTTCTGTTTTGGCCTTTTGATGTTCCAGGGCAGTTTTTGGACCCAGGAATGTGCATAAAAATAATAAAGATAATTTCAGTGTGTCATTAAAATAATTTAGAAGCACATATTTTTGCACATTTCTCTGGTGAATGAGTTTTAAATGAGTGCTTTCTGGCTGCAGTGGTTCCAAATACGTCTGGAAAGGTTTAAACTGAGCACTGATTTACAAACTGATATGAAAGAACCACAGAAACTGTTTCATTCAAAGACCCACAAGGTTAAAGGAGTAGTTCACGTTTTGAAGTGGAGTTCTGTGGAAAGGTTTTGAACAATCAGTATCTTACCTGTTGCAGATGGCTCTTTGAACGAACTCAGTTGGGAGAAACATTTTAATTCTGACCTGATTGATGAGCTAACAGCTAGTTTAATAATCATCACATTTTATGCAAACAAGCAATTAATGCAAAACTGATGGTGGTGTATGGCAAGATTTATAAAATGGGGTTCATATGAGTTGCTACGAAATTTGTTTTAAGTCAGCAGCAATCTGTTTCCACTCAGACTAGCCATTAGCTCATCAGTTTGGTCAAAATTAAACTCTTATTTTTCAAACCTGAGGTAATATTAACAAGCTATCTATACATTTTCTAGAACATTTTCAGAAAATCCCACATCAAAAGATCTGAACTATCGCTTTAGGACATTGGTTAAACATACACAACTGTGACTAAAATAAATCTTTTAGTATTTTGAAGTGTCCAGAGGAATTAATGAAATAAAAAATTATGTTTCATGTTCCTAGTCAGCATGTGTTGGGAAGCTTTCACTGTTCCTCTGTCTGTTCAAGCTACACTTGAACATGTCTGTTCAAATGTAGCTGTGGGGATTCTTCCTTGTTCTGACGTTCAGGAGATTTATCCTTGGGGATGTTAAAGCCGTGTGAGCACTGACCCCTTTGCACATGCACCACACAACGGTCAAATCAGTGTGTGATGGTGACCGGCTAATAAACGCACCGCCTGGTTTAGACCATTGCAGCAGTCTGGAGGAGGCAGTGGGTAACGCAACAAAATGTTTTGTTTCCTCTTCAAACCATTAGACAGACAAGTAAGAGGATGTAGTTATAATCAGAATACAAATTCAGTGTTTGATCTCACCTCAGCCACCCAGGTCCTCATCAGCTCCGACTGGGAGTCGGCCTGTTTGTAGTACAAGGTGAGTGTTTCTCGACACGTGGGCAACGGCGTTCGCAGGCTGGCACAGTCACGAACGGAGAAACGCAACGTCACAAACATCCGTGGAGCCGACTGGCGATACAGGAAGGGCGTAGCCAACCAGTTGTCCTGCTGGCGCGGATTCTGATTGACGTTACAGACGTCAAAGGCCCGGATCAGCTTCCCTTGGTCATTCAGGACACTCACCTCATCCCACTGAAAGAGACACAAACAAGAAATACAAGGTAATGTAAACTGAAAATAAAGTTTTTATCTAGGAGTTCTAAAATAAAAAATCCTCCCACCACAAGTGGGTAGAGGAAGACTCCCAAAGAGAGAGAAGGCAAGTAGCAGGCGTCTAGCTTCCAAGGCTTCATTTTACACCTTCATTTAACCATATTTGACATAGTTACATCACCTAAATATTACTTTGTTTCATACTATTGTTTTTCATTCATGCAACCTTTTTTATACAGATAAATCCCATTGAGCCCCGGGGGACTCATTCACAAGAGAGACTTGGTTTTTTTTTTAAACAAAGAGTGATGACAATAAAAGAGGCATACAAATATATATATATTTTTTTTTGTCATTGCAGTCATATGTCTAGTAAATGATGGTATCACACACTAAATATTGCTGGATTATTTTTATATTTGCCGAATTAAAGCTGCAGGGTCATAGGTTAAATGAGTTTGACCAAATCTTGAGTCAAAATGTTTGACCCAGTGGTGGCTGTCATTCTTCATAGTCTGCCATTTTAAACTTCTGCTTTAAGCTGTAAAAAAAATAAATAAAAAAATAAAAAATTTTAAGCTGTTTAACACTGTTGGCTTTCTAAAAATTACTAGTTTACTCTGGACAGTGAGTTTGGGGTCCTACATTAGTGCTAGCTAGCTAACGCTAATAGCTATTAGCTCCAGCTAGCTAGCACCAATTCAGATTAATTATTTATTGACCAATGAAGAAAATATTGTTTTTTTTCTTTATCTTTTAGTATCTGAAATATTAGAAATTAAATCCAAAACTTCACCCAGTATGCTGCTGTCAAATCCAACCCTGTTGAGTTGTAGAGCAGGTCAGTTCCTGACTCACTCGGGTTAGTGATTCAAATCCTCAAAGTGAGTCAGGACTCACGAGTCTGAGGAATCATTTAACCCCAATCCTACATGTCCTCTCCTCGAGCAGATTCAGTTGAGCTCGCTCTCCAGAAAAACAGCTGAAGCCCCATAAACACTACGAACTCAGATGAGTTGGGTCTCTGAATCGAGTTAAAGACTCACTGGAAACGCTGCAGACTCGGATGAGTCATTCACAGATGGTAACGCAGGTAATAAAAATATTTAACACAAGTTAACATTTTGGTTAGCTTGTTAAATTGTGCAGTATCTTTTTTGTAAGTCATTTATTGGTTTGGGAAATTCTAAAAGAAACATCTCTGAGTGACTCAAGTGAACTAAATGACTTTAGTGATTTAAATCAACGTGAGTCCATAAAATGAACCCACTTTGCTTGTTAAAAATACTCTGTGTTGGCTCGGTTCAAATTAGACTGTGCTCTGGGTTACAAATTGGGGTTGTTTTTGGTGCAGTAGTTTTTAGTGTTTATGTGTAGTTTATTTTCATTCTACGTCCAGTCTCTCCCTCTGCAGACATCACAATGGCTGGAAAGACGTCGGTGCAGAATATATGTGTATCCTCCCTACAGTAAGCCTCCTTTCTCCTGTGGGGGGATTATTTAGTAGATAAAAGCTGGATCCAACCACAATGATGTCACCTGGTGGTTTGTGTACATTTTGGGTCTATAATTTTTTTTGTTTGTCTGACATTATAGAAGGTGTTCTTCAGGGATTTAGTGCCTGCACACGCAGAAAACCTCATTTTAGAATCATGTATGGGTATTTAAGGTCTTTTTTAGCTGAGATGAGATTTAAACAACTGAAAACGCATCGTATTTATCACACACTCTCACGATTACAATACAAGTTCTGCAGGCGTTGCCCACAAACATGTTAAATAATAATCATATTATCCATAAATAACCACAAACAACATAAATAATAATCACATCAGCCATAAATAACAACAAACAACAAATAATAATCACATTAGCCATAAATAACAACAAACAACATAAATAATAATCATATTAGCCATAAATAACAACAAACAACATAAATAATAATCACATCAGCCATAAATAACAACAAACAACAAATAATAATCAGATTAGACACAATTAACAACAAATAACATGCTAAATAATAATCACATTAGCCATAAATAACAACAGTCATGTTAAATTATAATAATCCCATTATATGTGAATGACTTAGTGAATGTATCAGGGCTCCTTAAATGTGTCCTTTTTGCAGATGACACCAATCAATCAACCTTTATTTAGACAGGTAAATCCCATTGAGCCTCGAGGACTCATTTACAAGAGAGACCTGATTTCAACAAAGAAAGATGACAACAATGGACAACAGCAACAACAATAAACAATTAACCACATTTTTCTGTTTGGGTAAAGATGTAAAACGGATGTTGGAATTGATGAAGACAGAATTTGATAAAATACAAACATGGTTTAATCTTAATAAATTATCCTTAAATTTAGATAAAACTAAATACATGATATTTAGTAACAAAAAGAGAACTGTTGATGATCCATTTAAAATTGAGGGTGTTGAGATTTGTAGAGTTAATGAGATGAAATTTTTGGGTGTAATCATTGATGAACAGCTAACATGGAAAAATCACATAAATTCTGTAAGAACAAAAATATCTAAATCTATTGCAGTACTATACAAAGTCAGGGAATTATTAAATGATAAAGCTCTGTACATGTTGTATAACACAATCATTGTTCCACATTTAATCTATTGCATTGATGTTTGGGGGAAAGCGTGTAAAACATTTACAAAGCCTATTTTTATTTTACAGAAAAGAGCTGTAAGAATTATCACCAGAAAGCATTACAGTCACCCATCAAGCACATTATTTTATCAACTGAAGTTACTGAAGTTCCATGATTTGTTAGATTACAGTATTTTATCAGTTATGTATAGGGCTCAAAATAACACATTACCATTAAATATCCAAATAAATTTTGTTAAAAGGCAAAGTTGTTATAATCTTAAGGGGATAGAGATATTTGTCAAACCAAAATTCAGAACTAGTCAGAAGGGAAGGGAATGTGTACATTTAAGAAAACGATCAAAACTGGATTGTTAAAAACAAATATATGAAGTAGCTTAGTGTGTTTTTGTATTAGTGTTAGAAAAATTAGAAAGAGTTATTTGTTTTGTTCTGTTACTTGAAGATTATTATGATTGAACCAATTGTTTGAAAAAAGGGGCAGATAAAATAAGATTTTTTTCTTCTTTCTGCTGCCTTTCATTTTAAATCTCTTGTATTTTTTATATAGTTTATGGAATTGTTTTGTTTTTTTAAATGAATAAACTTTTTATCATACCATCCTGATGCATGCTCAATAATCCAGGTAGAAAAATCCAAAAAAGTTCAATCTGGTCCTCTGGACATTCAAAAAAACAAAAGCAAAACAAAGCAAAAACAAAAAAAATCTAGAAACGTTTCGTCTCTCATCCAAGAGACTTCCTCAGTCTGAGGTCCTCTGTGAGTAGTAAACAGCCATCAGTGTGCTAATGACCCATTGTTAGGCTGATGGTCCTTCTTGAGCATGTGATCAGCTGGTTTTGGTTGTCAGCAGCAAAACTGGTTGATCCACTCTGTGAAGGTGCTATTTAAGAGACTGAGCTGAAAACAGCACCTCAGACTGAGGAAGTCTCTTGGATGAGAGACGAAACGTTTCTAGATTTTTATTTTTTATTTTTTTGCTTTGTTTTGCTTTTGTTTTTTTGAATGTCCAGAGGACCAGATTGAACTTTTTTGGATTTTTATCATACCATACCAAATAACAACAAACAACAAATAATAATCACATTAGCCATAAATAACAACAAACATGTTAAATAATAATTATATTATCCATAAATAACAACAAATAACTTAAATAATAATCACATTGGCCATAAATAACAACAAACATGTTAAATAATAATCACATTAGCTATAAATAACAACAAACAACATGCTAAATAATAATCACATTAGCCATAATTAACAACAAATAACATGTTAAATAATAATCACATTAGCTATAAATAACAACAAACATGTTAAATAATAATCACATTAGCCATAAATAACAACAAATAACATGTTAAATAATAATTACATTAGCCATAAATAACAACAAACAACATGCTAAATAATAATCACATTAGCCATAATTAACAACAATGTTAAATAATAATCACATTAGCCATAAATAACAACAAATAACATG
>NC_056502.1:15434664-15441564 GCF_014905685.2 Nematolebias whitei
AACATGTTAAATAATAATCACATTAGCCATAAATAACAACAAACAACATAAATAATAATAATCATGATAGCAATAAATATAGCACAACAACAAAAAACAAAAAGTTGTATGAATTACACTGATTTGAAATGAATTTGTGGCTTGATTCAACTTGATGTTACTCTAATGTTGTGGCAACAATGGGGTTTTTTTTGTGCTCGGGGTCATAAGTACCTCAGGGCAGCAGAAAATCACAAATCAAATCTGTTCAGAGGAGCCCTTATAATAAAAGAAAGCATGCACCCAAGTTCATTACTTACTGTGATTTAAAAGAGTAATTTACATAATGAACTTCGAGCTGTCTTAAAAAAAATTAACTTTTGATTTCAACATAAATTCAAAGTAACATAAACAAGAATGTAGGTCATTATCTCAGCAGCCGTTTTCATTCTGCAGTCGTAACATTTAAAAAGACACATCTTTTTGATCTAATCACAGTTTGCTTTTGTTTTATTGTTTAAAACAAAAAGATGTGTTGCTGCATCTATTAATATTTGACTCCACAGCTGATGTACATGTCAAACTTGTATACAGTACATAAAATTATTATTTTGTTAAAACTTCTGAACATGCCCCCTGCTGGCTGTTAGAAAGAATGCAGTTTTAGACATTTGTTTGCTTTACTTCTCAAAGTCTGTGCCCACCTTTTACACATCTTCAGAAATATAAACTTGCTTTCTATGGTTTTATCAGCTCCTTTGATCATATTTTGTTCAACTACATTAAGAAGATGTCCAAATGTTTGAGTGGGTTTTCTCCAGGTACTCTGGTTTCCTCCCACAGACCAAAAGCATGCATGTTAGTCTGCCTTCAGGCCCAGGCCTCCCTTGCAAAAGAGGTCTGTGATCTCAGTGGGATTTTCCTGGTTAAATAAAGGTTAATAAATAAAATAAATACCTGAGAACAGGTTTTTTCATGTTGTTCATCAGAAATTTAGAAATATACCTGCTTGAATCAAACTGATGATTTCAACATCTGATTCTCTGATGATCAACAGTTTGTCATTAAAGTGTTTATTTCAAATTGGGGTCCAAATCATGATGAATAGTCCAACAGGAGATAAAATACTAGTTTTTATGGTTCTTCAGACAAAAGGCAGTTCATGTACATATCTGAATATCTCAAGTTTTTTTATGTGCTCATGAAAAAATTATCAAAATGTTGCTCGTGTTCATGAGGTTGGAATGAAGGCTCTCTCTGGAGTAATTTACATTTGTATTTTCAATAAAACTAATTATTTATAAAATGCTAATGGTAATGTGATCCTATTGCCACTTCTAAATTCTTCTGTATGTTTTTTGGCAAATTTCTTGTTCCACCGTTTTTTTTTTGTTGTTGTTTTTTTTGCTATTTCAACAAATCATATAAAAACGTTCAGCTCGTTCAGGACAAACCTGCTATGACTTTTGGTTTTGGTGCAACTTTAGCTTTTTGAAATATTTAGCCTTTTCTGCCACTTTTTTTCTCATAGAAATGAATTGAGCTCATTTTACATCAAATTTACCTTCAACTCTTTAGGTCTGTTTATAATCTTTTACTGCTTCTTTCACATTTTGTTCTGGTTCAGCTTCTTTCAGCTTCCTTGTGCAAATTTAAATGTTTTTACAGCTACTTTCAGCTGTTTTGTGTTCCTTTCAGGTTCTTTCTGCTAACTACAACATTTTTGTGCTTCTAACTCCTTTCAGTTTATTTAAGTTTCAGCTACTATTTAGCTTTATTTGTTTTGTGTTTTTGCTAATTTTATCTTTTCAGCTAACCCCACATTTTTTGCAATCATTTCAACTTTTTTCTGTCAAATTCAGCAAAGATGTGCTCTCCACTTCCTTGTAATTTTAGCTGCTTTCTGCATTTTTAGCTACTTTCAGCAGTTTTTTTGTTGTTGCTAATTCCAGCTTTTTTCAGATAATTTCCACTTCTTTGTGCACATTTCTGCTTCTTTCAGACTAATAAATGGACAAACATGTTCTTTTTGCTTTCTTCTGCTAATTTAAGCTTGTTCTACCTGTTCAGCTACTTTTTAGCATTGTTTAGCTAATTCCAGCTGCTTTCAGATAAATTCAAGTTTTTTGTGTTTATTTCTGCTTCTTTCAGCCTAATTAACTTCTTTCTGCTAATTTTAGCTTCTTATGCTCCTTTCAGTTTATTTCTGCTAGTTTCAACTTTTTCTGCTATTTCAGCTACTATTTAGCTGTTTTATGCTAAATTTAGCCTTTTCAGCTATTCCACTTTTTTTTTTGCTCATTTCAGCTCTTTCCGCTTCCGTCTGGTAGTTTAAGCTTCTTTCTGCCTTCTCAGCTACTTTCCAGTTGTTGCTAATTTCAGCATTTTTTTTTAGCTATGTAATGTCCTATTTTTGTGATTTCTGCTTACTTAAACCTAATTAAGCAATTATGTGTTCTTTCTGTTTTATTCTGCTTAATTAGGCATGTTCTTCCATTTCAGCTACAACTCCATGTTTTTTAGCTAATTTCAGCTGTTTTTCAGCAAGTTTTTCTGCAATAAGCATTCACACTGCAATTTCACAAAAAATGCAATTTCTCTAGTTAAAAAATGTATGTATGAGTTTGTCTGTCAGCAAAATATCTCATAAACCACTGGATGGATAATAATGAAGCTCTCAGGAAGTAACCAAACATCTACAACAGATTAACTTGAGATGAATAGAACTCAGTTACTGAAATTTGGTGTCATAGTAGCTGAGCTTCATCCCCAACAGATGCTCTAAGCACAGACTGTTTGAAATCTTTGTTTACAACTTTGGCGTGCAAAGCGGTGGTGGGTGATACACTCCTTCAAAGAACATCGTCTATTGAGAATGAGAACAGATGCATTTTGTCATGAAACTCTTTTGTTGTAGATCTGACGGACACACAAAGAGTTTAAAGTAAAACATCTGAGTCGAGCATGGAGGAAACGCAGCAGCCCAGCCCAGGAGACTCAACTCTGTCAGATTTAGCCAAATGTAAATGAAGATGCAGGTTTTAGTTTCACCAATTATACAGATCCGAGCCTCCGGGGATGAAAATGTTCTGCTTCGGGCCTGTGCGGCCTCGGGCGACGAGCGGGATATTTTCTGTTGTAATCCAACAGAATTATGTATCAGACCCCGTCGTCATTATTCTCCTTACAACAATGGAAACGTCACAAAAGGTCCTGACAGCCTATCAGGATGCACTAACCACGTGGGATTCCGTATCTTCAAACACTTGGGTTTATGTCTCTGTGTGCTTCTGACAGCCTGCATGAATGAAACCCTCGTAAAATCTCACGTCAGAGTAAACGTTCAATATTTGGCTCATTTGAAATGATAAGATCACAGAATCATATCGTCTGAGGAGCTGTCAGTCTAATGGAGGGAAAGGACTAATCTCTCTCCGAGGCCTGTGATTCACTCGGGACAACAGAGAGCACATGGTAGGGTGGAGGGATGCAGATGGGGGGTGGGGGGTGAACTAGAAAAATGTGCATTTGTTGTGGTGTCTGGTGCTTACAGGTAAAGACCATTTGTGTGTTAGATCGCGTGCAGAAACTGCCCCATCACCCCTCCCTATAAGCTTCTCTTTGCTCATTTTGTCCCACCCTCAATAAAAATGGTGGTGGTGGTGGTGGTGGGGTGTTGGATTGGCTGGGTGGGGGTGGAAAAAAATCATTGGAAAAGAAATAAAAAAACGGGGGGTGGAAAACGAACACACATCGCATCGTTGTGACTTAATTTGAACCGAAATGCCGGAGAGCCACGCAAGCTCTGCACCGATGGAGGACGTGGAGGGTGGGGGGTGGGGGCTTTAACACAACCCAAACATGCATTATGGAAGCAAATAAAGCCATAAATATATGCAACTCACGCGTCTACTCGCACAAAACAAACACGGAGAGTAAAAACGACAAAAATAAAGTAAAGTAGGAAACGAGGAGCTGCTGCGGGTTTGATGAACAAGGATTAAAGAAATTCAGGGATCAACCAAAAACAAAGGTTATTATCAAATGGTGCAGTTTGAACGAGGTTACTCCGGTAGTTTTCCAGATATATTGATGCGTGGGTTGGCACTCAGTGTAAACAAAGCAGTTGAATCCGTCAAGAATGTGGAAGATGAGTCCTCCAGTGACCCACATTCAATCACTCAGACACATTTTACTTTACAGCACCTTCCATACAGTCAAATGCAATACAAGGTATTTTACAGCGAGAAAGAAAAGTATCATATAGGACAAAGGTAGCTTATGTAAAAGTCCGAACAAGACCCAGCACCTCCAGTTCCACAGGCTTGGTACATCGCTACTAAAAGCAGAATCTCCAAAAGTTCTTGTTCTGCTCTGTGGAACAGCTAAACGAGAGGAACCAGAAGGTCTGAGGCCTCCTCCTCATTCATAAACCAAAAGCATCAGGCTGGTCTGCGCTGGGATGCAAACATAAGGAGAGGTGGTGGAAACATGAGAATGACTCATCAATATGAGGAAAAATATTGTAGATTTTGTTTTTCACTTTAGACAAGACAAGCTTTTATAATCAACATGGAAATTCAGATGATTTGTTATTTTTTGTTTGACTGGTCTTCATGCCACCACAAAGACATTTAGGACTGTGGGGAGCAGAAACCGTCGATTTCTTTAGAATAATGTTAGTGGGGGTAGTAGAAAGGCACAAACAAGCTGAGTCTCAGATCTTTAAAGCCTTGGAGAGCAAGAAGAAGCAGCAGGAAAGAACACAGTGAAGGATATCCACGGACACCACATCAAAAGACAAAGCAGAAAACAAAAGGGTTAAAAAAACAGAGAGAACTGACAGAACATCCCTCCGCCTCTCCACCGTCTCATGGTCTGTCCTTCACTCAGCTCCATGCCCTCAGGTCAAACAACCATATCTCCATCTCAGAATCACTTGTCATCCAAGGACCATGAAAGAAGGAGGAGGGGGAAAAAACATGCAAATGCTTGCACACGTGCACACACACACATACACAAGTGGACGGCCTATTAGCAGCTGCCATCATGGTTCACAGATTTCTAACACAAACGAAGCGCTGTTTAATCAAATATGGTGTTCAATTAATCCCCAACGCTGGAGGACAGACTGAGGATGATGACGATGGTGTTGATGATGATGGTGTTAGTGAAGGAAGGTGAAATGTGGAGCAGATTGAGCTAAACGACTCCTGTGAGTGAGTGAACCTGAAAGATGATGGTTAGAAACGAGTCATGGAACAAAAAATATCCTGATGCATGCTCAATAATCCAGGTACAAAAATCAAAAAAAGTTCAATCTGGTCCTCTGGACATTCAAAAAAACCCAAAAACTAACAAAAAAAGACAAATATGTCAGTTTTTTGTGATTTGTTTGTACCGTTTGATATTTTCATCACCCGCCGCCATGAAAGCAGCACAATAATGCTTGTGTGTGATACTTTTGTTTGTCTGTTAGAAAAATAACCCATGAGCCACTCGTCAGGTTTTAATGAAACTCTTAGAAAGTAATGCACGTCTACAGCTGGTACATTTGGTGTCAGCCTGATACAAGATGGCCGCCGCAGCTAGTCAAATTCATCAAACCTAAAAATTGCTACATCTCAGTCAGTTTTCCAGATATTAAGCTAAGGTTAGGTGTGGTAGTAGCTGAGAGTCTGCACCAAAACATACTCCCAGAGCGGACAGATTGTGTGGGTTCTTTTGTGCAAAATGTCAGCGTGCAGCGTGGCGGGTGACAAGCATTCCACCAAAATACGCTCAACGCTGACTGAATGTATCGCAGTTTATTGTTCTGCAGTGGTGTGTGTGTGTGTGTGTGAGAGAGAGAGAGCCATATTAGAAGTGAACCATAATCATTCACAGATGATTGAATTTAACTGACCCAAGAGTTGACCCCTGCACAGTCACGCAAATACCCACAAAGTGCTGCACAGTAACCAACATGCAGAGCCACACACACACTCTCTCACACACACATACACACACACACATGCTTATTCAAGGTAAAGCTACAAACTTTAAAATTAATATTTAAGGTTTAATCTTATCAATTAAAGCAGAGAATCAGACAAACATTAGAGAAAATAGTAATAAAACAATCCCTCGGAGATATTTCAGTTCTCAGGATTGTTTTAAAATTGAGGCTTTTGCTCATTTTAAGGATGTTTGTTGATTTTAAAGTCAGCTATTGTGGAAGATAACGCATAATTTAAAGGTTAAACCATAACTTTTCAAGGTTCAAGGTTCTTTATTGTCATTCGCATCACATGTGGTACATGAGGTGGAATGAAATTGTGTACTCAAGGTCCCAGTTACATCCAACAATAGCAAAAAATAAATTGTAAAAGAAACAATAAATAAGATCTAAGATATAGACTAAGAAATGTGCTAAACACAGTGCAAAAACAATACGCCGAACAACAGCAGCACGAACACGAGTCTGTGAGCAAATGAGTTTGAATGAATACAGCAGCCTGAAATAATCAGCAGCATGAAATAATCAGCAGCATGAAATAATCAGCAGCAGGGATAATCAGTTGCACGGCTTTTCACTAGACATGAAGTATTTACAGGTATTTTTATATTTAATTGCTTATATATGCATGTGTACATATAGGTTAGCCATGAATGTACTACCTTGTGCATGTGCATATCGTCTTTTTCCAAATGTGTGTATTCTGCTTCTTTTTTGATTATTTCATGTGTTTTTTTTTTCTTGTAGAGTTAGAACATGCTACTGGATGCCTCAAATTTCTCACTTGGAATGATCTATCTATCTATCTATCTATCTATCTATCTATCTATCTATCTATCTATCTATCTATCTATCTATCTATCTATCTATCTATCTATCTATCTATCTATCTATCTATCTATCTATCTATCTATCTATCTATC
>NC_056502.1:15456564-15528816 GCF_014905685.2 Nematolebias whitei
GGATGGATGGATGGATGGATGGATGGATGGATGGATGGATGGATGGATGGATGGATGGATGGATGGATGGAGTACCTGAGTCATTCTCAGTCCACAGTCTGAACTCTAGCTGGTCACATTAAATCTGGTGACTTTGCTCTCAGGTCTTGTAATTCACAGGATTTGACCAAAACGACTGTGATATTATCATCTCTCACCAGAGGGATCGTGTTACTTTGAAACATTAAAAAACATTCAGCAACATGCCTTCCATCAGGGACTGCCAGTCTTTTTATTTTGTCTGCAGTCGTCTGATTTAAATACGACCAAACGACAATACATGGCTGTAAGCATCAGTGTGTCTGCTCTCGTTCATGTGGGGTCGACTGAAGGGGCCTCAGGTGTCGCTGCGCTGCAAGCCCTCCCCTTTAACGTTGGATTGTTCCAGTGGGAACGCACAATCACACATCCAGGAATCCAGAGACCAAGTCCCGTGGCTTCACATTACCAATGCATCAACACATGCAGCACATGAACGTGGAAAACCAACAATCTTTTTTGGTTTGTGTGCGAATCGAACCAGTTTGAAAGATTCAGTCCCAAAGAACCCGTCAGTGACCTTCCATCACTAAAAAACCTTCCCTGTGGACGAGCGTCCATGCCACCTGGTTGACACTGTACGATCGAGTCCTTGGACGCAGATTCTCCTCTCGCTGTTGTTCCGTCTCAACTAAGTCCAAGCCATCTGTTACAAACACAGCTCAAATCTGTGGTGCGACTCGGACATATACGTTACCCCAGTTATGGATTATTACACGCGCACACGTGCGCTTCGCTGTAAGGCGAGATGAGTGTGAACAGGTGCAGCTCTTTCCAACGTGTCCTTTTAAAAAGTGGGCTCCCTGCTGACTCGCTCTACAGTGTTGGGGACAAAACTGAGTCGTTCCGTGGACGCAGACGAGAAACTGAATCATCTCAGCTGTGCTGGGGCACTCTGACCACTTTATGAATGGAGTCCTGCCTAACACACACACACACACACACACACTTATGCACTTTTAAAGACATATAATGCTTCCATTTAGTAAGACAAGAAAGTAACGAGGAGGCGAAATGTCCATTGTGTTAAAGAAACAGGGCTCAGCTAACCATCCTGGAGGGGGCAGGGGTCTCCGGCTGATCAGTGGGATCATGAGTGACACGAGTGGGTGGCAGGGGTGGGGGGGTCACCGTGTCCAAAGGCACAAAAGCAAAAATAATCCAACTTATTATTCATGGGTCCTCTGCCTGAGTCTGTTCTTTTCTTGTAGGTGCTGGATCAAACCCCGGCTGGCAAAGTCTGCTACATTTACTGCACATGCACACTCACAGATGCAAACACACAATAGTGAACCACACACACGGCTCGCGTGAGCAAGGTGGTAATTATTCAGGTGGGGGGGCGTCAGAGTTGCAGGTTGAACACTGCTCCGTCTGCTGTGCTTCACTCGTGAGCAAAGTCTAAACCCTTCCAAGAAGTCTTGATAATAGAGAGCTGTCATTTCCATGATGAGAACACACACACACACACACACAAAGTTTACAGGTTTCTTTCGCAGATCAGAAGTTCAGTTTCTTACCTTCCTCAGCTGAATGAGGCTGGAAGAACAGGCAGAGGGACAGAAAGACACTCCACATCTCCACCACAGAGTGACACTGACAGAAAGAGGAGGAACAGGAGAGAGGAGCAGGAGAATGAGAGACTAGTGGGGGGGGTGACAGAGAGGGAGGTGGCGGCAGTGGGGGAGGAGGAGTCTGTTTTCTCCTTTATGTCAGAGAGAAAGAGGGAGAACGAGAAGATGGGGAGGGAGGGGAAATATTTACAGAGCAACGCGTTCAATAAAGAAGGAAGGAGATGAAGTGAACACAGAGATCCTGAGGAGGATGGAGTAAAGTGACAGTTCAGACCTTTCTGAAGTGGGGTTGCTTAAGAAGGTTAGCTTTTTAAACCACCTCAGTTTGGAGAATTAGAGTTTCATTTTGAATGGTTAGTCGGAGACGGACCAAGACCAGGCTGCTGTCCTGAAGCAACTCAGATTTGTTTAAAAATATATATATATCAGTTCACGTTGTCACTAAAAATCTACGCAATTGTGTCAGTTTTACAAATAACACATTTCATGTGATTGAGTGGTCAGGTGAAACTTCCTGTGCAGCCTGGAGCACTTCCTGCTGGAACATCATAACATCTGTGTCAGCATATTCGTATCTTCTGGCGACAACCTCACAACCTCAGCTGGAGCAACAACACCAGCAGCCTGATCAAGAAAGCTCATCAGAGGCTCTACTTCCTCAGGCGGCTGAGACGAGCTGGTCTGGGAAGCTCAGTCCTCACCTCCTTCTACAGGTGTGCAGTGGAGAGCATCCTGTGCTCCAGCATCAACGTGTGGCATGGAGGCTGCACAGCTGCAGAAAGAAAAGCTTTGCAGAGAGTGGTGAAGGCTGCACAGAAGACTGTTGGAGTCAGCCTCCCCACCATCACAGACATCTACACCTCCAGATGCAGGAAGAGGGCCACCTGCATCATGAAGGACCCCACTCACCCAGCACACACACTTTTTGCCCCGTTCCCCTCAGGCAGGAGGTTAAGGAGCATCAAGTGTAGAACCACTAGACTGAGGAACAGCTTCTACCCTGAAGCTGTTAGACTCATGGATTTCTAACCAGAATAATCACTGTGAAAAATCACATCATGATGCTGCTGATCTGTTTCATGTTGCTGCTGATCTGTTTCATGTTGATGTGTTCATGCGTGCTCATCTGCTCACACAAACTCATGTTTGTGCTGCTGTTCGACGTAATGTTTTCATGTTATTAGTGCTTAGTGTATTATTTAGTTGATGTTTTTCTTTGTTCATATCTTGGATCTTATTACTGTTTTTCTTTTACATTTTATTGTTGGATGTAATTGGGACCCTGTGTACATAATCTCGTTCCACCACATGTACCACATGTGGTGCGAATGACAAATAAATCTCTCTGACGCTGATGCAGAGTACAGTAGTCCCTCACTACTTCACGATTCTACTTTTGCGGATTCACTCTTTCGCAGTTTGTCAAAGTAAGATTGATCATGAGGGGAAAATAAATTGTAGGACACGATTGTCAACTTTAATATTACTCATGTGATTGGGACTGTACAGTAAAAAGTTAACAAAAAATAAAATACATAGGCGCTGCCATTTTGTAGTTTTTTTTCTCAACATGCCACACCATATCACTGCTCGTAAAGACTACATTTCCCAGAAGCCAACAGTGCCCCACTCAGAAGCCCCCTTGGCTTCTGCTGAAATACGCAGAAGGAAAGTTTTGATCTGATACGAAAAAGTTTTGGTTCTTTACAGTGATTTCAGCGCCCAGTGGATTCAGAGCCGCACAGAACCGGAGCAGAACCGGATCCCCAGACCCATCAACAAACCCAAGAGCTGGTAGCCAGCCAATGAAGACTTCCGAGCCGGGACACGCAGCTGTAGGTCCGGTGTTCTCTCTGGAGCCCACTGATAGTACCCCGAGCCAGAGAGCCGAACAGAACCCGTAGGGTAGATCCGCCAAAACGGAACCAAGTTGGAGCAGAACCGAGCCGCTGCTGTTCAGCTGAGCTGGTGAGAAAAATTTAGCTACATATACATATGTTGTTAAAATGATGCAGGTTTAAGAGTTTAGAACATTGCAAGAGTGTGGGAAGAGTTTCTAAAGCCTAAATATATATATAAATACAAAAATAAATATAATGTCGCTACTTCGCAGATTTCCACTTATTGCAGGGGGTACAGAACGTAACCCCCGCAATAAACAAGGGACTATTGTATATAAAAAGGTGTTTGTACAAAATGACATTCACGTTTGACGCTGGAGTTGTTTTAAAAATGCAGCGGTTCACTTTGTCCCCACTCAGACCAGCCAGCTAAGAGTCATCTGCAACAGGTAAGATATTATCTGCAAGTAAGCCACTTCACAAGATGCGATCTATGACTTTAATCCGAGAAACGGAGCAAAAGTAATAAGGAGTGACAAAATCATGAGCTGGAAATAATGACTACGGGTTTGTCTGGTGTTTAAAACAACTGCTGAGACATGTTTGACGTCCATTCCAGTAATTTCTCTGATCACGTGTCTGGGCTCTTTGCAGTTTTCAAGCTGTGGCGTGTCAGAGAGCCCAACTTTGTTTTTGACTGTTTGTTGATCTCACTTCTACTTTTACAGACTAAATAAATATAATTCTGGTTTTGGATGCTCTCCATGCTTCATGTGGTTTCCCTCTCTTCCTGTAACAACCCCCTCATTTATCCCCGCTCACTCAGACACACTCCACGCCTCTCAGGACCACCTCAACACACACACACACACACACACACACACACACACACACACCCACACACACACACACACACATACACACCCTCCTGGACCGTGCACTCCTCTTGCTGGTCAGCCTGCAGTACTGCAGACTGTTGTGAGGCTTTCATGCTCCAGTTCACAGTGACCAGTCAGACCACTGTGGCCTCTTACAGAAGATGTGCTGCGTTGGTTTGACACAGTTAAATGACCCCATTCCAGGGTGTGTGTATGTGTTTGTGTGTGTGGTGTGTGTGTGTGCGGAGGTGTCTTTCTATTTCCAGGTCCTCCAAGCAAGGGGTACCAAGATATTGAAGAAAACAAACAAAAGAAAATCAGAATCAGAATTTTTTTTTTTTTTTAACAAAACCTCGTTTTTCCATGAAATTGTTTACGCTAAAAAAAAGGAAGAAAGAATGAACTCAAAGTAATAAGGAAATAAACAATAGGTGTGGTTTAAAAGATATTAAAGAGTAATTAACAAATCTAATTTGCTTGCCTTTATTCTTTTCTCTTTTTTGCTCCTTTTCTAAGTAATAATAATAATTTTTATATTTGATTCGTAAAAGCCCAGAAGAGACGTGTTGGTCAGTATTTGCAGGTCAGAGGTCGAACAGACTGTCAGTCAGAGATGTGATGGATTTAAACAATGCTCTGTCATCTGCTCTTCACGTTTCACTTTTACAACCAAACATTTTGTATTATTCTCCATCTTTATTATTCTTCTGTTCTATAATTTCATTATGTTTAAGAATCTTTATGCACTTTTTTTAAATAAATTATATTAATGTGTAAGAGGTAAAAAAGAAAGGACTGATTTATGGGTCTGTTTATGAAAAACATTCACAGATCCAATGTTGCTCTTTATTTGATGATTGCTTTTTTATACTCAATGTTTTGTACTTAACGTATTTTTCGGACTATAAGGAACACTTAAAATCCTTTAATTTTCTCAAAAATCGACAGTGAGCCTTATAATCCGGTGCACCTTATGTATTAATTCTGGTTGTGCTAAAACCAATTTTATGGTTATTGTGAATGAGTTGAATAAAGTTTGACTTATCTGACTGTTTTGTTTCGCTTAATGCACCTTATAGTCTGAAAAATACGACAAGTGATTTTGCCACAAAGATAAAAAAATTTAAAAAAGCTGATGCAGACAAGATAATTCACTGTTTTACAAAGCAATATTGTATTAGACATTAATCACAGATAAAATGCTCATTTAGTCAACTCACAAGTTCTTTGAAGACAGAAAAAATTTACATTAACTTTCAGTAATGTTTACTGTCACACAAGCTCAACACGACTTTTACGTGTTTTTACTCACACAAAAAAGGCAAAATATACATCCTACAAATGTTAATGTTTCAAATACTTTAATAACTGCAGAGTGCCAAAATATATATACAATATATATATATATATATATATATATATATATATATATATATATATATATATATAATGAAAAATCAGGAAGTAAAATAACACAGACATAATGGGACTGTGGAAAAACAAAACTTTTAATATAAATATTAATTATGCTGCTGAGCTCAGACAAGAAAAGAGCGTTTTTATCAAACGGTACAAATACTGACGTTTTAACAGCTGATCCACACGCAGCGACTTAAGAATCTATAATATGTGCACATGATCTTAAATAATGACAAACACTTTTAAAGACACTTTCTGTGTGTTAACCACTGAAATAAATATAAATTATTTAGTGTTTTAGTTAACACCACTGCATGACTTGTGCTTCTGTACACAAATAAAACATCTTGTTTGAAATTATTTAAATACTATTTTATAGGATCTAAGTCACTTTCTAAGCTTTGATGTTATACTTTCTGTTTCATTTACAACAGACGTAGACATTTTTGCCAAGTACAGTGATGGTAAATGATTGTACTTTATATTAACTATAACATATTAATATTTACAGATATGAACCTCCTGAGTTAGTTTTTTTATTATTATATTTTGAGCTGAGTTGTCTCCTGCAGTAAAATCCTGAACGCCGAGAAGCTTATGTTTGAGTTTTTAAGTAGCGAAAAAAAGCATTTTTCTTTCCAGGCAGTGCTTTGCTTCATCTTTCTCACGTTCATACACAGGTTTCATGTAGGCACTTTACAGAATGGTTGTTGCTCTTCTTTATTAGCGCAAACTAAATTTTCCTGTCTGGAGTCATTCATGTGATATATAATGTAATAAAAATCAATTTTCAGTCAATAGTTAAGGATATAACCAACTAAAAACTGGTGTTTCCTTCCACTTGAAGCAGGGCGTTTTACTAAGACCCGCAGAACAGCGAGTCCCGTCTTTTCAGGTCAAACTAGCAGGACCCAGAACAGGCTTTTCAAGCTTGACCTGAATATATAAACCCCCTAAAGCCGGCAACCTTTCACCACTGAGGGCAGCTGAAAACTTGAACATATGTTGAGCCTCTTATGAGGCACGACACTGCGGGAAAATATCCTTAAACATTAAGCACTGCTGGTACAGTCAAGTTTAGCCAGGATTACAGGGTTTTATTTATAATTTCTAAAGGAATTCTAATTGGGATTGTTTTGTTAAATACTTCTGTTTTAGAAATCTTAATTATAAAGAAGGCACATGTTTAAAACATCTGTAGCCACAGTCTGCCCTGCTGTTCAGTGTCTGGCAGGTGTAGTTTCGAACTCTTACAATCGCGTGAGGTCATCCGTCTTTTCTGCATATGGAACAGTCACTCATTGTTTCTCTGAAGGAAGATCCACCATGGGTACTTTTTCTGTGGGGGACATGGGTACTGGTTCTGGACTGGTTGGTGAGTTGACAACCACTGCCTCATGCACCAAGGAATGGGCGGGTGCGGCAGCGAATCCCTGCGCAATGTCGTCAAAGGTCCGTCCTTTTGTTTCAGGAACTTTGAGGTAGGTGAAGATGAAGAATATGATGAGAAAGACCATGAAGATGAGAAACACGTACGGACCGCAAAGCTCCTGAAAGAAAGAGAGAAATTTGTTATGAAACAAACTGGAAGTTGGACATAATTTAATGGAATATATTTTCTCAGTGTTAAAAGTACCTCCAGTTTTGGGAATCCCAGTCCAACCAAGAAGTTGGCTGTCCAGTTGGAGCAACCGGAGACAGCCATGGCAGCAGGTCGAGGCCCCTGAGAGAAGAGCTCAGCGACGATGAACCAAGGGATGGGACCAGGACCCATCTCAAAACTGGCAACAAATGCAAAAACGGCCACAATTGCCAGATAACTCAAGGACTGGTTGGTTTTCTGCACAAAAATCAGAATGGAAAGGGGTTAAAGTCAAAAAGAAAATGTAACATGGAAGCAACAGTTTGGATAATAAGTAAAAAAAAAAGTCCACTCACCACTAAAGCCAGGGAGATAGTCATGATGAGGGCGCTGACGGCCATTCCTGCCAGTCCAACCAGGTGCAACGTCCTTCGTCCTGCTCGCTCAACAAGAAACAGCTGGAGTGCAGAAAATAAAACCAAACAAAAATTTGTAAAAGAAACGGGGGGAAATTTGTTTATAGTAACTCTGTGCAGACACTTACAGAGACGACTGTAAATACAGTGTTGACGACCCCAGCTCCTATGGTGGCGTAGATGGGTTGAGTTACACCAGCAGTTTCAAAAATGCCTGTGGAGTAATAGAAAACCTGAAAAGAGAAAAGGAAACATTTTTGTTTGAACTAATCAAACATACTAGGGATGCAAGATGCTGGATTGTTGGCCGATAGCTGATATGTTAAAACTTATTTGGCTGATAACGGATACCAAAACTGGGCAGCACGGTGGCGCAACTGGTAGAGCTGCTGCCTCTCAGCGAACAGGTTCCTGGTTCAAACCCCGGTCCAGGAGCCTTTCTGGGTGGAGTTTGCATGTTCTCTCCGTGCATGCGTGGGTTTTCTCCGGGTACTCCGGTTTCTTCCCACAGACCAAAAACATGTATGTTAGGCTGATTGGTAACTCTAAATTGTCCCTAGGTGTGAGTGAGAGAGTGAATGGTTGTTTGTCTCTATGTGGCCCTGTGATGGACTTGCGACCTGTCCAGGGTGTACCCCGCCCCTCGCACAGTGATTGCTGGACATGGGCACCAGCGACCCCCGTGACCCAAAATGGAATAAACGGGTAAAGATAATGGATGGATGGATACCAAAACTGATATTTTTCCCTAGACCAGAGACAACATAGCTTTCTCTGCTGTGGATTTAAAACACTACATTATTCTGCATGGTCTTTGTCAATTTGGCCTGCTACCAAGTGCAGATGTAAAAAATGGGGGTTTTAATGATGTAATACTATATTTAAAAAAATAATAATTATATATATATATATATATATATATATATATATTTTTTTTATTTATCATATTTTTTTTAGTGTATTTTATATTGGTGAGTTATTTTGATGGAATGGCCGATATCCGATATTTAACTTTATCACTAATATCGGCTGATACCGATACCATGCCGATAATATTGTACATCCCTAAAACATACCACTGAAATTTCCTGTATAGGAAAACATTGTTTTAGTTTATTGTTTTTGTTTCCTTTTAGCTGATTTGTGAGATTGTCATTTAGCTAATCACAAATTATTTCAGTTTCCCTCTCTTCCTACTAAAATCAAAGGTACTGGATATTGTAAAAGTACACTTAATTTCCTTGTAATACTGGAAATAATTGGTAATGTGGGAGTTGTGCTCTGCCAGCTCCTGCACACTCAGCCAGACTCTAATCAGCAACACATGTGGAGCATGAGGAGCATAAAAGGCTGCAGAAGACATTCAGCCAGCGCTGGAGCATTACCTACCAACGATATCTTGTTCTACCATTTACGCGTGTCTAAAACCAAATATTATTGATTTTGTATTTCTCTCTGTGCCTCCAGTGGTTAACACTTGATGTCCTCCCATTTCCTGAATCCTCCTCTGTGGACCTCGAGCTCCTTCTTGCCTCTTCAGCTGCCTCCACGCCTTCCTACCACTTGTCTAACGCCTGCCATTGTTCAGACGTACACCTCCTTCGCCCGGAACTATTTGGGTCAGCTCTCCCCACGTCTGACCTCGATCTCCATCATAAGAAAGATCAGCAATAACATTATCACCCTTGACTACAAGAACTCTAATCATCTCCTCCCTGGCATACTGCATATCACTTGTAAATAAACACTGTAAATTCATTCTGAGTCTCGGTCTCTGTTCTCATCGGTCCTTATATCTGGGTACAGCTGCAATCCTTACAGGTAAATGTGATAGATAGCTCTTTGAATGACTTCAGTTTGGAGAAGATGCCTTTAGCTCTGAATGAATGAGGCTCATAGTGCAGATCAGTGGAATGCCCATAAATCTGACCATTTTAGCTCTTGAAAGCACAAGCAGGACTCAAGGCTGACAAGAAATAAACAGTCTACCTGAAGAAAATCAACAATTGTGGCTTATCTGAATCTAACTCCCCCATTTGGCCTCGAAAGCAGGCCGACTATCAGATTTCTCCTGGGACATGGGTAAAGTAAGGAAAAGCTTTGCCTGTGCAGGCTTATCAGAACTGCCGGCTGACCAACATCTTTTCAGGACTATGGCCTATCTGGAAGTGCTTCATGGACAAATCTCACTGTCTTGATGTCAAATGCACATGTAATGTGTCTATAACTGTGCTTGCTGGTACAGTTTTTTTATGTCTTAAATTGAGTCCTGATAAGACAAGATGTGAAGAAATCTTTTTTGTAATACCACTATCCATCCTCATGGCCTTTTACCTTTTTCTATCTAAAAAAGTATTCTGATAAAGGATAGGAGGCTGCGCTCTTGTAGCAGCAGCAACGTGCACTCCGCCCATCTTTTGTACGACTGTACGAACATAATCTCAATATATCTTGGTACAATGATAATAAAGCTTATTCTTATTCTGATTCTGATGAACTGACAAGCTAACACAGCTACCCCAAGCGAAGCTAGGGCCAAAACAAATTTCTATAGTCTTAAAAGAACCCCAGTCTAAAATATTGTATAACCGTTTATGCAAACATTATTTATAAACCATTACACTCCCAATAGTTTCACATTACACTGATTTAAAAGTAATTTTAAGTTATTAGTAAGCGTAGCCTAAATAGCAGCAGGACCAGCTAGCTAAGCTAACACTTCTATGTAGTTTGGAATGCATTCAGGAAAACTACATTTCTGACAAAATACATGTGTAATGACAAACTGACAGCAACGTAAGGTTTTGTAAAATAGTGGATGAACCACTCTGAAATTTATGGGACAGCAGTTATTCTTAGTAATCCACTTTGGTCTTGGTCCTGCTCGGACTAACATTTAGCTTGGCAATCTGGTCAGAATTGAGCCTAGCTTATTTAAAATGAGGTCATTCAAAGAGCTATCTACAACAAGCAGAATATTAATTGTTCCTAATGTGTCGTTACCCACAACAACAGATATAAACTGTCTCTTTACGGTCTTGAGACCTTGTGTCCTAACACGTGGACATTAGCTTCACTACACATATGTTCTATTCACTTTACACTTGTCTTTATTTAGCAAGACTTGTATTTTATTTTTATTTTCATGTTTTTCATTAGAATTTTAACTAGTAATTCAATGTTCATTTCATAAATGTCACTGTCAAACTGTTCCTTGAGCCAAGACTCATTTTTCTTCTCCAACTTACAAACGTTTATATCAGTTACATTAAATCTCCTGTGTGAGTTTAAGGATCTCTCCCTCGATCCGCACTGTTCATGTTACATCGCTGTTTCACAGAATATGAAGGACACTCACGGCGTTGATGCCGGACAGCTGTTGAGAGAGCTGCAGGATGATGGCGATGACGATCGGTTGACGATAGTTCGGCGAGCGGAAGAGTTCGAGCACGGTCACTTTCTTTTCCATAGCCATCTTCATCCCTTCTTCCTTCATCTCCTGAATGTCATCATCCACATCTTCACAGCCACGCAGGCGCTCCAGTGCTGCACGAGGCAGAAGGGTTGAAGAAAAGTCATCATAAATTTTTATTTTTCTTTGTTAACTAATCTGTAAAACACTCCACATGAATGAATAGGTACAATTTTTGGAGGGTAAGGTGGAAAATATAAAAAGACCATGTAAGTCTCTAAGCCAACAGACTGGTACTTGTTGCACCAGAAGCCTCCAAGAAAACACCCAACCGCCACATAGACCCCAAGAGAAAACGAGAGCAGACGTTCCACAGAAAATCAGAAGCTCCTCTATTTTTAACTCACTTGTCTGCTCACATTTTTTACACCAGAAACACAAACGTCACATGGATGTGCGTGCTAACAGGTCAGGGTGCCAAAACCGTGTCATTAGGAGCTATGACGTTTTATTGTCAGAATGTAGCGTTGGTTTGAGACAAATCTTCAGTCAGTAGAATTCCTCTGGTGGAGATGATCACAGCCACAGAATCAGCAATCCGCAACAACAAAATGAAAGAGGGTGAAGCAGAACAACTCAGAATCAAAGTTTCATCCTGCCTCAGCAATGCTAAACCACCACCTTCCAACATCAGTAGAGAGGAGAGGAGCGCACTCACCACTCTTAGCAAGGACAAAAACATCATCATTCTCCCAGCAGACAAAGGAAGGTGCACAGTGATTTTGAACCAGAACGACTATCATGAGAAAGTTATGACACTCCTTAGTGACTTAAACACTTATGAACCTCTGAAAAGAGATCCAGGAAGTGGTTACAAGAAGAAGTTGATGGATTGCCTGAAAAATTTGGAGCAGGACAAGGCTATTGACCGTTTTCTGTACCACAGACTGTACCCAGGGGAGGCCACACCTAGTCTGTATGGTTTACCTAAAATCCACAAACAAGGTGTACCTTTAAGACCAATTGTTAGCATGATTAACTCTGTCACTTACAATGTTTCCAAATATCTGGCGTCTGTACTCATCCCTTTAGTTGGCAGCTCAGAACACCACATACAGAACACCATGGACTTTGTGGATAAGGTGAGGGATGTCATCATGGAGACTGATGAAACAATGGTCTCTTTTGATGTCACATCACTCTTTACGTGCATTTCTGTTGATGATGCAGTAGAGGTGGTCAGTTTAAGATTAAAATCAGACACCACTCTGAGCAGCAGGACCACGCTTTCCACAGAACAACTGTGTCAACTCTTGAAACTGTGCCTGCAGTCAACCTACTTCACATATGGGGAGCAATATTATAGGCAAAAACATGGGTGTGCTATGGGGTCTCCAGTTTCTCCTATTGTTGCCAACCTGTACATGGAGGAGGTAGAAAAGAGAGCCTTGACGTCCTTTTCAGGGACACCACCAAGTCATTGGTTCAGGTATGTTGACGACACCTGGGTTAAAATCAAATCTCAGGAAGTCCAACATTTTACTGACCACATCAACTCTGTGGATAAATACATCAAGTTCACACGAGAAGATGTAAAAAATGGCAGGTTGGCTTTCTTGGACTGTGAGGTCTCAGTCTCTGATAGAGGACATTTGTAAACTGAGGTGTACCGCAAACCCACCCACACAGACCAGTATTTGCAGTTTGACTCCCATCACCCTTTGGAGCACAAGTTAGGAGTCATCAGGACTCTGTATCACAGAGCAGACAGCGTCCCCACTAACTCAGGAGCCAGGCATAAGGAGAAATTCTACACAAGACAGGCTCTAGAGCAATGTGGATATCCTAACTGGGCCTTCCTGAAAGCAGAGAAGAAACCCAAACAGGACTCCAGTCAGCCATCAGGTGAAAAGGAGGAACCCAGACCCAGACCAGTGGTCATTCCATATGTTGAGGGAGTATCAGAGAAACTGAGACGTTTATTTTCTAAACATAACGTCCCAGTGGCTTTTAAACCCCAAAATACATTACGGCAAAGACTGGTTCATCCCAAAGATCCAGTCCCCCGGCACAAACAGAGTAATGTTGTGTATGCTGTTCAGTGTCAGGAGGGCTGTGATCAGTCTTACATCGGGGAAACAAAACAGCCACTGGCCAAAAGGATGGCCCAGCACAGAAGATCAACATCATCAGGCCAGGACTCTGCGGTCTACACTCATCTCCAGGCCAGCGGTCACTCTTTCAAGGATGAAGATGTTCACATCCTGGACAGAGAGGAACGATGGTTTGAGAGAGGAGTAAAGGAGGCCATCTTTGTGAAAAGAAATCGTCCATCATTAAACAGGGGTGGAGGCCTCCGGGTTGAACTGTCCCCCTCTTACAATGCTGTGATTGCTAGTATCACTCAGCCCTCTGTGAACAGTAAACAGCCATCAGTGTGCTAATGATCCATTGTTAGGCTGATGGTCCTTCTTGAGCATGTGATCAGCTGGTTTTGGTTGTCAGCAGCAAACTGGTTGATCTACTCTGAGAAGGTGCTGTTTGTAAGACTGAGCTGAAAACAGCACCTCAGACTGAGGAAGTCTTTCGGATGAAAGACGAAACGTTTCTACTTTTTTTTTTTTTTTTTGCTTTGTTTTGTTTTTTGAATGTCCAGAGGACCAGATTTAACTTTTTTAGATTTTTCTACCTGGATTATTGAGCACGCATCAGGATTTAAAAAAAAAAAGCTTCAGTCAGTTTCAAATCTGAGCTGGAGAAAAAGCTGAACCTCACATCGCCATGGCAACCTGAACTCTCAGATTATTGCCATGTGGTGACCAGCAGCTTTTCTCATCTGATTGCACACGCTTTGAAAAGCTCAACTTCAGACTCTCCATAAAACACAGGCTAAAGTTGAAGATGATGTCATCTTGTGTCTTTGATACGTGAGGGAAGTTTTGACGAACCTTTTCTTGCCTCTTCCTCCTGGTTGAGGTTGATGATGAGGTATCGAGGGCTTTCGGGGCAGAAGGGCAGCATGATAGTCTGCAGTATAGCTGGCAGGACAGTGAGGGCGAGCAGCACGGGCCACAGCTCATCTGAACCCAGCAGAGACTCCAAACCAAAGATCTAAAACATAAAAATCAAGGAATGAAGTCATAATTAACGCTAATGTTGGTCTTTTTTATATGGACTTCTTTAATAGCGAATCCTACAAGTGTACCTGTGCCACCAGGATGCCAATAACCACACCCAGCTGATGTAGCGTGCCGAAGGCTCCTCGGACAGCGGTGGGAGAGATCTCACCCACATACATGGGTGTCAGACCGGTGCACAGGCCACAGAACAGACCGATGATCAGCCGGCCAATGATGACCATCTCGAACGATTTACTCAGAGACGACAGTCCCATCAGGCAACCGCCCAGCACAGCCAGGATGTTAGCGATCAACATGGACTTTCGCCTGATGATGAGAGACAAAAGAATCAGGCAACAAAAGAAGCTTTACCTTCAGAGAAGTTCCAGTACCATGATTTATCTAAATGCCTGTTAAAGCAAAGAAACGCAAACACTTTGGGTGCGATGAAAGTAGCAAATCCCCTCGGCTCCTCACCTGCCGAAGGTGTTGACCATAGTTCCAACAGAGAAGGAGCCGATCATGCCCCCCACACTGAAGATGGCCACAGCAAAGCTCCACACCATGGTGGTGGACCCCGGGGAAAGGGGTTCTCCGAACCGCTCCGCCGAGACATTCTTGAAAAACACTCGCAATTTCTAGCAGTGAAAAAAAATAAAGAAAAGAAAAGAATGGCACCGTTGGAGGCGGAAATTATGGAACACTTTTGGGAGGAGTTTTTGAACGTTCCCGCTTGAGGGCAGTGAAGTGTTCAGCACTGACATGAGTGGAAGTTCAAGCTCTTGGAGAATGAAACTGATTTATTCAGCGTTTTTGGTGAGCAGGACACAATCACACACCTGCTCAGGTGCATTGATGACCCCGGTGTTGTAGCCGAACTGCAGCGAGCCGATGACCGCCGTTGAAACACAGTAGAGGAGGTAGGGAGTCACCTTCTTCTTGGACTGTTGGGACAAAGACAAAGTTATGACACATCTCTGCAACAGGCAGATGGAGCTCATGTACAATCGCTCCCCCAGTTTGATTGATGGAGTTGTCCAGTTCCTGTCTCGACAAAGCTCCGATTGTCCACAGTGACAGTGGTAAATTACACATTGAGCCTTTCTGCTAACAGTCGTGTCAGATCTGCACATTAGCGGCTGCAGCTCTGAGATCAGGTGCTCAAACTCCATGGTTTGTAGCCGAGGCATGTTCCAGATAAGTAGCTTAAGGCACCCTGAAATAAAGAGTCCTTCAGTGAAAGTTTTCTCCTGCTGGTTTAAGAAATGAAGTGGGTTTAGCTCATGAAACACCTGATCAAAATCAGTTGGACCAGTCGGTTACTAAGAAGTGGGATTTCTAATATGTCAAAGTCTCCAGCCAAGCAGAACTTAATCCCAAATAGAAGTTTCACTTGGACTTAAATGTGAAAGTAGCGACAACAGTTCTGAGTGAAGTGAAAAAACTCGGTTTGATCAAAGCACTTTCAGCTGCTGCTGATTCGGCCCTAACCGCCTGAAGAAGCACAAACTGCTCTGTCCTGTGCACAACATTCTCTTTAAACATCATCAAAGTTTGTTCCTGCTTGGAGTCAGAACAAACTCAGAGACTCCCCCTGGAAACAAACAGCCCGTTCCTCCATGCAGGCGTCATTATTTTAAATTACAAGAACCCAGCATTCCTTTCTGTCCATGAGAGCACTGGTTCTTAACAGCAACAGTCTTTGTGGCACATCATCCACCAGGAGCCTTTAAACTTATCATAAAGCAATCAGCAGCTGAAACTGGCGCAACGCCAGCAGGAAGTCGTGAATTTCTTAAAATACTGACGCTGGGCTGATGATTGAAAACCACACAGCTGCAGCTGAGAACCACACTACACTGAATATTATGACCTAAAATAAAAGTTTACAGTGATGTGAAATATTGTGGCAGCGTTTTGAACACTGCAGCTCTTTGTCTCACACAAACAAGGCTGCATGAAGAAACAATGTGTTCTGATTCTGGTTCTGCACAGTAGAAATGACAACTGACATAAGAGAATGAAACGAGCAACGATTTGAAATGAAGATCTTACTGCGATCTGCTGGTGTTTAGAGTATGTGTTGGAGATGACTCTCGGGTACCAGCACACCAGAGTTAAGCTTGGTCTCTATGAAACGGACTGATTTATAGCCATTTTGCTGTTTCTAAAGTTGAAGAGCTGCAGCGGCCATCTTGAATCTAATTGACTTAAAAAGATAATCATTTGTAGGTGCACATCCAGTAATTACTTTCTGACAGTGTCATAAAAAAACATCCAATTATTTATTAAATATTGTGCTAACAGACAGACAGGGTTGAATCCAACCGTTAAAGTTCAAGTTTTATATTAAGTTCTTAAACATATATATTGGGAATGACTCTCAGCTACAACCACACCAAATTTTACTTCAAACTCTGTGAAATTGACTGAGTCATAGCCATTTTCATGTTTACCAATGTCAGTTAGCTGTGGTGGCCATCTTGAAATGAATAAACTCCAAACATTAAACAGTTGTAGGTGTAAACCCATTGATTACTTCCTGAGAGTTTCATCAAAATCCAGCTGCTGGCTCATGAGATATTTTGCTAACAGACAGACAAACTACAATAACACACGCAGACAGGCAGTTTGCCTTTCATGCCGGTGGGCAATAATCGTTTTCAACTGACTGAAACTTAGCAGAGCTGATGCTTGTGGGTGTGCACTCGTATAAAAATTAATTTAATGTGCAGGGTGATGCCGATGTGGATTTAGATACAACTGTAGCCTTAAAATCCTCTTATTTCTATATGATAGTTTCTAATTAAGGAGTGGCCATCTGAGCGGGGAGCATCACTTCCAAACAGTGTCGTACGATCATACCACGGCTGGCTCGGGGTTGTACCAACACGTTGTCAGGCTTGTGGCTGCAAAGAGCTGCAGTCATTGTAGCTCGTCCTCGTGTCACGTACGTTTCCTTCACAACCACAAGGAAAGAAAGTGATGATGCTCAACATCTTCTGCTGCTAAGAGCAAGAGAACGCTAAGTTCTCTGTTGGGGGATGTAAAAAGTAAAAACTGGGTACCAGTATATCCTCTTGGCTCATAAATACCCTTTTTCTAGATTAATTCAGGACAAAAGCTAAAGAAAAACTCAAGACTCACTTTATCATTTTATGATTGCTGGAAGGGCAACAAGGACTTAAATTAAATGCATGTTTTCATTTAATTAATTAGGTCCTTCACTCTTTTAACCATTTGGTAAATATGTATCTTTTTGCCACACATTTTACCATTTGGACCTATTCTTTATAAAACAACATATCATCGGCAAAAATACAAACACGCCACAAAACACGTGCTTTGATTTTGTTATTGAAACTCGTAGCTGACAACTGTTGCACTTTTACCTTTGTAAAAACATTTTTTACATTGTTGCATGTTCGGCAACTTTCCTTTAGCTTATTGAGCATTCTGCTTGTGAACCAGCACCAGCGACAACTGATTTAAACTCGATTTTTCGAGCATTTTTAAGCATCCTTCTTTAAACTGTTACAAACCTGGCAACTGAAAGGTTTGGTTTATTTAAAGAAACCTTGTCAATGTTCTGTTTTTATAAGATTAGTCTTAACTTTGCTTATTAATACGATTAAATTCCTGTCTTTAATGGATTTATTTTAGGTTTGATGACCTTAAATGACCCCAAAAAAGGACTGATTTGGTTATTTTTCTCCAGGTGCTTTACCCTGATTCATTTTTTTTATTATTATTATATTAAAGTCTTTCTTTATTAAACATAAAAATGATCAAGTGAGTAAATTTTTCATCACCCTGCTTCCATATTCATGTCATCTTGCCGTCAGTTTTTCTTTCTCGGATGAAGCAAAAATGTGATGTAACACGTGAAGCAAATTCTTACAAAAGCAAACCACAGCAAAGGTTTGCGAAGCTGACGGCTTCTTACACAGCAAGTTAACCGATGATCAGTTTTACAACGTTAAGCATTTAAAGTTTAAATAAATGTATATTGCGTAATTCGGCCTGTTATTAATTCCTGTCAGTGTTTTGCTGCGTCACTCATCCCAGGCCTGTTTGGAGTGTGCAGGGAATTAAAGTGCGCTCAAGTTCAAACTTGCACTCAACTATCCTGCCTAGTTTAGTTTTTTCATGCCTGCTGTCACGTCCTGAAATGTTCTGCTCTCATGTGGTGCCTCTGCTGTTCCCACAGTGGAAAAATACAGAAATGTGGAGAATGGCTTCACAGCTAGCCTATTGTTGAAAGTTACATGAAAAAAAAATCAAATAAAGCTTTATGCAGCAAGTGCTGCAGGAACAAATGTAAAAAAGAGCTTTGTTTACCCTGCCGTCCTCCAGCTGCTGCATCTTGATCTGTGAGGATGAGGAGGAAAAACTCCCAAACTGAAGCTCCACAGAGTTGGATGTATCCAATTGTTCAAACAAAACAGCAAAAAATCCAGAAAAACCTTAAAAAATGGAGGCAAAAAAAAAAGGGAAGAATTATGAGTAATTGTTTTCTAAAAGGCATCAACAAACATCTGGACATTCAAATGATCTGTGAGGTCTACTGACCTCCGGAAAGCTTTTAAACCCCTCAGATGTCTAATGGGGGATGTCTGCCTCCCTGTGAGGCAGAGCAGTTGTTTGTATTCTGAATTCAATAAAACCTCAGAACTCCCTTCACTTCCTCAGTCTCTGCTCAACTTCAGCTTATATATGAGCTAAAAGTGCTGCTGAAGAGCAACTTACTCGGTAGAGTTTAAAATACAGCAGCAGTTAAGTTTCTTATTTCTCGTATTTTAAAGCATTTCTGTAATTTATGTCAACTTGTGTTTAAACATTTACACTCTGTGTGAAAATTAATCCCCTATAGTTGAGAAAATAAAAGTTGCCTTCTTACCTTTATGTTGAAGTCTTTGCGGTAAAACAGTCCAGTCCAGATGTGTGGCAGGTGCCGAGTGGACCCGGGAGGGTTTTTAGCTGCTCGTGTCCTCCCGCAGCGCGATGACGTCATCACGAACAGCAGCGGGGAAGTTAGTTTTTTTTTTAGGTTTTTTTTTTCAGGCAGTGTTGTACCGTAGTGTCCGTAGTTGTGGCGCACGCGGGGACGTGCTCCGGAGCGCGTTACGGAGCGGAGCCGGTGAAAGGAGGCTCTGTCCGCCGCCCACCCAGGCTCACACACAAAGCCTGGTCATGCAGGCATCATGAGACCGGCTCAGTGGGTGGGGATCGAACAGGTTCAGCTGTAATCTCTGCAGCATCTAATAAAGCTCATTCTGGAGTTTAGAAAAGTCAAGACAACACAGTTCTTTTTAAATCATAGATGCTTTTCTGTTTGATGGAGAACTTTGTCTTCGATAAATAACAACAAAGGTTCAATCATGCCATCTGGACTTTTCTTCAGTAAATATATATACACAGTATTTTTACCCTTTATTTCTACAGGTAGTCTCGTTGAGTCATGAGAACTCATTTTCAAAAGAGACCTGTTTTTGAGAGCAGATGGTTGGGGTTGAGGGCCTTGCTCAGGGGCCCAGGGTGGAAGCAGCAGGTGTAGGTGTTTCACCTTTTCCACCCACATTTTGATGTTGATGGTTCTGGGAGTTGAGCCTGCGACTTTCCGATCACAGGCCCCTCTTCTCTAACCTCTGCACCACCACGCCCCCAATTAAATACAATTAAAAACAAACTCCATAATGCATGGTGTGGCCAAGATTTGGGTATTTTCTAATGAAACGTGAAGCCAAAAGAAACCTGACAACACAGAGAAGCTTCTAATAAAGTTAAGTCAGGTCCTTGAGACAAATAAAAAAATTAAAAAAACTTGTTTAAATGTTGGCCCTGTGATGGACTTGCGACCCGTCCAGGGTGTACCCCGCCCCTCGCACAGTGATTGCTGGACATGGGCACCGGCGACCCCCGTGACCCAAAATGGAATAAACGGGTAAAAGATAATGGATGGATGGATGGATGTTTAAATGTTTCAACTTTAATTCATAAGACTTTGCCAGGATTAAAGAAGAAACCTTCAACAAGTTGTTTTTTTTAATGGTCCAGAGGACCTGACTAGATTTTTCTACCTGGATTACTGAACTTGCATCAGGACACAAAGAGAAGCTGCAGAATACAGCAGGAGGTCTGGTGCTGAAAGACCATGATATGCTGAAGAAAAAAGTTTTGTAAGCTCAATCATCCAGGTAGATAACAACAAAAAAGGTTAAATCATGTCATCTGGACCAGTTTCTTTAAGTGAGAAATGTTGTGTCTTCCATCCAGAGGACTTCAGTCTGTGGCCTACCAACTAGATCTGCCCCATAAGTAGCCTTCATTGTGTTTCAACCCAAACTCCTGTAGAAATCTCAGAAGCAGGCTTTTAACATGTGCACAAAGGGACCATCTGTCCTTTAATCACATGCAACAATCAAATGTTTTAGGCCAGAAGGCCGACTTGCTACTCACAGAAACAGCCTGAGGACAACCAAGGGCAGACTGGTTCAGAAAAAAGGTTTGGAAGCTCAATCATCCAGGTAGATAACAACAAAAAATGTTCTTTAATCTTTTTTGTTGTGCTGAAGAAGCTAAAACTCAAAATAGAAGCAGTAAAACACCAGCTAATGCAGCAAAATCGTTGATAAAAGTAGCAAAACGCTTGCTAAAATTAGCAAAAGATTATATAAAAGCTAAAAGTAGCAAGAGGCTTACTAAAAGGGTAAAAGCCTTAAGCTTGCTAAAAGCTAAAATGTGTCAAACATTAGCTAAAAACTAAAAGAAAAAACACTGGCTAAAAGCAGCAAGTAACAGCTAAATGTAGTAAAAGTCCAGATAAAAAATAAATGGAGCAAACTGCAAGCTAAAATCAGCTAAAGAAAATCTTGAAGTTTCTGAGCTGAGAAGCAGTTTCTGTCTGTCATGAAGAGTGTGGACTGTTTGTGAAGTCAAACTGTAAAATGACATCTTCCTGTTTGACCCTCGAGTCTTTGTAAAACTCAAATTATCCTAGTTTATTTTTATTTGGTCTGGTTTTACCTTCACGTGTTTAACTTTTTTTTTTTTAATCTACTTCAGAAACTAAATTCACTTCTCTTTTTTTTATGCAAAACCAATCCCCCACAGCAGGGTTAAGCAATATAATAAAAATGTAATATTAATGTGAGTAATATCCCAAATCATAAAGACTTCCAATAAATGACGAGCACAGACTGCATGTGAATGACAGACTTAGTCACTCGAAAAGATCCAGCTGCTCTGAACAGCCACAGCTGGATCAGATGGTCAAAGTCAAACGGCTGAAGGACACAGAGAGGCTAACGAGTGTCATGAGCACAGAGGAGTGAAAATAATGACGTTTAGTACAAAACTCAGCCATAATATAATCAATAATTACAGGTTTACCTGATATGATGCAGCAAAACACAACGTCGCCTCGGTCAAAGTTTGAGATTCTACCCTCAAGCTGTTAGACTCATACATCTCTAGAAGAATCACTGCAATGACACTTTAATTAGAGATTTGACACTTTATCTGTGCTGCTGATAATCTGTGCTGCTGATTTCTTACCTATAAGCTGCTATCTTCATATCCATCTGCTCACAACAGACTCATGTTCAGGCTGCTGTTTTAACATAATATATTGCATCATTATAGTTTTAGACGACATTAAAGCATGGATGGCTTCAAAGTTCTTAAGTTTTAACGATCAGAAGACTGAAGTCATCGTGTTTAGCCCTAGCTCAACAGTCACCTCTGATCCTGTAAACCTGGACTCTGTTCAGCCATATCTTCAGCTGGCTGTTAAAACTCTCAGGATGGTTTTAGACTCTTGACTTCAAGTTTGACAAAAAAAAAATCAATTCTGTTCTGCAGAAAAGCTTCTTCCAGTTACGACAGGTAGCTAAGCTTAAACCAGTGTTGTCCTGATCTGACCTTGAAAAACTAGATCGTGCCTTTATCACGACCCGACTGGACTAATGTAACGCTCTCTATGCTGGGGTCAGCCAGCTCTCCATTTTGTGTCTCCAGCTCGTCCATAGTGCTTCTGCTCGGATGTTGACTGGAACTCGTAGGTTTGAGCATATTTCCCGGTTCTGTCCTCCCTTCACTGGCTCCCAGATTTTAAAATTCTCCTGCACACCCTTATCTCTCTGAGCTACTGGAACCATATGTTCCCTCTCGGGCCCTGAGATCATCCAATCAGCTAATTTTGGCTGTTCCAAAAACAAAGCTGAAGCTCAGAGGTGATCGGGCTTTTTTAGTCGTGGGGCCCCAAACTCTGGAACAACCTGCCCCCCAACATCAGGCGGGCCACCTCCCTTCCTGTGTTCAAATCTCTGCTAAAAGCACATCAGTTTTCTCTGGCATTTCACACAGTGCGAGTTGATTTAGTGTTTTTTGTTCTGTGTTTTTATGTTTTCTATTTAACGCTTTTAATTAAATTTTCAGTATTATCATTAGTGACTGACGAAGCCTTCCGGATCGAAGGCGAAACGTTTCAGCACAAAAAAAGAAACTGTCCAGATGACCTGACTGAAAAATGTTAGATTGTATACCTGGATTATTGAGCATGGACTTTGTTGTTTTCAACCAGTTTGACAAGACTGTCAACAAGGAAGAGGGCCAGCAATGGAGGAGGGGGCGTACCAAAGAGACCATCTTATCACAAGCAGAACTGGTTTGTTCCACTTTGGAGTAAGCAGTTGGGGGAAGAAACAGTTTTGTTGTGCGTTTCCTTGACTGATGAAGCCTTCTGGATCCAAGGCGAAACGTTTCAGCACAAAAAAAGAAACTGTCAAGATGACTTGACTGAAAAATGTTGGATTTTATACCTGGATTATTGAGCATGGACTTTGTTATTATCATTAGTGTTATTGTTTCCATTAATTTTACTCTCATTGTTAAGCACTTTGGTCTATTTTAAATGAGCTTTATAAATAAAGCTGACTTGACTTGAGCATATATCTTAGATACTTGTACACTGTTTCTTCTTATACTTTATATTTTTGCTGTTTTTGGATGTAACTGGGACCTTGAGTACACAATTTCGTTCCACTTCATGTACCACATGTGATGCGAATGGCAATAAACTTGAACCTTCAAGTGAATAAGAGGCGACCTGAAACACGTTGGTGGGATTTTACTCTTGGGCTCCTGAAAAAAAAAAAAAACTGGATGTTTAAATATTAGTGTTCATATTAGTAATCATGTGATACGTCTGGTAAACATAAGTGCTGATCCTCATCCCAGCCACTTCACACTCAACTGTGAGCCAATTCAATGAAATTGACTACTGTGGAACGAGCTGCCTTCGCATGTCAGACAAGCTGACTCACTTCCTGTTTTTAAAGCTGCTCTGAAGACTCATTTTTTATCTTTGGCTTTTGACGCAGCTTGAAACGTTGGCTTTATTGTTTTTATGTTATTTGTTTTATTGTTGTTACTGTTTGCTGTTTTATGATTTGGTAGTTCATTACTTTTATGGTATTTGTTGCGTTCATAGTTTTTATGCTTGTATGTGTTAGTGTACAGCACTTTGGCCAACGGTGTTGTTTTAAAGTGCTTTATAAATAAAGTTGTATTGTATTGTATTGTATTGTATTGTATTTCTATTAAATTGTGCAGCAGCTAGCTACAAGTTTCAGAGGTCAGCAGACCAGTTGCTCCTCACAGTTCCAGGAACTCGTCTTAAGCACAGAGGTGACTGGGCCTTCTCTGTAGCAGGACCAAGACTCTGGAACGAGTTACCTCTGCTTGTCAGACAGGCCCCCTCCCTCTCAGTTTTCAAGTCCCGTTTAAAAACTCACTACTGTTCAGTAGCTTTCAACACCAGATGATCTGTGTTTTGATCCTGTATGCTCCACACTGGTTTGTCGTCATTATCTGCATCGTTTTTTTGTCTATATTCTGATTTACCTCGTTTTGTATTTTGCTTTGTGTTACCTGTTGTTCTGTCTGTACAGCACTTTGGTTGGCCTTGTTGCTGTTTTAAGTGCTTTATAAATAAAGTGGTATGGTATGGTAAGTTTAAATCCACCACTGTTGTTTCACTGTTGTTTTTCTGCAATCTGTATTGGATTGAGAATAAATCTAATCCGTCACTATTTATGCTTTTCAACTGACAAAAACAGATTTGGCTCCACTTCTTGCACATTATTGGCCCTTAAATAAATAATAATAATAATAATAATGCATTTTATTTGTCAGCGCCTTTCAAAACACCCAAGGACACTTCACAGCACTAAAAACACAGTACTAAACAATATAAAATAATTATTATAAACACTAAACCAAAAAGAAAATAACATTTAAAAATAACAGTTAAAGTGAAAAGGCTAGCTAAAGTGAATAAGTGACCCTGTTTTAGAAGAGTTAAAGGATTGGAACATAAAGCCCCAACACATTGTTTCTATTTAGTCCTATTTTAATCATCAGCTGATTTAGTAACACTATAACAGAGTTTTAAATCGCTTCATTTTGCAACATCTGTGTGACACCGAGGACTGTCCCCTCCTGTCATAAATTCAGTAGAAATTATATGACCGTCTTTTGGCGGGGAAGGAAGCGATTAAGAATATACCAAGGCAGTGCGTTCACGTCAGGCTCTTTATGCGAGTGGCTCATTTTCCTGCGTGAGTTCTGAGAAATTTAGTTTAGCTGTTTTGATTAAAAGAACAGGAACTACAGAGAGCAGCATGTTCAGGTCTGATGCTTTCAGCTCATTAAGTGCTTCTAAAATGCAAGTAAAAAGATCACTTAAAAGTGCGTCCTGCTTTCCTGGCATTTGATCTTGTTCTTGAATTAGATGCCTCGTCGTAGATTTTCTAATAATCTGACTGAGAAAGTGAAATGAAGTCGTCTGCAAAGTGCCAAAGCCGAGGAACACTGGAAGAGGAGTACAGGAAGTGATAAAAGGCTACCCACTCTGTCTCACATCATTTCAGAGGATATTCATTTCCTGTTCACTTTACACAACAACCACTTGACTAATTTTACTTTTCGCCTTAAAACTAAAACGTGCTTGGAGACACGGTGGGACGTTTTGTTGTTTTGTGGCTGAAATCTTTCAGTTTTAGCTTCTTGAGCACCTTAGTCGTGTGAACAGGCTTTAATTCAGACTCCAGGTCTGTTTAAAGTCAACTTTCCAACATTTAAAAGATATTCAACATTTTTAGTACTTGACTGAACCTATTTTTACGTTAACCATCACTGTGACTGATTCATCTGATGATTCAACACATTATAAAAACTTCTTTGGTTTTTTTGGTGCCGTTTTTCTGCGATGAATGGGTCATTTATGTCACAATGTCACAGTGGACACACCAAGAATCATGTTTCTGCACAGCTCTGATGGGCTTTCCTTGTGCTCTAAGTAGACATTTAAAATGAATGTACTTTCAACTTGATGTTTTAAAACAGAAGATTGAACTGCGTGCGTTTCCACACAGTTCCCTCTGATGCAACTCATCACTGCTGTGGTTTCCAGTGTTGAATAAATTCAGTGAGTACTTTATGAACCATCCATCCAATACGTCTTTGAGCTGTTTGTTTTGGCACATCGTGTTTCCCAGATCTGAAGCTTTGATTAAAAATAAGAAAACTTTTGATAGGTCGATACTTTTTTCCTCTGTCTACTACATTCAACCATAATTTGTTTTTCATTCCACCTTTATTTATACAGGTTAATCCTATTGAGCCTCAGGGACTCATTTACAAGAGAGACCTGATTGTAACAAAGAGTGATGACAACAGCGACATCAATAGACAATCATAAACGATGCGTACCGCTGGTAACACTGTTCAGTTTCATCACCATTTCCTACTACCAGTATGCCTATTGACATGAAAGGTGCCCTGGACATCTGTTCTGGGTCAGCATCTGGATTGTACCTCGGTTGTGGTTTAGGGTCTTCATCTCTACCTCTATTCTTCATCACCAGGTGTTCTTTAGTCTGCCTCTTTAACAGTGCCTTGCGAAAGTATTCGGCCCCCTTGAACTTTTCAATCTTTTGCCACATTTCAGGCTTCAAACATAAAGATGTAAAATTTTATTTTTTTATGAAGAATCAACAACAAGTGGGACACAATTGTGAAGTGGAATGAAAATTATTGGATGCGTCAAACTTTTTTTAACAAATAAAAATCTGAAAAGTGGGGCGTGCAATATTATTGGGCCCCTTTACTTTCAGTGCAGCAAACTCACTCCAGAAGTTCAGTGAGGATCTATGAATGATCCAATGTTGTCCCAAATGACTGATGATGATCAATAGAATCCACCTGTGTGTAATCAAGTCTCCGTATAAATGCACCTGCTCTGTGATAGCCTCAGGATTCTGTTCAAAGCGCAGAGAGAATCATGAAGACCAAGGAACACACCAGGCAGGTCCAAGATACTGTTGTGGAGAAGTTTAAAGCCGGATTTGGATACAAAAAGATTTCCCAAGCTTTAAACATCCCAAGGAGCGCTGTGCAAGCAATCATATTGAAATGGAAGGAGTATCAGACCACTGCAAATCTACCAAGACCCGGCCGTCCCTCTAAACTTTCATCTGGAACAAGGAGAAGACTGATCAGAGATGCAGCCAAGAGGCCCATGATCACTCTGGATGAACTGCAGAGATCTACAGCTGAGGTGGGAGAGTCTGTCCATAGGACAACAATCAGTCGTACACTGCACAAATCTGGCCTTTATGGAAGAGTGGCAAGAAGAAAGACATTTCTCAAAGATATCCATAAAAAGTGTTGTTTAAAGTTTGACACAAGCACCTGGGAGACACACCAAACATGTGGAAGAAGGTGCTCTGGTCACATGAAACCAAAATCAAACTGTTTGGCCACAATGCAAAATGATATGTTGGGCGTAAAAGCAACACAGCTCATCACCCTGAACACACTATCCCCACTGTCAAACATGGTGGTGGCAGCATCATGGTTTGGGCCTGCTTTTCGTCAGCAGGGACAGGGAAGATGGTCAGAATTGATGGGAAGATGGATGGGACCAAATACAGGACCATTCTGGAAGAAAACCTGTTTGAGTCTGCAAGAGACCTGAGACTGGGACGGAGATTTATCTTCCAACAAGACAATGATCCAAAACATAAAGCCAAATCTACAATGGAATGGTTCACAAACGTATCCAGGTGTTGGAATGGCCAAGTCAAAGTCCAGACTTGAATCCAATCGAGAATCTGTGGAAAGAGCTGAAGACTGCTGTTCACAAACGCTCTCCATCCAACCTCACTGAGCTCGAGCTGTTTTGCAGGAAGAATGGGCAAGAATTTCAGTGTCTCATGTGCAAAACTGATAGAGACAAACCCCAAGAGACTTGCAGCTGGAACTGAAGCAAAAGGCGGCGCTACAAAGTATTAACGCAAGGGGGCCGAATAATATTGCACGCCCCACTTTTCAGGGTTTTTTTTGTTAAAAAAGTTTGACTCAACCAATAAATTTCATTCCACTTCACGATTGTGTCCCACTTGTTGTCGATTCTTCACAAAAAATTAAATTTTTATATCTTTATGTTTGAAGCCTGAAATGTGGCAAAAGATTGAAAAGTTCAAGGGGGCCGAATACTTTTGCAAGGCACTGTAGACATGCCTTCTGGTGTCCAATGTAGGGCTGTGTGAGTAATGTTACCATGAAGGTTCTTTCCCAAGTGCATTCACAGTCTACCTCCAACTTCTGGTGAGGTGGCCTCCACGTTGTCTTAACAGATAGCAAACAGATGTTTATTTGAAATAATGCTGGGCCAGAAGGTTTTCAAAATTCTTTGTGTGAAAAATGAGGATCATGTTAAGATCCCCGTCTGTCATCATCCAGCACTCTGAGCCATATACCAGTATATAACTCTGGTCCAGTTTCAGCTTGGTCGTTATGTTGTCCTGCTGGGACCTCCAAACATTGCAGCTTTCTGAAGGCCTTTCTAGCCTTAGACGTCTCTTTAAGTCACTGCCTCCTCCTCCATCGTATCTTACAATGCTGCCTAAATAGGTAAATTCCTCACTCATGGGTAGATCTGTTCCCTTCACGTTTGGATGTTCAGGTCTGTCTGCTGAGCAGGTGTTATGGTAAAATGTCTTCTCCTGGAAGTGTTGTTGGGTGTGGGACACCAGAACCAGATTAACAGCAAAAACTAGGTCTTCAAGTGCTGTTTGAGGGTCCACCGTACGCCTCTCACCTGATCTTCATCGTTTGCCACATCACTGAGTCAATGGTGACTGTTGAACATGGCTCCACTTGAAAAATGTGGGCAGTTTCCTACTTTGTGTGTGAAACTGTGGTACAAGCTCTTCATGAGGACAATTTCTTGAGGCATTCTAGATGTACTGAGTAAACACTAAAGGCTCCATCCCTGTGGATGCTGTCAGATGCCTTCTCGAAGTCCACAAAGTTCATGTAAAGCTGTCACTGCTCAAAGATCTGGTTTATGCATCCTTTCCCCTTTTAGAAGTTCTCTTGTTCTTTCCTCAGCTGTTGGTCTCTACACCATTTAACTGCTGGAGGATGATCTTCACAAGGATCTAGCTTAGGATGGATAAAAATGTCATTTCCTGCCAATTATTACAATTGTCCATATAATATTGCTCCAGTTCTTATCTCCATGAGTTATGGATTCTTCAGATGATGCCTTTATAACAAGTGTTTTAGTTGAAGAAATCCATTTCCTTTCTTCCACTTGTCTTCATTGTTATATCAGTTTGTTCTTTAGTCTCAAAACATCCCCTCAGCTTTTCCTTTCAGCTTAATTTACCCCAAACTTGACCTAAGTGAGGTTTAGATTTTAAAGTTCATTATATTTTGTCCTAAAGATGCATTTGCTCATCATCTTAACCATTATAAAGTTAAAGCATGTACAATAATGCTTAACTTAAAAAGATCTTGGGCTTTGAAAAACAGAAAATAAAAGTTAATAGAAATACATGATTTATATTTCTCCAACCATGACAAAACTAGGAATAATGCATTTTCCTGCAAATAATTTGTAGCTTCCGGTCCAGTGTTCTGGATATTTTGACCCATCTGTACTGGGAGGACGTCAGCAAATGTAGACTATTGCTTTGTGGTTAATTTCTGCTACTTTTGTGAACCTGCCATGGTTCTATTAGCTGCTTTCTTCCACTGATCTAACGATGCCACCTTGTGGTAACCATTTGAAGATGCATCTAATCCAGCAGCTGGCTCCATCACTCCCACCACCTCCTGGTAAATAAGACACCCACCACTTTCAGAGCCATCTTACAAAGAAATGCATGGTTTTGAAGGCATCATTACTGTCAGCAAGACATTTAAAGGCTGCAGCAAATAATCCATAAGGAGAACAAGTTAAACTGGAAGTGTACCAAGATGAAACAAGTTGTTTTACGAAACAACCATAAATAAAAAAGATCAGCCTCTTGAACTTCAACCAGTCGAATACACTTGTTTATTAGAATTGTCATTTTTAAAACTCTTTCAGATGACCAGTGTGTGAGCGTGTGTATGCTTACAGAGTGTTTGAGGTAGGCCTATTATTGAAGTGTCAGTTCCTTTATGCTTTAATCAAGTCATGGAGCACTGAAATGATTTAAACACCAATGAAAGTATTTTCCATTTCCATTACTTCCCCCCTGAACAAGCACAGTAACTAACATACAATGATTACCTTAGGAGAAGCCACTCAAGTCTGCCGTCTGTTAACTGTACTGATGAAACGTTAAACCCATGTAACCAAATCCTAAAACTTCCTATTAAACAATGTAGGAATATTTCTACACTGTATTCCTTAAGAACACAGTAAGAAACAAGAAACCTTCAGATTTTACAATTTGTGCATGAGCTAGCATCAGAGGTAACAACGAAAATGACAATGTAACAACTGTTTTGGAAAAGGTTTTCATGCACACTACACAGATTTAGGCGAAAGCACCCAGACTAGTACCAGGACGGTTCAGATCTTTCCAGGGAAGCTTCCGTTTTCTACCTGCTCGTCCCATTTCTCCACCTGTTGAGATAAAGAAAAACTTTGTTACAAACAAGAATCAATACATAATCTGCTTTACATGCATCACATCACAGCAAATGGTTCAAATGCAACAAATAAAAGTATATTTAGAGATATGCTGTATATCATAAAGAAGAAACATTGTTATTGTCATTAAGTAATAAAACAACAAATTGTGGGATAGCAAAGAAAAAGCTGATATTCGTTTTCTTTATGAAACAAATTTAGAAAAATTCATAGGCTTACAGTAGTGAGGTCATATGTGTAAATCCAACCACTTACCCAGTTTATGGGACAGAGGCTTTTATAAACCTTCTGGTACCACATGCAGGGGGTCAAATCCTGTTTTTTGGCTGCCAGGGTCTTGTTGCACCTGTGGTAATCTGAAGCAGGAAAGGGTATTTAAAAAAGGGTTACAAATATGACAAACAGTAACTGGATATTTGAATAGTGGCTTTGCAAGATTTTAAAATGACTAAAAACATAAAAGCATGCTGGTGTTTACAAAACAACTTAAGGATGTGTTATCAGAGGTTTTGTTTCAAAAAACATGTTTTGCTGTGTTCTTATAATAAAGTCTATAAATGTTGTCTATGAACAACAAATACAAAAACATTGAGCAGTACCACCAATTTCCGTACCAGTTATTCGTGACAAATGTGTGACAATGTTATTGACCAGAAGACATTTGCATAAAAGTTGTGTTTATGGAGCTTTCAGAACCACCACCTTTCTTCACAATGTCAACATAAACCATTTAGTCAGTCATACATGTGGACCTCTATCATGTCCTCACCAAGGTAGTTCTGGTAACAGTTGCGGGTCTGGTTGGTGTTGGGGAACCGGGCGTCAAACGGAGCGGTCTTGTAGTTTTGAAGGTTTTCTTCAAGAAGGTCTGCCATATTTGTGCGTTAGCTTTAATGATGGTGAAATGAGACAAAATCCATTAGCTTACAAATAAAACAAACAAATAAAGATGAGGAGATAAACAACATCATTAAAGAACTATCTAAGAAGTGCTAAGACTTAGATTACTGTACCTAAACAAAATATTAATTTGAGTAGCCCATTATGCTAGTTAGCATGCGGCTAACGCTATCCGTTTCTGGCCTTTAATAAACACCTTCAGAAAATAGCGGAACGTCAACTGCGTTTTTTAAGAAACAAACACAAACTTCACAAACTAGATTACATGAAGCTGATTCACAAAAGCGTAAAAGTTCGAAGGTTCACACAACTAACCTTGGGACCTCGACTTTCGCGTCTTAACCGGAAATAGTCGATTTTAGCGACGCGCTGAGGATGCTGGGAAATGAAGTCGTAGCGCTCTTGCGTAAGATTTGACGCCAATATGGCTTTGACGTGAGCACAAACATCCTCTCAGATGTCAGGATTTTATAAATTATTTTAACAAGTTCTGTGTGTTAAACTATTTGTTTTATTCGTAAACAAAACGTTCAGTTTTATAGGTTTTTAGGAGTGGTGAAGCGTTTTTTGTCCACTTTTGGTCTAGACATAAGAAACAAACAGCCATGAATTGAGACTTGTCCTTTTTTGACAGCATCTTCCTGTGGAAGACCAGGTCAAGGGTCACAGGTGTCTACATAAAACTTCCTGTCACTGTGTGTGTTTCCTTCATCCAGCAAAACATCTCAGGGAGGAGTTTTTTTGAGTTTGTTTAGATATTTCTCCCATTAGAAGTTCCAGCAGTTTGCCTGGTTTGAATGGCAACAACATTACTCCTTCATGAACTTTGACTGTCCATTAATCCACATTAGGACAAAGGAGTCTTTTTAACAAACCAAAAAAAGAGATTTATATTTATTTGTTGTAACATCATGTTCTGATGAAGATGAATAAGCTCACATATGTGTAAATTTACCCTTCCCTCCTTTTCTACCAATCTCTTCTTTTCTTTCTCCCCCAGTCAGGATATAGGTGTTGTCCAAAGCAAAGGAAGGAAATTCTGTCACTTGGAACAATAGGCCCGTTACTCTATCTATAGACCCAGAGCGGCTGAGAACCAGAAAAAGGGAGGCAGCAGATCCAAACCCCTTTAAAAAGAAAAACTAAGAAGTACTTTTTAGTAAAGAGAAGACAAAACTGAGAAACTATTAGCATCAAAGATGTCTTTATAAGTGCGTGATGAGCTGAGGCCTTTTGAAAAATGATTTTTTTGTCGTGAGGAGGACACATGAACAGATTTTGGGGCTCTTTAAGCTGCATTTTCATAGTTTGGCGACGAAGGATAATCATAAATCGCTTCACAGAAATAATTGTGGGTAAGTGTCATAAAAACTTTTTTCAATTTCTTTATTTTGCTTTTTTTTTTTGTCTTTGGTAGAGATCGGCACATGAACTAAAAGAGGCTCAGTAAACAGGCAAAAACAGGTTAATTGTGTGGATGTTCATGGCAGGTTGTAAGTCGTCACGGTTGATATTTTAAGGGAATCTGGTAGATTTTTCACACAGGTTCAATATGTTTACCTGTAACATCAAACTTTGATCCTAGGGTTGATTTAAAAAATAATTAAAACAGGTGTTTTTGACCTGCAACAGGAATTTTAACATAGAAGCATCGCTGAGAAATGGACAGTAGTGACCTTTGAAGTGGGATTTTCCCGGTCTCTGCGACAGCTGGACATGAGTCCTGAAAAACACGCTTCCTGTTTGAGGATTTTCAGGGGCTTTTTTTGAGGAGTGTGTGCGTGTGTGTGGACAGGAGGCATTTCTTCTTGTTTGTCTTCACCATGTTGACAGCCCACTGCAGGTATCCTGTTTGTTCTTTTTCGATAATGACATCACATCATTGTTTTATTGTTTCAGTCCAGGTTTTGATGAAACACACATGCAGCTCGAGCACAGACTGGTGAAAACATTACATTTATAGAATCTTGACACACGACAGATTATTGAAATGTTTAAATAGAAATAAATATCAGCTTCATGTGTGCGTTCTTCCTGGTCAGATGGAGGGGCCTGGCAGTCCTCGCTTCAGAAAGCTGCACTTCCCAGTCGGTTTGTGGATCAACTCTCCCAGGAAACATTTTGCCAAACTAGGACGCCGTTGGCCCAGCGCCATCTCTGTCAAGTCAGTCTGAAATTATTCTAATCTTTTTGGCTTCTTTTTCCTATTTTTTCATGACCGTCAGTTATAGTATACTTCATCATAAGAATTTGTGTGTTGATTATCCTACTTCCATTGATACACACTAAAAAAAGCTGTGTTGTTTTGATGACTCAGTTGAGTTAAAGTTGTAGGGTCAGAGGTTGGTTTGGTTTGACCAAATATTGAGTCAAAAAGTTTGACCCTGTTGTTCGGTTGAAGATTAACTGTGTCATTTTTCACTGTTCACCATTTTAAACCAGAAGGTAACCAAATAGAACTTAACTGGACCTCTGCTTTATACGGTGGCCCTGAGGTGTAAATAAACAACATTTGACAATACGGAATTACATTTGAACAAAACGGAATCACATTAGAAAAAAACAGAATTACATTAAGCCAAAATGTAATTCCGTTTTTTCCAATTTGATTCTGGCCACTTCCGCTTTGGCTACTTCCGCTTTGGCTTAATGTCATTCCGTTGTTTCAAATGTGATTCCGGCCACTTCCGCTTCAGCCACTTCTGCTTTTGCTTAATGTAATTCAGTTTTTTAAAATGTTGTTCATTTATGCTTCAGGGCCACGGTAGCTTTAGGATGTAAAAAGTAAAAGAAAGACGATTAAAACAACTATTAAGAAGTCTAAAAAAAAGTTAAATCTGGTCCTCTGGACATTCAAAAAAAAAAAAAGCATGCATCAGGAAACTATTAAGAAGATGTTTGACCTGGTTAGGTTCATTAACAAGGGCACCACCAAGGGGGGCCGGGGGGGGCTATGGCCTTCCCTAAAAAGTTGGTGCCCAGTGGCCCATACCCTTGGTGTGCTTTTTTTTTTTAACTCAAACCTGGTTTTTGATCTATTGTGTTAAAAAATACATATAAATATTTTATTTAAAATAAAAAATTAATAAATTTTGACCCCCTAGATTTATGTTCCTAAAATGACACTTGTTTGAGCTAAATAACTGACACTATTAGCACCAGCTAGCTTGCACCAACCTAAATTGAATCAAGGCAGACTTTGAATTAGTTTTAACTCGTCTTTTTAGTCACTTTATGTAATAAAAAAAGACACATTTAATTCATTTTTTGAGTAGAAAACTTAACCCGGTCCGTTGATGTTGAATTGATAACTCAGCCCTGCTGAGGTAAAACTACCCAGGGTTGGTTTAGTCTGAATTTAACCTAGAACGGGATTACAAATAGGACTGTGTCATGGTTTACATGTTGAATGTGTTTATGTTCTGTTGCTGTTTGTACTTGTTGTCACTAGAGCGTGCTGCTGTGACAGTGCATGGCAGAAATATGGTGCACACAAGACAGGAAGACACAGAAGATACAAAACAACACAGTATTTTTGAGTTATTATTTATTTATTTAATTATTATTATTGTGTTATTATTTTGTGTTATTTTCACAGTAATTTTTGCTATTTTTGTATATAACTGGGACCTTGAGTATAAAATTTCGTTCCACCTCATGTACCACATGCGATGTGAATGACAGTAAAGAACCTTGAACTTGAGTATTTTAAACTGGTGTCTGGTGTAATGGCACAGTTGCTCTGATAGAGTTTGTGGGTTTAACCATCGTTATTTCATTGCAGCCAACACAACAGGTTGTTTTTGACGCAGTCGCAGCTGTTTTAATGTGTTTTAATATATTTTCAGGACGGTTATCTTCCCGTCTTTTTCTCTTTGTTTTTCAGTAATAATTTACAGCTGACTTCCTGACTTCCTTTCTCCTTCCTGTCCCCTCCATCTGTTTCTTCCTCTCTGGTGTGTCCAGGTCCACTACCAGCTCTGACGCAGCCTCGCTCCACGAGGCCCCCTCTGCTCCTTCCTCTTCCCTTTCCAACTCCACCCCTTCGCTGGCTTCCCCTTCCCCATCCCCGTCTCCTTCCCCGGCCGTCCTCAGGCCTCGGCCCGCTGGCCCCCAGTCCCGCACAAAGCGTCTCTCTCATCTCTTCCTGCGGGGACGTTCCAACAGTGACCGGGACCGGGCGGTGGGGGAGACAGAGAGAGAGATCTGGGCTCAATCGGCTGCCCCTTCCTCCCACCACTACTTGCCCACTGGCTCCTCCACAGGCCTGATCAAGATCTATGGGGATGCTCTCTACGGCGGCGCCAACTATCGCTCTCTGCTGGCCAACATTCACTCCACAGCCAGGCAGCTCATCGACCAGGTCATCACTCGCTACACGGACAGAGAACGGGAGGAGACGGAAGATGCAGGTATGAGAAACAACTGTTTTTCTCTCCTTTGGATCTCTGCTGTGCAACCAGTTGGTAATAAGCAGCTGTTTAAGGGAAAATAACTGCTCTCCTCTTCCTTCATGACCTTTTAGTTATCCAGAAACACAGCCCTGAGGACTTCTTGTTGTGTGATGTCATTGGAAAGCCTGTCCAGCAGCCAGATGGGACTACCAAATGGGAGACAGAGTGCCGCAGAAGCGTTGCCCCATGGGAATGTCCTTTGTTGTTGGTGGACATGTGGCGGCCTAAGGATGGGTTTGAGCGACGCTTTGAAATCCAAAGGAAGGAAGACTATGAGAGAGAAGAAAGAGAGAAGGAGAAGGAGCGGGAGAAGAAGGGGGAGAGCCACAGTGGTATGTGTGACACTCAGCAGACGGTAGCATGTGAAGGTAACTCTGGCTCTTAATGCGTTACACAACAAATGGACGCTGTGATCGTCTGCCCAACAGGTGTGCGCTGGCGGAGGAGCAGAATGTCATCGGGACCAGATGGAAGCGACAGCGGTCACCGTGCAAGGAACAGTGAACTCCGGCGAAGCATCAGCGACATGAACTTGAGTTTGCGCCGCCGTCAAGGCAACCATGTCAGCAATGACCCGCGTGGTTCAGGCAACCGCCCCAACAACAACGAAGTGGCGCCGGACAGAAAGAACATTGTGAGCATGATCAGCCCACAGCCAGGACAGGTAACAAAGATGATCAAATATTTAAAATATCTTATTTTCATAAATCTGGAGGTGTTTTGTCCAAAACTGGTGACTATTTCACCTCAGGATAAATGGCATCAAACCACCGTTTATTCAACCTTCTCTTCAGGTCAGAGCATCGAGAGCTGAAGCGAAGGTCCGATGGACAAATCAGCCAGCAGACCATGAGAAGGATTACTCCAGCTGTGACCTGGAAGTGATGTCACAAAGCCTGATCCTTCCCCCCACAGACCGGCCCTACTTCCTGTTGCTGCAGGGCTATGATCAGAGCAAGGCAAGGCATGCTGATAGATGATATCATATACAGATGTATGGGGCGGCTGTGGCTGAGAGATTATGGCAACCATCCTCCAGTGCAAGAGTTGGGGGTTCGATTCTACCAGCAGTCACATGCCGAAGTGTCCCTGGGCAAGACACTGAACCCCTCATTGCTGCCGATGTGTGTCCCATTGGTGTATGAATGTGATAAAGCACTGACTAATCTTTTTATAGATCTAGTAGAGTGATGTATGAATGGGTAGATGAGTGCAGATTGTGCTGTAAAGAGCTTTGAGTATCTTGATAAGATAGAAAGGCGTTATATAAGTAGTCCATTTACCATTTACAGAAAAAGCCATAAACAACACCCAACATGCACATAAGCACTTATGGCTTATGTGCACATATGCAAATGAAGACTAACAGAGCTGTGCAGAGGAACACGCATGCACACACCCAGTACATGACATCATACCTGCATGTCTGTAATCGCCACATACCATCAAGGTTCCCAACCTTCTGAAGGCTTCTCCCATTCAGATTCCAGCACAAAGCAACACAAAGCCCCAACAATTTACCCATCCTGTGTACAAAACCCCTCTGTGCACATCACTCCATCTCACACAATGACCTCATACAGGTCCCCATTGTTACAAACTGTGACACACTTCAGTCTCTATCAACAACCTTCTGTTCATCTTAACGTCCGATGGGAGGTTGATATAAACCTAGCTGATAACAGACCTCCATGATTGTCTGATGTGTGTTTTGTGCAGGACTTTGTTTTGTACATCATGACGGGGCATACGCATGTGTTTGGGAGAAAACCCACAATAAACGAGAGGGAGAAGGATAGAGAAAGAGAGAGGAAGGGGAAGAAGCCCCTGAAGGTGGATACGTTCCTGTCCGCCCCTGACCTTTTGGTCAGACACCTGCTGGTCAGGAGAGACGCTGCTGTTCCAGAGACGCCCACTGGACAAGGTATCAAAACCCCTCAATCTAAAAAGAGTGAAATAAAAAACAACAATTAAACATAAAGTTTAATTAAATCAACTTCCACCCCAGCTCTGATGCGACCCTTCAGAGGAGGTGTAGTCACGCACAATGGAGTGGCCATGTACAGGGAGACTGTCCTAAGGCCCGGGGATGTGATTGGTCTGGGAGACCACTTCCTGTTCTTGTACCGTGACCCTCGTGTGAGCCCTGCCCCGCCGCTTGCACTGACGCTGCTATGGGAGGCCGACATGTCCACCACCTGCTGCCCTTCAGGTGTAGCGGACAGACAAGAGGCACTGAGGAATTATCTGGGGTCCACTGAGGCAGTGTTGAAGTTCCATTCCCGCCACGCAGATACCTTGTTACAGGTGAGACACCCAGACAGTAGGTGTAAACTCCACTCTTAACAAATATGGTGTCATAATTCACATTTTTTTAATTTCTATTCTCTCTTTCAGGAGATAATCTCTAAAAATTCCTCTCCAGACTCTGGTGGGGGGCCTTTAGCTCCTGCATATCTGCTGTCAATCATGATTGATCACGCCTCCAAACACCTGGACCCTGCTCTCACACCTCAGATATTACTCAAATCAGCCAATCTGATCAAAGAGATCGTCTGGGTAAGCAAAGCATAAAAACACTAACACATATTATGATGCATAAAATGAACCTTACAGGTAAAAATGCAACAAATCAAATCACCCAGACCAGCTGCTGTGTTACTTAGACTGTAAATTTGATCTTTACTTTTTTATATTTTTATGTAGATTAGCTTGTGCTAAAGTAGTTACTTTTGGTTAAATGGTCATGATTTGGTGTTAGACAATTTTTAAAAGACAGTTCAAATCCTCTGAGGTGGGGTTCTGTGGAAAGGTTTTACAGTATATGAACATAATGAAAATGTAGCATTTCATGACACTTAAACGAACTCGGCAGGGGGAATGAAAACCAGCAGGTAGGCTACGTGAGATTACCACATTCAGTCAGACAGAGAAAAAAAAAAGGCAGACACATTGGCCTTCATTGTGGCCTGCCGGGGTGGCGAACAGGAGCGAGGATGAGCTGATGTCACCTCCCTCCTGCTGGAAAATGTGCTGTAATTGTCCTGGCTGCAGGGCCAGACTGTCACCCCACCTCCTCCACCTCCCCCTCACTAAAAGATGTGTCTCCAACTCTCTTCGCAGGATAACATTAAGGAATTCGGGGATAAGCATCCCACGCAAAAGTAAGACGATTTTCTGCTCTGCGTAATGTTTCCTCTGTTTAGAGCTCTCCTGCTGAGTGAGTCATGGTATCGTTGTGCTCGTGCTGTTATATCTTGGGGAAATCTTTGCGGTGTGATGACAGCAACGTAAAATAATTATGTTTGAAGAAAAAGCTCAAATATAGCCGGGTAATAATAGCTCGGCCTATTTTTTACTCTGTGTGGTTTAAAACGCAAACAAACGAGTCACAGGAGAATGTGCAGAATAACAGAACTCTGGAGTCACCCGAACGTCTCGTGCAGTTCCACAGAGCAAGACGTGGAGATAAGCACGCCCAACGTCCAAACACTGTCGTCCGACCTGCGGCCCCTCATGTTCTGGATGTCCAACGCAACAGAGCTGCTGAACTTCTTCCAGGTCAAAGTTGAAAACATGGAGAAGGAGTGGGAATTTGAAGGTATGGGGAGTTTGGAAACGGTGGAAATTACTGGCTCGAGGAGCTCGACAGTTTCAAATTAGCAGCAATCTTTTTTTTTGTGTCAGCTCAGAAATAAAAGCTGTCGTTGAGCCTCTAATTGATCTCACCGATTGTTTCTTGGAAAGCCCCCGGGGATCCGGTTCTGACAGCTGACATGGACACCTGCTCAGAGGCGCTGGCACAGCTGGATGATGTCATCATGCACACCTTCCAGCAGTGTGTGTATCACCTCACCAAGGTACGACAAAACAAAACAGACACGCAAAAAACATATATCGTCCTCACTTGAATTTGTGTTAAAAAAATCTACATAGAAGATCCAAACTCCACAAAGAACAAGAAACTGGTCTTATTGAGGACATAATTTGTAGTTTTTTTATGTGCATTCACATAAAAACATTTAACTCTAACCTGCTAACTCTAACTCTAACAAGTATAACTGTCAGGATCCAGATGTGTTCAGTGGGCAGAACCGCCGTCTTCTTTTACAGCCCATGCCTCAAGATTTTTGCTCCATTCAGTTTCTTTACCAGATTAAAATCAACCGTTTCTGAAGAAAGAACTCTCCTGAAATGAGCTGAAACAGATGTTCTGTCTTCAAAACACCTGCGGGGGGCACAAGGTCTCAATAAGGCAGGAGGGGGAATTCACTTTTAGTCATCTTTGAGGCCTTTTACTGCTTAGTTAAAGACTGTTATTTGAAGTGGGGTTGTGTGAAGTAGCTATGAGCACTCAGTATCTTACCTGCAGTAAAGAGACGTCTGATGGAGCTGTGTTTGGAGAATTGGTGAGATGTTTGCATGGAGGATTTAAGCAAAGAGCTATTCAGAACAGAGTAGGGAATACATTTCCACGATTTAAGGCAGATCTCGTTACTTTTGTTAAAGACAACCTTTACGTTGTTGCCGTTTTACAAGTGAACGCCATTAGTGCTGCTTCACTAACAGTGTGCACTCTGGGTAATGAAGTTATCTTACTGCAGATCAGCTGAGTCTTCCAGGAGTTCTTCTCTCTTAATCAACAGTTCCTCTGTGCAGCCTGGCTCTAATAGGGATCCTTTTTAACTTCAAAGTTAAGGGTATGTCCGGTGATGACCGTTGTTCTAAAGTGATGGGTGCTGCCATGTTGTTTGTTTGGAGCCAGAGTCAGCACGTTTGAGATGTGGGGCTGAGCGTCCTGCCTAGTCCCCCTCACACAATCATAGTGTGTTTTAAGCAGAAAATATGCCAGCAAATGTCCCATTTCATAATAATAATAATAAACTTTATTTATATAGTACCTTCCAACAATGCCTTGCATTGACCAAAGTGCTTTACAAGATAAAACTAATAAAAACAGGGCACAGAAAATCAGAGCAAATTAAAAACACAGCCACAATAAAAGGAGATAAAGGAGATAAAAATACTAAATACTAAAATACTAAAAGTTAAACATCAAAAGCCCTTTTAAATAAATAGGTCTTCAATTTGGCTTTGAACAAAACCAGATCAGAGATGGCACGCAATTCATAGGGAAGAGTATTCCAGGCTGTTGGGCCTGCAACAGGAAAGGACCCCTCCATTGTTTGGACTGGTTTACACTGTACTGAAGCCACTTCAGGGGTCACTCATTGGCTTCAACTTCCACATTATGTTCCTGTGTCTATTTATGCTATATGTCGATAACAGCAACTTGTTGTCTTTGCTTTTGAACCACTCAGTTTTACTGTCTGCAGAGGTTGTTTTGGGTTTACACCAGAAAACTCTGACCTGTGGTAGAATATATAATTTGGGGGAGTGGTGGCGCAGAGGTTAGAGAGGTGGGCCTGTGATCGGAAGATCGCCGGTTCACGCCCCGGTACCGACAACATCAAAAATGTGGGTGGGATAGGTGAAGCACCCACACTTGCCCCTACCCTCATTCTCCTCACTCTGGGCCCATGAGCAAGGCCCTTAACCCCCACCATCTGCTCCCTAAACAGGTCTCTCTTGAAAATGAGTGCTTGTGGCTCAATGAGACTACCTGGATAAATAAAGGGTAAAAAAATAAAATAAAATAATGCTAAAGTTGCACACAGCCATATGGAATATTGTTTGAAGAAACTAGCGACAAATGAAATACTTGCCTTATAAGGTGATGAAAGTATTACTATTGGTCAAACTACAAGAAATAAAATTGAGTTTATGTTGTTTTAGGTGGCAGAAATTTGTTCTGTTCAGTTAGCTACTACAGGTAAGATACTTATTCCTATTTTTTTAATTGTACTCTATTAATCCCCAATGGGGAAATTAATCATCTGCATTTTTCCCATTACACATGTGCGCACACACATGTGGTGCCGGGAGAGCAGCTGTGGGGGAGGGAGGGGTCAGGGGCCTTCCTCGTGGGCCCAGAGTGGGCAAATGAGGGTGGAGGCAGGTGCAGGTGTTTCACCTTTCCACACACATTTTGATGTTGTCGGTCTGAGGAGTTGCCTGGCGACCCTCCAATCACAGGTCCACCCTCTCTAGCCTCTGCACCCCCGCTCCGCCTTAAACTACTACTACAACACACAATTTTTACTTAGACTAAACCAAATTATTGTTTAAATACAAGGTGGTTCATTCCATTAAAAATAAACATTTACCCCATGAAAAATATGAAATGAGTGTTCCAGTTGATTTGTTTTCAGACATTTCATGAGTAATTTCAAATTATGATCTAACACTGGTGCAGCAGAAAAAGTAAGGGTCCCTGGATATTAAATGTTTGTGCTGAATTAGAATGAATGGGCAGTCAAAGGATTAACTAAAGTTTCTGTCCTGTCTGCCCACAAAGACCCTGTACTCCCTACTTCCAGCTCTCCTGGACACTAACCCCTTTTCCAACGACGAGAAGGAGAAAGAGAAGGACGCAGCCGGCAGTGCAGAGGGAGAAGAGAGAAAAGAAGGAGAAGTGGATGACGTGTCCATCTTGCCTCCAAAGGTTGCTGGACTGGTGGAAGTGTATCGCTGCTCCTTGATGCTGTCTCGTGAGGCGTGCCTGTCTCCGCCTCTCACCTCCCAGACTTTTGGTTACCTCTTCTTCTTCACCAACACATCTCTGCTAAATACTTTGCTGGAAAGAGGTGAGAGGGCGCCGAGCAGAACAAGTAACGACCATGAGTCATAAAGCAACAGTTAGAATATATCGCTGAAGTGACAGGATATAAAAATACTTTTATACTTTTATAAAATATATTTTATAGCCTTCAAATCTTTGGATCTGTTTACAACATTTTACTGCTCCTTTGTTCTGGTTCCGTTTCTTTCAGCTTCCATGTGCAAATTTAAACATTTTTTCAGCTACTTTCAGCTAACTTCAGCTGGGTTTTTTAGCTGTTTTGTGCTCCGTTTAGATTCTTCCTGCTAACTACAACATTTTTGTGCTTCTTCTAATGTCTTTCTGGTTATTTCAACTTGTTATGCTCCTTTCAGCTTATTTCTGTGTTTCCGCTTTACTATTTCAGCTACTCTACAGCTGTTTTATGCTAATTTAAGCTTTTTCAGCTAATTCTACATTTTTTGCACTCATTTAAACTGTTTTCTGCCCACTTTAGAAAAAATGTGCTCTCTCCACTTCTATCTTGTAATTTCAGCTTCTTTCATTTTTTAGCTACTTTTTAGCTTTTTTATTCTCCTAATTTCAGCTTTTTGTCAGATAATTTCTACTTTTTTTTTGCTAATTTCTGCTTTTTTTCAGCTTAACTGGGCAAACGTGTGTTCTCTCTGCTTTCTTGTGCTAATTTAAGCTCGTTCTATCTTTTCAGCTACCGTTTAAGAAAATGTTTAGCTAATTTCAGCTGTTTTCAGATAAGCTCAAGTTTGTCTTGGTAATTCCTTCTTTCAGCCTAACTAACTTCTTTCTGCTAATTTCAGCTTGTCATGCTCCTTTCAGTTTTTTTTCAGCTAGTTTAAGTTTTTTCTGCTATTTCTGCTCCTATTTAGCTGTTTTATGCAAATTTGAGCTTTTTCGGCTAATTTCACATTGTTAGCTCATTTCAGCTTCGTTCACTTCCTTCTCGTAGGTTGTTTCTTTCTGCATTTTCTTCTATTTTTTAGATGACTTTTGCTCATTTAGCTTCTTTCCTAATTTTTGTGCTCATTTTTGCTGATTTAACCCTAATTCTGCTACTACAGTATGTGTTCTTTCTGCTTTCTTCTGATAATTTAGGCTTGTGCTTTCATTTCAGCTACATTTCAGCATGTTTTTAGCTAATTTTGGCTGTTTTTCAACAAATTCTTCTGCAATAAGCATTCACACTGCATTTTCACAGGAAATGCAATTCCTCCAGTTTTACATGTTTTTTTTGTGTTTGTTTTCCTGTGTTTTTTACCTCATCCCCCCCCCCCCCCCCCCAGACGGGCTGTTTTCATGGTCCAGAGCAGTCCAGATCCGTACAAACCTGGACCTGGTTCTGGACTGGCTGCAGGGGGCAGGGCTAGGAGACATAGCTTCAGAATTTATGAAGAAGCTGTCCATCACCGTCAACTTCCTGTGCGTTCCCAAAACCCGACTCATTCAGGTAACACACGCCAGCATCACCTCTATAAAAGCAGAGGTTTCACTAAATTAAATATCCTGTAAGAATTCACCACGTTTGGACAAGAACAACAAATATAAGTGGATGCAGTCTCTGCGTGCATGTCTGTTGTGTTAGCAAAATATCTCGTGAACCAGGGAATGGATTTTAACAAAATACTCAGAAAGTAACCATCATTTACAACTGATTTTCTTAGAGTCACATCATTTTATGATAGCTGCCATATTGAAGTAGCTTTGACAAACTCAGAAATGGTTATATTCCAGTCAGTTTTACAGCCATTGAGCCAAAACTTTGTGTGATAGCAGCTGAGAGCCATACTTTGAGATTTTGATGGGCTCTGTGTTTCAGTCCTCCTGGTCCAGCCTAAAAGAAGAGCATGAACTGGTAAGTCCTGCCCAGCTACACCACCTGCTCACTCATTACAAACTGGGACCCACCAGAGCTCCACCAGCCTCCTGGGCTCCTCCACCCGGCACAGATCTGAGCGGAGGTAAAATAATTAAACCCTACAAATGTGTGGATTCAACAATTATTTGCTTTATTTTAATTTTTTTCTCCCTGTCCTTGTTTTGTCATGTTTTAGACATCTTCGAGAGCTTTCTGGACCACCCTCCTCTCATCCTGCCCAATGAGACGCCCCGCCTTGACCTCTCGCAGCCAATCCCAAGCCCCGAGCTCCAAAAGGAAGTGACACGTCTCCGCACTTTCCTGTGGGGACTCGATCAGGATGAGCTCCCTGCTAATCAGAGGACCCGGCTCTGAAGAATGCAAGCACCAGAAAACATTTGAACTGGATGCGCGTCCATTGATCGTATCGTTTCATTTACTCCGTTTTAAAAAATATATATATATATATTTCCAAACAAAACACATACTGGTTTTGTTATGTCTGAGTCAGTTTAAACCAGGGAGTGAAAACTCATATCTGCTGGGCCACACAGTGTTATGCTTTCTGTGACTCTTTCTCTTGGCTTCCCTGAATGTTTTCAAATGACTTGTTTTTAATAAAATGCTGAATTCTTGTCTAAAAGCCTTCCCGGTTTCCGTTTGGTTATTGTTTCCCACAGCAGGGGCCCCTGGGGTTTGGCACTTCTCATCTCCCACAACATAAAAAAAAAAAACTTCCACAAGGTGGCAATGCAGGACTCATTCCCCTTTGGCGTAAAATGATGAGTCTGCAGATAAATAAGAAGCTGAACCATTATCAACAGCTTCAAAAGCACCACCTTGCTTTCTTTTATTTCTGGCCTAAAGCGGTCATAAAGGCCCACTTTGAACGACTTAGAAGTCGGTTGATGAGGCGTGCTGGTTCTACTTTCATTACTGTGGTGCAGTCCCATAAAAAGTTGATTTAATTCATCACAACGCAGCTGTCAGGAACCCTCAGTCAGGTGATTTCACCATCCACAGTGACTAAAATGAACTCGTTGGCCACGTTTGTCCTGTCCAGTCAGTTCTTTAGTCTAGTCTGCCAGATGTCCTGCAAAAATAATTCACAGCTCCTTTCTTTGTTTTGAGATGGAGGGCCCCGTGACGTCTCAGAAAACTAAACGTATCGTGCTGCTCCTCTGGTGTGCAGCCAAACGGCTTTCTTTCTTCCGGTCAGCTCCTCAGAGCTCCTTTACAGTAAAAGGCTTGACAAAACATCAGTCCCATGAGAAAGCTCTGCTTACATCATCCACTCCCCCCCCCTCCTCACCCACCTCAGGTTCTCCCCTCGAAAAAAACACGACCGCTTATAGATCATGAATCATGTAAAGAAGAGCTCTGTGGTTAACATTTGTCAATTAGGTGATTGTAATCGCTCTCATTTGAAATTCAATGTGGCGAGTGAGTGAGAGGGAGGCCATGTTTGTGTGCTAATTTCAGCCGGCCAGTAATGTCATACAGATGTAGTAGGTTTATAATTAAACGCAGATGAGGGGAGAGGAGGGGGGTCAGGCTGGTATAGATCCATGCCACGATTGTGTTATAGTAGTGCAGTCTGTGGTGACCACTGCCTGTTGTGATGTGAGTCTGTGGCGGGTAACAAAGGAGGTTTAGTAAGCATGTGACACACTCCGTGTTCTCTGATCTAAATCACTGATGAAGACAAACTGTCAGGCACACTTTCACCCAGATTTGCACACAGACGTCTTCTTCGCCCAGGTGCTTTGCCCCACACCTGTTGTAGAGGCTCTCTGTAATTAGCACAATTATTATTGGTCGGTAAAGGAAAGAGGGAGTAGGGGTTAAAAACAATGGTGCAGTCATTCGGCACCTATCATCTCCTTCCCTCTCCTCGCTGTGGAGTAATGAAAGATTCTTCCCTTCTTCAAAGAGACGGAGTTTCCTACAAAACAGCTGAGTCAGAGGAGAAAAGGATGAAAAGAAAAAAAGGGGAACAGTAGGGAGGCGAGCGTGTTACGCAGCGCTGCTGGTGTGAGGCCCAGTGGACCACAGTGATTGTGTTCATTGTAGCACACAGGAGTAACTTTCAGGAATCAGAAGGGGAAAAAAAAAAAAAAAAGAAAGCCCGTGGCTCTCGCACACTTGAACACAAACAGCTCCGACCCGGCAGGGCCTCGATGTCTTATCTGGTAACACTTTACCTGAGCCCTGCGTCATCCCAAAGCCTGGAGTATGAGGAATGTTTTCAAGTTGCACTTAATGCCAAAAGGTCAGAATGTGAGGTCTTTCTCTGGGGGGTGGGTGGGGGGAGAGAAGATGGAACTAGTGAGACAGGCTCTATCAGGGAATCAGACGAGAAAGTACGACCGTTTGGGTCCAAATTACTCCAGAATGTGGTTTGTCATTTTGCGTCCCAGACTGAAAATGTTTAAAAAGCCTGACTGGACGAGACACGTCGCTCACCAGAGAGTCAGCTCTGAACTAAAACAAAGTGAGAGTGGAATATTTTGCATGGCCTAAGGCTGACTCCTGTCTTAAGGCCAGGAAGGAAACAAGGGAGCAGGGGAATCTTTGTTGGGTCACGGGCAGACAGAAAGACAGACTGGGGGTGTAAGAGATGACTGAGGAGAAGGTCAGAGGTGCTGGGAGGGAAATCGGACTGCGTCGGACAAATGACAGGGTGTAGATGAGGTTGACATGGACAGTGGAGCCTCGGTGAAGTGACTAAAAAGGCCGGAAGAAAACCCATTGGGACACATCTGTTTCCTCATAGTTACGTCATCCAAACATAAACACGTTTTTTTTTTTTTTTTTTTTTTAAGGCACATACGCTCACATTGAAAAACCAAACTGACAGAGGTGCATGCAGGGATATAAAAGAACCCCTGTGAGGTCAGATCTAATGCATTAAGGCTGTTTCACAGTCTTGCTGGCTGCTACAGCCGCTGCTGCCAACCGCCGTACCTTGCCCTGCCCTTCCCTGCCCTGTCTCCACTGGCGGCACTCTGTCCTGACCTGCCGCTGCAGCAGAGCATGTATGCGTGCGCTGTTCAGCTTGGGACAGAGCCAGTGGCATCAGTTTGGAACCTGTGGTCTTTTCCTCTTTTCCTTGTCTACCTTTTTCCCCTCTCCTCTCCTCGTCGTCTCTCCTGTTCTCGTTCAGTACGTTTCTCTAGGGCCTGGGGGGCTTGTGGGCCTGTGGGCAGGGGCCTTATTCCATCAGCCTGGGGCTTCTGTCAGAGTCTTGTTCCATTTTGCGTCATGGTGTTGACTGAGCGGACCCCACACTTAACTCCCATAGAACTGTGGGGTTGGGCGGCAGGTCGGTCGGCACGGACTAACGCAGCCCCGTGTTCAGCGTGGTAATCTGATGGCCATGTTTATTTTATGTAGCTCGCCTTTGATGGAGCAGCAAAAGTCTTTGGGCTTTTTGTTTCTGCACTTTCACTGCCAGGTCAGAGGTGCTCGCCGTGGTTACGCTCAGGAAGAATAATATTTGCCCTTATATTCACTCCAAACAGGCTTTTTTCCATATTAGTGTCAGGGATACTCTCTGGGTTTCTACCATCTACTGATTCGGCACATTAGAAGTAAACGGAGGTTGGGGAACCGCACCTTAAAAGCATTGCTCCCCAGAGGACTGCATGAGTGTTCTCCGTAGGCTTGCTTCTACACCCCTGAGTATACCCCCGTCACGGTGAAGTATGGCCTGAGGGCATATGTATAAGTCCCAGTTGTGAAGGAAAACACACACATAAACACATGAAAACACTCTCCCTCCTGCTTAGCTCCCTCAGGCTCCACCTCAGCTGTCAGTCGTCCAAACTTCCCTGGGGTTCTATTTAATGGAGTTACCAAAAAATAAAAAACTTGTCTACCCGGGCCTTTCACTACCTCAACTCAAAGCTCACACACCCACCTACATGCCCTGTGTCAGCTGTTTCAGATGGGTCGAAAAGCCAAGAAACCGCACCAAGTTGTTATGTGAGGTTTTGACCAAAAATATACACAACAGAGGCGGTCTCTACGTTCGCTGGATCAAGTCCTGACCATGGTTTCTTCTGCACAAACACACCGTAAAGTGCAACTGAATTCTCATGCACTGGCCCTCAAATCATTGTCCTGCACTTATTGTTTCTCCATTAAAGCTTCACAACACTGACCTGACCCAGGAGAGCTCTCACTTTGTCATGAATGCATGCCGTTCACTTTGAAGAATAATTAATAAATGGCTTTTGGGAAAAGGAGCCCAGACTGTGGTTGGGAATACTGTTTATCTGTCTCAATATTGGTATTATAATTGGCCGAGGTTTAACGCTGTGATCATGATATTACAGGAATGAATGAGTTTCATTCAAGATAAGACACCCCGGGGAGTTTTATATGGATAATGTTTCATTTCCCTCTCAGTTGTTCATTATTTATGATCTGAACACAGAAAAGGACTGGGTTTAGGCCAGATGCGAACAATAGGCGACCATTCAAAGTCACACACATGCACAAATTGCAAAAACAGAAACTAGATCACCATCTCTTATCTTAAATGTGATGATCAGAAAACCTTGTACAGGAAGGACCGTCGTGCCTTCTGCCTCCCTTCATATATTTCATTACACCCGTTCTGTTTTAAACTAGCCTCCCCGGTGACTGTGAGGTATGTGCCTACTAACAACTGAAGGAACCTCTCCTCTGATGTAATCTGGGAAAAACAAGGGTAGAAGGAAGGAAATACCCAGGTGGTATGTAATCCAATTTGTCCTCAAAATACTTTGCAGCCGGCTGCTCCAAAAAGCAGCGCCAGCAGGCAGACAAAAATCTACGTATAGACTTGTCAGTAGGCACTTAAGTGAAAGTCAGATTTGGAATGGAAGCTAATCTGGATCAGGGTTTGGTGATGATGAGAGCTTGGCAGCCTCTGAATACTGTATGGTGCAATGAAGAAGTCAATAAAAAAGTCATGTTAGTGAGTCGTAAAGAGGTGCTGTCACTCAAATTCCAGGATTCACTCGTCAGAAATGTGTCCTCTTCCCACTCTTTGGCTGGTTGGAAGGTTTATCTTTCCTGTGACGTGTCTTTTTATAAGGGACCATCAGCAAAACTTGCTAAAGCTCCAGAAATCTTTGATTTATTTGTCTTTGATTTGTGTTTTCTTCTGGTATGAAAAATCTCATCCATTCATTGTCTTTACTTGCTTTTCCATGCAGGGTCGTAACCCAGCAGTCATTGGGCAAGAGGCGGCGTACAACTTGAAAAGGTCACCAGCCCATTACAAGGACAACCATTTATGCTCTCAATGACACCCAGGGTTAGGCAATTTTAGAGTTACCAATTAACCCAACGTGAAGTTTCTCTGTGCAGGAGGAAACTGGAGTACCTGGAAATGACAATAAAGAATCTCTGGATCTCTGAAAACCCACAAATAAAATGCACCAGCTGGATTTGAACCTGCAACCATCTCGCTGTAAGGAGACAGCTCCACCCACATAGATGGACTTTACCAAAGGTGTAGGGAAAAAAAATCCCTTTTTTTATTGCGATTCTTTTTGTTGCGACTTTACATACAAATCGTAGCAAATGAATGTTAAATATATTTTTAATGGTAATAAATGCTAAAATAAACTTAAGAAATGTGATTGGGTTTGATGACATTAAACCATGAAACAAATTAAGAAAAACTATTTTTTTAAAATAGTCAAAAACAGGGTTCGTATAATTTTACTTAAGGCCATCTCTGACACGTTATAGAACCAGTTGCACATCCTCTTCCTGTTGTGCTTCCATGTCTGAGTTCAAGTCCAAGAGCGTGAAGTCGGTGAGCACTTTGATGATCTGAGACACTCCCATCGATAACTTTTTCTGAGCTGGCCATCAGTTGATGATTACACATCCTATATGTCCACCCATTTCCACTAATTTCTCCAAATCTCACCCAACAACCCTTACAGGATGGATTGTCTTACATCTTTTAGGTTGCTATTTTTGAACGTTGAATCTCTTTCATGTCTTCACTGTTTTCTTAAATCCACCCCTTTGCTCATTAGCTCGTTTTCCCATGACCACCTATCACCACCTTCTGTGCTCCCATGTGTCATGACTTTAGCCTCATAGCTGTTCTCCCAGCTCCTGTTGTCTTGATGTCAAACCTCTGTGTTCAGGCTTCCTGTCCCATCCCTCCCCTCAAGCTCTCTGTCGTCATCCCTCCCATTTCTCCTCAGCGAGAGTTCAGGCCGGTGTTGTTTCTAAGCTTTCAGTCCAGTCTATTGCAGGGAATTTCCTTCTTATCAGTCGCTGGGCCATTCCTCGCATTCTTGGCATGTTTACTGGCGCTGCTGGGGTTCCAAGGGGTGCCTGTAATACAAGGCAGGCGCTGAGGCGAGCTAACATCCTTCGTACAGTTTCTAATGAAGTCGGACAGTGTGATTGATGAACTGAGAGAGGATGAAGAGCTGCAGAAAAAAAGAAAGGGGAGACATAAAAAGAAAGTGGCGTCCAGGGGGGTTTATTCGTGTGAACTTTGAGCCAAAAATAGAAAATGTTGGATAGCTTTCATTTCTGTGTCATTGACTCACAGCATATAGTAAAACATGCAAGGCATTTAAAGGTCTCTGGACAGAAGAGTTTAAGGTTAATTAAGAACAGCCAGGGGTCAAAGTGCACCAACACTGGGAACAAAAACAGAGGAATTAGAATAATTTTCGTGTCGTTCCCTTTAGTCACAGACGTCCAAAGCAAAGCTTAAGGTGCCTCTTACCCTGCATAATAAATTAGGCTTTTGTGTTGTCCCAGAGCGAACAAAGGCTGAGAAAATAAAACTCTGGATAAATCTGGGTTGTGACGAGACGTGCAGATATAAAAGGAAAAAAACATTCTTTAGACTTGTGAGCTGGAGATGAGGATGATGGTGGTAGAGAAGAATGCACAAAAACACATAACTGTCATATCTTTGTCAAACCCGGAGATAAGATTGCTTGTCCAAGAAGTATGAAGGACAGGAAGTTCACAATTTATATAAACATTTACAGTAAATGTTTTCATTCCACAGGAGGATACAAAAGAAAAGAAAACAATTAACAATAGAACAACTGTAAACAAGGTAAAGCTTAAAAAGAGTGTTCATTCTGTGCTCTTCCACAGCTTTAGAGGAGACTGTTTGAAGTGAAATTCGGTGGAGGTGTTACAAACTATAAGTATCTTACCTATTGTAGATAGCTCTTCGAATAGCCTCGATTTAAAGAAATAAACTTTAATTCTGACAGATTTGAGCTAGATTTGCTCTGGTGATGGACAGATTAACAGATGAGGTCAAGCAGGAAACACCAGACTATGGTGTTTGCAGATGACATTATCTGTAGTGAGAACAGGGAACAGGTGGAAGAGAACTTGGAGAGGTGGAGGTATGCACTTGAAAGAAGAAGAAAGAAAGTCAGCCGTAGTAAGACAGAGTACATGTGTGTGAATGAGAGGGAGAATGGTGGAATAGTGAGGCTACAAGGATCAGAGGTCACTAAGGTGCAGGACTTCAAGTATGGGGTCCACTGTCCAGGAAAATGGGGGAGTGTGGTAAAAAGGAGAAAAAGAGAGTCCAGGCAGGATGGAATGGATGGAGAAAAGTTTCAGGAGTGATTTGCAACAAAAGAGTGGCAGCAAAGTTCAAAGGAAATGTTTATAAAACAGTGGTGAGACCAGCTATGTTGTATGGTCTGGAGACAGTGGCATTGACCAAAAGACAGGAGAAAGAACTGGAAGTGGCAGAAATGAAAATGTTTAGGTTCTCCTTAGGAGTGACAAGGATGGATAAGATTAGGAATGAGATCATCAGAGGTAAAGCACAGGTTCAACAACTGGGAAATAAAGTTAAAGAGGCCAGACTGAGATGGTTTGGACATGTCCAGAGGAGGGACAGTGGGTATATTGGTAGAAGGATGTTAGAAATGCAACTGCAAGGAAAAAGACAAAGAGAAGATATATGGATGAGGACATGGAGGTAGTTGGAGTGAGGACAGTGAGTTGGAGAATGACTCGCTGTGGTGACCCTGAAGAGGGAAAAAGACAAAAGAAGAAGATGATATGGGCTAGTTTGGACGGGGATATGACCAAAGTAGATTTTTCTCGTAAAACACTTTTATTCATTTTATGTTTTTTTTTTCAGTAAGTTTCATGAATATTACCTACACATAAGCAGCAGCTAGCTGTAGCACTTCCAGTGCAGACTAGGGCCCTTCTGACAACAACATTGCAATCCCAAATAGCCATGTATAGCAAAACTGAGCGTTGTGTAAAGATTTATAACACTTTTGCACGAGTCTCTGTAAAATCCCGGAGAGGGAAGACGACAGCAGACTTGATCTTGACTTCGCTCAAACTAGACATGTACTCATCAGTCCGAGAACCTTTGTGAACTTCGCTCCATGTCCAGTCAGAAGTTTTCTTCGAATCGCAAACCTCTTCAAACATCCACCTGCCTCAGAGCGGCCGTGCTCAGCACTCGATGCCTGTTCGTGAGTTCCTTCAAAACATAAAAGGTGACGACATACGGATATGAAATTTCCTTTGCAGTGTTTGCTCTTAGTTATGAAGAAATGTACACATGGTTTGGTTGACGTGCAGGAAGTGGACAGTGGAATGAGCTGCCTCTGTGTTCTGTTACAGGTTGTGTTATCTGCTATCACTGTGGTGGGAGGCAGATTTATGATTGTCATTGTGTAATGAGCGTTAATTTAATGAATGGCCAGTGATGAAGGGGCTCGAAGTGCGTCAGCATTCAGAGGAACAGCCAGACCATGTCACGTTAAAGGGGCTAGTGGGTTATAAATGGCTTTAAATGCTTAAGTGAACTGTCTCAAAGACGTAAGCATATGTGTACAAGTGTGTTTGTGTGTGTGTGTGCGTAGTTGTCAATCTGCCGGTAAAAGGGCATTCTCTAAACCTCCCCCCATGTGAGTAAGATCATGTCATGTTGACAAAGTCACTTCGCAGGGCAAACCGTGACATCACGGAGTTGTCTTCCCGCTCCCCCTTCGATCTTTTCCCCTTCAAGACCCACTGAGCCCCCTTCATCTCACACAAATGCCGACACCCCTCCCCATTTCCCGTGTGTTTGTCGGCGGCTCGCCGCTTCCGAAGAATAACACGACAACGGGGCTCAGTGTAGGGCTGACGCAGACACATGGCGAGCCGGCGATCAGTGGTCAGTCCTGATAGAGAATACATCACTGAAGGGCACACACAGACGGAACAACTCACCGCAGAAACAATGCAAGACAGACAAAGAGTCAGAGACTGGACAAGTCTCAGGGGACACTGCTGAGCGTGCTGAGGAATGCACCAGAAATAGGGCTTCCACTATTCTGATGCTGACTCTTGACTGAGCTGAAGGGATGAAACGAGAGGGTTGACTGGAGGAAGGGATGAGCAAAAAGAGGGATGCAGACGGGACGCGCAATGACAAGAGAGGAAAGAATGTTTAGGGCAACTGAGAATGGAGCGGGAGGGAGAACGTGAGCTCCAAGACGGGCCTCGGACTCTCCAGAGTGTTAACACCAGTCTGAGATGGAGGGAGCATACAGGGTAGATGGAAAGAGTGTTTGCACAGTAAAAAGTTCCTTTTGCGTGGGTAGAAGTCTGCCCACCCTCTCTCCTCATTCTCATACTCCGTCTGTGACTTATTACTTTGGTTCGTTCATTTAGAGATTTCCTCACTGGGGGGGGGGGGGGGCAAAGAGTTAGAGGGAAACATGAGCAGGTGAGAAACGGAGTCAAAGAGGGGGACGGATTTCAGCTGACTCCCATCCACCCCTACACTCATACACTGTGTTTTGTCACATGCCATAGAGTTTGGTTTCCAAGCAAAATAAGCCTTGTAAAATTTGGCTAAATAGAGAGCTGATTTAAACTTTTTTTTTTTTTTCAGTCAGGAGAGACCTTCGCTTCATGCACTCCCTTTCATCCCTGCATCCTGCCCTTTGCATGGCTTTGTGAGCTGAGCCAAAGGAGGAAACCTGCAGTAATGATGCTGGTTAATGTCCTCCTTTTAACAGTCTAATAAAAAAGGCAAGGCAACAGATGCACAACAGTCATATCTGTCTCCAGAGGGCTGCTTGCATGGAAAGGGAAAGGAGCAATTAACCCTGGGGATTTGTAAATCACGTCCTCGTGGAGATTTTCCTGAGCGAAAGACTCTCCAGATCAGTTGCACAGCAGCTCAAACGGACGTTTTTTTTTCTCTCATCACTCATCTTTAACTGTGAGAAAGAGAAAGTCATGAACGTCACTTTATTGCCCAAAGACGGCAGCCCCCTTCTGTGTGTCACTATTTCTCCATCTCCCCCTGAACTTTAACACACTCACTTGCTCTCTGACGTAGTTTGAGGTATAAGGGGCAAAGCAGAAGGGTAATGAGGGCTGTGATAGTGGTGGGCAGTGAGTTAATTTAATGTTACCATGGAAGTTCCTCAGATTTCACGCTGTCTCTTGGGAGCTGGCTGGAGAGAATGAATGAGGCACGTGATGACAGAGCTGAAGAATAGTGGAGGTTGGGGAGGTCATGGGGAAACTTGAAAGTGTAGTGTTATGGCAGAGTAAATATTAACTGTAATTGGTTGGACATTTGGTTTTCCCTTTAAACATAATCTCCCGGTTTATTTACTCAGGCCCTGCTGGAATTCCCTCGAGGAAATGAGGGATGCAACATAAAAATAATGAATCTGTTACTACCTTTCCTCCCATAATCCCTTTTACCCATCGGCGTACCGCTGAGTCAAAACCAACATTTTCTCTGTTTACTTATGACACATTGAGGTAAGCAGAACACGGGACTTAACCCTAAAATCCACAAGACCGTTTTATCATCCACCTGGATGTGGAAATGAAGACGTGGCAATAAACATTTATTGGAAAACCAATGTTATTGGAATGGGCAGATTTGGCATTTGTCCATCTAATCAGACTAACATCCATAATCACACCAAGGCAAACAAGGAACAAAATGTCAAAATACATTTTTGGTCCGACGCTTCCTTGTTCGTTCAATTTGTACCAGGAAAACACACAAATATGCAGATTATACCATCTGGCAAGACTATTTTGAAAGTACCTCCTTCAACCATTTAATTATTATTAAGTTAACTCCCATTAGAAAAATGTAATTAAAGTAAGCTGTTACAGTTTCAAAGTTGTAGCAAATACAGTACCTAATTTGTTTCCTCTGTAGGTCTTACTGGAGTTGATGAGCTTGGCTTAGCTTGCTTCTTAAAATTTAAAGCATGGTTCTTTACCAACACAGATATGGAGGCACTATTTCCATCTTCCTGTGCTCATTTATTTGTATGCACAAAGTTGGGTTGTAATAGTCTCAAGAATGATAAGGGATATCTTGTCTTTTATGTTTATAAGTGGGGTTTTGTGGAGTATTTATGAGTAGTCTGCATCATACCTGCAACATAATCTCAGTTGGAGAATCAGTGAGATATTCTCATGTAGTTAATCTAGCAGGTAATCAAAGCAGGGCACGCACAAGAACAAATTTCCACCTTTTATAACAACTTAAACTAAAAAGATTTCTAGCGGTTAGAGCAAATGCTACATTAGGTGTATTTACAACTTGTCAGTTTGTCAGAAGACAGTTTGTATTGTCACAAATTGTCAACTGAGCATCCTTCGTGTTGCTAATCTAACTGTTTGCAACATGACTACTGAAACATCTTAATGCTCATCAGCCACCAAGACCTGTTCTGTCATTCCAAACAATGCTTCTTACGCCAAACAATCTGCCTTATGAAGCTTTCTTGTTATCTTCCAGAAAAAGGTGCATTGTCTTTAGTTTTGTGTAATCGCCTTCAGGTTTGCTGTCTGTAGAGCTGTGAGTCATGGCAGGACACCGTGAGCCCTGTCCACATTGGAAGAGCATTAAATAAATAAGCAAAAGCATTTTAATCATTTCAGGCTTGTGTTTACATGGAAACAGTGTTTAGGGAGTCACAAAACAATATATTTTTAAACTCTTTCCAGAGAAAAGGTCTTGAAAAGCCACTCTTGCAATTTTATGTGGACAACGTGAGGAAAAGTCTTACCTCCAGCCATTCCTCACTGAATGCTGTGCCTGAAAAGCATCCAAATTGACTGAATATTTTGACGGAGACAACTCCTAGTTTGTAGTGGTTTAAAGTGACAAAATAATTCTACTTTCCTGTTAGTCCACCAAAAAAAAAGGTTTTGCTCTTGTATTCATAATTTATTATTTTCTTTGTGTGTTTAGTTTGGAGAATCGGCTCCCCATCTTGTTTCCTGTTTTTGGTGTATTTTTGTGGTAGCGTTGCAGCATCACATTAGGACCTGACATAGTTACTACAATGTTTTAAGTTTTCGTGTGGATGAAAACATTTTCAGAAACAATATTGTATTTACAAGGACATTTTTAGAAACAACAAAAGGGAAAACCATTTTAGAAAGACAATATTCCTGTCTTCTTCTCCTTCTTTTGGCTTTTTCCTCTTCAGGAGTCGCCACAAGTCATCCTCCTTCATCTCACTCTGTCCTCTGCATCCTCTGTCCTCACTCCAACTACCTTCATGTCCGCTCTAACTGCATCCATAGATCTCCTATTTGGCCTTCCTCTTTGTCTTTTTCTGGCAGCTGCATTTCTAACATCCTTCTACCAATATACCCACTGTCGCTCCTCTGGACATGTCCAAATTATCTCAATCTGGCCTCTCTAATTCAATTCAATTCAATTCAAATTCAATTCAAAAATACTTTATTAATCCCAAAGGGAAATTATTTGTTGTTGTAACTCGTTATCCTCATTTCATTAGGAGATGTTATAGATACTGATGGCTGTAGGCAGGAAGGATCTCTTGTAAAGGTCCATCCCACAGTGGATCCTAAGAAACTGGCTGCAGATGCCGTCCGATCCGTCCACCCAGACTCTGCTGGCCTCTTGGTTCCCTCGGGCTGTAGGACCGCTCGAATGCCGGGCAGAACTCCTCCCAGAGCGATGGCCACTCCTCCCAGCAGTCTGCTGAGCTCCTCGTCGCTGTGGACAGCCAACTGTAGGTGCTGAGGGACGATCCTGTCCTTCCACTGTCATGAGCCGTGTTTCCTGCTAGTTCCAGGATCTCAGTGGTCAGGCACTCGAGCACAGCTGGCAAGTAGATGAGAATGCGTCCACAGAGCATCCTTTTCAACTCATTTGAGATTTGGGGCTGTAGTTGAGATATTATTTTGAGCTTTTGAGATGTTAATCAGCTGCTGTTGGTTGTAGAAAACTGCCTTGTTGCCATGGTTATGCATCATAACAAATGTCCAAAACTAAAAAAAGTTTCAGTAAAAACTCTTCTGCACAACATCCAATACCAGAGGAAACAATCATCCAAAAAACGTGATTTACATCCAGAAAAACAGGAATTAAAGTTTCCAAAAGCAAAATCTCAGAATGAAAGAAACAGAGCTGCTCCAACATGCAGCCACCTTGAGCGGCACAATTCTAGAACAATATAATAATTTTATCTCTCAGTTGTTCAACCTGTGCTGCACCTCTGATGATCTCATTCCTAATCTTAGTATTCTTGTCACTCCTAAGGAGAAACTCAACATCATTTCTGCCACTTACAGTCATTTCTCCTGTCTTTTTGTCAATGCCACTGTCTCCAGACCATTCAATATAGCTGGTCTCACCAGTGTCTTGTAAACTTTTCCTTTGACCTTTTCTGCCACCCTTTAGTCATAAATCACTCTTGAAACTTTTCTCCATTCACTCCATCCTGCCTGGACTCTCTTTTTCACTTCTTTACTATATTTTCCATTTTCCTGGCCAGTGGACCTCAAGTACTTGAAGTCCTGCACCTTTGTGACCTCTGCTTCTTGTAGTCTCCCTGTTCCATGGACCTCCCTCTCATTCACACACATGTGCTCTGTCTTACTACAGCTGACTTTCATTCCTCTTCTTTCAAGTGCACACGTCCACCTCTCTAAGTTCTCTTCCACCTGTTCTCTGTTCTCACCATAGACCATAATGTCTTCTGCAAATATCATAGTCCATGGGGATTCCTGCCTGACTTCATCTGTTAGTCGGTCCATCACCAGAGCAAACAAGAAGGGGCTTAGAGTCGATCCTTGATGCACTCTCACCTCCACCTTGAAGCTGTCACTCTTACAGCATATCTCACCACTGTTCTGCTATCCTCATACATGTCCTGTACCAGTCTAACATACTTCTCTGCCACTCCAGATTTCCTCATGCAATATCACATGTCCTCTCTTGGCACTCTGTCATATGCTTTTTCTAAATCCACAAAGACACAATGGAGATCTTTCTGACCCTCTATGTTCTTCTTCATCAGCATCCTCAATGCATAGATGGCATCTGTGGTGCTCTTTCTTGGCATGAAACCATACTGCTGTTCACAAATAGTCACCTCTCATCTAAGCCTTGCTTCTACAACTCTCTCCCAGATCTTCATTGTGTGGCTCATCAACTTAATTCCCCTGTAGTTGCCACAAATCTGTACAGCACCCTTGCTCTTAAAAATGGGCACCAGCACACTTCTTCTCCATTCCTCAGATATTGTCTCACCCTCAAATATGCCATTTAATATTTGAGTCAAAAACCTCACTATCGTCTCTCAAAGACATTTCCAAACCTCCACTGGTATGTCATCAGGTCCTTACTGCCCTCCCCTTCTTTATTCTTTTCAGAGCTTTCCAGACTTCACCCTCACCAATATTTCCCATTTCCTGGTCCACTGATTCTATGACCTCTACTCTTCTTTCCTTTTCATTCTCTTCATTCATTAGCTCATCAAAGCACTCCTTCAATCTTCCCGTCACTCTATCCTCATTTGTTAGAACCATTCCTGTCTTTAACAAGCCTAACCTGCTGCACATCCTTTCCAGACTAATCCCTCTGTCTTGCCAATGGGTACAAGTCCTTCTCACCCTATTTAGTGTCCAACCTCCCATACAGCCCATCATATGTCTTCTGTTTTGCCTTTGCTACCTCTGTCTTTGTTCTACATTGCATCTCCTTATATTCCTGTCTCCTATCTTCAGTCCTCTCACTGTCATGTTTCTTTTTGGCTAACCTCTTTTTTGAATAGTTTCCTGCACTTCACTATTCCACCACCAGGTTTCCTTATCATCCATTCTCTGACCAAATGACACACCAAATACCTTCTTACCTGTCTCTCTAATTACTGTTGCTAGTAGCCCAGTCATCTGAAAGCTCTTTCTTACCCAGAGCCTTTAAAAGCTCTTCTGTGACTTTCTCAACATTTCTTCCTTCTTCAGCTTCCACCATTTATTCTTCTTCTCTGATTTATTCTTTTTCTCTTCTTCACAACAACAATCATTCTACACACAACTATCCGATGCTGTCTGGCCACACTCTCCCCTGCCACAACTTTACATTTCCCAATCTCCCTCAGGTTTCCTCTTCAGAATGTATTCTACATGCATACTCCTTCCTCCACTCTTATAGGTCAATCTATGTTCCTCCCTCTTTTGGAAATAGGTGTTGACTGCAGCCATTTCCATTCTCTTGGCAAAATCCACCACCATCTGTCCTTCATGGTTTATTTCCTTGACACCATATCTACACATCACTTCCTCATGTCCGTTTCCCTCCTCATGGTCGTTGACTAACAGTAGCATAATTTCCACCGGCACGCTGTTTGTCCACAGCACCGGTGGTGGACGTTGTTGACCCGGGCCTCGACCGATCCGGTATGGTGTTGCTTAAATGAATTTGCATTATAGTTTTGGCAAAAGTGTTTTACATCGTATACCCTTCTGGATACAACTCTCATCATTTACCCAGGATTGGGACAGGCACAAGAGATACACTGGCTTGTGCACCCTAGTGGCTGGTTTACAGTGTTCCTGACTGAATGGAATTTTAGTGAATGCTGTTATGCAAAGCAACACAAATGTTGTTCAACTGGTAAAACAGCAGCAATATAAACAAGTGTCTTATGAAAAATTGATATGTTGTAAAAAACTTAGAAAATGTGTTAGAACTACTTAGAAAATTTTGTGTTTGAGGATTTTTAGATGACAGAAATTCAAAGGTAAATGGGCCTTGCTTAGTTAGATCCGTTAGTTACAGTAGATATGTTAGCTTGACCACCTCCTTGGATAATTTGTTACTAAACCGGTACCAGGACTCTTACAAAGACAGTTCTGATTTGATAATTGAAGAACTGGATCAACCCCAGAAAAATATATGATGCTGAGTTGGAGGAAAGAACCACTTCTGCCAGGAGCTGGTGGTGAACTTATGAAGACCAATGAAAACGTGTTGTCCCATGTTGAGAAACTTCGAATTAGTGTCGCTTCTAGTCCGCTTAATTCAAAACCAAGTTTGGCATATCTTTATTAATTTGGAGCTGTCATTTATGCATTCTGTTTGAAACACTGTGTAAAACTTCCATTTGCTGTGTCGCTTATAAGTACAATTCAGAGGTTAGAAATGGAAGTTGGCGCATAAAGCATTCACAAACACAGTTTATTTAAGAGTGTTTGTAAAATTAGACGTGTGATATTAAGAATAAATGAGGAAATAGTGAAACAACAGAACAATGTTTATCTTCTTGCAAAAGAAGGAGGGTCAAACATAGCATCAGAGTTGTTTTAAGTGACATGAGCAGCTCTTCTGCTCTGGAAAAACAAACCAGTTTTTAGCTATCGTGAAACCAGTTCAGAACCAGCACCAGGACCAGCAGTGGAAAAGCCCTATGAGAACTTTTCCCCTGATTTTCCAAACCAAGATTCACACAACTCCCACTTCAAAGTAACCAGACTATTCCACTAAGCAAGAGAAAGTGCAAAATCTGTCTTTTTTTTTTTTGTGGAAACAAGATCCAAGTAAATTTGGTGAAATTTTAAGCTCAAATACAAGCTTTTTTTGGACAAAGTTTTATGACACTCACAAGGTACTGCTATACTGGCAACCCCCATAAATAGATCTGAGGTTTTTAAAGCCAGTTTGTCAGTAAACTGAGCAACCGTGTGGATTATCCCAGCTAAAGGTGAGTGCAGGGAGTGTGTAATAATGTGCAAATACACGCCGCGGTGCACAGGACAGCCAGTGTGAAGCTCGGGCGAACTGAGAGAGGCTGGTGTGAGTAAAGCTTGTCTGGCAGCGAGGCCAGCTTACAGGCCCTGTCACAGGTTCCCCTTCCTCTCTGATGTCTTTGAGGTCGTAGTCTGAGTGTCTCACTCTGTTTCTCCTCCTACGGTGGTTTACACAGATTGGTGATGTAATGGTTAGCATACGAAGGCCACACACAAACATGCTCTCGCACACGAGACGCACACACAAACACGGATTCTCATGCGCACAATGCAGACGCCGCACCACATACCCATAATTACACACGTATACTGAATGCACACCCTTTTGCACAAACCCTGGATTCCCCCTTTTCCAGCAGGCTCCACCGTGCGCTCCCTCTCACACGCACCAAAACAGCACAAACAAACGCAGTCGACTCGTTTTATTTTGCACACTCCTCTGTCAAAGGGCAGCCACCGTGTGTCAGAGCGTGTGAGCAGCTGGTGCTGGTGGATGCATGGCCCAACGTCAGACCAGGCGCTTCAGAACCACCCAGGAGACCCCCATCACGAGGGAGAGTGACTAACTTCACTCTTTCTTTTCTTCTCTCCCCAGCTGTGTCTTCAAACGCAGCTTTGATGTGGGAAATTAAAAAGAGTGAGTGTGTCAATATCTCCCTGCATCCAACCGCACTCATCTACTTCCTCCCCTTCTCCTTTCCCAGCTTTTCTTTTTCTTTTTTTCCTCCTCGACTGTTGACTCGAGAAAACAGAGCACGGCCGTGCGTGTTTCTGCCACAACAACTCCGCCACCCACTCGTTGCCACCAGGCCCTCGTCTTTCAGAGGGTGTTTGTTTGTCTGTGTAGGCCAGGCGCTGAACTGGCAACTCTGTGCGTGCGTGTGCGAGTGTGCGCACACAAAGCCCACCACTAATTATTTTCTAACCACACCATGAGTGCATGTCTGTGAATGAGGGTCTCCTAATCTTACACCCAGACTCAAATATGCTTTTATTTCTCCCCCTGCTCACTCTGTGTGTATGTGTGTGACTTTTGTGCGACATGTTGTACAGTTTGTGTACAGTATGGTGGGCTAACTGTCCTGCTGTGACGGCTACAGACTCATTTTTCTTGCTTTCATGCACCTGACATTGTTTCCACTCGTCGGCTGTGCGGCATAAAGAAACAAACGTGGTCTGTGATGTTTCTGCGTGTAGCCACACTTTCTTTTTAACCATTTTCAAGGGAACCGATGCACAATTTTATATATATTCTGCCTAAGATTTTTTTTCTTTGTCTACGCAAAAATGGAAGTTTGATGAAACGAGCAAAAACCCCAGAAGTCTTTCTAGCTCTACGTCTCTTCATACTTCACAGGGGAAACGGTCAGAGTTTTAATGGGTCATAAAAGTTGGACTTTACGTGACTAAAATGGTATTTTGAGAATTCCAAAATTGCAGTTTTAGGGTTTTTTTTTTTTCAAGATTTGAATAAGATGGTTAACTTTTGCTGATGATGTCACACTTGTACTTCTCTAAATTGTCCAATATTTTGTCAAACACTTTTTATTTCTACAGTCTTTATACTTTGTACAAAATGTAGGCATTTCAGTTTTCTTTCCCCAGCAAGTCACTCACTGCCAGTGGTGCAGTCTACATTTTTGTAGTTGGTATACTGTGCTTAGAAACCAAAGTACACTAGTTAGTACAATGTATGGTAATTGTCAATTTATTTAGATTTTTAAGCAGATTGAACACTTCCAAACTTCTCTGATGCTTATATTTGAATAAATGTACAACAAACTTTGTACAACAGTTGGCTTTGTATTAAAAACATGTTATATAATTTATAAAAATCGTATCAAAGCAAAACATGTTCAAGTATTAAGTAGTAAGTACAGAATTTTACAATAATTTGCTGAATAAGCAAATGTAATAAACAAGCGCTGCATACAGAAAAATTGTTAAGGAAGCATTTAACTGCCATTTAATGTATCAATGGCACGTGCCTAATGATATGTCATGTATCATTGGACACTTTTAAGTAGGTATACTGAAATTCTTAAGTTTTTCTAGTGGGTATACTCCGTATACCCGCGTATCGCGTAGACTACACCACTGCTCACTGCTGTACGACTTGTGGTTTTCTCTCAAACCCCTCCAGAGTACAGAGACTGCACAGCCAACTTATCATTGACATCCATTTTCAAGGATCAAGGTTTCTTTATTGTCATTCTCATCACATGTGGTACATGTGGTGGAACAAAATTGTATACACAGGGCCCCAGTTACATCCAACAAAAGTATAAATTATAAAGAAAAACAGTAATAAGATCTAAGATATGGACTAAGAAATATGCTAAACTAAGACACTAAACACTTAGTACAAAAACAATACGCCGAACAACAGCAGCACGAACATGAGTCTATGTGAGTAGATGAGTACAACTAAACACAGCAGCATGAAATAAATCAGCAGCATGAGATCAGCAGCATGGATAATCAGCAGCACATATCAACAATCAAAGTGGCATACAGCAGTTTTTTCACAGTGATAATTCTGATTAGGGATTCATGAGTCTAACAGCTTCAGGGTAGAAGCTGTTCCTCAGTCTAGTGGTTCTACACTTAATGCTCCTCAACCTCCTTCCTGAGTGGAGCGGGTCAAAAAGTGTGTGTGCTGGGTGAGTGGGGTCCTTCATGATGCAGGTGGCTCTCTTTCTGCATCTGGAGATGTAGATGTCTGTGATGGTGGGGAGGCTGACTGTTTTATTTATTTATTTATTAACCTTTATTTAACCAGGCAAATCCCACTGAGATCACAGATCTCTTTTGCAAGGGAGGCCTGGGCCTGAAGGCAGCCCAACATGCATGTTTTTGATCTGTGGAAGGAAACCGGAGTACACCCACACAAGCATGAGAAGAACATGCAAACTCCACACAGAAAGACCCCGGGTCCAACCGGGGATTGAATCCTGGACCTTCTTGCTGTGAGGCAACAGTGATAACCACTGAGCCGTCGTGCTGCCATAAGTTTTTAAGTTCTGACTGATTGTGTCATTGTGTCAAAATTTCTCCTCAAAACTGAAAGATATGGCTCTTTTTTAACTTGTCACATCTCCTACATTAATTACTGTAGAAGCTGAAAAAATTATGTTTGACGTGCAGACTCTTTGGCCACTTACAGTTTAAGATTTTTGTCTTTATAACTTATAGGTTTCACACAGCAACTCTTTGTCTGAGGCTTGTTTTCTAGTCTGTGTTTCTGTCTTTCTAAAACTGCTGTCAGGAAGTGGGAGACAGGTGTGTGGTTGCCATGGAAACTCTCAGTAGCTTGAACATTTGTTTTTCTCTTGGTTGTCTTGACACTTCTTGTAGGCTTTAAACATCAAAATGTGAAAATGCTGGATTAGATTATTAAAAAGTAAATCTCAAACTAAACAACCGTGTGAACGCTGAGTTCTGAATGACTCTGAGAAACTCTGTTAAAGAAGCTAAAACCAAGTTTGTAAAGTTAAAAGAAGCAGCTAAAAGGTCAAAGTGAAAAAAGTAGTTAAAAGAAAAATGTAGGTTAGGATTAGCAAAATGGTTGTTAAAAACAGCAAAAGGTTAGCTAACAGCTAGCTAAAAGTAACTAGTACCGGTCGATTAAAAAAAAAAGAAGCTAAATAAGCTAAAAGCAAGCTGGAGGCTAAAAGTAGCAATGAAAATATCCAAAAATTTGCTAAAAGCAAAAGTATTAAAAGACTAGCTAAAAGCTAGAAGCAGCAAACTACAAATGTATATATCAATAGACATGCTAGAAGCTAAAACTAGCAAAGGAGTGGCTAAAAATAAAAACCGCAAAAAAAAAAAACCTAGCTAAAAGCTATTATTAGCAGAAGTTTGGCTAAAAGCTAAAAGTATCAACAAAAACTACCTAAAAGTTAAACAGAACTGTAGTTAAAAATATATAAGTATCAAATAGTTCGTTGAAAGTATCAAAAGTTTTGTGACAAGCTAAAAGTAGCAAATGGCTAAAAATAGTAAGAGACTAACAAAAAAAACTAAAAATATAAAGATTATAACTTGAAGCTAAAAGCTGCAAAAGAGTGGCTAACAATTGAAAACAAACAAAAAAAAAAACTAAAAGCTAAAAGTAGCAAAAGGCTGGTTAAGCGTATATATTTCAATAACTACTTAAAAGCTACACGTAGCAGAACGATTTCTAAAATCTAAAAGTATTAAAAGTTCTGTGAGAAGCTAAAAACGGCTGGTTTATAGCTAAAATTCTAAAAACGTAGCCAAAAAAAACCCTAAAAATAACAAAAATCTGGCTAAAAGCAGCAAAAGCCTGGCTGAAAACTAAAAATATCAACATATCTGGAAGCTAAATGTTGCAAAAGACTGTCTAATAGCTAAACACAGTAATATGGCAGCTAAAGGCTAAACGTGGCAGAATAGCTAAAATCATAAGAAGTCAAAAATTGAGATAGTTGTAGATGTTTTGGAAGAAGTTGTAGAGATCTTGATCAGGAAAATACGTAGAAATAAAACATTTAGACAAATATGAAAGTTAGAAAAACCAAAGCTTAGTGCCCATGAGCCAAATGTTTTGATATATAAACAGCTTAAATAAGCACAAAATAGCAGAAGAAGTCAGGTTGTGAGAAGTATCCAGAAAAATAATGGTGTGAATGCTGACTCAGCTCGCAGAGTTTCACAGTCCCGTCAGAAGAGTTTGAAGTTTTCATGTTGGTGGATCCATGTTTTTAATAACTCTGTAAGACAACTTTCTGTGTGTGTGTGTGTGTTTCTATGCAACACACTCTGAGGCCCCTTCTGGCCCCGGACAACACCTCGCTCCTGCTCCCATCCATCTCTCACTCTTTCCTTCATCCTGAGAAGGGAAAGAAGGAGCAAAGAGAGAGAAAGAGAGAGACGGAGTTGAGTGGAGGTGTGTGTGTGTGTGTGTGTGTGTGGTGGGGGGAGTTAGTGGAAATAGCAGACTGCTATGTCTCAGGAGGGGTTCTGAAAAAAAAGGGTGAGAAGAGAGAAAAGGATGGCTAAAACTCCAGAGGCTGAGCAGACATGATGAAAAGCATGAAAACTCTGAATGGGCTTTTTTCTGCACTGATATGGGGAGGTGGGGGGAGATGGAGAGATTTAAAAAAAAAAAAAGTAGATGGGAGCTGATTGGTTCAGGTAGGACGGATGCGACGGAGGAAGTGCTGGGAGGGAGATATGGACCAGGACAGGACGAGAGAAAGTGATAGAGGAAGAAAAAAAAAACACAACGGAACTTTTTTTTTAAAGTTTCGCAGGCAGCAAGGAGGGGAGGAAAAAAAGAGAGCAGGAGAGAGAGAGCAGGAGAGAGAGAGAGAGGAGGGATTTGTTTTTATGAATGAAGTGAGTCACGCCGATGTGTCATAGGCCTAGATGTCTTTATAAAGGAAGTTTTAAAACAAGCCTAAACACTTCGCCGCGCGCAAAAATTGGACTTACAACACTCGCATCCCTCTCTGCCTCTGTCTCTCTGTCCTTTACTTCAAAACCAAACAAAAAAAGAAAAAGAAAAAAAGCAACTTTCCTCAAAGACTCAAACTTTGATTTTCTCTCTATCTGAGCTCACCCATCCATCCATCCATCCTGACACCTCTCCTCCTCTGCTCTGACTGAAGACTGAAGAAAACGGAGCACGTGACAACTTATTTATTGACTTGTCTATTAATTAATTATCTATCTGTGCACTTGTCTGGCTGCTGGTTGACCTCCCCTCTCTCCAATATGAAATGTAAGTTTATTATTATTATTATTTTTTTTTTTTTCATGTGAAGTTGTTCTCAGATGAAATGCAGCGTTTTATTGTTGAAAAGGAAGGAGCCGCAGCTCACAGGCTCCTGGTGTGATTCTTGCGGCTCACCTGTAATTATCATCTGTTTAACACTCCTGCCTTGTATTTGAACTTGAAAGGAACAAAAAAAAAAAAAAAAAAGAATGAATGAGCTTACTGTTCGGCTTGGCTTGCTCTTTCTAATTTATATATCCCAGTAATTCACAAAGCTATCGAGTTGCAGGTGTGACAATCAGCAGCATTCAGTGGAGGAGTGATGGAGATAGATGTTTTTTTTTTTAATGATTTAATGATGAACCTGTGACAACAAGCCTGTGCAGACTGAGCTGTTGTTTATGTTGCGCTCTCTGACAGCCTCGGGTCATTCTGAGATGACAGCGCGTCTCCTCTAATTGCTTCCGTTGTGTACCTCCTCAGTGCTGCTCGACTCCTCCTCCTCGCTCCTCTTCTCGCTGCTATTGGCCCAGCTGCCCGTCTTCACGTCGGCCTCTCCCGTGCGCCGCTCCAGTGACCTGGACAAGCTGTCCAACCAGACCAGGAACCTCATGAAGCTCACGCAGGAGCTGCTGGTAAGTGGAGGCGGTCAGCGCGGAAGGGGGAATGCGTGTCGCCCGCAGCCGTTCAACTGCGATGTTGTTGGGGTTTTTTGTGCCTTTCGAAATCTGCGCAAATCTCGTGCCATATCGCGAGATCTCCCTTGAAGCGGGAGTGTGCGTTGTGGATGACTCTCTGCTACTACCGCATCAACGTTTACCTGAACAAAAGAGCTGAGATGAAGCTTTTTTTTATATATATTAATTAGATTAACTTTAAAAGTTGATTGATTTTAGGTGTCCGGGTGCTGGCACAGAGGTTTTTGAATACAGCCATCCATTATCTTTTAACTGCTTCTTCCTTTTCGGGTCACGGGGGTCACTGGTGCCCATGTCCAGCCATCACTGTGCGAGAGGCGAGGGACACCCTGGACAGGTTTCCAGTCCATCACAGGGACACAAAGAGACAAACGAGACAGCCACTCTCTCACTCACACCTATAGGGACAATTTAGTTACCAATCAGCTTAACATGCATGTTTTTGGTCCCTGAAGCAGCCATGCCTGCCTGCCCTCCCTGGAGCAAATGAAGGCATCCAACCCTCCACCCGCCCCCCCAGGCGCCCTAGATGGCAGCTCTCTGCTCCACGCAGAGGGCTGTGGTAGCTCGGTGGTCTGTGGTTGCATCAGGAAGGGCATCCGGTGTAAAAACAATCGCCAAGTCTTCATGTGAGTTAGTTCGCTGTGATGACCCCTGAGAAAGGGAGCAGCCGAAAGAAGAAGAAAAAATTAACGTTTTCAAGTACTGGTTTAAATCCACTCAGTGGTTGTGAGATACTTTACTAACAGATAAACAGGGATTTTGTGTGATCCGTTAGAGCTCAGAGTAGAAGCTGAAGGTGACTGTCAGCTACTACCAGACAAAACGTTACCGCTGTATTAGTAAAACTCACTGAGATCCTGTCATGTTTCTGTTCTATGAGGTTGATTGGCTGTGGCAGCCATTTTGAACGGGGTTGACTCTAAAAGTTAACGAGCTGTTTATCCACAGATTACTTTCTAAGAGTTTAAAGTTTCCCCTCTGGCTCATCAGATATACTTTGCCAAATAACATAAAATAAAACATAAAACCAGTACTCCCCACCTCCTGCCTTTTGTTGGCGGGCGATAATGAGCCTTATTCAGCCTCAGTGAACTGTGAGAAAAGGGGGAAGGCGGTTCACCGCAGCCACACATGGATCTGCCACTAAACGGATGTTGAGGCTAATGTCAGGCATCCTTGCATCATCAGGCCGAGCTGTGGAAACGCTTTTTCAAGTTTACCAGGAGCTTCTGCGAAGCTTAAGCTGCTTTTCGTTAATCACAGAGCAGCTGTGGATCATTTGACCGGGTGATCTCACTTTTAATCCACGCTGAAACCTACAAGTGAGAGGAGCTCTGACTCAGCTGCACTTGTTGCCTGATCGCTGCACTTAAAGGCCATTTAATGAGAATTAGCGACGCTGCAATAAGGGGAAAAGGAAGACGTATTGTTTACCCATCTACACAGAAACACGCTCACGTTCCAGAAGGTTTAATTATCTCGATAAAATCCAAATATCAAGTTTTTTTAATCTAAGTGTCTGGCTTGAATCCTATTTGTTGACAGTTAAGCGAATAGGGAAATCAGATTTGAGAACTTAGCCAAGCCGCTGATCGTGTATCATCGCTGTGTTTTAACAGGTGAAAAGAAAAGTGCGATCATATCTCCGGATCTTTGGTTACACGCCACTGATCCTGCTGCTATTTTTTGCATCATGCAAATCCTGAAACTCTTTTGTTTAGAGGATAAAATCAAAAATAGCACTGTACTCTCTCTAGTCTTGGCCATTAGATAGTGGTCAGATAGAGAGCATGTGTGAATATGTGGCTTTGTTGCCGGGTTTTTTTTTTGGCCACAGTGGGATTGCAATACAATGCACGAATAAGGCCAACGTCTTCAAGGAGTATCAGGATAGTTACACACGGCATTCAGAAACATGGAAAATGTGCCTTTAAATGATTTCCACCCCACTTTTCTGTGTGGAAATCCACCAAAGTAAGGACAAAGTTAGGAAAGATAAATAGAATGGGAACCCACGGAAAGTCCCTGCAAATAAGCAAAGAAACTAAAGCTGCAAGGAGACAGAAATGTGTCTGAGCTACAGTTGGAATATCTGCGTATATAAGGGAGTGTGTGTGCGTGTGTTTGCACGAGTGCAAACTCATGCAATCTGTGCACTTTTGTGGCTTTGAGTGCGCACTGAGGTTTGTGTAAATAACCGTTGCATGAGGTGCCGTCGCGTTTTAGCCTTTTTGCTTTTGGTCCCCGCACAGCAAAGTGGACGGATAAAAATCAAGCAGATTTATCGCATTCAAGTATTTGCATTCAGGAAGAAAAAAAGGACTGGATGCTCGATTCTGTCGGGTGAGGTCATGGTCTGCGATGGGGAGAGCAAGAAGGAGGGGGGGAAAAATCAAATAAAAAGACAAGAGGGAGAATTAAAGGCTGCGAAAGATGGGGTGAAAACCACAACAGATGAAGAGATCAGAGGGCCGAGCGAATGACAAGCCAGTGGCTGTGTGTGTGTGTGTGTGTGTGCATGTTTTGTGCACCTGGTTTGACATGGCGAAGGGAGGGAAGTACAGGATAAGTAAGCAAAAAGGGGACAAAAGACAGCGGAGACAAAACACGGTCCGATAAAACATAAGCAAAGCTCTTACGAAAAGGCTGATGTAGAGACATGGGAGACAATGTGGCACATTCATGGCTACAAACATCAACACAAACAACTGGAGCAAAGGAAAACACATCATGGCAGGTTGTGGAAGCATTAGGCACATTCAACCTGTTTATACAGAGCATTTCTGAGCGCTCATCAACCTAATGTTGTTGTGTTCCTCTGCTGATTGGAAATGACTCATGCTACATCACTCATCTCCATTTGTTCCCCTGAATCAAGGCCACGTCTAAATTATACTACTGATGAGCACAGCTCGCCCTCTTCCAAAGTCAAACACCTGCACACAGGTGGTTTATCGCCCTCTGCTGGTCACAACGAGCACGACTTCTGTTGCATGGTTTACAACACAACTCCTAACTGGACAGCAGTGTTGCGTCATTCTATCTTTTTATAGCAGTGACCCTGGAGTTTCCCTGCTGCCTTGTGTTGTCTATCCCACTTAGAGCTTTCTTAGTCACCAGGCACGTTGTTATCCCAGCTCCCAGTAGAAAACATCCTGTGGGTTCGGGTCATTTGCTCTTTTTGTTGACGTTTGTGGAGGCTGGAAGTGGGTGAACTCACACTGACCCAATCGACCAGACTCCCTTCAGTGAAAGCTACCGTCTCTAGAAAACACTGATCCAGCTGGGGTGCCAGACTAATACTTTCCTCGTGTTGTCGTGACTTTTTCCCAGGATTTCAATTGCTCAATAACTTAACAGGCTGCTTTTCTCTTTCAGAGGGAGCACGCGTTCGACTCGGATGTGGAGTCCCACAGGTTTAGGTCCCTGCCAGAAATGAGCAACAGATCAGCCAATGACCTCACCAATCTTGAGGTAATGCTCTGATCATGTGTTTTGTACATGTGTACATGTCAAGAGAGGAGCTGGCCTGTTGCTGCTACGTACATTTTTCCACGTGCATGGCAAGTTTCTGAAGCATGTCTGTGTCGTTTCCAGCTGAAGCCCACACTCTCTCAGCTACATGCTGACCTGAAGTTGTATGAGCATCACTTTGAGTGGTTGAACCGGGTGTCAAAGAAGCACCACCACCCCGCAGTGCCCAAACTGATGGAGATGATCAAAGAAATGAAATCGCTCATCAATCTGCTGAATCGTCAGGTAAGAACTTAAGTTAAAACTACTTGATTCTCAGTTGTTTCAAAAATATACTTTTTTTTTAAGTGAGGAAGTGAGGAACTGAGGAAACGTTATGACCAATTAATATCGTACCTGTTGAAGATAGCTCTTAGGATGATCTCAGTTTGGAGAGATAAAGTTTACTTCTGACTGAACTGACAAACTAATGGTTTCTCGTAGCACCTAAGATTAAAGTGCTTGCCGCCTTCTTAAAACAACAAGTCCAGCACCAAAAATAAAAAGCCACTCATGCAAACGTTTTAAAAGAAATATCTTTAAATAGTTATCGTTTTTCCATTAGTTCTTTTTTTTAAATTATCTGATGATAATGTGTTAGCAACATTACCGGAAGTAGCAGGTAGCTCTGGAGAACTTGCAGCACACCAGGCTGTAATTATTTAACATTGATGCCAGAATAACTGTGGAATGCGAAGTTGACAGCAAATTAACGATTTACAAAATTGCTTTTATTGAACAGCTTTGAATTTTTTAAGATTAGATTTTTGTTTTAATATAACATCAGTCAATTTTGTTCTTTATCCCACTCTGATTAGCCTTTAGCTCCCACGCGAACAAACCATTAGCTCCAGTGCAAACAAGCTGTTAGCTTCTGCACATACAAACCGTTAGCTCACGCTTGAACAAGCTGTTAGCTCCCACTCACTCAAAACCATTAGCTCCAATGCAAACAAGCTGTTAGCTCCCGCTCGAACAAACCGTTAGCTCCAAGCTGTTA
>NC_056502.1:15528826-15556996 GCF_014905685.2 Nematolebias whitei
GCTCGAACAAACCGTTAGCTTCAAGCTGTTAGCTCCTGCTCGAACAAACTGTTAACTCCCGCTTGAAAAAGCTGTTAGGTCCTGTTCGAAGTAGGTGATAGCTCGTTCATTTATCACCTCCTGCTTAAAAAAGTGTGGGAACCTGTTTGGACACTCTGTTCGCTCCTGCTTGAACAAGCTGTTAACTCTCACTCAGACCAGCTCTTTTCTAATTTAGTTGGTTTCCCATCTTCCTCCCCACAGATGCAGAGAATTGAAGCACCAAAGCTGACTTCTGCCACCCCCTCCCTCCCTCCTCACCTCCCCTCTCACTTTGACGTCCTGCAGTCCAGCCACGAGCTTCTCCAGCACTTCAAGCTCTTCTGTGATTGGGCGTATAGAGCGTTCCTCAGCCTCAGGCCCAAAGCTTCTGCAGTGCAATGATGATCCACACAGTGCCGAGCCAAACAGGAGTCCTTGGAGTTCTGCCTTAGTCCAAAGGGGAAACAGGACCATGTCAATGTGCACTGTAGTCGCTTAAGAGGTCCAAATGTTACTGTCAGTGGCATGTGTGTTGAAGAAAGGTGTCTTTCTGTGAGAGCCAGTAAGGATACGGCACACTGCAGCAAGTTTTGGCCATCAAGAATCCCGTTAAAACCAACTGTCCGATTATTTCACAACCCTCCAGTCTCCCTCCTTGCGGCCTTGTTAATACTATGTTATTTATGTATTTATTTATTTATTGCCAGTTAGTAATTTATTTATTTTATTTATTATAAGTTGTAATGTGTCACTCTTCCCTTTATTTCCATACTAACGTGAATATATATGCCAACATTTTTTTTAATGGTCTTTTCTGTCCGCTCTTGTGTCTCACTGATCTTCAAGAAGAAAACATAATTTAAAAAAAAAAAAAATTAAACAGTAGCACTTCTTTAACCTTCATTTCTAGTAAATATTTTAAAATAAACTACTTTAAGTTACTTTTGATATTTGTACTTCTACAGCCATTGGTTTTTCCAGTAGTTGTAGCATGTTGGACAGGAGGAGTTTCCCCCGTTTCCCTCAGAATGCCCTTAAACATGCCAAAAAATGGTAAACCTTTTTCAAACAATGGTTAAATGTACTATGTAAGAATTTGCCACCCACTGCCTTATCAAATTGCTTGTATTTATTTTCAAATGTTTGGATGGTAACTTGTTAGAGGCAAAAAAAAAAAAAAGTACCACAGATTTTCCTATCAAGTCCTTGTGTCCTGCATGAGGAGGCAAATTTAACATTGTGGTAAACTTGTATGAATGTGCCCTCTTGCCGAGCACTGATGGTCCTGATTAGATTCTTTGCACAAACTTATTAGGATTAGCCTCTTGGAAAAGTGAGATGGCTGATTTTGTACTTGAGCTTTGGTCTAGAAAAGTTTCTTATTTTTGGTTAAACACCCAAAGCCTTAAAATACTATGTATTGTGATTCTATGTCCTGTACAGATGTACTTATATGTACAAGAATGTAATATGTTGTATACAGTGTTTTTGTGTTTTATGTTGTTCTCTGCAATATAATGTAGATTACTGGTTTATCACTTTAATTTTTATTCATTCCTATTCTAGTATCTGATACAGTATTGACTATTTATTTAAGTAACTTGGTGGAACTATTTATTTTGTGCTGCAGTGGAGCGAGACTCCTTTCCTTTTGTACTTTTATACAAGTTTTTATTCTTATTCGCTATTATTGTACTACCACGTTTAAATTATTTCTGTAACATCAAGATGCCTCCTCCACACGCTGATTGGCCTCAATGTGAAATATGTGCCTTAGTGAAATAAATGCTAAAGAATGTGCACAATGGGACTGTTTTTTTTTTTTTTTAACCAACCAAGACAGTGCAAGGCAACCAAACATTAAAGAAAATGACATTTAGGAAGAATCATCCAAACGAGAGCAGGGGTATCAGTGGGAAAACACAATAAAAAAACTCCCAAAGGTTTTTGTGCTCAAAGTATGTGTTGATGATGACTCTCAGCAAATACCATGCCAACATTTAGCTCAATAATTGTAGAATTAACTGAGGCACAGACATTTTTGTATTGATTAAAGTGAACTATCTAGGGCAAGGGCCTGCAACCTGCAGCTCTGCAACCCATGCAGCCCTGTGGTTCCTCTGAACCTCTTTCTAGCTTTGATCAAAACTAACCAAAAAAAAAAAGGAAAAAGTAATTATGATTTGATTGTTATACCAACAAGAAAAAAATGGTTAGGTTTAGCAGTTTTCCTGTAATTTATTTAGCAAATTTGTGACTACTAGTACTAATACTAATACAAGGAGTGAAACATACTTACTTTATGTATTGATGCATGCTCAATAATCCATGCTCAATAATCCATGCTCAATAATCCAGGTCTAACAAGGTTGAGTCAGGTCATGGACGGATTCTTCTTTGTTGAAACATTCAGTCTTTTATCCAAAAGGCTTCTTCAGTCTGAAGCACTACGAACAAACTCAGTATTATAAACAGCCATTTAGCCAAATGCCTGTTTATAATACTGAGTTTGTTTGCAGCGCCTCGGATAGAAAAAGTCTTGGATAAAAGATGAAACGTTTCATCAAAGAAGAATCTGTCCATGACCTGACTCAACCTTGTTAGATACTCACTTTATGCTTTATTTCTTCAAAGTGAGATCGTTAATTTTTCCACAATTAAGCATATTCAGTTTATTTTATTTCAATTCAGCTTATTTATATAGTGCCAAGTCACAACAGAAGTCGTCTCAGGGCACTGAACAGAAATATGCATATATAAAATAAGTCAACAGAAACATTCATGTTTAAAATAATAATTTAACATTATTTATCTGAGGAGCAGACTGCTTTGAGTTTAACTCCATCGCAGAACTCTCATATCACATAGACCTGCATAATTCATTGATTAAATTTTAATAAAAATTGTAAAAATCTATATATTTTTTGTTCTTTACAAGAATCTGGTAATTTATATTGTCCTCAAATGTAAATATATCAATAAATACAATACAATACAATAATAAAATACAATTTTATTTATAAAGCACTTTGAAACAACACCGTTGGCCAAAGTGCTGTACACTAACACATACAAGCATAAAAACTATGAACTCAACAAATACCATAAAAGTAATGAACTACTAAATCATAAAACAGCAAACAGTAACAACAATAAAACAAATAACATAAAACAGTAAAGCCAACATTTCAAGCTGCATTAAATGTTAAAAATCATTAGATAATTCTAGTTTTATAATGCCAGCCAAACTTGCAGCTCTGGACACATTTAATTTAATAAAAGAAGGGGCAGATCAGCTTCTTTGATTAGGTTGCAGACCCCTGATCTATGGTATTGGCTAAACTATTTTCAGAAAATTTCAGTAAAATCTGTCAACTTTACTAACAAAACAGAGCCGATTAATCCCAGATGTTTTAAGCAAAATACTGCACAATGTGCAGCACTTGAATATGTGTTATAGCTGATGCTCACATACCACCACGTTAAATTTTAACTAAATATTAGTAAAATTGACTCAGTTAAAGTAATTTTTGTGTTGGCTAAGATCGATAAGATGTGGCAGCCACCTTGAATTGAGTTGACTCTAAAACTTATTGGGTTGTAAAATATTGCTGCTGCGTTCCTTTCACTGAAACTCAGATCTGGAAATGTCCAACCTGACTTAAATGTGTTCTAGTTGCATCTCAGAAAACCTGTAGGATTTTTTAATGGTGATGCTCAGTGACCCAGGCACTACATATGGCAATGCAAGCTGATAACAATAGCTTTATTTGCATTCTGACCATTCAAACAACAATAGTGGTTGGAATGGGAAGTAATTTGTGTCTAACTGAATTACTACAACATAACAAATTCAGTTAAAAGTTTTTTTTTAATTGAAGCTATCAAATCTTTTCATTTGCAGGTCAGCCATATTGTATTTTGAGGTCAAGACTGGTCAATTAAATTAAATTCAGTTTAATTATATAGCACCAAGTCGCAACAGATGTCATCTCAGGGCACTGTACAGAAACATTCATATTTATAAAAACAAGTTAATAACAGTATTTATCTGAGGAGGAGACTGCTTTGAGTCTTAACTTGGTTGCAGACTCTCATCTTGAGCAAGCATATAGGCAACAGTGGAAAGGAAAAACTCCCTCATGAGGAAGAAACCTCCAGCAGAATCAGGCTCAGGACAAGAGGCCATCTGCATCAGAATCATAAACTTTCTTAGAGTTTGTATTCTCAGAGCCTCTAAGAATACAAACTCTAAGTTAGAGGATGTTCCAGTTATAATTTTCTATCTTGGAAGTTGGAACCCAAATATGGAAAACATCAACTTCATTAGAAATAAAACTTTTGCTTTTATTTACTTAAATCATTCTGCTTTTCTGTGGTTATCTTCTGAGGTTATCTTAAGCACACACACCACACACACACACACACACACACACACACACACATATATATATATATATATATATATATATATATATATATATATATACCTCTAAAGGTATATATATATTTACCTCTAAAATTCATTTGATTATTTGATTATATAAAATACATATTTATGCTGTGTTATATGCTTATTAAACCAGGATTACTGCGGAATGATGCAATCTACTACATTACCCAGAAGTCTCAGCGGCTCGACGGATACATTTTTGTAGATAAAGGATCGTGAATCAGTCTTAAATAATTTTGTTATTAGTTTTAAACGCTTTTGAAACAAATTTCAGTTAAATTAGTGTAATATTAATAATTTATATGAGGTTTAAGAACGTTTATCTGTGTATTAAACCTTCTGGCCAATCGTAGTCGCTCTTTGTTTCGACCTCGCAGCCAATCAGCGTCGTCGTTCTTAGAAGGGTGGAGGACTGCTGTTAGTTTGCGCCGCTGTTTTTATTGTTAAGGTTGTGTGGATTAGCACTCCAGCATCCAGCGTCTTACTGCAACAATTATTACAATATGGCTCGAAGATGAGTTAGAAGTGCACGGTGAGTTCCTGTTCTGCTCGGCTTCGTCCAACTAGCGAGCAGTTAGACGAAGTTATTTTGCTCCAATAAGTGCTTCGTTAGCTTTAAATAGGCCACTGGCTGCTTTTTGCTGATACTGTGAAAATCTGATGTGTGTGTGTGTTTCCTGCTGGCTAGCTACTCTGACCAGTTTAGACGTAGTTTATGACCTAACCGTGTCAAAATGTGTGTTTTAGCGGTTTCCGGTTCGTGAGGATTATCAACACCGCACTGCGGGGACGCACAGGGAGCTCACGGCCGGAGGGAGGACCATCTCCTCTTCAGGCACGAGACGAGGGAGGGGGGAGAATTTAAAGGGGACATTCTTCCCAGGACTTACACCACCGTGTTTACTTCCATTTCACTTCATGTCAGACCCATCTCCGAGCCTCTCCACTTTGGGATGACAGCTGCAGTTTCCAGGAGTGAAAGTTGATCAGTCACAGAAGAAAACATGAAGGAAGGGTGAACTATGAGGCTGCACCAACACTGATCCCCACTTGCTTCCTAAGAAATCCCGTCTGCCACTAGACTGACAGATTTGGTGATGGCGAACTCCGTGGCCCTGGTGGTACAAGCAGAACTCTTACCCACCCAGTCCACTAACTCCCTCTCCTCTTACCCACCCCATCTTGGGTCAGGAGAGGATGGTGAGGAGGACGTGGAGAGAGGAGAGCTGGTGGAGGAAGACAAGGGGGCAGTGGACGGTGGAGAGGACGTGGTACTGGACATGGTGACGTCGTCTGCGTCAGAATCGGCTCCTCAGTCGGAGCAGTCAGAACACCCCTTTCAGTGTCTGGATTGTGGGAAGAGCTTCAGGTGGTCGTCCAGGCTGACTCACCACCAGAGGAGCCACAACAACGAGAGACCGTACCGCTGCAACCTCTGCCCCAAGGCCTTCAAAGGCTCCTCTGCTCTGCTCTACCACCAACGGTACACCTATGTGAAAACGCTCTCCTATGGCACTGATCTGAATGGTTAACATAGCTTATGCTCGAAACATCGCTTGGGGGGGAAAACCGTCAGATTCTAAACTTGTATCAACTCTCAAACAGGGTAAACATGTAAATTAGAATTGACATGGTGCGAACGGTAAGATCACTCTGCCCATGCAGAAACGTAACCCAGGGTGAGCTAACCTTTGACAAACCAACAAAAAAGGTAGTGAAGCTCACAGTTACCTGAGGTATTTAGTGAGGCATTTCTGCCTTATCAGCCAACATTAAGGCAAAGAAGACAGGAAAAAAAGTCAAATATATAAGATACTAATACAGTAGTCCCTCGTTTATAATAATAATAATAATAAATAAAGTGCTATGTGTTGTCATCATTGTATGTTCCCATACAAAGACAAAATTGGTTCTCTGCCTTTAACCCATTGCACCTGGGATACACCCAGGTGGAGTAGTGGGCAACTATGTAAGCGCCGGGGGAGCAATTCGGGATTGGATGTCCTGCTCGGAGACGTCGAACCCAGGACCTTTGGGTCCCGAGTTGGCTGCCCCTACACCATCTCGGCCCCCTTATCGCGGGGGATCCGTACCCTGAACACCCACGATAAGTGAAAAACAGCCAAGTAGGGATATTAGTACAAGTAGTAGTTTATTTTAGTGTGCGTATATATATATATATATATATATATAAAGGTGTTTTAAACCCTTCCCACACACTTGCAATATTCAAAATAATGTTTCTCAACTCTAAACATTCTAAAAGAGCACAGAATGTCATGATTTCAGCCCCTCCTCCGCTGCTCTCAGCCACCTACAAGTGTTCGAGGCCATGCCCACTTCTCTCTACACAGACTACAGCTGATCAGCTGCAGCAGGAAGATTATTCTGCAGTGTGGCCTGCAGCAGGTGCTACATAATTTTAAATAATTTATTTTTCAATAAGAAGTCCATGCCGATCGTGTGGCTCATCCATCAATCAGCCAATTGTGTGTCATCTCCAATCTTATTTTGAAAAACTGCGATAGAGCGAGTCCGTGATAGAGCGAGTCCGCGATAGAGCGAGCGACTACTGTAATTTCAAATAGTTTCTGCAGCAGATGTTTTCATGCCACAGAGCAACACAGGGCAAGAATTTACTGTGAAATTCAGTATGTGCTAAGAGTGTAAACGTGACATTACACAGCCTATTAAACACTTTGTACAAAATCAGTTTAGTTTTATTAATAATAATAATGTCATCACTGTATGTTTCCATACTATGGCGAAATTAGTCTCTGCATTTAAGCCATCCACCACCAGGTGGTGCAGTGGGCAGCTATTTTGGGGATGAGGTGTGCTGCCCAGAGACGCCACGTGATATGCAGTGACTGGGGATCGAACCTGGGACTTTCGGGTCCCAAGCCGGCTGCCCTGCCTCTACACCATCACGGCTCCCAACAAAGACTAAACTTATGCACCCAGAAGTTGCAACATATATCTACATTTAAAACACAAAACGAAGAACAACTAGCTTCAAGCATTAACCTTTAATTTAACCATTAATCATGCAATGCAATTATGACCATAAATTTCATTCATTCAACCTTTATTTAGGCAGATAAGTCACATTGAGCCTAGAAGACTCGTTTACAAGTGAGATCTGTTTGGACAGACAAAAAGTAGTGAAACTGGACACGTAGGAAGTGAAGACAAAAAAATTCCTATCAGACTTTTTCTTCTTGGCTGAAAAGAAAAACTCTAATATTAAAAAACCCTCGCACAACAAGCACATAGTGACGTAGACATTCCGCAGAGGGGGTGAGACGACGAGAGCGGTGAGCAATGTCCATGGATGCTCTCGAGGACACTGTAAGAGTTCTGATAAGGATGGAATAATCAGCCAGTTTCCTCCAGTGAGATCCGTAAACATTCTCGAGGGATGTCGGGGAATGGCCAAGGATAACGCCTTTGGGAATTCAAGAGTCCTGAAATGATGACACAATGTTTATTCAGCTGGTTTCCTCTTGTTGATCAGTTGGAAATTCCTCGGGGGGTGGGGGTGAGCGTCAGATTACATGTTCTCCAGGTGAATTCAGATAAGATGGCCTATAAGGCCAGCCAGGGGAGCTAAATTCAGATAAACACACAGTTGTTTTGGGGACAGGCAGAACTTAATGACATCTTCCTTCAGTCTGTGTTGGTCCAAACGGTTCCGAAATGTCCAAATTACATGGCCAAACCAATGGAACATGCCTGAGTAAAATCCCCGAGATCTGATCCATTCTGCCCAAAGCATTTGAGTCTGGGTACTTGAAGCAGGAACCAAGCCATCATAAAGGCAAGCAGCGTGATCGGGTCAAAATTTGCAGCCACCAACTTCCTTGATTGATAAAACCAGCAACCAGCTGAATCCAAAAATCAGGAACCAGTTATCGTAAATCCAATTAAATATGCATCCTTAAAATCCACAAATGGCAGCAGAGATAGACACATCATCAAGTCTTCAAGTCGATGAGATATCCAGCTGCGTGTGTGCCAGCAGGACAAATCGGCTCGCCTAAAGTCTGTCTTCTCTTCGAAGAAATGTTGTAAAATTGTGTTGAGGGACAAATTGATCAAAACAAGTCCATAATTATGGTTTGGAAGATGCAAGAGAGGCTCAGAAGCAGTTTCACAGACAGAGCAGCAAAGCAAAGTGGAGAGGGAGAGGAGGGCAAAAGCGTCCGACCTCGGCAAGAGCAAGTGGTGACGTAGAAATGGAAGATTTACCTGCAGTTACCTTCGTACAGAAGAACATGGTACTCCCTGTTTATCACCGTTGTATTCAGCTGATCATGAGGTCGGCCACCGGCCTTTATCTATCTTTTACATTTTTCCTATAAACTGTATTCCACCCTCTAAACCAAATATGTCCAACTCAAATCTCAAACTTAAATGTGTTTAGATACAGCTGTTGTGTTTCTTATGGTTGTTTGGCTGTGGTGGCCATCTTGAATAGGGTTGGCTCCAGAAATTAGTCAATTGTAGATGTGCATCTAATGATAACTTTCTGATTTATGTTCAAATCTGGTCACTGGTTTGAGTTATTTTGCTAACACTACAGTTAACTGAACATGCACAAAGGTACAAGCAATTTTATTATCACTGTTTTCCCTTCAGCAGTGGACTCTTATGTTTCAGGAAAACAGTGTGAAATTCATAACAGTCGTTATGAAGAACAGAAGTTCACATTAATGTTTTTTTTTTTAAAGCAATTTCTGTTTAAATGTTTTATTTTGTGTTTAAAATAATTGTAAGTAAAGATTTATATTTTATTCCTAAATGGCTAGTTTATTTTTGCAGGTCACACTCAGGAGAAAAGCCGTATAAATGCCAAGACTGTGGCAAAGCCTTCAAACGCTCATCTCTCCTCCAGGTGAGAAATCCAATAAAGGCTTCGTTTTTTTAAAGGGAGGTGTTTAACCATTTCCGTCTGTCCTCAGGTCCATCAGAGTGTTCACACTGGAGTCCGTACTTTCTTGTGCCCCTATTGCCCCCTGACCTTCAAATGGAGTTCTCACTACCAGTACCACCTGCGTCAGCACACTGGAGAGTGCCCGTACCCCTGTGACACTTGCCCAAAGGCTTTCAAGAACTCGAGCAGTCTGAGGCGACACAAGAATGTCCACCTTGGCCTCAAGCCTTACACGTGCTCGGTGTGCAACAAGTCGTTCACTCAGTCGACAAACCTGAGGCAGCACATGAGGATACACACAGGTGAGAGGCCGTACGTCTGCAGCGAATGTGGACGGAGCTTCACGCATTCATCGAACCTGGCGCTGCACAAGAACTCGCACGCCAACCTTAATGCAGGAGCCAAGGAGGGCAAGAGGGGGGAGGATGGACGGAAGAGGAATGAGGTACCGGTAGTTGAAGTGGTGGTTGGGACAGAGGAAGTGACATCATCGATGTTGACAGACATGGTGGAGTTTGTGAGCCAGGAGGGCACAGATGGAGTTGGCATGGGGATGGAAGAAGTGTTTCTTTCAACCACTTCCTCTGGTCAGACTCCAGGTCTTCTCCCCCAGCTCACTCTCACTCCCTCTGAGGGGGATGTGTGCGCATCTCGGGCCATCGGGACCGAGGTTCACCTGAGCACTGACACCGGGGCCAGTGTGCTGCTGTACAGCTGTGGCAGCTGCAGCCACACTTTTGGCTCACGGACTGAGCTGGAGGAGCACCAGGCCATTCATATGGCTCCAGAGGAGCATGGAGCCAGTGGAGAGGCAATACAAGGGGAAGAGATGGAAGTTGGGGATGGGCTTGTGGGAGCTGGACACCTGCTGGCTGACTTTGAGGAGGTGGTGGAGACTACCACTGTGGCTGAAGGCGGACACACAGCCGAGGTGATCTTCGGTTTGACAGAAGGTGCAGATGGCAGCAATGCTGTAAGTAGGAAATGAACCATTCCACATGCTTTAATAAAACACCAACATCCTAAGTTCAGCACTTCATGTATGAGTAAGACATTTAATTAATTGGGAAATTCATCTTCTGACGAGCTTTCAAACCACTGTGCCCACTTTTATTAAGCGTGACAGAGATTTGCAATCATAGCTTTCTTTCGGTTGCTCCCTTCTTCAGGGGTGGCCACAGCAAGCAAACTCGCTGTACAGTAGTCCCTCGTTTATTGCGGGGGTTACATTTTGGACCCCCCGGCAATAAGTGAAAAACCGCAAAGTAGGAATGCTATAACTGTTCAGTCGGGTCATCTGGACGGTTTCTTCCAGAAACCGACCTGACTGAACATTGTTGGATTTTGTACCTGGATTATTGAGCGTGGACTTTGGTGTGGGAATGCTATATTTGTTTTAGTATTTATATATATTTTAAGGCTTTATAAACTAGGGGTGCACAGATAAATCAGCCGGCTGATTTATTGGCCCCGATTTCCTTAATTTTGGGCCATCGGCCGATACTTGCATGAGAAAACGATTTTATCGATTTTTTTTTTTTTTTTGTAGTTTTAACAATTGTCTGAACTTTACTTATATTTCAGAGCACTACATGGCCAGTTAAAACAAGTTTATATTGTTTCTAGGATATTGTTCAAGAGTATGGTTTTCAATAAAATAAGATTGGAAAATTGAAGGTGCATTGTGACCTTATAAGTCAAAGTGAAAGTTTCTTTATTTGTCATACGCACACATGTACATGTGGTGGGACGAAATTGTGTACACAGGGTTCCAGTTACATCCAACAAAAGTATAAAATGTAAAATAAAAACAGTAATAAGATCTAAGATATGAACTAAGAAAAACATTAAACTAAAAATACTAAATAACACCTGATAACCTAATAACACCAGACAATGTCGCTTATCAAACTAAATCGGAATCGGCCAGAAAACTGCAATCGGTGCACCTCTATTATAAACCCTTCCCACACTCTTGCAATATTCTAAAATTTTAACCTACATAATTTTAATACCATACGTATATGTACTGTACAGTACTGAAATATTTTACTCACCTGCTCTGCAGAACAGCAGCTCGGTTCCGGTCGGTCGGGCTCGGTTCTGGCTCTGCAGACCTACCCTGCAGCGACGAAGCCCACAATGCTCTAAACTGTTAAACCTACATCATTTTAACAACATACGTATATGTACTGCACAGTAGCTATGTACTACAAACAAAACCACACAATGGTCTCGATTGAGTCCAAATCCGGATGAAAAAAGTCCTGGTGAGCGCCGGAGAAAACACTGGACCTCCAAGCAACCCTGCCAGAGAGGCTCCCTGGGCTGGTAAGCAGCACTCAGATTGACTGATGATGCTGGAAGTCCAGTCCTGGTCCAATTCCCTGTCGGTTCCGTACGGCTCTCTGCATCCACTGAGCGCCAAATTCACTATGAATAAGGACTGAATTTTTTCCGATCGGATCAAAACTTTCCCTCCATTCCAGCAGAAGGCAACAGCTGGAAGCACTTGGGAATTCTGGGTAGTGCACTGTTGGTTTTTGGGTAATGTAGTCCTTTTGACTGGCAATACAGTGTAGGCTTATTGAGAGAAAACTACAAAATGACGGCGCATGCCCAAGTTTTTTTTTTTTTAACTTTTTGCTGTATCCCGTACTGCCCCAATCACGTGAGTAATATTAAAAATGACAATTGTGTGATGTGTACAATCTTACTTTGACAAACCACAAAAGAGCAAGTCCGCAAAAGTCAAACCGTGAAGTATCGAGGGACCCTTCCTGATGCAACCACCAATCACCACGCTACCCCTCTGTGTGGAGCAGAGGGCTGCCACCTAAGGCCCCTGGGGAACAGCTGGGGGGTTAAGGGCCCAAAGTGAGGCAAATGAAGGTGGAGGCAGGTGTGGATGCTTCACCCTTCCTACGTAAATTTTTGATGTAATGGCCGAGAGGATTAGAACCGGCAACCTCTGTACCATAGGTTCACCTTTTCTAACCTCTGTGCCACCACTCCACCTGATTGATGCTGAGTGATTAATTGTAATCAGTAAAATTATAACTGCAAAAAAAATCCTTTTTCCAGTTGGATATGTTGTAGTTCATAGTCCTGTGCAAACACTTTATCCACCTCCACCCTCCCCCACTGGTGTTGATCCAGTGTTTTTCTTCACATTTTGTCTTATTTCATTTCAAGCCAAAGGTTTTCATGTTTAAAATATGTTACTTTCTTTTGGTTCCTCCGCAGAATGTGTGCACCACCCAGGCCCAGTTTGACCTGCTGCAGCGCTTCACAGAGGTGACTCAGAGCTCTGAGCCTGTTCAGCCAGAGGCCAGAACCACATGGGCAGGGCTGTCATGTGGCTACTGCAGTAAGAGCTTCAAGACCAGCGGAGGCCTCAATAGACACGTGTCACTGGTGAGAACTACTGGACTTCATATCAAAAGCCAGGACTCACAGTTTCTATGAACGTTGTCTCTTTTTGTTTCCCCAGATGCACTCTCTGTCATCACAGTGCCGCTCCCAGTTCAGCTGCTCCGCTTGCGACCGCTCTTTCCCTCTTCTCTCGTCACTCCTCACCCACCAACACTCCCACACCCCGGAGCAGCGCCTCCTGGCCGAGGCGGAGGCTGAAATAGTGTGTCCTCCATCCCTGTCCCTGTCTCTCCCCTTGCCGTCCTCTCCCGGCCAGGCCGACAAGCAACAGGAGGGCCAGAGAGAGATCCACATCGACATCATAGCTGTTTGCGAGGAACAAGAGGAGCACCAGCCTAAACTGACCAGAGCTCAAAAAAAGGCGGGGACCAGCAAGAGCATTCCTGCTGGAGGTAAATATCATCAGGAGGTAAAATGAAGCCTGTCTCACAACAGTCTGAATGCATCAGTGCTGCGTTGCTGAGAATGCTCCACCACTGAAGCTGTAGGATGTGCTGCACGGAAACATCTGGATTAACCACAGATGTTCAGTTTTTTGTAACACGGAGAAAAAAAAGAAAGGGAACTGCCTCTATGATTATAGAGGATTAAATCAAAGCTAAATTTATTTGTTTCATTTGGCAAATTTTGCAAGTTGACAATCTGATGGTGTTTAATTAATTTGGATTGTTCATCCGTCCATTATCTGCCGCTTGTTCTGGAGTCGAGTCACGGGGCAGCAGCTTGAGCAGGGAAGCCCAAACATTTCTTTCCCCAGCCACCTCTTCCAGGAGGATTCCAAGGTGTTCCCAGGCCAGCTGAAAGACAGTCTGTCCTGCGTGTCCCGGGTCTTCCCTGGGGTCTACTACCATTTGGATATGCCTAGAAAATCTCCCTAGGGAGGCTTATGGGGGTATCCCTACCAGGTGCCTAAACCACCTTAACTGGTTCCCATCGATGTCGAGGAGAAGTGGCTCTACCCCAAGTTTCTCCCAGATAACTGAACTTCTCACCCATCTATGAGTGAGCCCAGCTACCCTGCAGAGCAAACCTTTCAACCACCTGTATCTGAGATTTCATTCTTCTGGTCACTACTCAGTGTTTGTGACCATATGTGAGTGTAGGAATGTAGATGGCTGGTAAAGAGAGAGCTTATCCTCGCAGGTGAACTCCCTCTTCACCACAACGGACCAGCACAGATGGACCCAATACTGCAGAAACTGTACTGGTCCATTTGTTGATCTCATGCTCCATTGTTCCTTCACTGTGAACAAAACTTTGAAATGTTTAAACTCCTCCACTTGAAGCAGCATCTCATTTCTAACACAACAAAATGGATCATATTATTGGACTGGATTGACTGAGACTGTATAAAGAACTGTTTCCTTTCTCCATTTAGTGTCGAGATCCAGAGAGGATTATTTTGGTCACTTAGCACTAAATTAATAGAATGAACTGAAATTCAGTTCTTACAAACTAAAAACATGTTATGTAAAACAACACCTACAGCAATTATCTGTCCTTTAGAGCAGGGGTTCTCAAACTTTTTGGGTTCAGGGACCCCCTCATAACCCTCATGTTTATTAAATAATTGTCTTCAATTTGTCTCTTTAATGCAATGGAAATATTTATGTAACATAAATACTTGAAATCTGTTCTTTAATAGTGTTAATACAATTTTTATACTTTTAAACATTTAAACATGGGGTATTTTTCATTCAAGACACACTTAATTAACAATTTTTTTAATTTCAGCTTCCAAAAATTACAGTTTTGAGAAAATGAACAGCATCAAAATCCTTGTTAAAACTTGCCTATTCACTTATAAATGTATCACCACTTCTTCAAATTATTACAGAAAACTCTTTACATAAAACTGAGAGAACCCCTGCTTTAGAGTAAAGAATTCATTATTAGTAATCAGAGATCTTAAACTGTTAAAGTGATTTTCCTTTTTTCCTCCCTTTTTATTTACATCATATTACACTTTGTGTGCACTTTATAATTGTGCACAGAGAGACCGTATCGTTGTTCAGAATGTGGAAAAGCCTTCAAAGGCTCCTCTGGGCTGAAGTACCACATGAGGGATCACACTGGAGAAAGACCTTACCGCTGCACCGAGTGTGGAAAGAGCTTCAAGAGGTCCTCACTGCTCTCCATTCATCAGCGGGTGGGTCTCTTCGTTTTTAGTTAAGGTGTCGTGAGGACTTTTGCGTTGAAGTTCTTACACAACGCTTCAGCTGAAACAGCCCTTGTATAAGATTTATTGATTTATACCAGTTATTCTTATACTGACTGACACTCTTCTTGCATTAAATTTATAATGGAAAACAAAGGAAATTTTTTTAGGATTTTTACATGATGGGAAAAATAATATTAGCATCTATTTTTAGGTGGTTGTGTTGGTGAGAGCTGTTGTCATTGTGTCAAGAAATTTGTTCAGATTTGGTAGTCCATCTTTAACTGGCACTTTAAAAGATACTAGATCTTGTAGAAGAAATGTAATTGTTTTAACAGTAAACAATAAGTAAAAATTGCAATTACTGAAACCACTATGTGTAACTTGAACTCAGCCTTCTGTCATATCCTTTCAGCAACTGCAGCACGTATGAAATTCAGGGTTGCTGCCTAAAGTATCTGACAAAGTCTTTCTGACAAAAAAAAATGAATATCAAGAAATCAAGCAGTATTTGGTATTTACAGTAACGACTATTTGGTGGTGAAATGTTATAATTTTAACAGCTTTGCAGCTAAGTTTGAAGTTTAATTTATTAAAAACAATTTCACATATTATCATCTTACCGTTCCCCAGGTACATACGGGAGTCCGAGCGTTCCAGTGTCCTCACTGCCCTCTTACATTCAAATGGAGCTCTCACTACCAGTACCACCTGCGGCAGCACACAGGTGAGAGGCCTTACGTGTGCAAAGAGTGCGGCAAGTCTTTCAAGAACACCAGCTGCCTGCGGAGGCACAGTCAGATGCATTCGGGGCTGCGGCCTCATACGTGCTCCATCTGCTGCAAATCTTTCTCCCAGACGTCAAACCTCAAGCAGGTCAGTGCCGTCTCGCAAATATTGTCATTCAAATTGACATCTGATCTTAGTTTTTGTTTTCTCAATTCTTCCTCTCTGTCTTATTTCTTTGAGTGCAGCATGAGCGTACCCATTCGGGAGAGAGACCTTTCCACTGCACACACTGCAGTAAAAGTTTTACACACTCCTCCAACCTTCAGCTTCACCTTCGTACACACTCTTCACGCAAAGACTTCAAATGCCCGTACTGCTCTAAGGAGTTTGTCATACACTCGTACTTGCAGAGACATATCCGTACCCACGGCAGTGGTGTTTCCCTTCCTGGCACAGGTGGTGGGAGTAAAGACGGTGTAGCAGTGAGAGCCAGTTTGGGAGGAGTAACCACCACCACAACCCTGTTCAATCCCATCACCCTGGAAGCCTCAGGAAAGAACGGCAGTCTGATTGTGTCCCAGCCAGCTCTTAATATTCCCCCCAACACCTCCCAGAACTACTTTATGATTCAGACAGCCAACGGCTTGCAGCTTATTCCTCTGTCATCCCCTGCACCCGTTCCTCCACCGCCACCTCCTCCATCCCCGTCGCAGAGCTTCCTCCTCTTTCAGTGTCCCTCCAATAACGGCGGTCAGTCCAGGTTAATTCTGCTCCCCACAGCAAACGCTCCTCCGGCAGCTCCAGATCTTCAGCCTCTTCCTGTACTTCAGACTGTTCAGGCATTCCAGCCCGTTCTCAACCAAACACAGACTCAGATGGCACAGTTTTCAGCTGTTTCCCAGCAACAACAGCCCACCAAGATCATAATCACTAACACCGCGCACACTCCAGCCGCCAAACCGACACACAGCATCCCACCAAACTCCATGCTGACCAGACCCATATTAGGGAGAAGCACACGAACAGCTCGGGGCCGACGGGGGCGCAAACCGAAAGCTGCTTTTCAGAAATCCTCACCAGACAGTCGGACTGCAGGTGGTGGAGCTGTTCCAGTAACAAACGGCAGTGCTGTTGACACATCATCACTGGGATCTCCATCCGCTGACTCTCAGCTTCCCAACGTATCAGCGACTGAAATCGGAGAGACGACGTCACTCGTGTTGCAGATCGACAAAGGTGATCAAGACAAAGACGAGAAAGGGGACGATTTGAGAAGGATGGTGTCACTTCTGCATGAGTGGGACGAAAGTAAGCAGGAGGGGAGACAGCCAGGGATGAAGGGCAACCAGGGCAAGTCGTATGTCTTTCATTTCCACACTGCGGCACAAGACAGTGCTTCATCCACAGCTTCCTTCAACCAAGGGCAGGACAACAGCGTGGAGCTCTCCTGCACACCCACCCAAGCTTTTGTACCACTCGATAGACAGGAAGTGGTGTTTGATCTCGGTGGGGCAACCAAGATGGAGCAAGAAGCCGAGGGGGGTATGCAGATGATAGCTCTGATCGAAGGCGAAGGAGAAATGTTGGCAGAAGAGGGGGCAAGGTGCAATACTGCAAACAATGCCGTTTCTGAGGATGTGGGAGACATGGAACGTATATTTCAGCTGCAAAACGGAGATGAAATCGTAATAATTGAGGTCAGCACCAGCGGACTACGGGAAGGAAGAATGGATAGAGGAGCCGAGGGGGAGATGTCTCCAAGAAGTGATGAGAAACAGGAAACCATAACGTTAGACGCAAAGGACAACTCTGTCAAAGAACACAACTCTGTAAACGGCTCAGAGGTGCAATTATCAACTGAAGCCACTAGGAAAAGTGACTATGTCTGACTCTGGCGAGGCGGGGTTCACAAAGTAGGAACTGTTAGTGGGGAAGTGAAGGTCTCGCTTTGTGGGCTGTTTGGTAGCACTTTATTCAGTTAAGTTCTCCAGGACCAGGACCTGAACATAATCATGCAGTTTGACAAACATTGAGCTGTAACGCAATGGTGCCACAACTAGAAATGTTATACATTCAAATAGGCTGAAAATGGACCTCAGAATATTCCTAATGATTAACTTATACTGTCTTTGGCAGTTTGTTTTAGTAAATATGATTGTAAATAAAAAATGTTGTACATGCCCCACTTTTGTCACAGTATTGATAGCAAACGGTGATGACTTATTAATAAATTGGTTAAAATGTTTGATTGTTTGACTTCCTTGACAACAAAAAAGAGACAAGTTTACTGCCAGTGCTACAGTTTTCGGTGAATGACGTTAAATTAGGAAGCAATAAATTATACATCTCACCTGAAGTTGCTGGCAGACAGCCAAACACACAAGCCAATCAAATAAAATGTGCAGATTTATGTAGATCTATAACTATAGCAGTGTTCTCAACTGCTGTTAGGTGTCTGGACTGGATTGGACCGACTCCTAACAGGTCAGTGGTCAGGCTGCTGGAAATCAATCAACACAGGGTGCACAGTGGTCCCTCTTTTATCGCGGGTATTTGGGACCACGTCCACCCGCAATAAGTAAAAAAACTGCAAAGTAGGGATACAGTAGTTCAAGTTCAGTAAACTTTGTCATGACGTGCCAGGCTGCAAGTACACTCCTGTTAATCCCTATCTCCTTAAATTATTTAAATACTGTAATATTTTAAATAAAAAATCCATGCAGCATGGATTGTTTATTTAAAATATTACAGTACAGTATTTTAGTATATAGAGATATATAGATAAGTTTAAAAAAAAACTTTTCACACTCTGGCAATATTCTAAACAATGTTTCTAAACTCTAAACACTAAAAGAGCACAGAATGTCATGATTTGAGCTCTGCCTCACTGAATTCAGCCACCTGCAAGCGGTCTTGGCCACGCCCACTTCCCACTCTGCATGGCGCAGCAGCAGAGGCCGGGATCTACTGGCAGCTACCAAACCCAAGCTTAACCAGAAATCACCCTAGGAGCCTGTGTAATAAATAACCTCGCCCATACCCGTTAGCCTAAAGTCGTATGACAAATACATTTTGTTATAACGCAGTTAAGTCTTGAAATAACACATTTTTATTAATAAGTGGTCAAAAGGAAGCGTATTCATGGCCGTATGGTATGTCCTGGTTTGGTCGTGCGGAGCGGAATGTGTTTACGCAAATGGCGTAAACTGACACTGGGTATCTATGCTGGGTATGACGTAATCCGAAACGGAAAGGCGTAAACGTGTTATTCACAATTACGCACTTAACGCAAGCGGCGACATTTGTGATCGTTTGATGATGTCCACACGGACTGGACAAACAGAAACTCGTGTGTTAAAACAACAACAATACAATTCTCACGGCTGAGTACAATTTGAGCTTCTCCGTGCAGAAGGTAAGCAGAGCTGGGGGGCGGGTGGAAGCACATGGGATCAGAAGCCCCGAGCAGTTCACTGCAACCATAAATGGTTTGGAGCCATGTCATTTAGCTCACAGCGGCACCTTTGATGAAAGCTGCGAAACGCTCAAATTAAAACTAAATCTGTGGTCATTGTAACAAATGGTGCGTTCTGCTAATCCCTTGTTTTTGAATTTGCAGTGAAATCTGGACTACCAGTAAGTTCATTGCATTTTGCGCATTCACACTGCAATTACATGGATTCATTTACGGTCCATGTCTCGATAATATTGTTACGTTCTAACCAATTTGCCAGTGAGGAATGGTGATTTAGATGTAGGAAAAAAAACACACTATCCTTTAAAATGTGTTTCAGACTCTTGTTTACACTGTGTAGATGTTCAGCCCACCCAGTGTGGAGAAACGGGTGCAGTAGGTCTGCTGCTGGAGCCTAAACATGGTGAGGTTGGAGCTGGACCAGGTGCTGGTGAAGAGGATGAAGGAGGATGACATTGAAGTGGTCAAAGCCCTCGTCAAGGTTTGTCAAACACTTTCTGTTAAATGTTGACGCTCAAGCCCAGGCTGATTAAAATCGGCATCTTTTTTCCCAGGAAGGCTGTGAGGGCACAGAGAACCGTCTGATTCTCCACATCCTCACTCGTCCGCTTTGCCTTTTCATCCTGGCCATTTTCTCCTCGGTGCTGCGCTGCCTCGTCCACTCCTTCATCCTGGCGCTTGCTATTCCCGTCTTCCTGCTCATTGTGTTTCTCAAGATAACCATGCCACGGTCAACAGGGGTTCTGGGCAGCAGCCTCCCCTACTGGGATTACGTGGGCAGCAGCTTCAGAGGGCTGCAGGACGAGACACTGCAGAATCCTTATTGTCGGACCGGTGGAAAGGCACTTGGGACTAAAAAGGTTTGAAAACAATCTGATTTTACTCCGCTTTATTTTGCAACAGTTGCAGATAATTAATGCAGATTATTTCTTGTTATTGTTGCTGTTTAGCAAAGACGGAGAACTGGATCCAAAGAGAAGGAAGTGTCATCAGAGGAGGTCACCGCGGAGAGGGAGCAGGCAGCAGGTCAGGTGTGGGTGGCGGACTGCGAGGGGGAGATCGTGGGCTGCATCTTCCGGGAGAGTGAGACGCGACCAGGCGTGAGACGGATCTGCAGGCTGGTGACGGGCTGCTGGTACCGCAGGGAGGGCCTCGGCCGACTGCTGGTCCAGAGTTTGGAGCAGAAAGAGAGGGAGACGGGCACCCACAGGGTGTACGCACACATCCCCTACCCATCCAAAGTGGGGGAAACCTTCTTTAGGAAAGTGGGCTATCAGCAGCTGGAGGAAGGGACTGATGAAGAAGACGAAGATGAGCTGAGGAAGGAGACTCCAGAGAGAGGATTCCTGGGATACCCTCTCACTAAGGTTTTTTACAAAGACTTGTAACGGGGTGATACTCGGGCAGGTCAAACAGAAGGTAAATGGACTACTTGTATAGCACCTTTCCATCTAATCAAGATGCTCAAAGGGTTTTACAACACAACCTGTGCCCTCATTAACCTCCACACGCACATGCATACAGCACATCTACAATCATCTCTATACATCTCTACAAAACTAATCTGAATCTGTAGAGACTAATCAGTGGTGACGTACAGTAAATGCATACATTAAATACATTTTGAATGTTTCATTCTATTCAATAACACTTTATTAATCCCGAAGGGAAATTAATTAGTTCATGTTTGGGTATTTGTTAATGTTTATTTCTGAAACTATATTATTTGAATATTTATTTACTTGAAGTTTTTTTTTTCATTAAAAATACCATGTTTGTTTTAATAAAACTATTTCTTTTTTTTATTTATTGGTTCAGAAATGACACTACGATGCCTCAGGTGTGCTGTACTTAAGTATGTGTGATAAATAAATTATTTATATAAAACGTGTTTTAAACTGTGTCTATGCGATGAAACGTGTCTGAAACCATACAGATGTGTAGGTGTTTGTACAGTTACTGTATAGGAAGTATGTGTGGTTGATGTGAATGTGCAGAAGTGATTTTGGCGCTCCTCGCCCGTCGCGGCTCACCGTCAGTCTGCGGGTCTGAGTGTGCAGAAACAATGTGTGTTGCCTTTTGTGGTCTGTCAAAGCTTAGAGACGGTCGATAATGTGCTAGCTTTGTTCTCTTTTTACTGTAATGTATTTCATGAAACATTTTATATAAACTTTCAAAAAGTAGTCATTTAATGTACACAACTCCAAATAGTTATAAGTCCATTTTACCTTGAAGTGAAATGTGTGAATCAGAGCATTACATCTTGCACCATCGCATGAGATCACGCAGATTTTCAAGTTAGACCAAAACGGCTACAACTCTCCCTTCTCATCATAAGCAGGGGCGCTACCAAGAGGAGGCCAGCTGGGGCAATGGGCACCTCTAAAAAGTTGTTGCCCCTCCCCCTGACCAGACAGTTTTATCCTCTTGAGTCCCGAGCTTTAACGCTTGGTGTGAATTTTTTGATTTCCCCGAGATATTTAGGATTAACAACCTCATAAAACATGACAACATTGTTTTTGAGCAATTAGGAGTTAAAAACATCTATTTTATTTAAAAAAAAACAAAAAAAAAAAACATAAAACTTAAAATAGTACCCCTATCAGTTTCAAACATCAGAATAAAGGCACGCTGTATGTATAACATTTTTTATAAATATAAATTTAGAAGCGGTATTGAGGTCACCACTTGAGTAAGTAGTCGGTGCTTTTCTAATAAAAATCAACTGTAAATAAAAAAATTTTAAAAATCAAGTTTAAAGTAGATCTGTAGATTAGAAGCTGATTCTTGACTCATAATGCTGTATTTTAATCTATATGTGACAACATCAATCTGCTGAAACTGTTCTGGCTTTTGGTTTTGGTGCCTCCCCAGGATTTTCAGTGGCCCCCACACGGCCACCCCATTTAAGCATTTCTGACGGCGCCCACTGATCCTAAGATGACCTGCAACTTCTACTTGAAAGGCAGCGAGAGATTTGCTTTCTTCCAGTACAGGCTAGGCCTTTATTTTTTGCTGACTTTTCTCACTATAAACTGTTAGAAATTCTTTAATTTCAATAATATTCATGTTAAAGGGGCTACAACCTCTTAAATGTCATCAATTTTTGCACCATTGTTTTTAAAGCGACTCAGAGACATTATTTGCAACTTGCATGAAGAATCCTTGTACAGTATACGAAAGCCTCGCAGACTTAAAAAAACATGTTTCTGCTCTTAAATAACCACAGCAATTTAAAGATTTAATCCAAATCTCACTGTAATCTGGACGAATTGTTGACTTTGCGTTGTAATTGGTATGAAGGTGATAATGCAACACACAAAACATGCAGTATAAATAGATTTTCTGACTGAAGCGTTCATGTGGTTTGCAGGTGACAGGCACTTTAGAGGAGAGTGAAAACACACACAACCCCCACAGCCTGAGGCTAACCTTATTACGGGTAGCATCGATCTGCCGTAGACGCACACCACCGGATGTTTGTACAGTTCACGTGTGTGAGAAAGAGGTTCATCACAACTGTTGTGCGGAGACAACTGCAAAATCGTGCACGATACAGTGAAAATTATTAAAATGTAATTAAGCGGACAAAACTAAAACAGGAATGAATGCAATAAAGTAAAAAAAAAAACCCTCAATATTGGAGTTCACTGATTATTCTTACGAGAGCTGTATTTGCATTCAGCTGAAATATATGTGCCGAACTCCATTTGAATAATAGGATAAGATAAAACTTTATTGATCATGCAAGAAATTGTTGTGCCAGAGTTTCAATGCAAAGGAACATACACAAGATATAATGGTATCTATAGAAGACTTGGGCAACTTAAGGCCTGAGATCTTGGACAATCTCCATCAGGCCCCAATGTCCTTAGTTCCAAATTCAAAAAGCGTTCATTACAAAAACTTTGTTCCAAAGAAATCAACTTTTTTTTTTTTTTAATAGATTGATTAAAAAAAAAAAAAAAACCTGCAGACTTAAGGAAATTTAAATTAAACATCCTACGCAAAACTTTTTTTTTTAATAATTGTGTTACCAGGACTAGATTGAACCTTAAAGACTTAGAAACATAAATACATGTTTGTTTTGCATATTTCCACTAACATGTATAAAATGGGGCAGCACGGTGGCGCAACTGGTAGAGCTGCTGCCTCTCAGCGAGAAGGATCCCGGTCCAGGGGCCTTTCTTGGTGGAGTTTGCATGTTCTCTCTGTGCATGCGTAGGTTTTTTCTGGGTACTCCTGTTTCCTCCCACAGACCAAAAACATGCATGTTAGGCTGATTGGTAACTCTAAATTGTCCCTAGGTGTGAGTGAGAGACTGAACGGTTGTTTGTCTCTATGTGGCCCAGTGATGCTGTTCAGGGTGTCCCTCGCCCCTCGCACAATGATTGCTGGACATGGGCACCGGCGACCCCCATGACCCAAAATGGAAGAAGCGGGTAAAAGATAAATGATGGATGTATAACATGTTGTCACAAGAGGCAGTTTGCAGAATAAGATAAGATAGAACTTCATTGATCCCACAGGAAATTGTTGTGCCAGAGTTTCAGTACAAAGGAACATATACTAGGAATCGCAAGATATAAAAAAAATAACACAGAATTTAAAAAAATAACAGAGAATATAAAAAATATTTTAAAACATACCAACAATTATGTTCTAAACAGGTCAGGTGCAGACAGAAACAAAGAGTTTATTGTAATACAGGATTCATTTTATTGTTCTATATGCAGAAAGGGGGAGAAGTTGAAAAGTATGTCTTATATTCCTTGCGGATATCGGAAAGATGTTTTTATAAAGCACTCTAACTATGCTACAACAAGAAAAAGCCTGAAAAAGGTATGTGTCACACAGAAAATTTTCCAGTTCTCTACACGGCCTTTGGACTGATTTAAACGTCTTGATGTGGCCCTTCAGAAAAATATGCTGCCCACCTCTAATCTATAGTACAATAGTTTACAAGATTTTTTATTAACATTATTTAGACAGAACATCAGGCTGTTTCCTCATTATGGTCGAGCTGCAGACACCTGTAAGCTGAGCCTCTTCCCGCCCAAAATGCAGCTATTATTGTTGTCAGGAAACAGATGTGAGTTCACACACTGGAAAGAAGGTCTGTTTGTGACTGTGGTCTTATGTGTCTGCACGGTATGGCTGTGTGTGTGTGTGTGTGTGTGTGTGTGTGTGTGTGTGTGGGCGGTGGGTTTCGGAAAATGTGACTTGACATTTCTTACACTTTCTCTCCCTCTGACTTCAGGTTAAATGCACACACGTTAATGCAGGCAGTGCATGTGAGCGTTGATGTGTGACTGAGAGATGACCTTGGTCCGCTGAGGTGGAGACCAGAACGCTGGATGGGAAGTGGTTACGTACAGTCTGGCGTTTGATCAGCTCCTCCAAGTTGAAACAAGGCCCATTGCAGACAAGTTGAGCGCGCAGAGACACCAGCGCTGTGAGAGTAAGGCTCATATGAATCACTCGAAACGTCCGGGCACCACACAATCACTGGAGGAATTAAGAGAAATTTGTTCCAGATGATGTATAGCACATAGACTGTGTTAGTGACACGCTCGTACAGACGAGCTCCAAAAACAGCCACCCTGGGAAACGGTGAATTCCCCAAACCACAGAGTGCACAAGAGGGTGAGGGGAGTCATGGGAAAGCAGGATGCCTGCATGCAGTACCACCGAGACCAGACAGAGCTAAAGGAAACACGGAAACAAATCAAAGCCCCGCCTGATCTGGCACCGGCTCATGCCGACATCTGATGGTTCAAAGGCCTACGGGTCAGATTTACACACAAGCTGCGGTCGGTTGGCCGGCCGGCCGGTCCGGTTGACATGCAGGGTGAGGAAAGTCGACTGCAGCTCTGCTACCAGACCGACACAGTTTAGGGAAAACCCAGAAGTGTCTGGGAATGGCTGTGGCTCCACCGTATTTTGGGGGGCCCAGAGGACATGGGGGAGCCCAGCTAGGTGGAAATGTTTACTAACAGGAGGGATGAGTTGCAGAGACTAAATCAAGGTGAGGTGGTGTCCGAAAGCTTTCACTGCAAGTGATCTAGGAAGAGGATGTGAAGCCAGGGGTTGGATATGGAGGATTGTGTAAAATTCAAACTCCAAAACAACTCGAGTACCTGCCCATCAAACCATTCTTTGACATTTAGCCTCCCAGATTAGTCTTTAAAATCTATGTTGCATATGTACCCTTCAAATAAAACTCCTTTATTACAGCCCACCAAAGAATAGATTGAGGCAACATTTTAGATCTTTTGAAGTTGTCATATAGGAATGTTAGAAACAATATCTTACCTGCTGTAGAAAGCTCCTTAAACAACCTCAGTTTAGAGAAATAATACTTAATAGTGACCACACAAACAAGCTGATGACGGGGGTTTAAACAAACATTAATTTATAAATCTTACACTGCCATCAGATTCAGATTGTAGGCACTTAAATAGAATTATATAGCAGCAGCAGCAGCAGCTTGCTGTAGCACTTCCAGTGCAGCTTGAGACACAGTTCAGGCAAGAAAATCATAATATATCTGCTGGAATGACCATGTAATTGTTAGTTAGCAAAATTCAATTCAGTTTATTTATATAGCACCAAGTCACAACAGAAGTCGTCTCACACTGAACAGAAACATTCACATGCACAAAAATCAGATAATAACAATATTTATCTGAGGAGCAGATTGCTTCGAGTTTACATTTTGTCACAGTCTCCCGTCCTAAGCAAGCACAGATGCAACAGTGGAAAGGAAAAACTCCCTCATGAGGAAGAAACCTCCAGCAGAACCAGGCTCAGGACAAGAGGCCATCTGCTTCGACTGGCTGGAATTGAGAGGACAGGAAGGAGGAACAGATACACAATGGCAGGTCCAGGATGGAGGCAATCAGGTTTTCTCAAGGAGGAAAGACAAAAAGACAGAAAGGACATGTAAAGAAAGAATAATTACAAATACAAACTATTAATTTGTATGCATTTGAGATTTGAGACACACAGATTTTTAAAGTGGCTTTAAGAATCTGTTGGACTCCTGGCAAGGACCAATGCAGACATGTTCCTGTTTTTAGTTTTCTACGTTCGCCTTATAATCTAGCTGTTTTAGTTACTCTTTTTGCCATCTTATTTGTAAAAAAAAAAAAAAATCTGTATGCCTTTTTTATATTGTTGTCGCTGTTGTCCATTGTTGTCATTATTCTTTGTTGAAATCACGTCGCTCTTGTAAATGAGTCCTCGAGGCTCAATGGGATTGACCTGTCTAAATAAAGGTTGAATGAATTTGTGTTCATTTGATGAAATGAGGTCAATTTGTCCTCCAGTAGTCTCAGGTTATAGCAGCATAAGATAAGGAACAGGTCAGAAAACCAAGCCATCTAACTATAGGATTTAACAAAAAGGAAAGTCTTAAGACCAGTCTTAAAACTGGACAATGTGTCAGCCTCATGGACAGAAACTGGAAGTTGGTTCCACAAGAGAGGAGCCTGATAACTGAAAGATCTTCCTCCTGTTCTATGCTTGGAAACTCTAGGAACAGCAAGTAAACCTGCAGTCTGAGAGGGAAGTGCTTTGTGTGTAACGATAAGATCTCCAATATAAGATGGAGCTAGGTTGTTGAGAGCTTTGTAGGTTAGAAGTAAGATTTTGAATTCAATTCTGAATTTGACAGGGAGCCAATGGAGAGAAGCTAAAACTGGAGAGAGATGATCTCTCCCACTAACTCCAGTTAAGACTCCGGCTGCAGCGTTTTGGATCAACTGAAAACTTTTTAAAGAAGCATTTGGACACCCAGATAACAAACCATTGCAATAGTCCAGTCTAGATGTGATAAATGCATTAAGAAGTGGTGTAAAAGTTTTTAAAATGGTGTTTTGAGATTTGAATTGTTTTAAGACGGCAGCAATCCACTACGGTCACATTGGCACTGCTCAGATCAGCCGTTAGCTCATCAATCCAGCCCAAATTAAGCTAATTCTATAGTACAATGTGGACTGTTCATAACTTTTCAGAACTTCATTTAAAAAGGTCCTGAATTAACACTTTAAGAATATAGTTTTTTTTTTTTAAATAGCATCATTTTAACTTTTAGTTATTTATTTTTTGTTTTTAAAAAGCAGGAAAACAATTAAAACCACAATCGAACTCCTGATTGTGTTGAAGTAACGGCATCATCCTCTGATTCACGACCCCCCACCCCCACCCTTCAAACTGACTTTGAAAAATGTTTCTGTCCAATCAGAAGCTGCCTTTATTCACGCAGGATGTTTATGTTTAGAGGTATAGGTTCTCAGTTCCCTCCCTTTAACCCCCTCTAACACACACACACACACACACACACTTTCACTCTTTCTCATTTACCTCCATTTAATCCCCACGCCTGACGAGTGACGAAACACGTCTTTTGAAATGGTCACAAAGTTAGACAGGTGAGCAGCATTCTGTTGATTCGTGGAATCTTTTATCTTTGTTTGTCCTTCAGCTGCATATGCAAATTGTAGAGTTAAAAAAAGAATCAGAAAGTGATTTTTTTTATTTTTTATTATTTAGCTTTTACTAGGCTCCGATTCTATAATATAGTGCGGTCAAAGTTTCAGTATTAATAACTGCTGAAAAACTGTCTTGGTTTCGCTAAAAATGTGAAACTGAGACGGAGAAAAAGGGGTTTGTTAATGAATGTAAGAAGCCGCCTCACTGCCCAGTACTCAAGTTCAGTTAACCACAGACTTTACATGCATTTCTCATTGTAACTTGTCAGTTTAATCTAGTCTCTATTTGAACAATGTGAGCAGATGTTATTGTTGTTAAGATTAATAATTATGCCTAATGCCAGTTAATCTGAATTGAAAAATAATGCTGCCCTAAAAAAGTCAAATCTGAAAAGTATTCTGTTAGTATGCTGCATCATGCACAGTTTGAACACCACACACACACACACACACACATATGATAATATA
>NC_056502.1:15557396-15584794 GCF_014905685.2 Nematolebias whitei
ATATATATATATATATATATATATTTATTGTTTTCATTTGTTCTAGTGTGCTTCTGCCCAGAAAAAAGTTCATCTATCATTACAAGAACTTGCGCTGGGCCAGAGGCCGGTGTGAGACCTACCTGTGCTTTGTGATAAAAAGACGAGTGGGCCCAGACTCCCTGTCTTTTGACTTTGGACACCTCCGAAATCGTAATGGCTGTCATGTGGAGGTAAGAAATGTGGGGTAAGACAGAAGAAAACAAGATTTTGTCAGATGAAGTACAAAACAGCTGATTTGGATTATTTACAATTCCAAATCAGCACCCAAAAAGATGCATATTTACAATTTAAATAAAAAAGCATAAGAAACAAAAAAACAAGAACCCAGCTAGCTTAGCAAATGGCTTTGACTCGGTCATTTTCAGAGACATTGAGCTCCAGTTTGATGTGGTAGTAGCTGAGTGCAATCCCTGACACATACCGTACTTGTGTGCTAGCAGATACAAAGTTCTCTGTTTATAATTTCAGGTGGCCACAGCTTTTATTTAGTCCAAAACTATTAATTTTTTTTTACATCTGTTTAAACATATTTGCTTTACATTTGTCTTCTTCTGCTCCTTTGAGCTTCAAGCTAACCTTCAACTAATTGTAGCTTTTAGCTACCATTTTGCTACTTTAAGCGCATTTAGCTAACCTTTTACTATTTTTAGCTTTTGGACAGACTTGCATTTCTAGCTTCTAGCCTTTGATGGAGATATAAAGGTCATATATGTTTTTCAATATTTATTTAATATTTCTTTAGCTATATTTTTGCTACTTTTAGCTTTGAGGTAGTTCTGCTATTTTGAAAATGTAGTTAGTCATTTGATACTTTTAACTTTTAGCAAGCTTTTTAATATTAATATCTTCCAGCTAGCATTTTGCTACTTTAAGCTTTTAGCTCTTACTGCTTTTAGTCAGGGCAGCACGGTGGCGCAACTGGTAGAGCTGCTGCCTCTCAGCGAGCAGGTCCCTGGTTCAAACCCCGGTCCAGGGGCCTTTCTGGGTGGAGTTTGCATGTTCTCTCCGTGCATGCGTGGGTTTTCTCCGGGTGCTCCGGTTTCCTCCCACAGACCAAAAACATGCATGTTAGGCTGACTGGTAACTCTAAAAAATTGTCCCTAGGTGTGCATGAGAAAGTGAATGGTTGTTTGTCTCGTTTGTCTCTATGTGTCCCTGTGATGGACTTGCGACCCGTCCAGGGTGTACCCCGCCCCTCGCACAGTGATTGCTGGACATGGGCACCGGCGACCCCGTGACCCAAAATGGAATAAACGGGTAAAGATAATGGATGGATGGATTGATGCTTTTAGTCAGCATTTTGTTACTTTTGCATTAGAGCTGGCTTTGTGCTACCTTTAGCTTTTAGCTACCATTCTGCTACTTTTAGTTTTTGACCAGACTTTTGAACCATCTAGCTTCTGGATAGCCTTTGAATACTGTTTTTTTTTTAGCTAGTTGCTTGCATATTTTAGCTATAAGGCAGAGTTTTGCTAATTTAAATTTTTAGTTGTCCATTTGCTGCTTTTAGCTAGCCTTGTAATATCATTTTGTAGCTAGCCTTTTGCTACTTTTAGATAAAATCGTGCTACTTAAAGCTTTTAGCTAATCATTTTACTGATTTTTGTTAGAATTTTGTTACTTTGGCATTTGAGCTGGACTTGTGATACTTTTGGCTTCTATGTACCACTTTACTACTTCTAGTTTTTAACTAGCCTTTTGCTACTTTTAGCTTTAATAGTTGTTTGCCTCTCAGATTGAGCTATTTTTTACCTTTCTGCTAACATTTTGTTCCTTTTAGCTTGTATTCTGCTACATTTAGCTGTAACAAATCAATTTCAGTTTCATCAAATTCTAACCCATTCGATACTCATGATTTATGCTGCATTCATGCAGGAAATGATATTTTTCCAGATATTTTATTTAATTTTGACTGGCTGTTAAAATTTTTGTAATATTCATTTGCTCTTCATTTTTCCTAGCTGTTGTTTCTGCGCTACCTGGGGGCCTTGTGTCCTGGTCTGTGGGGGTATGGAGTTACTGGTGAGAGAAAGGTCAGCTACTCCATCACCTGGTTCTGCTCCTGGTCTCCCTGTGCCAACTGCTCGCTCCGACTGGCCCAGTTCCTCAACCAGACGCCCAATCTCCGTCTCAGGATCTTCGTGGCTCGTCTTTATTTCTGCGACATGGAGGACAGCCGCGAGAGAGAAGGACTGAGGGTGCTGACGAAGGCCGGCGTGCACATCACAGTCATGAGCTACAAGGGTGAGGGCATAAATCAGCAAATCAGGATGGAAAGTTTTCTTTCTGTTCTTGTTTACCCTGATCATTTTTATGATGCAGATTATTAAAAAAAAACTGTTTTTATTATTATTGTTTAGACTACTTCTACTGCTGGCAGACCTTTGTGGTTGGAAAACAAAGCAAGTTCAAGGCCTGGGACGGGCTGCACCAAAACTCAGTCCGCCTGTCAAGAAAACTCAAGCGCATCCTTCAGGTACAACTCTTAACATGTTCCATTTTAAACCAAACAAACAAACAAAAAAACATGTTCTGTTGCTTTTCTTCTTTTTGCTCTCTCAGCCCTGCGAGACAGAAGATTTAAGAGACGCCTTCAAGCTTATTGGACTGTGAAACGAACCTCTGATGATGTTTGCATTAAGCCGAAAAACAAAAAAGCCGCGTCAGTGTTGGTCTATCAACTGCAAAAACTGAGAAAAAGAAATGCTTTGAGGCAAGGCTTGTAAGGTTATGTAGCTGCTGCTGGCTGTTTCTGTAACACGATAATGTACAAATAAAATTGCTGACAATAAAATATCGGTTTGCGTCACTGATGCTCAGTTACCATCGATTATTTTTTAATGCTAGCTTACAGTTACTGCTATTTTTAAAATCACCTGCAGACTAAGGGTGAAGGCAAACAATAATCTTACATGTCTCTGTGTTTGTGTGTCTGTTTGTTACCAAAATATCTTGTGATTCACTGGAGAAGTTTCGGACGTCTACAATTAACTTTTGGTGTCAACCAAATTCAAGATGGCTGCCACAAAGAACAGCTCTTAAAAACACCAAAAGATCCACAAATCAGTCAGTTTTTACACAAATTGACCTTTGCTTTGGCGTGTTAGAAGCCGAGGCTGATCTCCAACACATTCTGAGCTTCAATCAATTGTGCAAGATCTTTGATCTTAGAAAATACAAATACAAATGGCCATAATCTTTATAATTAAATATTTTAAGATACATTGTTTTTCCATTAACAAAATATCGTATCAACCTGGGATTTGTATTGTTATCAAAACTTGATGGATTTTAATAAAACTTTCAAAGGAATTATAGAAAAACATCTACAACTGATTATTTTTTTGGACCCAGTTCAAGATGGCCGACACAGCTAATTGACATAAGGCAACCCAAAGATGTCATGTCAATTTCAGTTTTACAGCTACTGAGCTTAAATGTGAAGCTGAGAGTCATTCATAACACATAGTCTGAGCATGGCATCTTGTAATATCACACAAGATACTTTATTTTCAAGGTTTGACCAAAACTGGTTTAACTGGTTGACTGATCTTGGTTTGAAACTCTGGCACTGAAGGCAAAAGGCCGCATGCATTTCTTCAAGGAAAGTTAGAGCAACGTTCAGTTCTGTCAGAAAAATGACAGGTTTACCAACGCTTCTGTTTTTAGAACTTCATAACATGAAACCAAGAGAAGACATTTCTATCAGCTGTCTACAGTTTATAATGAACCCCTATGATCATTGACACATTATGAAACACCAAACCCCCAAAACACTGCAATTTGTCCCTAAACTTAGAAGTGTATCCAACTTAACCTAATGTTTTACATAATTCTGGGTCATTTTAAACTTGATTTTTTTTTTAAATTATCAAACATCTGTAAACTTGGCTGCTGTGGACAGCTGTGATTGTGTCTTCACTTATTTTGTATATACCTGTAATTCAACGTTTCATTTAAATTGATTGGTATTTTAAAAGTCAACTGATGAGGGTTTTTCAGAGGTTGAAATGGAAGCCAGCTGGAAATAGAGGCAGTTAATGTTTAAATTGTGAGGTTCATTGCCTTGTTTGTCTTTTGCCCAGAAATAAACAACAATATTAATAGACATAACAATATCATAGATAAAAAAAAATACAATAATAGTAGTTTTGTGACCTGAAACAGATCGTTCCTATTTGTTCTATTTACACAAACAATTCCCTATGTAAAATAATTTATATCCATCTATATATACGTATGTTGGATGCTGTCTATGGTGCGCTAAGATTCATAACTGGCTGTAATAATTACCGTACCCACCATTGCACCCTGTATTCACTGGTTAACTGGTCATCATTAGCTTCACACAGACTCTCTCACTGGTACATTTTCATCTTTAAATCACTTGTCAGCCTATTGCCTTCATACATCTCCTTCTTCATGTCTCTGCGTGAGTGCAGCTACAGCGTGAGTGCAGCTACAGCGTGCGCTCTCAGGACATCATTACATGCAGTGTTCCCTCAGTGCGGACTGAACTAGGCAAAAGGGCCTTCTCCTACTCTGCTCCTGTTTCCTGGAATATCTTGCAAAAAGATCTGAAGCTCTTGACCTTGACCTCTCTATGTGGCTTTAAACATCTGTTAGTTCCTGGGAAAACCAATGCAGACATGTTCCTGTTTGTAGTTTTCTACATCGCCTTACAACCTAGCCATTTTTTAACCTATTTTTCCTTTTAATTACCATTTTATTTTCACCTGTTTTAAAAAAAAATGTATACATCCTTTATGACTGTCTATTGTTGTCTTTGTTGTCCACTGTTGTCATCACTTTGTTAAAATCAGATCTATCTTGTAAATGCGTCCCCGGGGCTCAATGGGACTAAACTGTATAAATGAAGGTGGAATGAAATCCACCCATCATTTTATTATTATTTTATTTCTTTACATTTTCGATCTAAAATAAACATTCCAATAAAATGTACAAGAATCTAAAAGACCAAACTGAAACCCTTACCATTTACTTTTGAAACCACAACTCTTATTTTTAGGTCGCAGTGGTGTTTTACTGAAAAACGTACGCCTGCTGTGAAAGACTTAGCTGCCCACAGACGTCCCTGTTTTTTAATCAACTTAATGTAACAGGTATGGCCGGCAAAAAATCAGTCTTTTTATTGTAAAATTTGCCAGATGTTAACACAAAATCTTCATATTGCTTAGCACATATTAAGCTGGTTGACCCCTTGTTTGATATGAAATATTTTAATTGGAAATGTGTATGCTGCTATGCTAGCTTTTTCTTCTTCTTTTTGCATGGCTTAATAAAAAAAATAAAAAAAAGGTATGTTATTTTGAGATACACTCTAAAATTTAATGGTCCATAGAGTTAAAAAAATAAAATTAAATCTGATGAATCAGATCGGCGCAACGTCTTCCCAGGTTGTGTGCGCGAGTATTCGACCAGTTACGGTACGGCAGCCGTTAACGCTGACCGGACACACATACAAACAACATCCCCCGCCGTCTCCACCGGCTTACTTAATTAAAGTCAAGATGGCGACTGAGGGTCAGTTCGAGTACGAGTCGGTCCTGTGTGTCAAACCTGAAGTCAACGTTTACCGAATCCCGCCGAGGACGTCGAACCGGGCCATCAGGTGAGGAGGGAACAGGAGGGAGGCTAGCATTCTCTCTGTCCCAGCATCCGCAAAACGACGACGAAGAAGATGTATCTGAAAAGAGCTGTTGGCTTAAAAAGCCTCACATACTGTATATTATGACCGTAGTGGCTGGTTGTTTTTATCTTGCAAGGTCACTATAAGATAAAACAACCAAATATATGGTCTATAAACGTTATGTCATCTCTCTGAGCAGTCATTTAGGTTGTCCTGAATACGTCCTTGTTAATGTCACGACGAACGTTTCCACAGACACTTCATGAGGCTCTCATTTGACCTGCCTGGCCTTCTCACTAGAGCATCCTGGAAGCAAGAGGTCCTGCTCAAGGACACTTAAGCAGTGCTGATGCTGTACCTTTTGAATTAACCTACACCAGAAATCATGACAGTAAATTATTTAATATTTCAGCCCAACTTCCATTGAACATCATGGTTGGTTAACCAGTGACCACAGTGAATAAGGATGATGCGGTTGATTATGTAATGTTTTAGCTTAAGGTGTGTGTGTGTGTGTGTGCGTGGGGTCTTGCTCACTCACTGAATATGTGCAGACCCTTTACACATTCAGATTATTGCTCACCTGTGTTTCTCAGGGCTGCTGATTGGAAACTGGACGCTCCAGACTGGACGGGGCGCATGCGTGTGACGGCCCGAGGCAAAGTGGCCTACGTGAAACTGGAGGACAAAATCTCCGGTGAGAGAAACGCAGACAAGACGGTGCTGGTGTTTACTCCCACTGCCGTAAATCACTCCACTGTGTAGTCTTCTGCTTCACCACCTGCTCCGTGTTAGTCATCTAATCCAGGGTTACCCAGTCTGCGTTCAAGCGAGCGCTTTGTGTTGAACTGACGAGGACACGTCAGGGTTTTTCTTCCAAACACACGTTTAATTTTGACTCATTTTAACCTCACATGTATACTGAAATTATATTCTATCATCTTGTTTACAGATTATTCTGTGATGGATGTTTCTCAGTTGAATTGTGGCTTTATTCCCTCGTCGTGATTCAGTTTTACTCCTCGTTGAATGTACAGGAGAGCTGTTTGCCCAAGCGCCCGTGGAGGAGTATCCTGGCATCGCTGTCGAAACAGTCAGTGACTCAAGTCGTTACTTTGTGCTTCGCATCCAGGATGACAACGGTGAGTAAACCGTTCATTGTGACACTTTAAATATTTGAACTGTGCTCATATATTCAGCAAATGGCACACATGAGCTAAATTTATGTACTGTGAATTAGGACAAGACTCATCAGATCAGGTGGGTTGCCAGACGCATAACAAAAAGACACGTCTTGAGTGTTTGCACAAGCTAAATATACGAGTGTTAGCAAACATATACAGCAGGAAAAAGGTTCCTATTTGTGGCCTAAATGAGTCACAATGAATATTTTTTTCAATCTCAAGTTGTTATTTTCAAATTTTCCATCCCACAAGTTTCAAAATGATACGTAATTAACCAAAATTAGGTAATTTATGTGTGACCTAGTTAGCAACAAGTTTGTTTTGTTTACGAGAGTGCTGGTTTAAAAGCTTGATTATTATTGGCCTGGAGTGATGTCACTGGGAATTTAAGTTGTATATTTAAAAAAGGGGAATCCCCAAAACTTCACATTGATGCCAATCATTATATGAAGGGATTTCCTGGAGCTTCTGCAGCCAGCAAAGAAAAAAATGATTAATTTCAAAGGAAATTGTACAGGCTGTGTTTGTGATGAGGCAAGAATTTTCATCACTTGTCTTCCTATTTGGGATTCCTTCTTTTAGCCGTTCATTTCTTTAAAAAAAAATTATTTTACCGTTTAGTCATGTTAGTCAAGTACCGTATTTTCTGGCATATAAGTCAGTTTTTTTTGCATAGATTTATCAGTCCTGCGACATATACGCCGAAGCGACTTATATACTTTTTTTTAACCATATTCATAACGCAATTTTTGACTGACGCTTTGATTTAACTGACGCGATGGATGGATGGATGGATGGCGCTGCACCGCCCAGGTGAAATGAAGCTGTTTTGGCCATTAAATAAATGCCAAAGTGACTTTGTATATGGGTTTTTTTCCTCTTCATGATGCTTTTTTTTATTTTATTTTTTTTATTTTGACTGATGCGATTTATACGCTGGAAAATACGGTAGTCAACTGGAGAGAACTTGGTGTTTGTAAGTGCTTTCAAATTGCAAGGAACCACTTTAATCCCCTAAAATGTCGTGAGGTGGTTCACCTTTAAAGATAATGTGGCTATTTGTGGTCCTAAATCTGTTTTTATTGGGGTTTGTTGGTTCATACATGAACATATTTGGTTGGACAAGCAAATGAAATGCTCGTCCAGCAGCACTTTTAAATCTTTGTTCGGGATGTTAAAGTGTTGTCTGTCATGACACGCTCTAATTTGAACCTGTGCAACTCAAAGTAAGCCGGTCTGTTGTCTCTTCACCTCCTATTTCTGCTTCTTCAGAACGTTTGTCTCCTTCAAACTTTGCTTTTGTCCATAATTGTTTGTTTTTGGTAAATGTCACATGTCCAAAAGAAATCTTCAGCAAATTCTTAAACATGACTCTTAATTCGTACTTAATTCTAAAAGAAAAGTGTAAAATCTCCCTTCATTTGTGTCGTTGTCGATGTTCTAACGATGTTTGTTCTCTTTGATTCTCTCGCAGGCCGTAGTGCGTTCATAGGCACTGGGTTTGGAGACCGAGGAGACGCGTTTGACTTCAACGTTGCTCTTCAGGATCATTTCAAGTACGCAACAGCTCAACAGTGTCTTGACTCTCTGACTGGTGGCGGATTTCCGCTGGTATTTCTTAAATTTTCTCTCATCTGTTTGTCTTCTGTTTCAGGTGGGTCAAGCAGGAAAATGAATTCACTAAACAGGCTCAGGCTCCAGACTCCACTCCTAAACTGGACCTGGGCTTCAAAGAAGGACAAACCATTACTTTAAATATTGGGGTACTTTGATTATTATAAAAACTTGATGGGTTAAAACGTTGAAATTGCTTTTACATTAACTTTTAGTTTAGTTTATTTTCCCTCCAAATAAAATAATGTAGTAGAAAAGAATTTATTTTGTAGTCAGGGTTAAACGTTGCTTCTGCTCTGTGATTTATTTCTTTTGCTGTTTTTAAAAGCCATGTTGTTGTTAGATTTCAGTTAAAGATGTGGGCACAACTTTAAATCTGCTCCATTTTTATCTAGCAATCGAAAAAGAAGGAGAGGTCTCGTCCACAGGGTTCGGGAGGCCTCGGCCTCCTTCCTCCTCCTCCAGGGGGCAAGCTCGCCCCACCTCCTTCATCCAGGTCTACTAATCACAACACACAGCCCCCAGCAGGAGGAAGTGACACCAGTGAGTCATTTTGTTATTTAATAGTTTTCAAAGTATCTCACAATGTTCGCAGAGGTTTTCACTTTCTTCACGTGAGCTGCGGAGGCTGGCGGTGTTGTTGTTTGAATTTTGAACACGTTGAAAATTTAAAAAATGGTGCAACAAATTTCCTTTCAAAATAGTCGCAGAGCGGTTGCAACGGTTTCAAACGCACTTCCCAGCCTTCTCACTTGAGTTCCTGTAATTCCAGAGGGGTGTTTTGACACAGAAAGGTCTCTGTGTACAGTAGTCCCTCGTTTATAACGGGGGATCCATACCCTGAAGACCCGCGAGAAGTGAAAAACTGTGAAGTAGGAATAGTAGTACAAGTAGTAAGTAGTAGTTTATTTTAGTATTTATATATATTAAGGTGTTTTAAACACTTCCCACACTCTTGCAATATTCTAAACAAGGTTTCTAAACTCTAAATGCTCTAAAAGAGCACAGAATGTCATGATTTCAGCTCCCTGCCTCTAGCTTCACTCTGCCAGCGCTCTCAGCCACGCCCACTTCTCTGCTGCAGATCAGCTGATCAGCTGCAGGAGGAAGCTTCTTCTGCAGTGTGGGCTGCACTCAGGTGCTAAGTACTTTAAAATAATTTATTTTAAATAAAAATTCCATGCCGATCGTGTGGCTCATCGATCAATCAGCCAAAATCGTGTGTCACGCTCAATCTTACTTTGAAAAACCGCGATAGAGCGCGTCTGCGCAAAACGAACTGCGAAGTAGCGAGGGACTACTGTAACAGAAAACATTTGCGTCTACAGCCCCAGAAGTCCAGGTGGAGCCACACCAAAGATCATAATAAACATGAGGGCGGCTGCCAAAGCAGGGTGGGTACGATGTGGCCTGGCAAATATAAAAGCTTTGCAAGCTGTTCACAAAAATTGGTCTTAAATTTGACCTGGCAAAGTCCACCTGCACAGCACGCCGGTCGCAAACACTCGCAGTTCAGACTGCAAATGAAAATTCACCTGTTTTCTTCCAGTTTTCGTCTCCAGCAGTCAAAGCCCAGTGAGATGCTGGCTGTGTAGTTTTAAAATGACTTTCCAATGATCAGTCGAATTTTAAAGGTTATTTAAAAAATGTTATCTTGTGAAAGTTTTTCCGCTGAACAGCTGATCCACAGGCGCACAGGGCAAAACCGAGTTTAAAACATTGAAAGATTTAGGACTAAGTTGTGGGTCCTGTTTGTCCTGTCGAAGCATCTTTGCTGTAGATTTATAAACCACACTTTGCGGTTAAAGCTTTATCTTCTACTTTCATGTGCTGAGATTTAAAGACGCCTCTCTCCTCAGAGATCTCTGCAGTCATCTGTAAATAATTAAAGCAAGTGAAATTTTGGTTTTGGTGCTCAAAACGTTTGAACAATTCAACAGAGCTCCTTTGAAGGATTCTTTATGATCTTTTTGCAAGATCTTCCAAAGACTTTTTTTGTTGTTGTGAAAACTGCCTCTGATTTGGTTTGAGGTTCTTCTAGAGTAAAGGAGAAACTGTGCAAAGATTGACTGCTTCCGAGTGTAAAGTTTTATTTAATCAGGTTTGAGTGGCAGCAAATGTTTCAGGGTCTTTAAAGCTCAGCTCGTTAAATTAAAACCATTTGTCGAGCAGAAACGTTTAGCGTAGATGGGCCAAGAAGGTGTGTTTAATTCTCTGCACGTTTTCTACACATTAAAACGGGTTCACAAACTGGGGTTCCTGGACCCCCGTGGGGTCCGTGAGCCGGTGCTTAGAGAAAGAGTTAACAAAAGCTTAAATACCCGTTGTCAGACAGAGGAGGTCAAGACAACGCTGCTGTCCAGCTTAGGGCCTTGAAGTTTTTCAGGTGCGCAGGCTCCGTGCTCCTGCAAACTCCACTTCGCAAAGACAAAACAACTCTTCACGCACACACATGGTCCTATAGCATTTGACATTAGTAAGTGAAAAACATCCATGACCTTTACATCCCCCATCAGATTAAGCCTCGTTACTTGGTATGACTCCGGCTGTTATGATTCTGTTTAGTTTCTGTAATTGAAGAAGTGGCGATACATTTATGTTCATCATAGGTAAAGTTGTAAACTGGTTTTTGATACTGTTAATTTTCTCAAAACTAATTTTTGGAAGTTTAAATTAAAAAAATTAGTGAATTGTCTTTTAATGAAAATAACCCATGTTTAAAAGTATAAAAAATTATATTAACGCTATTAAAGAACAGGTCTTAAGTATTTTTTACACAAATATTTCCAATGCATTAAAGAGACAAATTGATGAAGATTATTTAATAAACATGAGGGTTATGAGGGGGTCCCCGAACCCAAAAGTTTGAGAACCCCTGCATTAAAAGACACTTGTGAAATCGTATTTTTTTTTTTTTTTTTGCTATGAATGTGTTTTATTTATTTATTTTCTAACCAGGTTGTTTGCTCGACCTGGACTCCAGCAACTCCAACTCGGTGGCTCCGTCCAACCCTTCTTCTGCAGCCGGCTCGGACCTGTGGGGGGACTTTGACTCTGTATGCCAGCAGTGAGGAGACATTCGCTTTGCTTGTCTTCATGTTTTTTTGTTTCTCGTTGCAAAATTGATCAAAGCACTTTTTTGAAAATTCATTTTCAAAAATCCTATATCTCTCTGCCGAGCAGGGTAACCCTCTGTTGGTTTTACATTCCTCGCAGCCCAGTCGTAAACTGACTCTTCGTTCTGGACTTTAGTTCCCCGTTTGTGTTATTTTTCGTCGTGCTAAATGCTATTCCTAGAGTAAACGAAATGGCAAATCATACATAATCATGTCCTAAATGTACAATTAACTAGAATTTATGTACAGAGAGGTTTAATTTGAAATGTGTATATTGTGTCCGTCGAGTGTTGTCACCTTCATGTTCTACAGCTTCTTCTCCACGCTCTTCCCAAGCAGCGACACTGACTCAACAGCTGAGTCGGCCTTTTCTAGATTAATTCATGAACTCTGCGTTCGGAGATCGTCTCATGTTTGAGATTATTGCGAGGTTCACCGCAGAGTTGGTTTTACTTGAAAGAGTCGTGTCAGTCTGCGGTTGATTTACAGAGCGGTCGTGGCCTCTGGAGGCGGCGCAGCTGTTCAACACAAACTCCAGCGGGTTGCGGGAATCGAGCCCCGCTTTAAATCAAGACGCACTGAAGTAGGAGCGTTGGACCGGAGAGGCTGTTGGGAAACGGAAAAAAAAGAGGCAACAAGTGCTTTTATCTTTGCCTCGAGGGGAAAGGAGTGATGATTTCTTCAGTGTTGTCATTTCCACTCGGCAGCTGCGAGTCGTTTGGGTCATGACCTCTCTCCGCAACAAGTAGTTGTTTCAGACTCAGACCTGAGGCTTTATCTCTTTAATCCTGTATTTAAGAGGTGATCGGGCAACGAGCCGGAGTGTGTCGAGCTTATTCTTTTTGGGTAAGAAGATGAATAAAACGGGGAACCAAGCCAGTACGTGTTTGCGGGATTTTTTTAATTGTGATGTTGCGTACTAAATTATGACGGAATGATCTTTCGCCAGCATCACACACACATGTCGTGTCGCATGTGCAGTGGCATGTGGCGTGATGGATGTTGCCTGGAGCGTGCGCACACAAAAAGTATTCGAGTGTTTGTCGTTTCCAAATTATACACATTTTGTCTCAAACGTTGTAAACTGTAAAGATGTATGGAAATAAATATGCAAATATCATAAATGTAACTTTTGTTCTTAAAAGAGCAAAATGAATAATAAACTCGTAAATGAATTGCTCAAAAACAAAGGTTTTTTTTTTTTTTATTGGTTAAAATGGTGCACAGTATAATGGATTGTCGTATTGCAGTTTTTGTCGTGACTCAGTGCAGCTACAGGTCCGTTACTACAGTACCATGAAGTAATCATGAACCACGTGTCTGACAGTACACATGACGCTAAACATTAACACAATAAAAAGAGTAAAGTGATCTGGCACACATGACTGTAGGGGAGAGAAGACCCTCAGATGGTGTCACACCCATCATCCTGGGCACGGTCAGGCTTTGTTTGCCCACGTTTTGGGGTTGCCACGGCGACAGCGTTTCCCTGTAGTTGTCCTTGCGATGCGTCTGGGCCACCCGGACTGCTCTCTGCACAGTTCAGCTGTGAAAACAAAACAAAAAATTTTTATTTTCTGCTTCTGTAACAGCAGAGTTCTTGTTCTGCCCGAAAGCCGTCTCACCTCTCAGGTAGTCGTCTTGCTGACACACCATCCTCACACAGACCTCGTTGTTGATCACGTACATCCGAGGGAGGCTGTCGTCAGAAACAGGGTTAGACCAGAACATTAGGAGGAATCTTTTAGATAAATAACAAGAATTCAGACTGAAGGGTAAGATTAAGTTTTGCTTATTAAAACCCTAAAATACTGATCTATATATATATATATATATATATATTTAATATTTTGCTATGAGGTGAAAATGTGCATAAATGGTCTGGTTCCATGCAGTAAATTAAATCTTTGAAGCCTGTAGAAGTACTGGTATATAAAGGTACTTCAAATACACACAAACACATGAAAAAAATAGTAATTTATTGACTGAACAGTGTAGATTTGGGACTATCAAATGAGTTTGATCAAATGTAAAGTTTAATAGGTTTATGAAACATTTGTGGAAAGTATCGCTGAATGAATAAAAATGATATTTGACGAACATCTGACTGGTAAAGATTGTAACAATTTGGTTTTGACTCCAACAATCTACAGTCTGACAGGTGGACAACATTTTAAAATATATTCAAAAAGATTTGATCAAAATAAAAGCTGGCCATCTCTTAAACATAGTCCACTAAGATGACTACATGTAAACAGATTGTTTCTAAGGTTTCTCTGGTGGGAGATTATTTACTTTTTTATTTTTTCTTATAAATCTGTTGTTGACTTCCTTTCACTCATTGTGCTGCAGAAAAAAATGCAGAATGTTTGTCTAAATCATTGTGCTTGACTCCGCCCAGATCCAGTAGTTTGTTCATTACGGCCATAGGATGTCACCACAGATTCATTTGAATCAAAGTAATTTATTTAGTTGTAAAAAGTACCTGTAGAGGCACAGCCTGCCGAGACATCTCTTTATGGGTCTTTGAACTGAGTACATCCTGGTGCAAGGATACATCTCCTCCCTGCAGGCTGCAGAGGCATGAGAGAAATCTTTACGTTATAAAGAAAAATGGCCCCGGGGTGGGGGTGGGGGTGTCCGGAGCAGTCGTAGGTTGCTATATGAGCGAGCTAACGAGGCTAAGCAAAGTAATGACACTTTGCCCCAAATGGAGGACACAATAAAACCATGCACTGTGTTTAAAGAAGTTTACACACAATTACCAGATGGTTTTTTGGGGGGGCACAGAGGGACAGCTGCCATTAAAAATATGTTGCCCCCTTACTTGTAAATTCAATTTTTTGCACATTTTGTATAATGTTGAGTCTACAGAATATCAAGTCCTCTCGTAACTCGCTGATTTGGAATCTGCACACGCCACGTTTTGATTTCAAAATGGTTTTACCTGGTAGGACCCCCACCATACACACACACACAAATATAAATGTCAAAGTGTCAACATGACTTCAACAATGTTCAGTCAGGTCATCTGGGCGGTTTCTTTTTTGTTGAGACGTTTCGTCCTTCATCCGAAGGACTTCATCAATCTGAGGAGCCACAACAAACTCAGTCCCACAAGCAGCACACGCACATAGTGGGTCAACCAGTTTGCTGGTGATAAGATGGTTTCTCCTGTCGACTCCTCTGAGGCAGCCATAGCCAAAGTGGTTCAAAACATCAAAGTTCACGCTCAATAATCCAGGGGATGAGGGAGAGGGCGGGCCCCAGAAACCATTTTATCACCAGCAAACTGGTTGGCCCACTGTGTGAGTTTGTTGAGGCTCAATGGACTGATGAAGTCCTTTGGATGAAGGACAAAAGGTCTCAACAAAAAAAGAAACCGTCCAGATGACCTGACTGAACATCGTTGGATTTTTTTTTACCTGGATTATTGAGCATGGACTTTGATGACAACACGAATGTTTGACAAAAGAACAATTGCATGGAAACATGAAGTTTCTGAATATTTGCACTCGGTGTTGTTTCATCGCATTTGGGTGGTTTTAAGTTTTTTATATGAATGCATACATTTGCAGAAACAACTTGCATGTGTAAATTTAGATCGAAAAGTAAAACTAATCCTGGGACAGTGCATTTTGTAACACCTTTGCCACCCTAAGAAAAGAAATGCCTCGACCCGCCACAGTCAATAACGGTGCTAAATACATTTCCAATTTTTCAATATAAATAAAATTCACTTTTTTACTTGTTATATTGCTTTTTTTTTTTTTCAGATTTAATTCTTTGTGTTCAGGATTTACACGTGCATGCTCTAGCTCCCATCAGGGGGTGCTGGAGCACCCTCTGCACCCCCACTTCCTTCCATCTTGTATAAACCGACACATCCAACTAAAGGTCAAAAAGAGAGTTCAGAGGTCCCCTCTCCCAACATGCAGTCTCTTACTAGCCGGGGTTCCTGCCAGTGTCCCGGGGCCCTCTAGAAACAAGGAGAGAAAACAGGGTTAGGCCGAGAACACCTCCTGCAGCTGACAGCAGCCACTCATGATCAGAAAGTCTGATGTATGAGGAACGTAACGTTACCGGTCTGCTGGGCCTGGACTACAGCTGCGAGCGCTGTGGAACAGAAACCAGATGAGGGAGGAGTGTTGAGCGGGGTCAAAACAAACACGCAGCGACTCAACCGTAACTAAACAAGCTGAACTGTGTGTTCGTTTTGGCAGCGTTACCATGGAAACAGCAGAGGAGCAGGACCACTGGGAGGCTGCCCATTGCTTCAGCTTGGACGAGGTGAACTTTACAAGCTGCAGGAAGAGGAAAACGAGTCGGGGTGATTTCACATGCTGGAACTGCTTCATGTCTTTGCCGCGCTGTTTATGTTTCCTTTAATCCCCACATTCCAGGTCTCTGTGATGTTTTCCCTAAAGTTTCGCCTCGGTTAATAACTCAGATGTGCAGTCATGTTTTAGGAAGTTATCATTGCTATAAAAGAGGGCCTGAGCTCATTTCCCTGTGTTTATTTAATCCAGAACGTATTGGGAGCTTGTAAACAGCTTGATAAAGAAGCCGAGCGGTTGAAGAGGAAACACCTCACCTCTGTAAATGTGTTTTTCTTCCTCGCCCGACTCCTTGATCCCCTCGCCGCTCTCCCGCCCAGCATCATTCCTCGTGTGATGTGTCAGAGCAACTTTGGAGTCCAAAATGTGAGTCCTCTCAAAAGAATGTGTTTTTTGTGCCCCGTTTGAGCTCTCTCCCCCATGTCTGTCCCCCTTCTCTCTTACAAACATTCATTCGCAGCTTTATTTTCACATGTCAGCGCTTTCCAACAATAAAATCATCACCAACCCATTTATTTCCCCAACTTTTCAGCAGTGATAGTCTGTTGAAAATGATGCATTGTCCTGATTTAGATGTCGCACTCTGCTCACTGGTCCAGCATGGCGTCACACCTTAAATTACAAAACTTACATGTGTTTGGATCTGTTGAGCAGCACCAGCGGACTCGTGCAGCTCCTTACATCTAAAACCTGAAGGACCCGTCCTTCGGTCGGTGTTTTTGGATGGGAGGTCTGTTCGTACAGAACGTGCAACCAAATCAGGTGAAAAAGAAATGAACTCGTACTCACATTGTTTGGTGTCGTCCACAACTTCTTTAGTTTTATGGATCTTTTGGCTTTTCTTCTTTCCCCTCCCTCTATCCTCCTCCTTCTCATCTACCTCCTCCTCCTCATCACAGATTCATGTTTTCATCATTTCTCTGCCACAGTTGAGTTTGTAAACCAACAACAGTCCATCTTTCTTCAGGGCTCATGTTTTTTGTTAGTGGACTCTGTAACATTTATGAGCAGTTGGGGTCAGCTCATAAACACAAAATGAAAAATGTTTTGTTTCTAAACTCTCCAGAACTGTAGACACATTCTTTGTCGCACAACTCTTGCAACTGAAGATTTGTGCAAAACTTTGGATTTTTGGTGCTTATTGTTTTGCAGCAGAAAAAAAAAAGCTGGATTTTTTTTTTTTTTAGCCCTGAATGTTTTGCATTCTTGGCTACAGAATATAAAGACTATGAGGATAAACTGCAGCGTTTGGGCTAACACCTGGATTTTTATGTTATCATATTTTAAATAATGGTGTCTGGGCTCAATGCCAATCTCAAGTACTCATACTTGTACTCACAGAAACGCCCAATACTTCAAACCAATGCCACTTTCATGCTTGGTAATGACATTTCTTCTTCCACTTTGCAAGTAACTGAGGACACCCCCCCCCCCCCCCCCCCACACACACACACACAAAAGGTCTTTAGAGATATTTTAAGCTAAACACAGGTGATGTTAAGACAGCACGCTGTTTTATGTGTTCTTAATAAAAGAAATGTGTTTCTAAAGTCACTGAGCAACGTTAAAGTGCTAACTCGTTAACTACACTGTATTGGTACTCAGTATGGGCAAGTACTCAAACTGAAGTACTAGTACTAGTAACTAGTACTCGGCCTGAAAAACTGGACTCGGAACTTCCCTAATAAAAAAACAAAACAAACAAAAACAAATATTTGTTGGGATTTCCATTTCCTTTTGTTTTTTTCCTTTTAGCTATGTGGGTAATTAGACAGGTCTCTCTTGTAAATGAGTCCTCGAGGCTCAATGGGAAATAACCAGTATAAATAAAGGATGAATGTAGAGCTCTCATAGCTGTCCTTGATGCAGCTGATTACCTTCCGCCCAACTTAAAGCTGAATAAAAACCAAAAGTCTTCAGTGGACCATTATTTGCCACTGGTGACAACAATACAACCCTCTGAACTAATTTGAGAAAATATTGTAATCTTTGAACAAAGTGAACGTGTAGTCCAGGGCTATTCAACAAAACTGCTCAGGGGGCCAGAGTTTCTGAAAGCCAGCAGCTCGGGGGCCGGACCTCCAGCGATTAAAATCATTATGTAAATAAACCAAAGTTTACAATGATCTGTTACCTTTTAAATGTGTTTATTTTATTGCACTGAATTATAAATGCAATAAATGGAACCAAAACCCAGAACCAAAAAAATATATATATTTTTTTTATGAAGTGGGCTGGATTGAAGTCACCTGCGGGACATTTCCGGCCCGCAGGCCACCAATTGAATAACCCTAGTGTAGTCTCTCACCTGTGTGATGTACAGAGCTCTCCGTGTGCACCTGCTGAAGTCCTGTCATACCTCGAGCCATTCTCCTGAACGAGAACCCCCCACTCTCCTAAATCTGCCCTGTTGTGCCGCTTACCTGGAACTCTACCCTCACACCGTGGAACCTGGAGTCCGACCGTTCTCCTCCTGGACCTGAAAACACAAAACACACAAGTAAGAACTGTTCCTGTGACCAAACCGCTCCAGATAATTTCACCTAAACCGTGAACTCACCTTCTGTTATCCTCCTGTTCTCCATTCTCCACTGCTAGACTGTATAATAAATCATTTGCCTGTTTGTCTCCTATCAAGTCTTTTCAGTACTCCGAACCCTCGGTTAAAATATTACTACCAAAGTGACAGTACTCTATGTACATGGGCAAAATGTGGCCTGAAGACCAAAAGCAGGCCTTGAACTAGTTCCATCCAGGGACACCTCCAAGTGGGGGCCATTGGAGCCACCTATATATTTGGTGGACCCCTGGTCAGACAAACTTATATGTATGTTTTCTGTAAAATATCTCATAAACTGTTTTCTTTACCCACTTCTCCTTCCCAGATCGCAGGAAGCTAGTCTCCAGCAGTTCCTGTACAAGAGGCGTGGTACAGCCAGGTCAGGTTGTGGGTTATCTCATGAACCACTGGATAGATTTTAATGAAATTCTCAGAAATTATTGTCATGTTTGAAGAGGTTTTTGCACACTGTACGTAAAAGAAGGAAGGAACTGGGACCAGTATGATGTCTGTGTCAGGTAATACAGTGTGGGTCAATTATTTCCCAGATAAGATGCAAATAGTAGATTTGTTTGTGTATATTTCCTTACAATTTTCAGGATCTGCCCACTGGTGTGTTTGAAGCCACGTGCAGGAGGATGAAGACAGACTCTGAAATAAAGGTTAACAAAATTTATTTACAAAAACAAAATCATTATACTGACAAGGCAGTTTACTTATAGATGGAACAGACAGGACGGGAGGCAGGCCACGACATCATAAAGGACAATCTGGAGACAAATAACAAGACGCAAAGGAACTGAATATATACGCACACTGACTGGAACAAACGACAGACAGCTGCGGTGATTGATGTGAAACACAGGTGAGACGAGGGCTGAACACAAGGAGGGAAAACACTGAGCTGACTGAAAATACGAGGAAACACAAACAGGACAAAACCCAGAACCACTACAATAATGTTCTTTTACATGTCGCAGATGGGGAGAGGATTTCAGAGTTCGGAGAAGAGGAAGGCTTCTTTGGGTTTCCACATATAGAAATGTAAGTAGTGTCTTCAGCTGAGATGAGAAAAAGAACAGGCAGGGTCTGAGCAGCCAGGATGAAGTCTCAGATTGCTTGTTCATCGAGATGATGACGACAAAAGGTGATCACTGGAGGATCTCAGTGGGAGATGAGGATTCTCTGCAAGAACTCAGGTAGAAACACAGAGGAATGCACAGAATTGATTGAATGAATGAATAGTGGTTCAGCTCAGCCTTAAATACTCAGAAGTCATCAAGGTAACTGACAGTCGGTACTGCCGAGTGCTGACAGCAGATCGGCGTCTCACTCTTATCCTGAAAATGAAGAGGTTACTGGAGAACAGAGCAGAAAGGCTGGAATCTTGACATATAGTCATTGGGTGTACTGTGAATAAACCCGCATCAAACTGCAATTTGATAACTCCCATAGTGCAGCATTTTTTATAATTGCTGTATATATGATAACTTGATAATAAAACTCTTGAATTTCTGTTTTGGATTTTGGTTTTCATGTGCCACCCCAAGTAGAACAGTGGCACCCTTTTGGCCTCCCCTTTACAAACATTCTGAAGGCATCCCTGTTTACATCTTCTGGGCCTCAATGTTCTCGAATTAAAACCAAACAGCATCAAATCAATGAATGAAAAGTAATTTTATATAATAACGAATCTCAATGCAAGTGAAAATGGTATGTGCTGCTTTTTACCACCAATAACGAAGGCGGACCTCGTTTTAGACTAAAATAAGCTTAAACTTTGGTTTAAGACCTAAATGTTGGTCAGGTTAGTGATTGGTCTGACTCAAGTAAACTAAAGTTAAATTATAATAATAATGATAAATTATATATATATATATATTTTTTTTTTTTACACATCAGGCTGGTTTAGTCTGCAAACCTTCAATATAAAAATGAACACCTTTTAACATTTTTCTCCACCTTTTTGTATGTTTTATTTATTTAAACCTTTATTTTATCAGGAAATAAATCCATTGAGATTAATAATCTCTTTTACAAGGATGTCCCGGGCAATGCCCAAGGTGCAAACAAGCCAGTAGAAAACAACAATATATGTAACAAAGATTAGAAACATCATCCATGGATTTCTTTCAGCACTGTATATAAGTGTTAATAATCATAATGATAATACATTATCTTAAATATATTTACAGGTTTGTATTGTTTACACATTACAGATTATTTCTATGGACCTAAATACTCAACAATGAATATTTTGTGATACCCTAGACAACCAGCAGGTGATGCTCAACTGTTACTGTTCTCAGAGAAAATAAACCGTTGTTGTGACAAATTCTATCCATCCATCCATCCATCCATCCAACCATCCATCCATCCATCCATCCATCCATCCATTATCTTTACCTTCTTCCTTTTTGGGTCACAGGGGTCACTGGTGCCCATATCCAGCAGTCACTGGATAGGTCTCCAGTCCATCACAGGGACACATAGAGACAAATGAGACAAACAACCATTCACTCACGCCTAGGGACAATTTAGAGTTATCAGTCAGTCTAACATGCATGTTTTTGGCCTGTGGGAGGAAACCGGAGTAACCACACATGCACGGAGAGAACATGCAAACTTCACCCAGAAAGGTACTTGGCTGGGATTCGATCCTCTGACCTTCTCACTGAAAGGCAACAGTTCTGCACCACCGTACCACCACAATTTCCACTTAAAAAAAAAAATCTTTCTTGTTGTTTTCAAACCTTCTCTTAGGCGCTGAAGGGAGAACCAGTAGATGAACAGGACAGTTCACAAATCAGCCTGATTTCAGATCTGATTTCACTGATTTAAAGTTCAAAACAAACACCTGTGAGATAGATATAATCAATGGCAGTCAAACTATTTAACCCAAATGTGCTACTTTAGTTTAGATAGGTCACTGTAAACATTTGGATAAACCACAGAACCTTCTTGAGATGGAGGTTCGGTGTGAAAATCTCGGTTCATAATCAGAGTTTTTGATTTGTATTCCTTCCTGTTGTAAGTTTCATTTCTCAACTCTGGTTTTCTCTTCACTTCCTGTTTTGTTGTATTTAACATATTTGTTTGTGTCTTTGTCCACACCAAGTTCCTGTTTCCACCCGACCCACCTGCAGCTCCTTTTAATCCCCTCAGTGGGACAATAGCATTAAAACATCCAGGAGTGATGTTCTTCTCTACAGTAAATCCTTTAATGCCTCTGTCTGTCTTGTAGCTTGTGCTAAGTTTTGTTAGCTTTTATGCTTCTGTTTTTGTAGCGAATTTGATTGTTTTATTGTTTAAAATAAAGAGTTTTGGTTTCCGTTACCAGCCTGCCTCCATGAGTCAGATGAATATTTAAAAATTAAAATTGGCAACAGACGTGATCAAATAAAGTTCTGCTCTTCCTAACCCCTTATGTTCAAAAGCTTTGGACAGCCAATGAATAAAAGTCATGTTGTTTTCCTGATTTCATTTATACTTGTTTTATTTTTTTAAATGCATTAATGCATAAGGACTGAAGTACACATATTACTGAGGCCTTATATTCTTCCATTTACAGTACTTAATAGTTCTTGGATCAGCAGTTAAAAAACCCATGCAATACATGAAAACAAATAGCTCGATGGGGACTAACACGCTGTAATTTTTGGTAGCAAAATATATACAGTATATACAGGAATAGAGAAATATCTTTTTTGTGCAAGAAATTTACACAAAACCTAAAACTGCAAAGATTCTCTGCAGACAACAACAGGAATTGTGCAAAACCAGTAAATCTGAGCTATTGTAAGAGCTTCATGTCTCTGACGTGACTCACGTTGAAGCAGGTAACAGAATGTTGGACTTGATGAGTGGATTGGTGCTGTTGTATGTTTAATTTTGTTTAGAGACATTCAGTTTGGGTTTTATTATTGCCTGCTATTGCCCAAGAGAAGATATGCTTAAGTTTTGTATTGTTTATCTGCATTACCAAAATATCTGATGAACCCCCAGACAAATTTTTATGAATCGCTCAGAAAGCAATCACTAGATGTACAACTAGAACTGAATAACTTTTAGTGTCAAATCAATTCAAGATGGCTGCCACAACTAATGTCTTGTTATGATTTAGCTCTTTGGGCTCCTCCTTCCTCCACTAACTAACCCTGCAGGTGCTGTGAGTAGGTGGTGCCCGTTGTTTCCCAGTGACTGCTGATTACCTCCCTACATAAGATTGAGGCCAGGATTCATCGCCGGACCGTTGATTGCCCTCCTGTGATAATGTGGTAACCCTTGCTCCTTGTGACCTTTGTGAACTTCAGAGAATTACTGAAGACCTGGTTTCAGCAGCATCCTTGTGGGCTAGCAGAACTGACATGATGCCATCTGTCAATCAATCAATTCAGTAGGCTCATCAGCGTTAGTCGGCAATCGTAATTTGTCCTTAAGTGAAACGTCCCTTACCTGCAAGAGCTGCACGCCCTTTTCCTCTGACAACGTTGTCAGGGTTTTGCACAACAAACACTTTGCGTTCGTAGGGATTTTGTGAAAAATCATCAAGAAAAATGGTTAAACGTTGTCAGTGGGGAACATGTCATGCTGACTCGAGTGCTTAGAAGGTGGAATACAGTTTATTCCATTTGCAAACAGAGTCTGGAGAAACATAAAAGATGGATAAAGATCTGCAGCTGACCTCATGATGAGCAGCTGAATACAACAGTTATAAACAGGAAGTACCACATGTTCATCTGTACAAAGGTAACTACAGGTAAATCATCCTTTTTTTGTTTTGTCTTAGTTACATTGTATGCGTAATGGTTACATTAAAGGTTAATAGTTTATGCTAGTTGTTCTTTGTTTTGTGTGTTTTTTGTAGATATATGTTGCAACTTCTGGTTGTATAAGTTGAGTCTTTGCTGCTAAAATTAAACTGATTTTGCACAAAGTGTTTAATAGGCTGTGTAATGTCAAATTTACGCTCTTAGTACATACTGAATTTCTCTATTAATTCGTGTCACTCTGCGGCATGAAAACTTCTACTGCAGTAACTATTTTAAGGTGTTAGTTGATTTTTTTTTTTTTTTTTGTCGTCTCCTTTGCTTAATGTTAGCTGATAAGGGAACACTGCCTCACCAAATGCAGAAACGCTGTGCGTCACTACCTCCTTCTTTGCATTAAACTTGTTTGTTTGTTGGAGGTTAGCTCACCCGGGGTTATGTTTCCGTATGGGCAAATTGATATTACCGTTCACGCCATGTTAATTATCTGTACTTCATCTGCTCCTGAGTTTTCCTCCTCCAGAACCAAACAAGTAAGATTACCTTTGCTCTCTGCTGGTCTGTCTACTCATCCAATGCTCAGCACCTGTCATATCACTATATCTGGAGAACATCCCCTGAGCACAAAACCTGGAAAGAACGAATAAACCAGTAAGAAATTTTTACTGTCGCTTTCATTACCTGGATTACATGAACTCACCTCTCGCTGTCTTCCTCCTGTCCCTGGTTCACCAGATCCCCTGTAAATAAACCTACTTACCTTTTTATCATCACCACTGTTGAATCATTTTGGCTCCACTACTCCGAAATCTAATTTAAAATCGTATTTGTCCAAAATGACATGTCCATTAGACCTGGACGTTTTACACAGAAATCTGTATGTCAGTACAGTATATTAAATACTGACCTGAGATTTAATGTTATAACTGAGACTCATTAACAACAACTAATAAAACACACTGCACACTCATGCTCACAGACTCATGTTCATGTTTGTGGTGATGTTCAATGTTTTATGTTATGAGTGCTTAGTGTATATTTAGTTGATGTTTTTCTTAGTTCATATCTTAGATGTCATTACTGTTTTTCTTATACATTTTATTGTTGGATGTAACTGGGACCCCGTGTACATAATTTCGCTCCACCACATGTACCACATGAGGTGCGAATGACAATAAAGAAACTCTGACTCTGACTCTGACTCTGACACTGGCACAACATACAAAGCAGGTGTTATGATGGGTCTTTAACTGCCTGTCTTATTAAGACTGCTGGGAGTGTACGTCAGAATGTCAGGCAGTTGCTGCGTTGGCATTCTTTAACATTTCTGAATATTTTTATTCTTTAACGTATACCTTTTACATATCTATTACAATCTACATAGGCATTGTAGGTATAAACATCCCTGATGAATCCATACATTTCTATGCTGACGACACTGTTGTTTATTGTCGAGCTAAAACAGTTGAAAAGGCTTTCCAGCTTTTGAAATCTGCATTTAACATCATCCAGTCCGATTTGTTCCACCTCAAACTTGTCCTAAATGCCGACAAAACCAAAGGGATGATTTTTTTCAAACAGGAAGTTGGTCCCAGCAGTTCTTCCTTTGATTTTATCCTCAAATGGTGTCCCTGTTGAGTTTGTTGATTCTTATAAATATTTGGGTATCTTGGTCGACTCACATCTCTCTTTTAAGCTTCATGTGGAAAACTTGGTAAAGAAACTGAAAGTTAAACTGGGTTTCTTTTTCAGAAACAGATCCTAACCCTGAATGCTAGGAAACGCCTTGTATCTATGACTTTCCTTCCCTCCATTGATTACGGTGACATTATTTACATGAACGCTCCTACAAGAACCCTGCAGATGTTGGATGCTGTCTATCATGGCGCACTAAGATTCATAACTGGCTGTGATTATCGTACCCACCACTGCACCCTGTATTCACTGGTTAACTGGACATCATTAACTTCATACAGACTCTCTCACTGGTACATTTTCATCTTTAAATCACTTCTTGGTCTGCTGCCTTCATACATCTCCTCCTACATGTCTCTGCGTGAGTGCAGCTACGGCGTGCGCTCTCAGGACATTATTACCTGCAGTCTTCCTTCAGTGCGGACTGAACTAGGCAAAAGGGCCTTCTCCTACTCCGCTCCTGTTTCCTGGAATATCTTACAAAAAGATCTGAAGCTCTCGACCTTGACCTCTCTAAGTGGCTTTAAGAATCTGTTGGACTCCTGGCAGGGACCGATGCAGACATGTTCCTGTTTTTAGTTTTCTACATTCGCCTTAGAATCTAGCTGTTTTTTGTTACTTCTTATTTTTTTTAGCCATCCTATTAAAAAAAAAATCTGTATGCCTTTTTATAACTGTCTATTGTCGCTGTTGTCCATTGTTGTCATCATTCTTTGTTGAAATCAGGTCTCTCTTGTAAATGAGTCCTCGAGGCTCAATGGGATTTACCTGTCTAAATAAAGGTTGAATGAATATAATTATTAGTTTATTTTCAGTGGGTTTGACCCGTTATTCACATATCCTGCAGCGGAAATGGCTCCACGCCTAACAAACATCTTAATATGGTTTTCGATCTGCGATAAACTTTCTCTGTAACTCAACAACTCAGGCCTCTCTGGAACGTTGAGCAGATGAGTGGGGCACCATGAAACCTTAGATCGGCTGTAGCAGCAGAAACAGTTTACATTCATCCACTCGCTGTTAGGAAGACATTTTGTTCAGATATGTATTTGTCGATCATATTACTACACGCGTCCTGCTCATGAAGGACATATTTTCTGACCCTTTGTCTCTGAGATTCTTTGTGGTAAAGAGCTGCCTTTCTCTGGGACACTTATAGCAGCTAAACCTGATCTGCACCAGCCTCTGTGGACACCACTAATATAAATATTGCCACCATGACCCACCAAGTTCCAGAGCAGACAGCACAACTCTCACCGGCTCTCATTATGGGGCAGCTCGACTCAAGAGGGACAGACTCATCATCCTCTTGACATATTGGGGCTACGTGGGCTCCAGGGAGAGCCAGCGGGGTGTCTCTAACAAGGTCGACCGGGCAAAGCCGCTGACAGCTTGACAGATGGGGGCAGAGTAAGCAAAAAGGGGAGAAGAGATGAGCCAAGAGGAGCTCTGGAGACACATCAACCTGTCATGATGTTTCCAAGTGAAGGAAAATAATAATAAAAAAAAAACTTCTGGAATGAGTGGGGGTGACAAAAAGAGAAGTAAAATGAGTCAGGTGGCGCGACAGTGAGGATGCTAGAATGAATAAAACAAGCATGCCAGACTGTAAACACATGGTAATCTCCACTTGTTTATTAGGTGGATGGTATTGCAGGGTGCATGCCAGCTCTGGACACACCTGACCTCGGTCTCACCCCCGCACACTCCTCCTCCGCTCCTCTTCACCCCTCTCACCTACTGTTTCCACATTTCTCTTTTTCTTTCTTTCTGGTGCACAAAAAGTCAGATGGGCAGAAAACAATCTATCTATGAGAACATTCTGATTTTATTAATCAGATTTAGCATCGATCAAACCTGATAGTTCGTTGTTCTCGTGGTAAAGCTCCAAACTGAGTTCTGTTTAAGAAGGTCAAGTTCAGAGCTTTAGAACTGAGGGCTTTGTGGAAAGGTTGTTAACAATTAATATCTTACCTGTTGTCGATAGATCTTTGAGTGATCTCAGATTGGAGACACAGTTTAACATTGACCAAACATACAAGCATTAGCAGATATAAGCCACTTGTTTTCATTAATTCTCTGTCAGATCCTCCTATGTTGGTCTCTGTCCTGTCCTGTCATGTCCTGTTCTGTCCTGTCCTGTCCTGTCCTGTTCTGTCCAGTCCTGTTCTGTTCTGTCCTGTCATGTCCTGTTCTGTCCTGTCTTGTCCAGTTCTGTCCTGTCTTGTGTTGTCCTGTCTTGTTCTGTTCTGTCCTGTCTTGTCTTGTCCTGTCTTGCTCTGTCCTATCTTGTTCTGTCCTGTCCTGTCTTGTCTTGTCTTGTCTTGTCCTGTCCTGTCATGTTCTGTCCTGTCCTGTCTTGTTCTGTCCTATCTTGTCCTATCTTGTTCTGTCCTGTCCTGTCATGTCATGTTCTGTCCTGCCTTGTTCT
>NC_056502.1:15584804-15599517 GCF_014905685.2 Nematolebias whitei
CCTGCCTTGTTCTGTCCTGTCATGTCTTGTTCTGTCCTGTCCTGTCCGGTCCTATCCTGTCCTGTCATGTCCTGTCCTGTCCTGTCTTGTCCTGTCCTGCCATGTTCTGTCCTGTCATGACCTGTTTTGTGTCTTGTTTTGTCAACTTTCCCACTGACCACTTGGATTAAAAAAAAAAAACATTCCCATGAATTTGTTATTTTACTTACTTTTTCTAGGGTTAACTTGTAGGTATGCAAGAGTTAACTTGTTGACATGTTAAACTGGGTCATGCTAGAAAAGCCTAGCATGCTTAGGTGTATCAAGGTTAGCACTGAATGAAGTGCAGTAAGGACGTGTGAGTGAATGTGGTTGTATTTCAAAATAAAATACTTTGTAGACTAATGTTTATTTAGTTTTTTTTTTCTTTTAGGATGTTTAATTAATTAATTAATTAATTAATTAATTAATGTATTTATTTATTTATTTGTGGCCCTGTACCAATTGATACATAGATTAGAACTGGTCCTTAGCCCGGTGGTTGGGCATCTCTGCAATACAAGATTGATTTCAAAATATTAGTTTTTTGTTTTGTTTTTAGTCCTCTTTATGGACTGGTCACACCTTAATAAATCTACCAGTATACATCTTGACACTTCTTCTTGAACATAGAGGTTAATAAAATCCATCTCTAATATTCCAAAGCTGAACATAAACATAGAGGGGATTGCTTTGGAACTGCTGGAATATAATTCTCTACCTTATTTTTTATACAATTTAGAAAGCTTTAAGGACCCACTTCTTACTAATAGCATTCAAGTCATGTGGAGGAGGATGTCTTTGAAGTTTTTATTGAGTTTCATGAAACAACTTCTAGTTTATTCATGTTTGCTGGTGTCCATTTTTTTGTTTTGAGCCCATTTTTAAAATTTCTTTTAGTTTTGTAATTTAAAGAAAATTGACATATTGACCCTTGTAAACCACAATATTTTTTGCAAGAACAACTGTGTTTGCCACAATACTGACAGTAATTTAATACAAAGTACATATGTAGTGTCCAGTTGAACCACGTAGAACTATTTGAGATTGAAAGTTTGTTTTTAAGATTGATATCACGCAGATTAGCCGTAAATTCTTCAGTTTAGTCAGAATAAGACTCAATTTCTCCAAATCAAACCCACTCAAACAGACAGATGTTAGATGATTATAACCTTTCCACAGAACTTACTTCAAAACCTCTGAATTATCATTTTAAAGTTCTTGAACTTCAACATGCAGCCAGGCGACAAACAGAACGCTTGGATGACAAAAATGGCCTCGGTTGCTTATGCGTCCCTTGGCTGTTTTCAGGAGTTCACTCGTTTGGCAGGGATTTCTTGTTTTGCTCCCCTCTGAGCCATCAATCAGGCTCTAATAACAGGATCTGTTCTGGCACAACATCCTCACGACAGGTGACTTTGGCGCTGGATATTAAGCATCATTTCTATTCTGTGCTGTTTTGAAACAGGCTTCATAATCCTAAAAGAACACAAGCTTTTAAAAGCATTGAAAATATATATTTTAATCCAGTAGCAGTGGCACCCCAAGGTGCTTTAAAATCAGTGGCACAAAGCAGACTGTGAGAAAATGATAACGTTTGTGCTAAAGCCTTACACCAGCGTGAAATTAGAGTCTTGCTGGCATGACTCTGGTGAATGCAGGCTTCTTGGGTGTCCAGAAAAGATATGGTGTCGCTCATCTTCACAAATCTTTGCCTTCGCTTAGAAGCACATATAGAAGTAAACTGAGCTTCACTGGGTTCAGTTTGTGCCAGCAGCCTGCGTGACTCGCTGTCCTCGTTTCTCCTGTTTTCATCCCGGCTGCTATGTGTCCTTCTGAAGTTCCAGCAGATTTGCACCCTGATCAGCATCTTGGTGTTGGCTCTCTGCTGTCCCTGTGGTCTGCAGCATGTGTTTTCATTTGTCAGCCTCCGGTCCTCCTTTTACTCTCCACCTAAGTGTCACATGAGACCTGTTCCCCGAATACAGCCAATCTAATATTTCTTCTGCATTTAAAACTATATATATATATATATATATATATATATATATATATATATATATATTATTTTTATTAAAGTGCAGATGTTGATTTACATCTGCTGCGTCCTGCAAAAAAAAAAGTCTGATATTTGAATGTATATGGACAGAAGCAGGAAGCAGATTTGAAGCAAACATGAAAGTGAAAAGGTAACAAGGAGGAATAAAGAATGAAATCTGCACAAGGGCTGAGCTGAAAAGAACAGAGAGCTAAAATGAACAAAATGGATAAGAGCGTTCCACCAGATTGTGCTGCTAAAGGCCTCGGGGCGCCAACACGGCCTGACTTCTGCATTTGGAGGCCTGCAGAACACGGATAGTCAGAGGGAGGTGATGATGTGTGCTGTGTGAATAGACGGGCCTGGGATCTATTTATATAATCCATCTGGAGGGACTCTCGGCAAAGGGTTAGCAGAGGCCCTGCTGGCACTTTCACACTGCACTTTAGCATTTGCTACTAGCAGGGACCCAGTCCAAACTGAAACTGTGATACTGTGCAGGTTGCAAAAGGGGAAGTTGAGGCTAAATCTAATTTAACTCTATTTAATGCAGCACAGAATTAAGATTTTACTATATTCATGTAGTAAGGAGTGTTTTGCATCATGCAGGACTGTATGTCTGTCGTTCTCTGGGTTCATTGTAGGACAGTTCTGAGTATGGAAGTCAAACTGGTGTTGCATGAGATTTGTTTTATGGTGAAAATCTCTTCTTAAAGATCTTTTACAGTAAGGCTCCCCTTATAGATGGCTAAAATAGTTTATAGATACATTATTAATTCCTCTATCAACACTTTATAAATCATTAATAATTGTTGATTATGCATTAGTTAAGGGTGACAGAGACAAAACTGACCATTTTCTTGCCAAATAGTGAGCCCAATCTGTTCACCTATATATTTCATCTAGAGTTGTTACATTAAATATTTTAGAGTAAGTTACTACCTTGTAAGCACAATAAGCATTTATAAACCTATCTTTAGCATATAATATTGTACTTTATCACTGCGTTATAAGCATCCACAACTAATATTATATCCTAAAAATTTTGGTTTACAAATGTTTATTAATGTTTATTATCAAACTCCCCTATGATGGGAAAAAGAAATGGACTTGATGTTCCCTCGCCCGGACGTGGGTCACCGGGGCCCCACGCTGGAGCCAGGCCTGGAGGTGGGGCATGTGGGCGAGCGCCTGGTGGCCAGGCTTTTACCCATGGAGCTCGGCCGGGCACAGCCCGAAGAGGAGACGTGGGTCCCCTTTCCCATGGGCTCACCACCTGTGGGAGGGGCCAAAGGGGTCGGGTGCAATGTGGGAGGGGTGGTGGCCGAGGGCGGGGACCCTGGCGGTCTGATCCATGGCTACAGAAGCTGGCTATTGGGACATGGAATGTCACCTCACTGGTGGGGAAGGAGCCTGAGCTGGTGTGTCAGGTTGAGAGGTTCCGGCTAGAAATAGTTGGACTCACCTCTACGCATGGCTCTGGCTCTGGAACCAGTTTCCTTGAGAGGGGTTGGACACTCTTCCACTCTGGAGTTGCCCCTGGTGAGAGGCGCCGAGCAGGAGTGGGCATACTAATTGCCCCCCATCTTGGTGCCTGTGTGTTGGAGTTCACCCCGGTGAATGAGAGGGTGGCCTCCCTCCGCCTACGTGTGGGGGGACGGGTTCTGACTGTCGTTTGTGCTTATGCACCAAGTGGCAGCTCAGATTATCCACCCTATTTGGAGTCCTTGGATGGGGTACTGGAAAGTGCACCTCCTGGGGACACCCTTGTTCTGCTGGGGGACTTCAGTGCTCATGTGGGCAATGACAGTGAGACCTGGAGGGGTGTGGTTGGGAGGAACGGCCCCCCTGAGCTGAACCCGAGTGGTGTTCTGTTGTTGGACTTCTGTGCTCGTCATGGATTGTCCGTAACAAACACCATGTTCAAGCAAAAGGGTGTCCATATGTGCTCTTGGCACCAGGACACCCTAGGCCACAGTTCGATGATCAACTTTGTTGTCGTCTCATCTGATCTGCGACCACATGTCTTGGACACTCGGGTGAAGAGAGGGGCGGAGCTGTCCACTGATCACTACCTGGTGGTGAGTTGGCTCCAATGGTGGGGGAGGATGACGGTCAGACCTGGCAGACCCAAACGTATTGTGAGGGTTTGCTGGGAACGTCTGGCAGAGTCTCCTGTGAGGCGGAGCTTTAACTCCCACCTCCGGGAGAACTTCAAACATGTTATGGGGGAGGTGGGGGACATTGAGTCCGAGTGGGCCATGTTCCATGCCTCTATTGTCGAAGCGGCTTACCAGAGCTGCGGCCGCAAGGTTGGCGGTGCCTGTCGTGGCGACAATCCTCGAACCCGGTGGTGGACACCGTCGGTGAAGGATGCTGTCAGGCTGAAGAAGGAGTCCTATAGGGCCTTTTTGGCATGTGGGACACTGGAAGCAGCTGATGGGTACAGGCAGTCCAAGCGACATGTGACTCGGGTGGTCGCTGAGACAAAAACTCGGGCATTGGAGGAGTTTGGAGAGGCCATGGAGAATGACTTCTGCACGGCTTCGAGGCGATTCTGGTCCACCATCCGGCGTCTCAGGGGGGGAAAGCGGTATACCACCAACACTGTTTGTAGTGGAAGTGGTGTGCTGCTGACCTCAACTCGAGATGTTGTGGGTCAGCGGGCAGAATACTTTGAAGACCTCCTCAATCCCACCGGCACGTCTTCCACTGAGGAAGCGGAGCCTGGGTACTCTGGGTCGGGCCCTCCAATCTCTGGTGCGGAGGTCACCGAGGTGGGTGGTTAAAAAGCTCCTCGGTGGCAGGGCCCCAGGGGTGGATGAGATTCGCACGGAGTTCGTTAAGGCTCTGGATGTTGTAGGGTTGTGTTGGCTTACGCAACTCTGCAATATTGTGTGGACATCGGGGGAAGTTCCCCTGGATTGGCAGACCGGGGTGGTGGTCCCCCTATTCAAAAAGGCGGACCGTAGAGTGTGTTACAACTACAGGGGGATCACGCTCTTAAGCGTCCCTGGTAAGGTCTATTCGGGGGTTCTGGAGAGGAGGGTCCGTCGGATAGTCGAACCTCGGATTCAGGAGGAGCAGTGCAGTTTTTGTCCTGGTCGTGGAACACTGGACCAGCTCTACATTCTCAGCAGGATCCTGGAGGGTGTGTGGGAGTTTGCCCAACCGGTCTACATGTGCTTTGTGGACTTGGAGAAGGCGTTCGACTGCATCCCTCGGGAAACCCTGTGGGGAGTACTCTGGGAGTATGGTGTACCAAGCCCTTTGACATGGGCTGTTAGGTCCCTGTATGACCGGTGTCAGAGCCTGGTCCGCATTGCTGGCAGTAAGTCGGGCTTGTTCCCGGTGAGAGTTGGACTCTGCCAAGGTTGCCCTTTGTCACCGATTCTGTTCATAACTTTTATGGACAGTATTTCTAGGTGAAGCCAAGGTGTTGAGGGGATCTGTTTTGGTGGCCTTAGGATTGCATCTCTGCTTTTTGCAAATGATGTGGTCCTATTGGCTTCATCAGATCGTGATCTACAGCTTTCGCTGGAGCGGTTCGCAGCCGATTGCAATGCGGCTGGGATGAAGATCATTTCCTCCAAATCCAAGGCCATGGTTTTGAGCCGGAAAAGGGTAGAGTGCCCTCTCCAGGTCAGAGAGGAGGTCCTGCCCCAAGTGGAGGAGTTCAAGTATCTTGGGGTCTTGTTCACAAATGAGGGAAAAATGAAACGTGAGATCGATAGGCGGATAGGTGCAGCATCTGCAGTGAAGCGGGCACTGTACAGGTCTGTCGTGATGAAGAGAGAGCTGAGTCAAAAGGCGAAGCTCTCAATTTACCGATCGTTCTATGTTCCTACCCTCATCTATGGTCAAGAGCTTTGGGTTGTGACCGAAAGAACAAGATCTCGGATACAAGCGGCCGAAATGAGTTTTCTCCGCAGGGTGTCTGGGCTCTCCCTTAGAGATAGGGTGAGAAGCTCGACCATCTGGGAGGGACTCAGAGTAGAGCCGCTGCTTCTCCACGTTGAGAGGAGCCAGTTGAGGTGGCTCGGGCATTTGTTTAGGATGCCTCCTGGACGCCTCCCTGGTGAGGTTTTCCAGACACGTCCCACCGGGAGGAGGCCCAGAGGAAGACCCAGGACACGCTGGAAGGACTATGTTTCTCGGCTGGCCTAGGAACTCCTCGGGATTCCCCTGGAGGAGATGACCCAAGTGGCTGGGGAGAGGGAAGTCTGGGCCTCCTTACTTAAGCTACTACCCCCGCGACCCGACCCCGGATAAGTGGAAGAAAATGGATGGATGGAAATGTTTATTGTGCTCACAAGGTAGTAAGTTAGTCTGAAATGTTTAATTTAACAACTCTAGATGATAGGTGGCAGATTTGGCTCACTATTTGGCAACACACTGGTCAGTTTTGTCTCTGTCACCCTTAATTAATGCATAATAAGCAGTTATTGATTTATAAATTGTTGATAGAGGAATTAATAACGTATCTAGAAACTATTTATTAGCATATATAAGGGGAGCCTTATTGTAAGATGTTCACAGTACAGAAACATCATTTGTACCAGTTTTATATATTTTGATTTGCTACAGATTCAGAACATTTTGCCTTTATATCCCATCTTTTCACTTCACTGACTCTCTGTTGGTTTTTTAAATTGATTTCAAACTTTATTTGCTGACCCATTAGACATAAGTTTATTTGACTGACGTCCTGCAGCTTCCTTTTACTGTACTTTATTAATAACCAGGACTTTTACTGTTTTGTTTGTTGCACGTATGCCAGAGAATTACAAGCAGACAGGCTTGGAAGAGGATTACTCTGGTAATAAATTACATTGTTATCTAATTTTAGATCTGCTCTGCTGCACCTGTTGCTTCAGCACATATGAGCTGTGACTATCATTAATAAATGCACACATCAGTCTCTTTTTAAAACTGTTTCAGATGTTTTATTTGATTGAAAATGTAAAAAAATAAAAAATAAATCAGCCTACCAAGGTTCAGTTGTGAGTTAATGCTTGAAATGAGTCAGGGACATGACACGGAAAATAAAAATGATAGATTTGTTTTTATTAAAACAGATTAATTTTAGTGTTATATTGGTACTAAATAAAGCAGCTGTTCAAACATCAAACTCTTCTTGTACAACTAATTAATTTGATCACAGACAACAGAAATATATAAAACACCTGGTATTTACAAACATTATGTAAAAAGCAGCATCTTATATGAGTCGTTTCTACAAAAATAATGTAAATAAAATCTGTATAGTCCTAACACAGAGCTCATCTCTCTCCTCTTCCCTCCCTGAGCAGTTCCTCCTCCACTCCTCCTGTTTCCCTGATTTTCCTGGCTTCCTTCTCAGCCTCCTCTGCCCTCTTCCTCTCCTCCTTGGCAGTCTCCATGAGCCACGGCCCGCCCAGGTAGCTCAGGATCTCCTCCGGGGTTCCTCTGTGTTGGGGCTCAGGGTGCAGCAGCTCCTTTAAAAGAGTCATCACCAATGGACTGAGGCCCTCGAACTGAGAGGGGGGAGGGTTGTCTTTCTGCCTCTGCTCCATGATTGTGTAGTTGTCCTCCTCATCCCTCCACTTCCCATCTCTTAGTTTGTTCCTCTCGGCCTCGCGGTCAAACCACTTCTTGTATTTGCAGTAGCCGGGGTCACCATGAGTGCTCTCCTCCCAGGGGAAGCAGCCAGTTAGGAGGCAGTAGACGAGGACCCCGAGGGCCCAGCTGTCAATGCAGGGCTGCACTGTAATCCAGATGTCCTCCACCTCCTCCTCAATCCCCTCATTCAGCCTCCTCTCCATCTCCTTCTCGGCCGTCTTGGCAGCTTCCACCTCCGGAGTGCAGAAGGGCGACTCGTACCACACGGCTCGAACGGTGGTGCCGGCAGCCCGAGTCAGACCGAAGTCCCCCAGCTTCACCCAGCGGCAGGAGCTGTCGCACAGGAAGATGTTCTCGGGTTTGATGTCACGGTGGACGAAGCCCAGCGAGTGGAGGTGTGTGACGGCACCGCTCAGCTGGGCCATCACCCTCTGGACGCAGTCCTCATCCACCCCAACCTGAGACAGGCGGATCAATAAGAACAGGGGTCATGAAGGGTCACGCTCAACCAGAAGCTTCATCACAACAAATTATTGACTTGAACTCTGTTTATTTTAGCATTTCGGCTAACTGAACTGACACAATGGATGCATGTTGGATGTTTGGTTCATGTACTTGGTTGAAGCTGCTTTTACAGAAGTTGGGGCAGATCAGTAACTTATGCACAGCAAAGGAGAGTTATTTAAAAAAAATCATATTTTTCAACTAATTTAAGACAAATGTATCTGTATCTTTTTTATCTTCTTTTTGCTCTCGGCGAAGGTGGATGCTTTTTTCCTTATCTAACGACAAGGGCAGCGCCTCCCACGAGGCTGCAGCCTCAGACACCCCCGTCTACCCATGCGTTTGTTTTCTATGGACAGGCTGTACTGAAATATGATTTCATTGTGCTTCTGTGCAATGACAATAAAGGCATTCTGATTCTGAAATGTGCTCAGTTTGGCACACTCCAGTGAGAAGTTAGCTTTTAAATTTTGATAATTACTTATAATATCAATTCAAGTGATATTTGTCATTTAAATAAAATTATTTAATTAAGAGTTCCTTGAAGGTGATATTGATTGTTAATTCCCCAACGCCCCAAAAATGTTGTTTTAGCCTCGAAACGTAAACTCTTTTTTGCCTAAATAATTCATGGAAAACTTTTCAGATCAGTTCGGTTTGTTTATACAGTATAAGGTCAATTTACTGCAAAAGTCACCTCAGGGTGTTGCACAAAACAACAACAATGAAAGAAATCAGTTTCTGATAATAATAATAATAATAATAATAATAATAATAATAATAATGATGCAAATTATGTCTTTAAAATGGACATAATTTGTACGCTGGATTTTTTTCCCAGCGTGTATTTTTAATGTACACCACAAGTGTGAGTCTTGATACTTAAACGTTTTGTCAGAGAGCAGAACAATTAAAGTGTCTGTGACATCAATTTTTGTAAAAACAAATATTAATGCATTTAAAAAAAAATAGCATTGGCAAAAATAAAAACATCACAGCACTGAGATGAACAGTTGCTGAGATATTCACATGTGCAATAACAGGAAGTGACGACAAAGGGGAACACTTAAATTTTAGCATAGTTATCTTATTATTAATTATAATTTTTAAATTACCCACAATCAAGATTATGTTGAGTCACCACCAGAGAGAAACAAACAAGAGCCAAAATTCAAATAATATAGTTTCAATAAATAAAGATCAGGAAGTTCCTCTTTTTAAAGAGTTCCCCTTTGATGTCACTTCCTGGTTCACCTTGGCTGCACCAAGTTCAAATGAAAATAAACCAGTTATGTGACAAAATAGGTAAAATCAAGTGTAATATGTCAAATTTCTTGAAGTAATAGGATGTTTTCTTCCACTTTATATATTTGTAGGATACGCATGTCACAGCTACTTTAACTGGGAATTTGAAAAACTTTTAATGCAGTGTTTTTTAAATACTAAAACAATTAAATTTAAGAGGTTTTGACAAATTCTGTACCATTTCTGTCAAGTTATAGCAAACTCTCCTTAACCTGGGCCATACGCAAACATTTCAAAATGTTTATCTTGAGGCATCATGCTCTTTTAATTTAGCTCAGAACAGTTCAATCTATATACAGTACTCTCTGCAAACTGCTAATACCTTAAGGGTTGCCTCTTACTACTCGTACATCACAGAAAATAAGCAAAATACTAAGCTGAGGTGGGGACATGTAAATAAAATAAATGAAAGTGACCAAGAAAAGTCAGCTTTTTAGATCAGAAGTCTGGTGCAAGCACTCTGGCAACGAGACGATAAAACCTGCGTCACCAGAACTCTTGCTGACGCCTTTGGAAACCCCTGCTTTACTTCATCTACTGTGTCTCCCTTCACTTAATGCAGGGTGCTCTTATGCTTATCAGTGCTCTATTGTGTTCCTGGCAGAGGCATAAACACAGAAATAGGTCTGCTGGAGGCTGTTATCAAACAGGTCTCAAGTTTTTACTGGCAGGAAGGAGAACTCAGTGTATTTGGATCAGCTGTGCAGGTCCCACAGAGAAAGATGAGCTGTGAACATATCCAAAACGCTTTGTGGACATTTGTCTTTGTCATGCATTTATCAGGAAATAATCCTGTTTAATCACCATGAATGTTTCTTGTGCATTTATGGGGGACGTTATACGCTCTTTTGGCAATAAAATACTTGGATTACAGGTACTTTTTCCTCATGTGTTTTGCAGGAAATTACTGGAATATTTAAACATAAGTCATGCCACACACCAGCCTAACTGACCTCTGACACAATGACACTGTAGAGATCGCCATAGAGACACGCCTGCTGGGCAAAAACGTAGTAGGATGGCGTGGAGAAGAAGATGCCCACGGCCCGCGTCAGAGAAGGATGGGTGCAGTAAGAAAGGGAGAGGTTGTATTCACGCAGGAAGGAGGTGAGGGAGGTAGACTGGCGGGGGAAGAACTTCAGAGCCATGGGAGTTCCTGATGGGAGCAGAGCAACAGTAAAGTAATGAACAATGCACTCTTTAAGACCTCTCAGCATTGTCGGGCTGCATGTTGAGCCCATCAGTGACACTGTTTGCAAATATTAGCTCCCTTTGGAGTGACTGCGTTTCTCGGCTTCACTCACTGCTGCAACTCAATCCTGAAAGCCAAAAGGGAAAATATGTGTAAAAAAATAACTAAGTACACCCCTACACTCAATACCAACAGCAATAAGTTTAAACTGTATCTGTTTATTAGTTTCTCACGAGTTGTGGGGGACTTTTGGCTCACTCTCCTTTGCAACGTTGCTATAGTTTAGTGGTTCCAATCATGGCCCTTGAGGAACACCATCCTGCATATTTTAGTTGTTTCACTGCTTTGACACACCTGGTTTGATGAATGGATGATTGACAGGCTTCTACAGAGTTTAAGTAAGCAATTAAATCACTGAATCAGGCATGTTGGAGCAGGGAAACAACTAAAACATGCAGTATGGTGTTCCTCAAGGACCAGGGTTGGGAATTGCAGACATTAATTTCTGCTCAGCTCTCTTAAGGACCCACCACAGGTCTGGACTTCTGGACTATTGCAACACCTTAAGTATTTTCCTTTACATCCATTTTATTGTAGATTTGATGTGTTTGGGATCATTGTCCTGTTTCATGAACCAGTTTGGTCCAAGTTTCAGCTGTCGGACAGATGGACTCATATTTGTCTCTAGAATACTTTGGTCTGCGAGGAGTTCACAATCCACTCAGTGACTGCAAGGTGTCAGAGTCCTGTGGCTGCAAAACAAGCCCAAACCATCACCGCACCACCACTGTGCTTGACAGTTGCTAAGAGTTTGTGCTGACGGGCTGTATCTGCTTTTTTTTCTGAACAAGCTAGCTGTGTTATCAAATGTCTCTACTTTTTTCTCATCTGTCTAAATTTACAGGAGTCTTGGGGTTCGTTCAGATGCAACTTTACAAACCAAAGTTGTGCTGCCATTATTATTATTATTATTTATTTATTTATTTAGAGAGAAGAAGCTTTCTTCTGGCAACCCTTCTAAATAAACCATATATATTTAGTCTTTTTCAAATTCTGTTGTCATGAGCTAACTGAGGCCTGTAGAGTCTAAGATGGAGCTCTCGGGTATTTAATTTCTCCGAGCACTGCACAGTCTGACCTTGGGGTGATTTCGTTTAGTTCGTTTTGACGTCCAGGTTTCTATAGTGACAAAATATGTTTACAAATGAAAAAACTTTGAAGACTTCCATCCAGCTGTTGGATTCTGTTGGCTTCACATCCCAACAAGAGGAGCTGGAGTCGTGACGTCTAGTGTTCTTAAAATCTGATTGATGCTCCAAACCAGTAAAACTCCTGCTTTAAAGAGGGGGGCACACTTACTGGTGATCAGGTCATCAGTACTTTTGATCAGCAGCACCTGGGGGTTGTTTTGCCTCTTAAATCTTATAGAAGCAGCTGGAGTGAATTTAGTTTTTCATAGACATTTGTTTCAATCTTGGCTAAAAAAAATAACCACATGGTAGAATGTGTATTTTTGTGCACCTGAAGTTGGATTTGTGTTCCTCGAGGCATTCTGTGGGGGCTGCTGCAGGAGTGTGGGGTGCCTGTGTTGATTTAAAAGCTATCCAGTCCCTGTGTAACCCAAGCAGGAGCTGCGTCCGCATTCTTGGCACAAAGTCGAGCTCGTTCCCAGTGCGGGTTGGACTCTGCCAGGGCTGTCCCTCGTCTCTGATCCTGTTTGTGGTGTTCATGGACAGGATCTCGAGACGCAGCCGTGGAGAGGATGGTGTCTGCTTTGGGAACCTCAGGGTCTCATCTCTGCTTCATGTGGATGATGCGGTTCTGTTGGCATCTTCAGGCCAAGACCTTCATTGTGCACTGGGATGGTTTGCAGCTGAGTGTTGAGCGGCTGGAATGAGAGTTAGCTCCTCCAAGTCTGAGACTCTGGTTCTTGAAATGGGTAGATTACCCCCTCTGGGTCAGGGAGTGTTTACCTCAGGTGTAGTTCAAGAATATGGACGTCTGGTTCACGAGTTATGGTAGGATGGAGCGGGAGATGGATCGATGGATTGGGTCCTCGTCCTCAGTAATGAGGGCATTGCTTCGGTCTGTTGTGGTGAAGAGAGAGCTGAGTCAAAATGCAAAGCTCTCAATTCACTGTTTTGTCTACGTTCCAACCCTTACCTATGGTCATGAGGTTTGAAAGAACGAGATCCCAGATACAGACTCTTCTTTACCTTACTCGGGTTAAATAGGTTGTTTAACTTTACGTTGCACTGACCTCTCTTCCTGTGCACGGCCAGCATGACTTTTCCGTACGATCCCTGTCCCAGGAGCTTCAGCACCTGGAAGTGTTTGGATACTTTCAGGCTGGGCAAGGACTGTGCTGACAGGAAACATAGCTCGTCGAGTTCTTGAGCTGCCGTGGCCTGGACACACGCAAACAGACACACAAACCCAGATTCTGTGTCAGTGCAGCGAGGCTGAGGATTTGATTCTGTAGCATCGAGAGAAATAAGAGCCACAGTGAGCAGCATGATGACAGTTCACTACAAAGAATGAAGTGTGCCTCTGAAGCTGCACATTCTGATTATAAAACAGGAGCTGCAGAGTATAAATCTCATGCATCTCATTAGCTGTCATATTAAACATGTGTTACCTTCACTGGTTTAGAGAAATGGAAAATCTAAATCCAGTTCTACTGGCAGAGCATAGTGGAATATATTGCGTTGTATTATCACCTTTGCTAATCTGGGTTGATCTTCGCTGATGTTTACAGCAAACTGGATTAATTCTTGGCATACCTTTTATTCGACAATCAAGACATGTGGCGCTGTCAATCACTCTGTTTCCATCATCAACCGTTTTGTGAAGCCATGATGATTTCCTTTGAAGAAGATCTCCCGCCACGTGTCCCGGTAAACTATAACGGGTGCGAACAGCTAAGGCGCAGCTTAACACAAAAGATAAAGCGATCAGAGCTGGATAACATATTTTTACTCGTGACCTTTCCCATGTTGTGTAACCATGGCAACAGATATGAAGTAAATTACTCCCGTCATTGACACTGAATATGTAGTAAAACTAACTTTTCTTGTGCCTTGTTTTTCTGATTAATGAGCTTTTTATGGAGAACACAAACAGTTGCATTCGGACACTTAAAGGGTCAAGTCTGAAAAGTATCGGAGGAACTCCAGAAGTTTCAAAAACAATCACAGACGTAGCATTCCTTGAAAGGAACGCATGCCGCCCGCCATCCTTCAAGCCAGAGTTTTAAACGAAGATAATCCTACGATGATGAGGAGTTATAGCCGTTTTGTTACGTGAAATGGTGAGATCTTTCAAGATATGACAGCGCTCAGAGAACGTGTTGGGGATGACTCTCAGCTACTACCACACCAATTTTTATCTCAACATCTGTAAAATTGACTGGGTTATAGCTGTTCATGTGTTTTCCACGGTCTATTGGCTGTGGCGGCCATCTTAAATTTGTCTAACTCCAATCAGTTGTAGATGAGCACATAATGACTGTTTGATGAGACTTTCATTAAAATATACCCAGTGATTCATGAGATATTTTGCTAACAGACACAAATGATTCCAACAATTAATGACAACATTTTGGAGTCAGATCCTGCTCGATCAATCAGCCCTTAAACTAAGTGTTAGGGATGACCTTATAGTAACACAACAAACATGAGCTCAATATCCATAAAAGTAGCTGAATTATAGCTACTTTTGTGCTTGCTAAGATTGATTAGCTGGGGCAGCCATCTTGAAATGAATTGACTCCAAAACGTTAACCTGTTGTAGATGTAAATAAATCAAGTGAATAACGTCTGAGGGTTTCATTGTAGTCTGTTCACTGTTATATGAAATGTTTTGCTAACAGTACAGACAAGCAAACCTAAACTTACACAGACATGGACAAAACCTTACAGCTGCTTCACCTCTGGAAGAGGCGAGACAGTAAATGTCAATTTATGAAGAACTAGTTGGAAACATACAAATAACTCTGACGTGCAGCTCACATTTCAAGCACAACAGCTAATTGGGGGGGGGGGGGGGGGGCCCTT
>NC_056502.1:15599617-15630229 GCF_014905685.2 Nematolebias whitei
GGGGGGGGGGACCTTTACGATAGAGGTGCACTGATTGCAGTTTTCTGGCCGATCACCAATTTCTAAAACGTCTGACCTGCCGATTCTGATTTTGTTTTATAAACGACACTGTCAGGTGTTATAAAGTCACAATGCACCTTCAATTTTCCAATATTGTTTTATTGAAAAACATACCCTTGAACAATACCCTAGAAACAATACAAACTTGTTTTAACTGGCCTTGAGGTAGTGCTCTGAAATATAAATGAAGTTCAGACAATTGTTGTTAAAACTCAAAAAAAAATCAGTAAAATCGGTTTCTCGGGCAAGTATCGTCCGATTTCCCAAAATTAAGGAAATTGTGGCCGATAAATCAGTGCACCCCTACTTTACGGTGTTAGAATGCATCAATTTTAGACTCTAAAGAGGTCAGACCCATAAAAAAACATGTTTTTGATACAGATATAAAAGACATTTTGGTGGAAAAGTTACACTTTAATATGTTATGTATGTGGAGCCATAGACACAAAACGTTTAGTATAATGTTCCTGAATCTTATTACCATATTTTTCTGACTATAAGTTGCACTTAAAATCCTTTATTCATTTCAAAAATCGACAGTGAGCCTTATAATCAGGTGCACCTTATGTATTAATTCTGGTTGCGTTTAATGACCTTGAAGCGATTTTATGTGATTGTTGTGAACAAGTTGATTAAAATAAACCAACCAGATATTCTCTAATGCTCCGGGGAATTGTTTGCTTTGACGTGAACACAGTTTAGTTGTTGGTCTAAAAGTGCAGAATCATCTTCTAAAAGTTGTATCAGCAGCACGTAAGCTGAGCAGATTTTTTATTAACCCTCTATTATTGCACGGAGCATCGAGTGCTGCAAGGTTTCAACACAAACTCCGAGCAAACAGCGTGTTTGAAGTCGAGTCAGCAGTTAACGTTGAAAACCCTCTCGACAGCTTGTTATGGAGCCTCGAACCTGCAGTTTATGATCTCTGCCTGGATGTTAAGTGTGCGTGTTATCACGCAGCTGCAAAAACACGTGTTATAGTGAATAAAACTGTCAGCACGTCGTTATAAATGAGCCTACGGTGCAGTAGAAACATCCTTATTTCTTTACATTTTGCTTCCAAAGATCCAGGTTTTATCATTTGATTAAAATTAGTCTCAAACAATGTTTGTTCAGACATACTTTCAAAGTATTTCTTTGAACTCTGACTGCTTTTTCCCACATTTTCTGCTCAGATCCTGATTATTTTCAGAAAAATGTTGTTAGTTTGTAAAACCATCTAATCTGTGAATTACTCAGGCTTTAAAAGACCGAGATGAAAAAGAATGAGCCAATGTTGCATTAAAAAAAAAAAAAAAAAATCTGTCCTAAAACAAGATATTTAGACTCTTTGTTACAAGCAGCCTGACAGAAAACACAATTTGCTCCTTTTGTATTTTGTTACATCTTTATGAAATACCAAAAACAACCCAGTTTGACACAATAAACTGTATTCAAGCACAAGAAAAGTGGTTTCCAATGAGCTCCTAGCTGATATGTCTAATAGTAGCTGAACCTTTGAAGGATGGTGCATCTCTCAGGTTTTTATTCAGAGTTTAACAAACAAACAAACAAAATCCTCTAAAGATGATCAAGTATTGGAAATGAGTACAAAGCCAAGGTTTAAAGTGGAGCATAAAGAGTTAAAAGGTTTTGCACGGCGTGTGTGTAGAAATGAGTTTGTTTGACCTTTTATGACCGTGTACATGTGGCAGATGAACGGCGTGTAACACTCACTGTCATCGTTGCTTCAGTCGGATGATCTCTGCTCAGTTTGTCTCGGCTCTTCTCATCCTCTGCTCAGTTCAGATCTGGAGACACGCCGTTCGTCTGTGGGTCCGATCACGCATACAGCAGCTTTATAGAAGACCCTCATCAATGTTACTGGGAACTGAGATATTGGCTGTGTGCGTCTCCCCAGGAGACACACAACAAACCCTCTCCCCCTCGCTTTTCCCACTCCTGAGCCAACACTCGCTCTCTCCTCCCTAAACATGCGTGAACGAGCTACATGGTATTTCAAACCTCTCCCCTCACTGCCACAGTGTGCCCCCCCCCCCTTACAATATACAGCACCGTGAATATGCCACCGTTTCAGCCTGGGGACGTTCTCTTCTTCAGTCCTTCCTCTCAGTTCTCACTCACTCCCACCCTTCTTTACGTCTCTTAATTAACAGGTATGCTGGAATGATGGGAGCAGGCCAACGAGTTTTATCCGTAATCCCTGAATCATTACTGGGATTACTAGATTAAATATAAAAACCTCTTCATTGTTCAACCTTGTTGGTCTTTTTCCTCCACGTCAGAGCGTCCTAACGTCAGAGTCACACCAAGCATCGAGATGTTCTTCGGATATTTTAGGAATAAACTTTGCAGCCTTTAATTCCTATGGATGGCATTAATCTGGCTTCCAGTTCTAATGTTAAAAATGTTGGTGCCATTTTTTTTATTTTTTTTTATTAGGACGTCTTTTAACCCCCACATTAAAAAAACGTTACCAGAACTGCTTTCCTCCACCTGCGTAATATCACTAAGATTAGAAACATCTTGTCCAAAAATGATGGAGAAAAACTGGTTCATGCATTTGTCACATCTAGACTGGACTATTGCAATGGTTTGTTAACTGGGTGTCCAAATACTTCTTTAAAAAAATCTTCAGTTAATCCAAAATGCTGCTGCCAGAGTCTTAAATGGAGTTAGTGGGAGAGATCATATCTCTCCAGTTTTAGCTTCTCTCCATTGGCTCCCTGTCAAATTCAGAATTGAATTCAAAATCTTACTTCTAACCTACAAAGCTCTCAACAACCTAGCTCCATCTTATATTGGAGATCTTATCATTACATACAAAGCACTTCCCTCTCAGACTGCAGGTTTACTTGCGGTTCCTAGAGTTTCCAAGCATAGAACAGGAGGAAGATCTTTCAGTGATCAGGCTCCTCTCTTGTGGAACCAGCTTCCAGTTTCTGTCCGTGAGGCTGACACATTGTCCAGTTTTAAGATTAGGCTTCTTTACGTTTTGATAAATCCTAGCTTGGGTTTCCTGAGCTATCCCTTAGTTATGCTGCTATAGGCTTAGACTGCTGGAGGACAAATTGACCACATTTCCTCACTCTGCTCTGCTGCTGTCTTTACGTGCTCTACTCTGTTTGTATTTGTAATTATTGATTTTCTTTTGTTTGTCTTCTAATATAAAGTACACGTTGACCTGTCATTCTGTGCTCGTTTGTTCCTCCTTCCTGTCCCTCTCAAATCCCAGCTGGTCGAAGCAGATGGCCGCTCGTCCTGAGCCTGGTTCTGCTGGAGGTTTCTTCCTGTTAAAAGGGAGTTTTTTCTTTCCACTGTTGCCTTTGTGCTTGCTCAGGATGAAAGACTGTGACAAAGTGAAGATGCAACACAATCTGCTGGCTTCCTCTGATCAATAACTTTTACAAATAGTTTTTTTTTTATATATGTGAATGTTTCCATTCAGTGACCTGTGACGACTTCTGTTGTGACTTGGTGCTTTATAAATAAACTGAACAGAATTGAATTGACCCCGTGACCCAAAATGGAACAAGCGGGTAAAGATAATGGATGGATGGATGGATGGATGGATGGATGGATGGATGGATGGATGGATGGATGGATGGATGGATGGATGGATGGATGGAATTGAACTGAAATCAGTTTGGTTTTAAAAATTGCTCATAGCAGATTTTTACCGTCTGTGAAGAGACAAAAAACTACTGTGATGGTTTTTAAATATTTTAAATGTTTTCTTTTAACGACGTTAAATTTTAACAACACTTACACCTGTTACAGTTGAAAAACAGAGTTTCTAGCATTGTCCCACTGATGCACCTTTATCCTTTAAGGAATGATTACCACTCTCTTTCGTTCATACCAGGGTTTTAGTTCAAGATGGCTGCCACAGCCACATCTTCTGACACCTTGGAGTTTGTGTAGAGGATGACTCTCAGCTACTACTACAAAAACTACATCTCTTTGTCTGTAAACTTCTTTGAGTTATTACAGCCTTTTTTTTTTATTGTGTTGGCAAAGGAAATTAGCTGTGGTGGCCATCTTGAATTAGGTTGACTCCAAATGTCAGTCATTTTTAAATATACATAATTAAAATCTGTCCAATGGTTTCTGAGATATTTTGCTAATGTGACGTGTTGATTTTAAAAGATGCTCAAGTCTTAAGTAAAGATCTTGCACAACAGGTACTTGAAGTATGTGTGAGGAATGACTCTCAGCTACTACCACACCAAATATAAGCTCAACAGTCATCAAATTGATTGAGTCAGAGCCACTTTTACAATGGTTCATTTTGATTAGCTGTGGTGGCCATCTTCAATTTGTGGGACTCCAAAAGTTAAGTACTTGTAGAAGTACGTCTACTAATTACTTTCTAAAAGTTTCAATACAATCCGTCCACTGGTTCGTGCGATATTTTGCTAACAGACAAACAGAGTTGGTACCAATGGTCAAAACAAAAGTTTCAGGCAAATATCTTGTGCAGTGTAAATGTTTTAGCGTGTGTGGTTGGGATGACTTTCAGCTACGACTAGGTGAAACTTTAGCTCTGAATCTGAAAAAATTGACTGGGTTACAGCTATGTATGTGTTTTTAAAGATCACTTGGTTGTGCAACCATCTTTTATTGGTTTGACTCCAAACTATGAACATTTGTAGATGTATATTCAGAGATTATTTTCAATGAACTTTATTAAAATCCATTCAGTGGTTCATGAGATATTTTGCTAACAGACAGAGTTGACTGTAATAGTTTAGGACAAATCTGTAAAAACAGATCTCCTTCAGTCAGTTAGTGCTCAAAGGATGTGCTGGTGATGACCTTCGGCTACTACCACACTAAATAAGAGTGTAACGTTTGTCAAACTGGCTGAGTTATAGCCTTTTTTTATTGTGCTGGTAAGTTTGCTTATTTATGGTGACCATTTTAAATGGTGTTGAGATTTGTAGAGTCAGTGAGGTGAAGTTTCTGGGTGTCATCATTGATGAAAAGCTGACATGGAAACCTCACATAAATAATTTAAGAACAAAAACAGCTAAATCTACTGCAGTACAGTACAAAGTAAGAGAGTTACTCAATGATAAAGCACTGTTTATGTTGTATAATGCAATAATTGTCTCACACTTAATTTACTGTATTGAAGTCTGGGGGAAAGCATGTAAAACAATTACAAATACTATTTTTATTTTACATAAAAGAGAATTATCACTAGAAACGATTATAGCCATCCATCAAATACATTGTTTTATCAACTGAAGATATTAAAATTATATGACTTGGTTGATTATAATATTTTACTGTTTATGTATAAGGCTCACAAAAACATACTGCCTTCAAATATCCAAGTAAATTGTGTTAAAAGGGAGAGTGGTTATTGTCTCAAGGGGATAGAGATGTTTGTGAAGCGTTGGTTTCGTACCAGTTTGAAGGAGCGGCCCATTATAATTCAGGGAACAGGATTGTTTGTGGAATGGTCTGAAGGATGATGTTAAAACTGCCAGATCTATGTGCATATTTAAGAAAATGTTAAAAGTTAGTTTTCTGAAGGAATATGGAAACGTATAATGTGTATTTATACAAATTGTTTGAGCTGATGTTGTTTTTATTTGGCTTTGGTTTTTTTGTAAATTACTTTTGCTTGAATATATTCTGGGAAAAAGGGGCAGATATAAGATTTATTCTTCTTCTGCTGCCTTTCATTTTATTTTTTGATTGCATATATATATATATATATATATATATTGTTTTCTATTGTATATAGTCATTTTGTTTTTAATGAAACGAATACATTTCTAAATAAAAATAAATAAAATAATGGAGCTGACGCCAAAAGTTAATTAGCTGTAGATGTATAATCAATGATAACTTTCTTTAGGATCCACACATGAGATATTTTGCTAAAGCTGCAGAAACAAACTCACTGATGAGTTAAATGTTTATCTGTTCTCAGGTTTTCATCCATTTTTCCAGAAACTTCTCTCACCTTCCACGTTCATTCCTCATTAACCTTGTCCACGCTAATCTCCCTTAATGTGCGTTTCATTAGCTATCATCACAAGCCGTCGAGCTAACAGCTGAAGCTGTAAACCCAGCTTCATCCTGGCCTCTGAATCCTGGTTGACACCAGCTGGAGCTCAGGCCTCTGCTGCAGCTACCATAGTTTTCACACCCTCCTCCTCTTTCCGTCCTCTTCAGAGTTCACGTAGTGCGTGCGTGCATTCTGCAGGGTGTGACTGCAACTGTCTTGACGGCTGTGTATTATGCAACACAAACACTGGCTGCCATCACAACAGGCTGTCTTTGCTCGGGTTTCCACAGCAGCTCCGGTACATACATTCACGCTCCCGCTCACACCGGTGGGGTGTCTTTCAGCCCCTGTTGTGACGACCAGCGTCTCTGCTCCAAAACTGGCCCGCAGCTCGCCCCCAGAGAGCTGCGGCCATTTGTGAATCTCGACTCAGAGACGCTCACGTGTACGGAATATATAAAAACCCACTGAGCGTTGAGCCAAAGAGGGGCTTATAGATATACGCTGCACAAGACGAGCTACACAGATTGTTTCACTTGTGTGAAACAATATGTTGTGCGTGCTCTTTTGTTTCTATTTAAAAAGGAGACCGTTTTCACTCACATAATGCGATGTGAATTTTTCCAACGTGTAGATTTCAACGAAAGGCATCAGATGGGCATCTCCCAGAAAATTGTCAAACATGTGGACAAAACGTGAAAGCTGTTGCAGAGTTTCAGGAACAAAGTCTATGCTCAATAATCCAGGTATAAAAGTCAACATTTTTCATTCAGGTCATCTGGACAGTTTCTTGTTTTGTGCTGAAACGTTTCGCCTTCGATCCAGAAGGCTTCATCAGTCGAGGAAACACACAACAAAACTGATTCTTCCCCCAACAGCTTACTCCAAAGTGGAACAAACCAGTTCTGCTGGTGATAAGATGGTCTCTTTGTCACGCCCCCTCCTCCATTGCCGGCCCTCTTCCTTGTTGACAGTCGTGTCAAACTGGTTGAAAACAACAAAGTCCATGCTCCATAATCCAGGTATACAATCCAACATTTTTCAGTCAGGTCATCTGGACAGTTTCTGTTTTTGTGCTGAGTTTCAGGAGTTTTACTACGCTGTCAGTTGGAAATATGGGAGTTGGGGAGTCACGTTCTAATTTAGACATACTTTGGTTTTTCACTTTACAGCAGATATTACTGAGCACAGAGCAATTTATTAAAGCTTGTCTATTAAATGGTAAATGTGCTTTACAACACACTCTGTGTCCTCGTTTACCCATTCATACCGTACTTTACTACATCTGTATGAAGCTAATGTGAATACTGTATTTTTCAGACTATAAGACGCACTTAAAATCCTTTAATTTTCTCAAAAAATCGATAGTGAGCCTTATAATCCGGTGCGCCTCATGCATTAATTCTGGTTGTGCTTACTGACCTCGAACTGATTTTATGTGGTACACAGCGCTCAAAAATCTGTCAAAATGAACTTGTTTCACTTAATGCGCCTTATAATCCAGTGTGCCTTATAGATCACATTCATACCTCACAGGCAATGAGGGGTTCAGTGTCTCGCCCCGGGACTCTTCACTCTCGTTGGAGGACGACTGTTCTAGCCACTGAGCCACAGCTGAAACTAGCATTCGTTGGTAGCCCGGTGGTCCGTGCCACGATCTTGTAATCCTGAGGCTGAAGGTTTGCACTCAGGCTCACTGGGCCACAAGGGTCACTGTGGTGACCCCTGCCGAAGGGATCAGCCAAACAAACAATTCTTTGGAAAAAATGCATATCACATGCAACAAAGATTTGACAGTATCTGTTAGTGCACAAGAGTGTAAGTTGAGCATGACTCTCAGCTACTACCATACCAAGCTTTAGCTCAATATGTGTAAAACTGATTAGTTATACCTATTATGTGCTTGCTAATGTCAGTATGCTGTGGTGACCATCTTGAATCAGGTGGATTCCGAAAGTTAATGAAATGTAGATGTAAGTTCAGTGATTACGTTCTGAGATTTAAATTAAAATCCATCTAGCAGTTTACGCAGTATTTTGCCAACAAACAGATGGGGTAAGGGGGTGGTCGGTGTTTCCCCCCTGGCTTCCTGGTGTTGCTGGTGCCTTGAGTATTAAAGCTCTTTAATTGTTAAAACTTTGTTTAAACTTTCTGATTTCAGATGTAGATGTTTAATGTTGTGCTAAAATTAGCAAATCCTTATAATCAACTGATAAACCTTGGGCATTTAGTATAATTTCAGTATATAGTATTATTGTATGGTTATTTTTTGTAAAACTGAATTCAAATCACAACCATTGTTTCCCAGTGATGATGGTGTGGTTAGTGTCAAAAGGACATGAGACCATCTATAAACATGATCTTACGTAACCAGATGTTTAATAAAGTTAACAGTCGTCTTTGAATTAACCAGTGATCAAAACTATGAATGTACACTTTTAAAGTTTATATGGAGGAGGAGCACATTCTCTGCTTGACTAATTGTTAAATACTTTAAGACAAACTTGTTATTAGCTTGCATACAAATGTTAAATCACACATAGTGAACTTTAGTAACAGTGACTTCATTTCCACAAGTGGTGCAGTCAGAATGAGAATTAATTGTTGCAAGTTTTACAGTGACAAAGCAGGAAAACTAAAGTTGTCAGCGTGACATATTTGTTATACATGACAACATTTTTGGCTTACTTTCACGAGATTGGTGTTTTCAAAGTTGAGCAAACGTTTAGTTCCAGTTTGCTCGAGGCATAAATGTTTTCTGCAGCTGTCTCGTCTCACAGAAGAGCTGAAGATAAAAGGATAAAGAGTTGCAGAACAAAAGTGGGAACTTGTAACACACGTGCATGCCATCTGTTCATGGTGCTCTGATCTACAACATGGATTAATAATGTTACATTCGACAGGCTACAGAAAATCTGTTTGCTGTGTGTTCATCAGAAGGGCGAGGAATACGGGCGCCCCCTGGTGGATACTTGGTGTTACTGCATGTCAGGAAAGAGGAAACAACTCAGGTCTGTCTGTCTGTCTGTCTGTCTGTCTGTCTGTCTGTCTGTCCGTCCGTCCGTCCGTCCGTCCGTCCGTCCGTCCGTCTGTCTGTCTGTCTGTCTGTCTGTCTGTCTGTCTGTCTGTCTGTCTGTCTGTCCGTCCGTCCGTCCGTCCGTCTGTCTGTCTGTCTGTCTGTCTGTCTGTCCGTCTGTCTGTCCGTCTGTCAGTCTGTCTGAGCACGTAAAAGTATTTTAAGGCCACAAATCACATCAAAACCTAATATTAAATAAACTACAAAAGTTATCTACATCATATCCAGTTCACAGCATTATTAAAGAATAAAACAAAACATTTTTTACTCAAAATATTTTATGAATTTCTTCTTAAAAACAGCAAACATGACACTTTAAAAACTGTCCGCATTTTTCTTTGTTTATTATCTCATTAATGTAGGATGGATGATTTTTAAGGATGCCTATTTCTGCCACTTTTATAAAAAATAGTTCATACTTAGACGACGCAGTCATAATTTTTACATAGTATTGCACATGTTATAAAATTATGACAGCGTGTTAAGGCCTAATTTTGAGCATATATTACATAGTTGTGACTTAACAGCTCATATTTATGCAATACTATGTTAAACATATGACCTGACAGCTCGTCTTTATGAGATATTTTCTCGAAATTATGCCTCAGTACCCAATTATTATGAGCTGCTGTCAAAATGATAAGATATGTTATTTTATGTTGTTTATTTGTCATGCAGGTTAACACGGGGTCAACAGTGCAATGAAATGTTCAGGAGGAGAAGAACCGATTCGACTCGCTAAACACAAGCAAACAAAACAAACAAGAATTACTAAAGCATGCAATAAGGGTACAAAATAAAGTACCAAAAAGTGAAAAATAAATATAATATTTACAAGATCCAAAACAAATATAGTAAACAACAACATGGTAGAATATAACAGTGCAGGTATTTGTAAGAATAAGTGCTTTAATACGTATATTGCACATAAATAACATTGCTAATGAATAAGAAATTACAAGTCAGGATTTTTACATAGATTCAAATAATTTTTCCATACTATGTCGGGGTTTTACGATAATATCATATTTTTTATTGAGTCTTTTTTTTTTATGGGCTTCCATATTTTGCATCGTCTGCTAGACAAACATAAACAATAAATAAATAGAATATGAGCGACTTTAAAGCTTAAACACATTCCTGTTTTATGGAAGCTAACAATAAAGATTCATTACGTTATCTTGCGCATGTTTTTCTTTCGGGACTTGAATTTTGTTGTGGTGGGGGGGCACTTAATTATTCATGAGTCCTCCTTCCATGGCAGGGAAACACAGCGAGCAGGGGGTGCGGCTCTTCCTGTAGGCGAGAACGGAACCGGAAATTCGGCCATCTCCTCGTACATCCAGGCTACAACAGGGTCAGTATTCTTCTCATTTAGCTGTTTGTCGTGTCACGCTGTCAACATTTAGTGGCGTTTTGCCATTCTGAGCGAGTCTAGTCACCGCCGTCCTGGAGCAGGACGCGTCCTCCGCCGTCCGGTCCTCGTAAAGTCCAGAACTAGCATCAGAAGCTAGCTAGCTAGCAGGAAGTGATTTCTTTATTAGTCAAAACAGGCTGGTAACCTTCGTATCTAGTCTGGAACTACTGTTATGACGGGGGCAGCTCTTTAGCATTCAGTGGCTGGCTTATTTGTGTGAAGTCGTACATTTTCTATCTCCCTCACGACTATTATTATTATTTTTAGACTTCCTAGAGCACTGTGGCAAACTCTGCTAGTCAACAGTTTCGATTAGTTGTTTGCTATGTGGCTAACGCGTTAGCTTCTAAATGACAGCTGCGGTTAGTTGGGTAGTTTCTTTCCGTCGCACAGTCAGGCTCCTGAACACAGCACAGGTGTATAGCTGGTTTAGTAAATGCTAACATTTTGTTAGCATGCCAACCTGATAGGTGTGACACAAAGTGTGTTTGAGTAACGGTTGTTTGCCTTATCTGGGCGGACGTGCCTCCTTTAACGGCGTCAACCAGATGTGAGTTTAACTCCAGGAGAAATGAAGCAGTTTAGCTTTCTCGCTAACTTTTGCCATTCATCGCTAGCATCTATAACATTTAAATGACAGGAACCTTACAGAGTTGCATCATATTTAACTGATGCACGTGTTCATATGTATATTTGTATCTTTAATTTGCTTACTGACAGTTTCTTATACAACTACCAGGAAGCTGCCACTCTTCTGTGCCCACTGTAGTTCAGAAAAGTAATCCAGCTCAAGTACAACGTGTGCTTGCACTTTGCCCAGAGACTTGGCCCAAGGTGATGAAAGCTGAAGCACAGTCACCGCTGAGTGAGATCCAGGGAAGTGTCAGGACCGAGCCATGACATACCAGATTGCAGAGGTTTGAAAGACTTTTTAGTAGAGACAGATTCAAGGAATGTAGTGCTTTAAGAATATGATGATGGATATAGATCACAGCTCAGGGCATTGCTTGGAAAGTGAAGGAGGAGGTGCTGCTTTCAGTAAGGATAGTCATTCATGAACTTTAAACCCTGCTATTAATTTAACAAGCTAGATTATGGCATCACTCTTGACTCTTGCTTGCCATGAGATATCTTCGTAAGACATCTGAGGGTCATAAATACTTGTGATATGAAGATGTGTGCATTGTAGATGCAAGCAGCACAGTTGAAATGTCATTAAAGAAACCTGATAGAGATTATGTGTCCGCTCTAAACTTTCTCCCAGAGCTTTAAAAGTCTCTGAACTGACTCTTGTAATGAAATATTTACAGTAAGTTCAGGAATGTGGGGGCTTCCTCATATTTGCATGAAATATGGCATGCAAGGCTGATTTAACAGCCCTAAAGGTTTTAATTGTAATTATTAGTTTTTTTGCCCTTGTCGTATTGATATCTTTACCTGATTTTTACTGATGCCAGTGCTTATAAATGAAAATATTTAAACTAACTGCGGAGACGCACGGGCCTAATTTGGTCGCACCGACTAATTATGTTTGTTACGGCTTTGTCAGAGTTTCAGACAATTAATTGCATGCGTTATTACACTTATTTACTGGAAAAAATAAGAAAGCTACTGTATTTCATCAATTGCTGTAGTTATTCTGCTCTTCTTGTGTAAGATCTCCAAAATAAAATGTAAGTAGAAATCAATTTAAAGTTATTTGGATCACACAAACCGTAAGACAATAGTAACAATAGTGAGTTAGATGCAAATTTGGCCATATTAATCTTATTTATACATGATTGTGCATTTGCATTAAATAAAAAAATGAATGTTTATCTTCAGTGTAGCATTTCTATCTTGTTACTAAGGATTCAAACTTGACTGAATACTTACATTTATCTCCAGTATTTTAATCTCTAGCTTCAAATATTATGTAACTGTGACTGCTGGTATGTTTAAATGTATACAATGTGTAAAACATACAACACACATCTATAAATGCATAGTTTGTTTAGTGCCGATGTGTCAGTGCATAAAACATTAAAGTTTTCTTTAGATTGCGGTGGTAGAAAAAGAGCAGCGTCGTGTCTCAGTTACCCGTCGAGGCTAATTTGTGCAAGTGTTTGTTTAGTGATTAAAACAAACTGATCTTTTTCTCAGAATTATTATTTTATTGTCTTTTCCATTTAAAAAAACAAATCAGGTGAAATTCCTTTTTCTTGGTTAAACGCGATTATTTTTGCATTATTGCATCTGAATAAATTATCCATCTTTAACAAAAAACTGCAAACTGCTTTGATCTTTTTTTAATTATTTTTTTATTTTATATTTTGCTTTATTAAAACAAAACACTCCTAAAGGTTCTCAATTGATCTCACAAATATCTTTTTCATTCATTCAACCCTTTATTTATAGCCTCATCGAGCCCCGGGGACTCATTTACAAGAGGGACCTGTTTATGTACAGTCAAATAAAAACATTAAGTGAATCTATAGAGAGCTTTTGTTGTTTATTGCATTCTTGTTTTGTTTTTTGGCTTAGCTCGCGGCGCCATCTGTTTGGTGTGAAAACGCAGTTTTGGACAGTGAAAGGATACATCTGGTCAGCAACAGTTGTCCAACCTGCTGTGTAAGCAATATCTAACACAATGTTCAGGAGGCACTGCCAAAACTCTTACTATGCTTTTAAAATGATAAATAATGATTTCCTGCTAATAAACCTAAAATAAATAGGAAGAGTTACTAATCTGGAGTGATAAAAACATATATGAAAGTGTTTTTTAGTGGTGACTTCTTTTTAAATAATCCATGCCTCTGATGTGAAGGCTCACTGTTTCTGTGGACTCCTAGATGTTTGATAAACTGTAAATGCAGTGATAAGGAATATTATATGACTCAGAGTTAAATAAATACAGACATGCCCTTGGCAACAGAGTTCAAAGTTCAGTTTATGCTCAGAAGGCACGTAATATGTAGTGTTGTGTAATTCTACTTTACTGAAAAGCTGCACATGTCCCGGAATAGATATCATCATCATCAACTTTATTTATAAAGCGTTTTAACACAGCCACAGCTGAAACAAAGTGCTGAACATCAGTTAAAAACAAGATTTAAAAAAAAAAAAAAAGCATAAAAACAAAGCTGCCAAGCACACAATGAACTAAAAACTCAATTTAAAACATAATAAAACCGATCAAATCAATAGCAAAAATGAAGTAAAATCAAGTCTCGGTTGGGATGAAGGCCAACGAGTAGAGATGAGTTTTCAGACGGGATTTAAACATGGACAGCGAGGGGGCCTGTCGAACGTGCAAATATGTGTTTGTAAATTTATGAACCACGTGTATTTATTTTTATGTCTCGTGAGGCTTTACCTGTTTTGATTTGTCTAAAGCTTTTTTTAATAAGAGTTTTATTTGTTGTTTGTATATAAAAAAAAAAGGATTTTTTTTTTATTATTATTTCACAACCTGAGAAACAACAAGTATATAAGGTTTTGGAGAGATTCCATTTGTGATGTTCCTTTTTTTTATATTATTGTTTCTGATTTCAACATTTAATTATAAAAGTAGCTCAATGATTGAGTCAGTTAATAAAGTGTGCTGGTTTATGATGTGTAATCTGTTCTACAGCAAAATAAATTAGTAAAACTTGTAGTTAACTAAAATGTGACATTGTGAGCCGATCGATGTCCATCCATCCATTATCTTTACCCGCTTCTTCCTTTTTGGGTCGCGGGGGTCACTGGTGACGATGTCCAGCTATCACTGTGCAAGAGGCGGGGGACACCCTGACCTGGACAGGTCTCAAGTCCATCACAGGGACACATAGAGACAAACAAGACAAACAACCAGTCACTCTCTCACTCACACCTAGGGACAATTTAGAGTTACCAGTCAGCCTAACATGCATGTTTTTGGTCTGTGGGAGGAAACTGGAGTACCCAGAGAAAACCCACGCATGCACGGAGAGAACATGCAAACTCCATCCGGGAAGGAGTAAAATATCAGCCACGTGTGGGTCAGCACCAGATCATGTGGTGTTTCGAAACTGAATATGTGCTTTGTATTTAAAACGATCGCTCTGAACTCGGTTGTTGCATAAGATTCAGCCTGTTCTGTGAAAATGTGCAGCGTCTCGATTTTTAACAGCATCCTCAATCTTTTCCTACAGTTTCCATCCACCTGCATCTGTGCTTTTCAGACCCAATGTTGCCACGGGAAGAACGAGACAAACTGACACGCAGGAGTCCATGACTGAGTGAAGGACGAGAGAAAGAGAGACGGAGCACTGGGGGGACAAGAATCTTATTCTGAATCATTCTTGAGTAATAGATGTATGTGAAACAGGCTTTACTTTTCTAATAATCCATCAAGTTACAATTTAAGGCAGACTTTAAAAAAAAAAAGCCGTCTTTCACTGTATGCTATCTTCTTTTTGTATTATCAGGGTCTCTTTTTTTTTTTTGTATCTTTTTCACATCCACATCTCCTCCAGTCTTATTTTTTTCTCCTGTTTTGCTTTATTAATCAAAATGTGTTGGAAATATATTCTGTATAATTGCACATATGATTTAAATCTATATAGCCTTGAATCTCCATCTGCTCAGATTTCAACAGAACTCCGTGGCCAGACAGTTGCCATGTCGACCTCATCGCTACGGCGACAAGTAAAGAACATCGTCCACAACTATTCAGAAGCGGAAATCAAGGTCTTTCTTTCATTTTATTCGTTTTCTTCTCAGTTTTGTCAAATTCTGCATTTTCTCAGTCTTGACTCTTCACATGTTGATCTTAAATCTCTGCAACACTGCAGTGCTTTTGTATAATTAAAGTAATCTTAAATGTTACATTTTCTTTTTTTCTAGCCTGTACCACGAGTTTACAGTTTTCACTCTGAAAAGTTTTTTTGCTTCAAAATGACTCTTATCACAAAGGCCTTGAATGAAAGGTTATCCCCAACAGGTTAGAGAGGCAACGTCCAACGACCCATGGGGTCCCAGCAGTTCTCTTATGTCAGAGATTGCAGATCTGACCTACAACGTTGTGGCCTTCTCAGAAATCATGAGCATGGTGTGGAAGCGACTCAATGACCATGGAAAGAACTGGAGACATGTGTACAAGGTGTGCAGTTTATCTTTAAGTTGGGATGATCTCACTTCTTGTGAGACTCAGTGTACAAGACCACAAACTTTCATGATATTAAACTTAAAATTGTAACAATCTTCTGACTCTGGGCTCATACTGTATGTTACACAATTCCTTTTTTTAAAATGTCCACATTTAATCAGCTGGGTCTGCTCTGAATCGTCTGCTAAAAATTCTCATATTTGTATTTTAATTCAAAAACCAATACACTGTTACAACTCTAGTGGGTCTTTCAGGGAGATTGGGACTGAATAATTACAAAGTTTCTATAAAAATTGAATTTATTGCAAATTTTACAGAGACAGTTTTTTTTTTTTTTTTAATAAAGATAAAATTATAAATGTCTCATTGTCAGTTGTCACTCTACTAGTGGGAATTTACTTGGAAATTATAGAAAAATGTGCAAACAAATTTAATTTTTATTTATTTTTGCTCTCGCATAGTCCAGCATTTTCCTACAGTAAGTCATTTTTATGCTTTTTTTTTTTTTTTTTTTTTTTCTCCCCCATCAGGCTATGACTCTTATGGAGTACCTGATTAAGACGGGATCAGAACGTGTTGCACAACAGTGTCGAGAGAACATCTACGCAGTCCAAACCCTCAAGGATTTCCAGTACATAGACAGAGATGGCAAAGATCAGGTACACACACAAGCCCATGCTAACAAAAAACTGAGCAGAGCAGAAATCTTTAATAAGTTCTGTCCATATTTGGGTTATGCAGGAACACTGTTCCAACTCTTTGAATGAACTTCAAGCAGTAAGATCAACAAAGTGTTTCTGACCTTTTGCACAAAGCCAATGGTTGGCTAATGATAAATGAAGTGTGCAAAGTTAATAAGTTAAGCTAACAGTGAGATTTATAGTGTAACTACAGTGGTGTGCAAAACGTGATATATATATATTAATAAATTAATATTTAAATTTTTATATATATATATATATATATAACTTTTAAAATTTGATTGTTTTTTTAGCTATAGTTCTGCAGGTTTTTTATACTATAGGGCTAAACTATTTGCAGCAGTTGAATTCTATATAAAATAGTTAAAGAAAATTGAATTGTGTTAGCTATAAAGAATAACTTTGCTATGCGTAAACACAAGACTGGTTTAGTCCTTGATTTATTAATTGGTTCAGAACCTCTTGAATGAGTCATTGGTTCATGTTGAGTGTCTAAAAAACAACAACATAACTCCTTTCTGTAAAAATGGGCAGGAGGTACAGGTACTTGATTAAAACAGAGAATGAGAAAACCATACCAAACACTTATCTAACAACAAACTAACTTGGAAAACGTTTTCAGAAACAAGTAAGGTACATGTGGTCAGACTGCGGCGCTTGGACCGTCTTTGTCTTTATAATGGGGCAGGTAAATGTTGCCATGTTTCAATTCGATGTATTACCATGTTTTTTTTATAAACAAATCAAATGGCCCCTCTGCAAAAGTGGTGGAGGAGTTTGAGTACCCCTGTGATCCTGGGGGGTATGTTGTCGGGGGACTTAGCTGCTGGAGGGCAGGGTCTCCCATGGCAAACATGCCTGCAGAGAGGGGGGTTATCAGACTAAGAGTGATTCAAAACCTTGATGAAAAACAACAAATCTAGGACCCACCACCTGCGGGAAGGTCAGTCGAGGTTGGGTGATGTACCGGTACATGCTGGCGGCAGTCAAGGGAGGATCCCTGGCCATGCCAATTCCTGGCGGCCATGTCTCTCTGCAGCTTCGGGCTGCAGGAGGGAAGGTTCTGATTGTTGTTTGTGCTGATGCACCAAACATCAGTTCACATTACCTGGCCTTTCTGGAGTGTCAGGATGGTGAAAAATCAATTCATCCCTGTAGTGATCAGGCTTCTCAGTGAACATTGATCATTGATGACTTCTGTATTGTTGTATTAACATCTTGATGTCTTGTGTAGTATGGATGTTTTATATCTCTACTGACTGTGAAACACATTGCCCCTCAGGTATAATAAAGATACTTGAACTTGGTGTCCTGGAATGAGTGTCATCTTGGTATTCCCTTGTTCTACTGGGTGACTTTAATGCCCATGTGGTCAATGACGGAGTCAGCCTGATGATTGGGAGAAATGGCCTCGCTGATCTGAACCTGAACGGTGTTCACTTATTGTATTTCTGTGCTATGCATGGCTTGTTCATAATGAACACCATGTTTTAGCATAGGATGGTTCATAAAGCCGCTTTGCCATTTATAGGTGTAAGCCCACTTGGCTCTCATTTTATCAGTTCTTCTCAGGTGTAGGTGATTTGCCACTAGCTATGTTTACATGCGCAGAATTCTTTGACCCCCCACCATGTGCTCCCTAAAAAAAAAAAAAAACAGGTCTCTCTTGAAAATGAGTTCTCGTGGCTCAATGAGACTAACCTGGATAAATAAAGGCTAAATGAAAAAAAAAAAAAAAGTGTTCTGTTTGAATAATTCAAATGTATTGTTTACATGGGCACAATCTGTTCATGACGAGCGTTTACATGCAGCGGGCTTTGTTCTGAACAGCAGTACTGACATGCGCAGAGTGGTAAACTCTCCTTAAAAAACACAGAAGAAGTTCTACTTCCGGGTGAACGTAAACAAACCTGAGCACCCAAAATGGACCCGCGACAGGTTTTAATGATGGTGGAGACGTTACTGACTCCCTGACTGAGCTACAGGTGATGCAGATCATTTTGAGCGCTTTCAAAGTTTCTAGTAAAAATGTTGTGTCGCTCACCGACCAGTTTTGCTTCCCTGACATGCTAATATTATTAGCATTAGCCAGGCGGAAATGGCAAAGTCGCACATGCGCAGTCAGGTCAGTTTTTCACGATCAGATAAAAACGAACAGATCAAGTGTTTACATGCGCACCGATCGGGTTACGGATCGGCGTAAACCACCCGTTTCGTTCTGATCACAAATTATATCGGATCGCGCCGAATACACAAAAAATAACCCGAACGGAGTGTTTACATGACACACTTTTATTCAGACCGTCCATTTGATCCGGTTACTTATGTCCATGTAAACATACCCACTGTGACTTGATTCCCTGCTCTGTGGGTGAAATTGTCAATGCAAAGTGAGCGGTATTGAAACAGGTCATTGTGATCAAGCCACTCCTCCCATTATGGTCCTTAATCACCCTATAATCTGACTTCAAATATTTTTTTAGCTTATCCTGGCACTGGTTTTAAATCTGAGTGTAATCATGCTGCGCCATCATCTCCAACATCTCTGAAATGCACTCATTTTTTGTGACGCTGTCCATCAACACAATTCAAGAGGAAATCAAGGTTCATATGTAGTTTTCAGTTTTGCTGGGTCATCAAGTGACATAGTTCCACTGGACTGTCAACGGCTGCTGTTTGCTTACGTCAAAATCGGCACCTTGGAGCAGTCCTCTAGGAATCTCAAACAAGATGGTCTCTTAAACTGGGCTGAGTGGGGGTGGGTACTGACAGCGGGCCGGCCTTTTAACTAGTGCGGTGTGAATCGATGAGAGTTGAGACAGTGGCAAAGTGACATAAGTGTAATTTGTATCAGGTCACCTTAGGCCAAAAGTTGATGATTGATTTTGTAATCGTCCCATCAGACTTGCAGTCCTATGTCTTGAACATTCATGTGGAGGGGTAGAGCTGTCAACTGATCACGACCTGGTGGTGAGTTGGATCCAGTGGCGGGGGCAGCTGCCAGACAGACCTGGCAAACCCAAATGCATAGTGAGGGTGAAATGGTAACATCTGGTGGAGCCCTTCGTTCGTGCAGCTTCAGCTCACACTTCCGGGAGAATTTTTCACATGTCCCGGTGGAGGTCAGTGACATGGAATCTGAATGGGCCACTATAGCAGATGCAGCTCCCAGAAGCTGTGGCCTGAAGGTCATTGATGCCTACCGGGGTGGCAACCAAAGTTCCCGTTGGTAGATGGAGGCAGTCAAGCTAAAGAAGGCCTTCAAGACTTGGTTGTCTCATAGGACTCCTGAAGTAGCTGACAGGTACAGGGTCGCCATAAAGTTCTGCGGCTTCAGTGGTTGCATATGCAAAAACTCAGGCATGAGAGGAATTCGTGGAGGCCATGGAGAAGGTCTTTTGTTTGGCATCAAGGAAGTTCTGGCAATCCATTTGGCGACTCAGAAAAGGAAAGTGGGCTCCTTCCCAGGCTGTACTTGGTTTTGGTGGGGAACTGCTGCTGAACTGCACTGAAAGGAGCACTTCAAGCTCCTTAATCCACCCACCATGTCCACCTTTGAGGAAGCAGAGTCTAAAGACTTGGGGGAAGGCAAGTCCATTACCATGGCAGAGGTCATTGAGGTAGTCAAAAAGCTCCTCAGTGGCAGGACGCTAGGGGTGGATGGGAAAGGCCCTGGATGTTGTGGGGCTGTCATGGTTGACACTTCTCTTCAATGTCGCAAGAAGAACTGGGACAATGCCAAGGCCTTAATCATGCATTGGGGCAGTTCGCAGCTGAGTGTGAAGCAGCTGGAATGAGAGTCAGTTCCTCTAAAGGCTGATGTTTTAACTTCCAGTCTCACCAGGATAATCACTGTGAAAAATCACATCATGTTGCTGCTGATCTGTTTCATGTTGCTGTGTTTATTTGTGCCCATCTGCTCACATAGACTCATGTTCGTGCTGCTGTTCGGCGTATTGTTTTTATGCTATTAGTGCTTAGTGTATACTTAGTTGATGTTTTTCTTAGTTCATATCTTAGATCTTATTACTGTTTTTATTTTACGTTTTATTGTGGGATGTAACTGGGACCCTGTGTACATAATCTCGTTCCACCACATGTGGTGCGTATGACAATATAGAACCTGACTCTGACATTGCGCTTATATGGGTTCCTCAGGTGGATGAGTTCAAGTTTCTGGGCATTTTGTCTTTTTCATGTATAATGGTAGGATGGAGTGGGAGATGGACTGTCAGATTGGGGCCTTGTCCTCAGTAATAAGGAAGTTACTTTGGTCAGTCGTGATGAAAAAAGAGCTGATTTGAAAGGCGAAATTCTCAGTTTACTGGTCTGTCAGTCTACGTTCTGACCCTCACCTATGGTTACGAGGTTTGGATCATGACCAAAAGAACAAGATCGCAGATACAAGTAGCCAAAATGGGCTTCCTTCGTAGGGTGGCGATGGCAAGCCTTAGCCTTAGAGATAGTGTGAGGAGCACCGTCATCCGGAGGGTACTTGGAGTAGAGCTGCTGCTCCTCCGCATCGAAAGGAGTCAGTTGAGGTGGTTTGGGCATCTGATTAGGATGCCTCCTGGGCGCCTCTCTGTAGAGGATTTCTGGGCACGTCCCACTGGTAATAGGCCCTGGGGAAGACCCAGAAGTTGCTGGAGGGAATGTTTATCTTCTCAAGCCTGTGAATGCCTCGGAGCCCCCCAGGATGAGTTGGAAAGTGTCACTGAGGAGAGGGACGTCTGGGTTTCTCTCCTGGACCTGATGCCTCTGTGACCTGATTTTAGATAGGTGGTAAAAGATGGATATGGAGATTCAAAATGGTCCTCTGTAATAAAATCTAACCCAACCCTGATATAGGACTGTAGCCCCAGACCACTTTAAAAGATTGAAAGGAAGTCTGGCTCCTTTGATGCCAAAAATAAAAATGGGAGGTATCATTGAAGATTTTTGAATAGGGGATGGGATATTTGGCTCTTTGATGAAAGTTGGATCTGGAAGATCTGTTCCTTTCAAAAAAGATGTTCAGTTTTGAACAGTAGTGACGTCATTGCATACGACTTGAATAGTGACTTAAGACGTAAGGGCTGGACTACGTGCACAACCCCCCATCCTGAGTGCACAAAATGGCTTACAGTTGTCTGCGACTCAGTTCCTATTGTTCACTTTAAAGAGTTGTTCAAAAGATCCAGACCATCCGTGAACATCACATCTCTACTTTTGCACAATGCATAATTATTTAATTGTTCATATAAGAATGCAGTTATGCATTTAGATGTATGGTATTTGTTTTAGAAAAAGACCACCCTTAAGGGTTCAACAATTGTTTTTTTTTAAATTTATATATATATATATTTTAAGGGTTTGAATGTTCGAGAGAAAGCTAAACAGCTGGTGACGTTGTTGAAAGATGAAGAAAAGCTAAGAGAGGAGAGGATCCATGCTCTCAAAACCAAAGAGAAAATGGCACAGACCACCAGTGGTGAGATGTTTGCATGAAACACCAGTAATCCAGGAGCTTGGAAAAACAAAAGCACATTTATTTCATCTCTGTATGTTTGTCTCTACTCCAGCCTCCTCAGCCCCATCGGCGCCCAGCATGGGGGGCAGCCTATCACTGGGCTCACATTCTTTAGGGGCGGACCCTGATCAGGCGTGGCCACAGAGCTCCGGAGAGGAAGACCTGCAGCTTCAGCTGGCTTTGGCCATGAGTAAAGAAGAGGCAGAGCAGGTATTTCCAAGTCTCAGAGCTAGTTCACAGCATGCTTCATTTAACCCTCCTGCTGCCATTGGGTCAAAATAACCCACAAGACCTCCGTTTTGAAGACTGAGGCCTTGAGGGTCATTTTGACTCAAGGGCAGCAGGAGGGTTAGGCTACACTTCTAGTTTAGATGTCCTGCAGCAGCAGCATACACAGAGGCACATTCAATATATTCTTTGCTGCTGCAGTCCACCTAGCTTTGCTCTCATCATTTAACCACTGACCTCCCCCAGAATAGCGCGGACCCTCTGGAGGATGCAGAGCTTCGCTATGCAATCACACTCAGCCAAGAGCTGCACCAAAAGGTCAGGGACAGAGTGTGTTCAGCTGATTGGAGAGCTGTCATCAACGATCTGTTTTTCTGTCAATTGGAATTACTCCAGTGCATACCAAATATGGATTAATCAATCAAATTAATTTGTGCTCCTATTTGTCTTCTGGAACTTTCCTACTTGCATAAAACTGCACTAACTCTGTTGAGATCATTCAGTCTGCTGTTGCTTGTCCCGTTCTTTTACGTTTGCACTCGTCTGTTGTGGAAAGATGTGCTTCTTATTTGCTTACCAAATTCCAAAAGAACTGATTTACTTTAATCTAACTGAATAATTAAATTTAGCATGGTATATCAAATACTTTCCATAATAATATGCAATGAGTGTGTTGTAAGTATTGATTATTCTTTCCGCCCTCTTTGCACTTTCTTATAGCATACATTTAACAGTATTGATTTAAACTCTGCTTCCTTACAGCATTCCCCTGCTGTGATCATTTTATTGTGGTGTGTTTGCAGAGTGCAAAACTTGTTTTCAAGTGGTTACAATCATTGAATCAACTGTACTACTGGACTGGTTTAGTTTATAAATGATCAAATGAGAGGATGACATGGTTATTTTTGTTCAGAAGTTTCAGATGCAGTTAGACTGTTGTTGGACAGAACATCTAATACTGTTGTATAAAAGATGGCATTAGGCTGAAATGATTTGAGCTCATCTGCAAAAATCAGGATAGTTTTTTTTTTATTATTACAAAATTTTACAAAATTTTGAGGTAATGGATAATCAGAATAAATGTAACACTTCCCCTCTCAAATACGGGTTTGTGTTAAGCATTTCCTGCTACATCAGTTTCTGGTTTTAGGTTTATTTTTAGTAGCTGTGTGGCAGGTTTTTGGATTTGGTGGTAAAACAGCATTAAAATATGCAACTCATTTTGACCTTCTGATTTTCTCAAGTACTGTATAATTTAGTGATGTTTTTATTGTGTGAAGTCTAAAAAAGTGGATTGTAATCAATAATTGACTTTTCTGTATCATTTTCTCCTGCTGAGACCTTTATTGTCCAGTGGTACACTGATCTATGCCTGGGGTGGGTCCTTTATGTTTGTGTTACACGTCTCTGACACCCATGTGTGTGTGCGTGTGTGTGTTTGGCAGGAGGAGCGGCTGCGCAGAGGTGACGATCTGAGACTGCAGATGGCCATCGAGGAGAGCAAGAGGGAGAAACCCAAAGCAGAGGAGGTTTGGATCTTGTTTATTTCTCCTCATAATAAAATCATCTGTCCTTCATGAGCAATAATTCATTATATTTCTTATACAGAGCGCTCTGATGGAGCTGAGTGCTGCGGACCCCTGGGGGGCCCCTGCCACCGTTACTGTGAGCTCCGCCGGCCCCTCACCTCCACTCACAGTTCCTGGCCCCGCGTCCTCCGAGCCGTGGGGTGCAGCGCCCACAGACCCATGGGGGGTAGCGTCGCCCACATCCCCGACAAGCTCCGATCCCTGGGGAGGCGGAGCCCCGCCCACTATAGCCCCTCCTCCCGACCCCTGGGGAGAGACTTCAAACAAAGTCAACAACGTGGACCCCTGGGGAGACTCAGGTAAGCCGCCTCAGCTTCTAATGTCAAAGCAGTCAGGTGGGTTGTTTGGCTGAAAGAGGACGTAAATGCCTCGACCTTTACTCCTCCTCATTCCTCAGTTCCCTATCCTGTCTCTAAAACAGCCTTCATTCATATCAGCCATGCTGTCATTTGATCTTCTCATCCACCGACATGCTTTCGTTTTGAAACAAGGAAAGCAGCATGTTCAGTCCATTCAACCATTCTCCTAATGTGTCTTAAGATTTGTATCCTCTTGTTTCTACTCAGGACTGGCTGTGTCTCAACCAGAGCTGTTTCTTCTGTTGCCCTTTCATACCTTTATTTTAATGCTTGCTGTTACTACTTATCTCTCCTTTACCTCCACTGAGCTTCAGATGTTCAATGGGTCCAAGAGATTTGGTGGACATCCTGTCTTCTGTCCTCACTTGTAAAGTTAGTAACATGGGCGAGGTTAAGGAGAGAGAAAGGCCACTGTTTGAACCCAGTCCAGCTTCCTGCTTCCTCCTTACTGTGGGTTGTACCTGTAAGGTGTTGTGTTAACCCTCCCCTCCCCTGCATCTCCCCTCCCCTCCCCCTGTAGCTGTGACCCCCCCCAGTGCTGACCCCTGGGGCTCCCCAGTGCCACCCAGCACGTCCTCCTCGGGGGGACCGGTAGATCCTTGGGCAGGGGAGGGGTCCATCCCTGCCTCTGACCCTGTCTCCTCCGACATCTGGAGTGGCACCGCCAAACATACTAACGGCACAGGTACATTCACACTGAAAGCTTCATGGATTAACAAACACTGAGGTACCGACACGTGCTGTAGATTTTATTTTAAATAACTGACAGAGTTTCAGTCACGTTGCTCAACAGTTGTCCTGTCCGACATTTCATCCTTCTGTAGTACGTGCAAGTAAACTGCGCTACGTTCCTGTTCCTTCATTAAACTGTGTTTTGTTCCGTGTACCGCCCTCCTTCCTTCTCTTGTAGGAGATCCAGAGAGGCGAGGGTCTTCAGCAGCAAGGGTTGACAGCATGGGCTCACCGGTGCCCTTTGACCTGTCGTCTCTCGGTTCTTCGCTTCCCATTCGGAAAACTCCCGAGTCCTTCCTCGGCCCCAACGCAGCACTCGTTGACCTCGATTCCCTGGTGTCGTCGAAACCCAAACCCAAGCAGCAGCCGCCTCCTTCCATCTCTTCCTCTTCAACAAACAACCCCTTCCTTCAGAACACAGGTATGAGACAGCAGCACCAAATAAGGCTAAACCTTTCTTTTTTTTGACTCTTGTTAAAATCTTGGAAATTTTACAGCTAGCCATAGAAAGTATAAAGTGACATTAAAGCCTAAAAAGCATTACAGCTTTAAGCAGGAACAGTAGTTGGTTAAGTTCACTCTTAAAGGATCTAATCCAGGGGTGTCAAACTCACTTACAAAAGGGGGCCAAAATTAAAACATTTTTCAAATTAAGAGTCAATTTCAGAAACAACTTTAACTCAAGTCAGAAACCCAACGTCTTTTCTTGATCACAGGTTCCTCAACAAGAGTTTGATTGGTCTCATTTGATGTTCTCTGTTGTGCTTTTGACATAATAATCAAAGATTACTGAAACAAATTCAAGACATAGAAGTATTTTACGTTTCACATATCATCTTGGGGGCCAGATAAGATGTCAACGAGGGCCACATTTGGCCCCCGGGCCTTGAGTTTGACACATACGATTTAATCAAACACTTTCAATCTAACACATTTTTTTTACAAATGTTCTGGTGATGCAGAGACAGCAGATACTTGGTTTCTTGATCTACTCAAGTGTTTCTCAAATGAAGCATTCAAAAGAAACAAAAACAAAATAACCCACTTTTTATCAAAGGTTATGTTGAAGCAGTAATACATTTAGAAGCATGCATGTAACCTTTTATATTATATATAAAAAATGGGTGTTTAACTGATAATCATGAACATTGTTAAAAAAAAGGTTTTATTCCACTGTATGACTCCAAATATAATAGATGGTTGATTACCTGTTTACTACATTGTTTAAAAAAATCTATTTTGGATGCATATTAGCAGATGAGACTGAAGCTTTACATTAAATTTAAAACATCTGAAATGCTTGTTTCTGATCATTTTGCGTCATGTATGTCTTGTATTGATTTTTCTTTTAATAAAAATTTTATTAAAGAATATTGTGAACATTGTAACTTAAATTGGGACCCTTGTTTTTCTGAACTGCAGGCTCGTCTCCTGCTCCTGGCATGGCCGTGACTCCAGGCAGTACAATTTCCAGCAGGGGGGTTTCTCCGACACCTGCGTCCTCCAACCCTTTCGGCGTGGCCCCTGCCATGAGCTCCATCTCACCTCAGCCATCATCTTTAGGCCTGAGTGGCCTGCGCTCCAGTCCTGTGCCTCCTAACCCCATGCTGGGCATGGTTCAACCAGGAATGGGCATGGGGCCGATGAGCGTGGGAATGGGGGCTCCTGGAATGGGCCTGGGCATGACGCAGGCCAGCCCCATGGGAATGCCCTTCAGCAGGCTCTCCCCAATGGGACCCCCAGGCTCCACTTTTATGGGACCAGGAGGCATGCCGCCCCCTCAGCAGATTTTGAGTGGGCCCACAGGAGCAGGAGGAATGATGGGGGCGGGAGGATCAATGGGAGGCGGAGGAACGGCGGGCGCGAGCACCAATCCGTTTCTTCTTTGAGGAAACGTCGCCTGTTCTGCTCACCTTTCTGCCTCCTCTGTTGTACCTGCTCACCCCGTCGTCCCATCGCAAGCTGTGCCCATGAAAAATGTCTGCATCTTTATATTTAAAGAAAAAAAACATTTTCCTTCAAAAGCATTATTTCATTTCAAAATACGTTTCCACTTTTACTTCCTGTCATTTCAGTTTTAGATCATTTTGGGCGTTGAATATTTATTTAGTTTCTGTCTCCTGTTCTGTGTTGTACTTCTTTTTGTTTCTGCTCCGTCCTGTCGTGAGGTAAACGTCAGTCGGTGGACTTTTCAGACGTGTCACTCTGCTTCTAAAACTGCTGCACAGAGAGCCGGTGGGAGAGGTCGCAAAGCCACTAACAAACTGATTAGAGGAACTGTTGTACCTGCCTCCTCTTCCTCCCTCTAACATGAAGATGTACACTGAGTCACTAAAATGGAAGCATGAAGGATCAGTTCTTTGTTTTTAAAGACTCCAGACGAAGACGCAGGCCGAAAAACCTGCATTAACATTTCAGGCACAATGTGATCAAAACATCTCGGATGTTTCACTTTTAATTTATTTTAATGTTAAGTATAATTTATTATTTTTTTTTCCCAATACTTTGGGAACAAATAAGAACGTTCATGCAGCGATGCCATTTAAATCAAAAGCATTTTTTTTTTTTCCTGACAGTTGTTGTAAAGTTTCAGAGGTTTATTTGTGGTCCGATGTGGGGGAGAACTGTTGAATGTGTGTGATTGAGAACACAAATGCTTATTTATGAGCGTGCAGATGCCCGTTTGTGTTCACGTTCCGGTCCTCATCGGGTTTTTCTGTGTCCGATCTCAGCAACTCTGGAAGAAATGGCATCCATTACTTTTGTGAAAACTGCTGTAATTTCACACGCAGAGTATTATAAGGGTTACATGATTTTGTGCTAATTTGTCTTCTCTTTGTTAATCAGAAGCGATTTTTATTCTTTCACATGTTTCAGGTGTCCCAGGGCATCATTGTCCTCATGTTTCATCCCCGCCCCCTAAAGAGAAGGGGCGGGGCTACTGATGTTTCTTTAAAAAGAGACATTTCAATGAATGAAATGAGAAAAAAAAAAAAACTGACTTGAAAACATGCTCCATGCTTTTAGTTTAATGAATTTATTTTATATCAAGAAAAAAAAAAAATCTTTTATTGGGTAAGGTTGAATTTTGTGTGTTAACTGTGAAAACTCACATTTGAAAAAAAAAAAAAATCTAAAGAAATTTATGGAATAAAACAAACACAGGGTTTGTGTTTGACTTTTTTCATGCCTTTTTTTTTTTAGGTAGCTGTTCCTTTTTTTTTGGTACATTTTAAAATCTAGTCGATGAAAAATAAAAACTAGTATACGACACAAAAATTAAAACGTCAAACATTCAGCCATAACGTGACTCGATCCCAGACTTGCTGTCGGAGAAACAAGAGGTATTTCTCAGTTTTTGATTTTTCTCCGGGCAACGAGGGTCAAACGAGAGAATCCCAGTCGAAGTCGTCCTGAAACTCCTCACTGTTGCTTTTCAGATGCTTTAGTGGGAGACGCTGTCGGGGCGTCGCAGACTGAGGCTGGATCCCAGCTGACACGTGAAAGAGAAAGCAAAAGTTTATAATTAAGGAAGTGAAATATATATTTTTTTCAGTTTCTATGGCTTTGAAAAACTTCTCCTTTTTAACGAAGTGAACTACTTGAACTTTACTCCCCAAATACTTAAATTAGTTTAACAATTCTATGATGATTTGTTATAAAATCAAGTTGATTCTGTCCCGTTTTCACTTGTAATGGTGAAAAAGTGAGGACACTTTTATTTAGATTTGAACCAGTTTAAACAAATCTGTGTTTCGTTGTTTTAAGATTTTATACAACACTGGATAATTTATAGTTCCTTCATTGCATCTGTTGCTTAACAGATTAACAGTCTAATGTTTGGAGTTTCTGTAATCAAAGCTGCCACAGAGTCTGACTCTTATTTTGTAGAGTATTTTATTTTGAAACTCAATATTATTTTTCCCCCCAGTTTGCCCCTTATGTGTTTTTTTTGGACTTGAGACAAAATTATCCTTCAAAGTTTTGCTCAGTGAAATAGATTTCTACTGCAATGGCTAACCACAGCACATTCTGCATGGAACACTTAACTTGTGAGAGTTTGTGCCGCCATCTTGGTAGGTGCTTGCCAAGATGGAGCAGCAGTACTAAAATCTTTTCACTGTAGACTAGTCTGCTATCACTAAAGTGAAGCAGTGTACTGAGGGTGAACATACACCAACTAACTGAAAATATGCCATAAATATTAACATTTTTCATTTAAATAATTGCTATTAGTCTATAAACCTGTTCAATGCATTTATTGGGTAAAGTCTGTATTCTAGATAATGGTGGATTAGAATGAAGGCTAAACAAAATCTGTTATCTTTGTTTGTTCATGTTATATAGCTTAAACATTCTCAGAATTATGTGGGGAATAATGTCTACAATATGTAAATTGAAAATATTAAATCTTATGTGTAATAACAGATGCTGGTAGCAGAGCTCAGGTTAGATTAGATGGGGCAGAGGCAGGACAGCCAACTCAGGACCCTAAAGTCCCAGGTTTGATCCCCAGCCATTCCCACATGTCATGGTGGCTCTGCGCAAGACACCTAATCCCTAACTGCTCCCCAGGTGCTTGCATAGTTGCCCACTGCTTCACCTGGATGTATCCAAGGTGTGATGAGTTAAATGCAGAGAACTAATGAACTAATGTCATCATTGTATGTTCCCATACAATGATGACAACACAGCACTTTACATGCAAAGTACCGGTACCTACGGTAATTAAAGTGCAGCTGGGTACTGGTCTGAAAAAAATCAGAACAAACTAATACTACTACTTATGAGGAACTTGGTAACTTTACGCTTGACAGGGAAGCTATACTGGTACAGCTTTATTTTTATTTTTATTTTTTGAGTGTGTGTGTGGGTATTTGGACTGATTGCAGCATATATAAGGTGTTGATAGTGTGTGATTTTGACTTGTAAATGATACACAATGATGAGTAACACAGCAAGATGGCTGCCTTCGAATCTTGCCTAGCACTGTCGGTGGCACTCGTGTGTATTTCTGCTTCAGTGGTTCTAATCATGACACAATCGCTCAAATTATATTGATTTTATGGGTGTAATAGTGAGATAACTTAGGATCTATGTTTGCCATATTAGTTGAGAAAATGGTAGTGTTTAATATTTTCCATGACAGAATGAATGAAATTGTCAAATCTCAGCCAAAAACAGGGTTATAAATATGGGAACAAACATAAATAAGTTGCTTTGCTGTACAAGTTGCAGGACATGCTAATTTATGCAAAAAACTGCAACTTATACTGCAAAAAGTACGGTAGCTTAAACAAATATATATGTTTATCAACTTAATTGTTAAGCTTTTTAAGAGAGCTTTCTTTTCAAGTTTAAAGAGTAAATTCAAAACTCAAAAATAATGAATATGGGTGTGTACTCAATGTACTGGGATGAGTTTTTAAAAAACGTATAGCAGTGAGGGATGCTGTGTTTTGGAAGAGGATTCCAAAACTCTTTTTTTTTTTTTATTATTTTATTTTATTTTCAGAATTCTTACTTAAATCTCTGAATCTCACAATTCTGAGGTTGAAGTAAGATTTTTTTTTTTCACCATGGCCCTAATCGTCTTCCATACGGGGTGAAAGGAGACAAAAGTGCTTTGTTTCATGTACAGGTCCTTCTCAAAAAATTAGCATATTGTGATAAAGGTCATTATTTTCCATAATGTAATGATAAAAATGAAACTTTCATATATTTCAGATTCATTGCACACCAACTGAAATATTTCAGGTCTTTAATTGTTTTAATACTGATGATTATGGCATACAGCTCATGAAAA
>NC_056502.1:15630629-15664779 GCF_014905685.2 Nematolebias whitei
GGTTTTGAGTAATGAACAAGGCTGGGAGTTTTTAAAAGCCTCAGGAATCTTTTGCAGGTGTTTAGAGTTACGCCATTGATTTAGATGGTTAGGTTAATTACATTATGGAAAATAATGACCTTTATCACAATATGCTAATTTTTTTAGAAGGACCTGTATAATCTGTCTAAAAAGTAGAAATTCTGTGGGATTAGGACAAGGTTGTTTGGATTTTATTATTATTATTTTAGGTATAAACAAATCCAAAGTAAAAGTGACATCATCCCACAAAGTTCAACAAATCTCCAAAAATGATGAAATCATAAAAAACATCAAAATGCCACTTCCATCAACTTTCTGTGGTCCATTTAAACTTTAAATGATGATTCTATCTTGAGATGTGGAGCTCCAAAGAGGGCTGGGTTTTCTCATATATATATATATATATATATATATATATATATATATATATACACATTTATACTTTTTTTTTTTTTTTTTAGTTCATTGCACCGCTTCTTGCACTGCAAGAGTAGTGAACCAAAAATCCTGATTAAATTTGACTAAATAGCTGCAAGTAATAAAACTGTATAATTAAAAGCTAGACTTACCAGCTGTGCTGGCTGGGTGTACCAAATGTGGTCTCTGGAAAACCGGTCCTTGCATGGACAGGGGCCTGAGCGGCAGCTGTGATCCACTGTTGGGAAGAACGGCTGGAGGGTAAGGAAGGGGTGAAGGGTGAGTGAGGTGAGTGAGGCTTGGAGGCAGGTGGGATGTCAGCGACGGTGCTTGCAGGGGGTGAGGTGCGCCGGGGGAATTATTGGCAGAGCTGATCATGCCTTTGTCGAAAAAGAAACGGTTCAGAGAGTCACACAGGGAAGTGAAGAGCGCCGGATCCAAGGCCCAGTCACAGAGCTCGGCCTTCTTCATGCTCTCCAGCAGGTCTGGGGGGGGGGGGGGGGGAGAGAAAACCTGGTCAGATCATGTGATTGATAAAGTTCATGTGGCTGCAAAAAAGCCTCTTATGCAAAGATGCATTTTTGCTAAACGTTACAAAGATCTCAATCATTTCATATCAGGTTTTTTCCTTCCCAGTTTTTGCAACAAAGACCAACATGTCAGAGGTTGTAGACTTAATGTGAGGACTTGGGCAAGAAAATGCTGGACTTTTTCTAAGTTTTGTGTAGCTTAAAAGGTCTGGTCGAGATCAGTTGGCCGTGGCAGCCATCTTAAATTAGCATCAAAGTTCATGCTCAATAATCCAGATTAAAAAATCCAACAAAATTATGTCAAGTCCTCTGGAAAGTTAATTTTTTTAAACGTTTCGTCCTTCATCCAAAGGACTTCATCAGTCCGAGGAGCCACAACAAACTCAGTCCCACAAGCGGCACATTCTGTGGGCCAACCACTATGTGAGTGTGCTGCTTGTGGGACTGAGTTTGTTGTGGCTCCTTGGACTGATGAAGTCCTTTGGATGAAGGACGAAACGTTTAACAAAAGAAAAAAAATAAACTGTCCAGATGACCTGACTTAACTTTGTTGCATCTTGAATCAGGTTGCTCCTAAAAGCTAATCAGTCGTAGCCAAACATCCAGTGAATAATTTAAAACGGTTCAGTAAACGTTATCCTTTGGTGGTGGTAACAGACTGACACACTTCCACTTGTGGGCGATAATAAATAAACAAATGGGATATTTTGTCACTTTTGGTGAAGCAACCTTTTATGAAAGATTTTTTATTTTTATAATAGCACGCACCTGGATGACCGGTGAGATCGATGTGTGCCCAGTCCAGGTTGCTGGCTATTCGGAAGCTCTCCTTCAGAGAATCTTGGTTACTGAACCAGCCGGGCGGCACCGCTGCAGTGAAAGAAGAGACGGGCAACTTTGGAAAACAATCAACGACACTGCTGGATTTCACACATTTCAATCATTCCTGTGTTGAGGGAGTGAAACCAAACTTACTGCCGTGTGAAACACGCTCAGTTTCAGGAGGATGTGGAGCTTGGGCAGCTGTTGGAGGGGGTGCGGGTGCTGCAGGTGGTGCAGGTGTCGGGTACGGGGACATCGGCAGCACCGTAGGAGTATGGAGTGGTGTGGTGTCATTACTGGGGACAACCAGGGAACCTACGTCTGCTTCAGGGGGAAGAAAGCATGTGAGTACCTCCTTGTTCATGCGTGTAATGTTTCACACAGGCTAACGGGCCTGCATACTTACAGAGCGACCCCCCCCTCTCCCGCATCGTCTTGAACAGAGACTTGAAAGACGCGTACAAGTCCGGTATGTTCAGCTCATCGAAGGAGAAGCGCAGCGGAGGGTCGGCGGACGGGTTCGATGCAGCGGCAGCAGTGGTAGAGGAGGATGAATAATTGGGCCCTGGCAGGGTGCAAACGGGCCCGGGTGTGGAGTTGCAGGGAAAAGCGGGGGCGGGTGGGGGGTCTGAAGCGGCGGGAAAGGACAGCGTCGCCTCGGAGAACGAGGGCGCAGCCGGAGAGACCAAAGACATGCTGACAGGCGAAGGAGCGACAGAAACGACGGGGATGGAAAAGGTGGAGCCAGGCGGGTGGGGAGGAAGAAAAGAGTTGATGGAGGATGTGGGGGCCGCAGGCGGGAGCCCGGATGATTGGGGGCCAGATAAACAGGAGGCAGGCGTACTGGAGATGTGGGCTGGCATGTAAGGTGACGGTTGCTGGGAAGAGAAAGATACATGTAACTCCCAACTGACATGTGTGGAACATGAGAAGGGAGAAAAGGGGGTCTACCTTGTGAGGGACAGGAGAGCGGGGGGAGTGCTGCTGTGGGGGTCCGACGGGAGAAGGTATCTGTATCTGATGAGGAGACGGTCCTCTCAAAGCTTCGATCTGCGCCGCCTGAGGAACCTGCGACAGCAAAGTCATTTTAAGAACGCGTTTAAGGCCCGGAAATCCTGTAGGAATGCGGCGTTGCAGCCGAAGATAAAAGGTTCGGCTGAAATACGGAGCGAAACACGAAGCAAAACAAAAACCGGAGAAAAATCAGCAGGCGCTCAGGTTTTGCAACACCCATCTCCGCTCTGAATACAACATGAGGAATGACTAATCCACAAAACCTGTTTCTACAGACAATTTCTATCACAGAAGTAACAGCAACAACAACACATCTGACAAATTACTGTATATCTGTACATGTAAACAAAACAAACTGACGCCGAGTATCGGTACTTCAAAAGAATATAAAGTGAGTAAAATGCATCAAATACTCAAAACCCTGAATTTAAACGACAGCGGTAGTTGAATCATCGATTGGGATCAACCGTGAGTTCCAACTTAATTTCGTTTTAAGTTTACTGTCTTTTTGGCGAAAGGTTTGTATGAAAGAAACCCAGAAACCTTGGGTGAATGTTAAATTATAAGTGCTGTGCAAAAGTCGTCCCTCAGTATCGTCCACAGCCGAAGGCGAGAGAAAGTAGCAAAAATGGCTCAAACTTAGGTAGTTTTACAGAAATAGAGCTAAACTTTTAAGTGACAGAAGCTGAGAATCATACCCAACTTATACTCCAAGCAATAATTGATATCAAATAACATGTTTTTAAAATGTTGCCTTATCTATTAGTCAATGTGGGCCGTCTGTTAGCAAAATATCTCATGAACTGCTGGACAGCATTTAGTGAAACTCTTAAAAAGTGATCAATGGATACACATCTACAACTGATCAATTTTTGGAGTCAGTCTAATTCAAGATGGCCGCCACAGCTAATCAACTTTAGCAAACAGAAACGTGTTTCTAACTGTCGATCTTAAAATTGACCTAAATTTTGGTGTGGTAGTAGCTGAGAGTCATCCCAAAAACATTCTCACAACTACCAGATTGCACACGATTTTAGTTTAGAATGTTGCTGTTACCAGTAACTATTTGACTAAACTTGTCTGTTAGCAAAATATCTAATGAACCACTAAATGGATTTTAAGGAAACTTTCAAAAAGTAATCACTGGATCAAAGTTCATGCTCCATAATCCAGGTAGAAAATCCAACAAAGTTCAGTCAGGTCCTCTGGATGGTTTCTTATTTGTTGAGACGTTTCATCCTTCATCCAAAGGACTTCTTCAGTCCAGGGAGCCACAACAAACTCATTTCCACAAGCAGCAGACTCACATAGTGGGCCAACCAGTTTGATGGCGATAATGGTTTCTGGGGCCCGCCCTCTCCCCCGTCAAATCCTCTGAAGCAGCCATAGCCAAAGTGGTTCAAAACATCAATTATTGTTAAAGACGATGGATTATTAATTATTAATCGATAATTATTATCAATTATTGAGCATGAACTTTAATGTTTTGAACCACTTTGGCTATGGCTGCCTCAGAGGAGTTGATGGAGGAGAGGGCGAACTCCAGAAACCATCTTATCACCATCAAACTGTGGGACTCAGTTTCTTGTGGCTCAAATGCGGATGAAATGTCTCAACAAAAAAAGAAACCATCCAGATGACCTGATTGAACTTTGTTGGGTACTCCCTGGATGTTCATCTACAACAGATTAGCTTTTAAAGTCAATCCAATTCAAGCTAGTTGACTTTAGTAAATATAGAATTGGCTAGATCTCAGCTAGTTGTTTTTTTTTTTTCCTCACTGGCTGTGTAGCGAGGCGCACGCGTTCTCTTCCCTCTCCCTGTTCTCCTCCTGCTTTTTGGCTCTCTGTCTGTGTATAAGAGCAGCTCCTATTTTTACACATCTTCCAAAATGAAAACTACTGTTTTGGATCAGACCAACTGGACTTTCGATGCAAATGACAAACTATTTTCAACAAAGCGACAGGGTCCTGGAGAACCCTCATCTGTAACTGCAGCAAAAGGCGACGCTACAAAGTATTAACGCAAGGGGACCAAATAATATTGCACGCCCCACTTTTCAGTTTTTTGATAAAAAAGTTTGACACATCCAATAATTTTCGTTCCACTTCATGATTGTGTCCCACTTGTTGTTGATTCTTCACAAAAAATTTAAATTTTATGTCTTTATGTTTGAAACCTGAAATGTGGCAAAAGGTTGAAAAGTTCAAGGGGGCCGAATACTTTCGAAAGGCACTGTAAATGTGCTGCTGGCAGGGGTTTTTTGATGTCTTAAATTGTGTCCTGTTAGGACAAGGTGTGAAGAGATCTTTTTTTTTGTAATGCCACCATCCTCTCCTCATGGCTTTTTCCCTTTTTTCTATCTAAAAAATGTATTCTGAAAAGGATAAGAAGGCCGCGCTATATAGCAGCAGCTACGTGCACTCCGTCCATCTTTCGGATGACTGTACGGACATATTCTCGTTGTATCTCGGTACAGTGATAATAAAGCTTATTCTGATATACTGTATTGAGCTAAAATCGGCTGTGGTAGTAGCTGAGAGTCATTAACACTATGAGTACAACATAACGTGGTATCATCGCATGGGATTGAACATATTTGTTGTTTTCAAGGTTTGACCAAAGAGTCAACAAAATTTGTTTTTCTCACTATCAGATGATGTCAGTTTAAAACTGGCAGGTTTCTTTCGAGGAACACTAAGCTTTGAATTAAATAAGGAATAACTTTTAAAAACATACATCCTCCTCCCCTTCTTCTTCTATTTCTTCGTCGTCTTCATTGGGATAGGGTCGTTTAGGGGCCCTCACTTCAGTCACATCTGACGGTCCATCCATCGTCCAATAGGAGCCCTGAAAACAGAGACAAGTTTAATCTCCTGTTTCTTAACAAACATTTGTTCTCCTCATGTGGCGTAGACTTCAAACAGCCGCCCACGTCCAGCTCCAGCCTCCGCTCACCTTGCCGGGGTCGCTCTGCGGCCGAGGAACCTTCCTGAAGCACTTGTTCAGGGACAGGTTGTGTCTGATGGAGTTCTGTTGGGAGGGAAACGGGTCAGTGATCAACGTTTGTGGGAAAAGTGCAGACAGACGGTGACGCTTGCCTTCCATCCTCGGCCCGCTCGGCTGTAGTACGGGAAGGTGTCGCTGATCCAGGTGTAGATGTCGTTTAAACTCAGCTGCCTCTCAGGTGCAGCTGCTATCGCCATGGCGATGAGGGTGGCGTAGCTGTGAGGGGGCTTCCCTTTACAGTTGGAGGGAGAGGGGCTCGGCACTGAGGGTATGAAGTCCCCCCTCTCCCTACCTCTGTCTCGCTTCTTCTCCCCTCCTTCTCTCTCTTTCCCCGAGCGCAGGCTGCTGATTCCCAGTTTGGGCAGCCAGTCAATGCTGGTGAGACTGGAGTCCAGGTCAGAAGACATTTTTGTCCTTCTCTGTCCAGGATCTGAGGGATCAGAAGAGAAAGTTTCTGCATCAACATGTCCCTTTAGGTTTTTTGTGTTCCTGGGACAGAGAGAGGGCAAACACTGTAGAACTCTGTTCCTGTTCTTCCACTCGTCAAACAATAAACTGGAAGTTCACACACACACACACACACACACACACACACACTGAGCTGCGCTGGGAATTTTCCGCCCACAAGCCTAAAGACATGACGATAACGACACACACCTCCATCTCCGCTTGAGATTTCCAAGGAAGAAGTTTTCCTGTTGCTTACCTTTCTGTGGTCACTCGAGGCCCAAGGCCTGGAAAAGAGTTAATATTTTATGCTGTCATCAGCTGTGCACAACATCTGACAAACTGGTGTCCTTCCTGCCCATCAGATCCCCCAGCTCAGCATCCCGGACCCCCCCTGTGCCTCCAGGTGACCTTCAGTCCGTCAAAGTTTGTTCAACTTTAGGAAAAAATAGACACAAAATACTGATCGCAGAACTTCCTTTTTCTCTCCCTCCCTCTCTCTCCTTCCCCTCCCTTTCTGACTTTTACCAGAAAGACGTCACTCACTCCTCCCCCCTTTGGGTGAGATCACTCTTTGCACCCGCCTCAGGAAACTGGTCCCACCTCCTCACCGGCAGGGTTTCACAGCACGCCTGAACTTTCCACACTCACGGCGGTTTTGATTCTGACACACCAACACAAAAGTTAGAACACACTTTGAGGATTATTTGAGCTTTTTATTAACATGTAGACTTTATCTGTGTGTTGGTGACAGATGGGGGGTGGAGCACTGGGACAGGAGGTGAGGTTTCTACAGTGCACTGAAGAAGGCCAGGAGGCCGGTGTCCGGAGACGGGTGGGCCAAGAGCTTCTGGATCTGCCAACAAAGTTCACATCAGTCAGTCACATACACTTAGAACATCTGAAGCACAAGAGCCAGACGTAGCTGAAGGAACTTCACATGCAAAGAGCATTTGACAATAAAGTCCTCAAACTTCAAAATAAAAGTGCTGCGCCTGAAAGCAACTTAAAGACATACTATTTTAGTTTGAAAAACAGGCGAAATTTTATGGAGCCTGGCAGGTGACAGGTGGGGAAACAAAACTTATTCAAATCCATCCTAAGCACCAGTTTGGACTCGAGCTGAAGTGGGAAACAGACTTGAAGGAATCCATATCAGACTCAGTCTGGCCAAGGATCATTCAGAACATTTATTCATCCTCAATCTGTCTGAGACACACTGGTGGTGCACCGGCTGCACTGGTCCAAAGATAAACTGTCCAAGATCAAAACTGACCTGGATCCTGCACGTAATTGTCGTAAACAAACTCCAGCTACACTCCTACACACGTTCTGGTCCAGAATGTGTATAGGAGTGCAGGCTGCAGGGCTACTGGCAATCTATTTTTGACATCATCTCTGGGAAATGCGGAAAAACTGTACACCCGTCACCATTCCTTTCATTGTTTGGGGTTGTCCCAGTGGATGCATCCTTCAGCAAGTACGAGAGGAATATGATTGCTTTTGGTTCTCTGCTAGCCAGGAGACTTGTTTTATGCACACGGAAGGATCCGCGTCCCCCTGCATATGAACACTGGATAAGTTATGTGTCATATTCATTTGGAAAAGATTAAATTTACTCTGAAAGGACCTGTTGAGAGATTCTGGGACACTTGGCAGTTTTTTGTATCTTATATTGAAAGTATGTCAGCGCCTGCCTGATGTATTCATGTCTGTGTAGCTGATCCGGTGTGGGAGGGGTAGGGTGGTTGGGAACTTTGTTGTATGTTATTTGAGTGAGTGTGTGTTTTAAAAAAACAAAATCAATAAAAAGACTTTGATTAAAAAATCCATCCTAAGCAATCAATAGAACTAAAAACAGGTCTGAACGGCCTAAATGTGCATTGAAAACATTTTCACTCAAACCACATTCAGAAGTGGTCTGGAGATGTTTTATTTGTGTTGGTTTGGTCGTTTGAACACAATCCATGCTCCTACTGAACTGACGTCACCCCACGACAGAGACAGAACTTCAGGAAGTCACTCGTCATTGTTTGCTGGTTTATTTCCCTCATACTGTGTCAGTTCAGTAATCAAGCCTATTACGAGATAACTCCACATAAATCTGATCCGAACTGTGTTAATGTCAAAATACTAATGTCGTTCAGATGTCTGAATGTATTGTAACAATTTGTAATTGTACTTGTAATTACTGAGATAATGTGTTTGGTTGCACATTACACTGCCAGGTGTTAATACTTTGACTCAGAGCCCACAGCTTGCAGTTCTATCACCCAAGAGTGATCTTAGGTCTGAGCAGGGCCTGCATGGGCTGCGAGTGTTGTGTTAAACTTTGTTTTCAGTGTGGCGCTGGTCACATAAGAGAAACAGAATTTGATGCAAGTAAGGTTTAAAAACCGCTTACGATTCGCAACATCTGACTTAATAATACAATCTTTATTACTGGCTGAACTGACAGCAAGAATTATGTTTCTAGTTAATGTCATTCCGATAGTTAAAAATATGTTCAACTTTGAATATTTTTTTTTATCAGCTGGCTCCAAATAGACAACTGAATTACCGTATTTTTCACCGTATATGTCGCTCCTTTTTTGCATACATTTGCAAGTCCTGCAACTTATACGCCAAAGCGACTAATATACGTTTTTCCCCCATATTCATAACCCAATTTTTGGCTGACAGCTGACGATCTCATTCATTCTGACATGAAAAATATTAAACATTTTCATTTGCAGTCGCTAAATACGGCAAGCCAAGTGTCTCATTAACAGGTAAAACTGGCCATTAATGAGACACTTGGCTTGCCAAAGAAAGCCACCTTCATCTCGCTCCTGAACTCCTGGAGCAAATGTTAAATCAGCTGCATTCCACCGCAACGCCCAGGCGACATGCATCTGATTTGACCGTTAAAGTGTATTTATTAAGGAATAGTTAAACTGAGACACACCTTTGCTATAATTTTGAGCAAACAAACAATTGTTTTTAAGTGTTAATCTTGTTAACATCCTCCCTTGCACACTCCCGCGGTCGCTATTTTGGCAGCCAATTGATTTTTGGCAAACACCGGCCCAAGTTTCCAGGTTGTCAGCGGTGACACATAATAGATGCGACTTCTACGGCAAAACAACTTTTATGGGTTTTTTTTTTTTTCATTTTTGGACTGAAGCGACTTGTACGGCGGAAAATACGGTATTTTGATTTAAATTTGTTTGTCGTGTATTGCCTTCTTTTGTGACTTAATAGTCTATTTAGACATTGTTGACCTTGACAATAAGTTTCTGGTTAGTTTTTCAACTTCACTGAACCTGTTAAGATGTGCAGCTTGTTCTACAGGAGTATGAACGTGAAAAGAAAAAAAAAATATCATGGTTTCCCAAACTGGGGCAACGGATTTCCTCAAACTCTGTACATTGAAAGACAGAAATGGAAGCAGGCACCTCTTTAAAGTTGGGATGCTTGGCATCTTGAACCAGCTGCAGCAGCACAGCCTCTGTGGTGGTGAGGTACGCTCCGCTCTGCTTCAGTCGGGACAGAGCAAACAAGCGGTCCGTCTGGCTGGGGAGAGAAGCAGAAACCTTTTGCAGAAATGCTCACTTGTGGAGTTTCCACAATGCGTACCAGAATAAAGTGTATAAACTTTAATTCAGGTGATGTGAAGTAAGAGAAACGCTGCAGTGGAACACAAATACCTTCTGGATGAAACAGCATCAGCAACAATATGGACTTCTATTCCCTTCTCAAGCAGATCATATGTTGTACACTGAACATGGAAAGAAGAGTTTTTCATCTATTTATAAAACAATAAAGCTTTACAACTTAATAATAACATATAGATATGTCACATTGTTGCCTCTTAAAATTTGGCCTACAGTATGCAGAATAAATACACTGTAAATAAAACAATTATAAGTGTTTACAGCAATGCAAGCGTGTGCCTCTATTCCACACAGAATAGCTTGTTTAGGGTTTCCCAGGGCCTGCAGCTCCTTCTCCACCTCCTCGATCATCATTGTGAAAGAAGTTTTAGGATGAGCTGTCAGGTCCCCGGCTCCAAGCTCCGGCACGGTGGGTCCCAAACCTTTGGGGTACTGCTCTGTCAAAATAGGAGGGATACCCAGAACACGACATGCCTATGAGAAGAGAGAAAAAAGAGAATATGAAAAAATGAAGATTGAGTTGCTGGAGTTTATTTAGATGATGTGTATAAACTACCTGGAGAAGTCTGGCTGCGTTGCTGACGATGTTGGTGAACTGGAAGATGTTGGGTCTGAATTTTTCCTGCATGTCACACAGGAAGAGGACAGTGTCCTTGGTGGAGAGCCTGCCGATGTTAGCCACTGTGACGGGAGTGATACAGTTATCAGTTCAGATTCATTACTTTTGTTGCAGAAATGCAAGGTCAGGTGTCCAAATTCCAACATTATTTGGGAATTTAAATAACACGCCACACTGAAGCTACTGATCCTGTACCATATTAGCAAAACAAACTTTATTACAAAAGAAATGTGACTTACTACTGTTGGTTTAGGCTTGAGCAGGAGTAATGGGTTGTTGGCTCAAGAGGACTGTTCAAACTTTAACTGCCAGTTCAAGCTGGTGTTATTTCATGTGACGTCTCCTGTGTTAACAAAAATCAACGAACCTTTTACTAAAAAAGTATTAACTTAACAGAGATGATGTTTGATAATTATCCAACGAGTATTAATCACATTAACTGCACGATAAATGTAAGGTCTGAGAAACTAACCTTGCTTAACGAAGTCGGAATCTGTTTTTATTATGGCCCGCCTTCAAACGAGGCATTAACCAATAGGAATAGAAATTGTGGTGATTGACGTTTATTTGATCCAATAGCAGGTATTATTTGTTCCGTAGTGATCTGGTAAAGTGGGTGGGAGCAAAAGGCAATCCATACTGGTTTTTTGAAGATGTCTGACACTGCCGAGTCCCCAACGGAACCACAAAAAGAAGAGCCACAACAACCGACAGATTCTTCCGCAACTAATGAAGACAAGAAAAAAAGTAACAAAGTGTACTATAACTGTTTGTTAGTTGTCGGTAACAATCTTGTTCACGAGAGCTATTGCTAATGCTAAAAGAAACACAACTTCCGGTTCAGAAAATTGACAGCATGCTTAGCCAATAGGATTGAAACGTTTCCGTCTTTAACCAATAAGCGTAGAGCTTTTGAGCACGTGACCGTTTCTGTTTTGGAAAAAAGCTAATGCTATTGCTAAAAAATAAAAGGAAAATTACTTATCTGCATTTGTATGTAATATTGAGTATATAAAGTGTCAAAACATATCAAATGTTTATTAAATTTGTGTCTACTATTTCAAAAATATGTAGTTCAAGCTAGTTTAATACGCTAACCGCCTTACCATGTACCTGAAAGTCACGAAATCTGTTGTATACAATACATTCTAATAGTTTTGATTATTAATTTATATTTATTAATGAAAGATTGTAAGACCATTTATTATTTTACCAAACTATTTATGACACAAAACGCTAAGCAATGTACGGTAATTACATCTGCTGAAAGTTAAAAAAGTAAAGAAACACTTGGGTATCAAAGGTTAGTCAAAATTTTTTAGACTGTTGTCTGTCAAGCTCATAATGAAAACAATTATCTTTCTAAATGCACATGATTGGTTTTATCTATAAGTATTTAAAAATATTTAAAAGATGTCATATTTTGCCAAAAGAGCGAGAGCAAGGTAAGCGTAACAGTTTTGTCTTGGTTTTTCCTTTAAAAGTGATGTCATAAATATATGCAGTATCTTCAGTGAAAACAAGCTGACGCAGGTTATAAAGCCATGAAGCCATGGTGGTGCTTTTCATGAGAACTCATCAGTTCAACTGAACACTTCAAGTTCAGATTTGTCTGAGAAATAGACTCGCAGCAGCTGGTTTCATTTTTCTGTTTTTTTTTAGTTGATGTGCTGTTGAAGGCGGTGGGAGACACTCCTATAATGAAAACAAGGAAGTGGGCGATTGACAGGGGCAGGACGGTGCAGTCCCTAGCACAGTTCATATCTCGCTTTCTCAAGTTTGATGCTAACGAACAACTGGTGAGCATGGTTTGGCTCAACGTTTTCTCAAAATATGTCAGGGTTATATTAAGGTTATACCGCTGCTTTGTAAAGTCCTTATAGATAACTTTGTTTTTTGTTTTTCAGTTCATCTATGTTAATCAGTCTTTTTCTCCTTCACCCGATCAAGAAGTAGGAGTCCTCTTTGATGTGAGTTTGTATGGTTTAATGATCCTATTATACAAACCGGATTCCAAAAAAGTTTGGACACTAAACAAATTGTGAATAAAAACTGAATGCAATGATGTGGAGGTGCCAACATCTAATATTTTATTCATTCAGAATAGAACACAAATCACAGATCAAAAGTTTAAACTGAGAGAATGTATCATTTTAAGGAAAAAATCTGTTGTTTCCAAATTTCATGGCGTCAACAAATCCCCAAAAAGTTGGGACAAGTCCATTTTTACCAGTGTTGCATCTCCCCTTCTTCTTACAACACTCAACAGACGTCTGGGGACAGAGGAGACCAGTTTCTCAAGTTTAGAAATAGGAATGCTCTCCCATTCATGTCTAATACAGGCCTCTAACTGTTCAGTCGTCTTGGGCCTTCTTTGTTGCACCTTCCTCTTTAAGATGCGCCAAATGTTCTCTATAGGTGAAAGATCTGGACTGCAGGCTGGCCATTTCAGTACCCGGATCCTTCTCCTACGTAGCCATGATGTTGTGATTGCTGCAGAATGTGATCTGGCATTATCGTGTTGAAAAATGCAGGGTCTTCCCTGAAAGAGATGACGTCTAGATGGGAGCATATGTTGTTCTAGAACCTGAACATAGTTCTCTGCATTAATAGTGCCTTTCCAGACATGCAAGCTGCCCATGCCACAAGCGCTCATGCAACCCCATACCATCAGTGATGCAGGCTTCTGAACGGAGCGTTGATAACAACTTGGGCTATCCTTGTCCTCTCTGGTCCGGATGACATGGCGTCCCAGTGTTCCATAAAGAACTTCAAATCGTGACTCATCTGACCACAGAACAGTCTTCCATTTTGCCACACTCCATTTTAAATGACCCCTGGCCCAGTGCAAACGTCTGAGCTTGTGGAGCTTGCTTAGAAATGGCTTCCTCTTTGCACTGTAGAGTTTCAGCTGGCAACGGCGGATGGCACGGTGGATTGTGTTCACTGACAATGCTTTCTGGAAGTATTCCTGAGCCCATTCTGTTATTTCCTTGACAGTGGCATTCCTATTTGAGGTGCAGTGACGTTTAAGGGCCCGGAGATCACGAACATCCAGTAGAGTTTTACGACCTTGACCCTTACGCACAGCGATTGTTCCAGATTCTCTGAATCTTTTGATGATGTTATGCACGGTTGATGATGATAACTTAAAAGTCTTTGCTATTTTACGCTGGGTAACACCATTCTGGTATTGCTGCACTATCTTTCTGCGCAACAATGGTGGAATTGGTGATCCTCTTACCATCTTGGCTTCTGAGAGACACTGACACTCTGAGAAGCTCTTTTTATACCCAATCATGTTGTCAATTGACCTAATTAGTGTTAATTGGTCTTCCAGCTGTTCGTTTTATGCTCAATTTCCTTTTTCCAGCCACTTATTGCTACTTGTCCCAACTTTTTGGGGATTTGTTGACACTGTGAAATTTTGAATCAACATATTTTTCCTTTAAAATGTTACATTTACTCAGATTAAACTTTTGATCTGTCATCTATGTTATATTACAAATAAAATATTGACATTTGCCATCTCCACATCATTGCATTCAGTTTTTATTCACAATTTGTTTAGTGTCCTAACTTTTTTTGGAATCCGGTTTGTATATGTACATATACTCTAAACTTTTCTTTAAAGAACATAGCATGTTGTCATCCTAAAATTAGCTTTTCAAAAGTACGACTATAGCTGTCTTCGTCAGTCTTTTGTTAAAACACATTGCAACAAATACAGTACACAAACTTTACAAGTCCTTTTTTATCATATTTGTTAAGTGATTAACTGATTTAATATGCTATTGAGACATATTCAAGACTAAAATGTAAACAAACTGTAAGTATTTCAGACATGTTTCACCCAACAGAAATACATTTAATACTGTATACAAGGTTTCTGCTGGGTCTTAAAACATAAACAGTCTCAAATTTAATAATCTTACTTTAGGCCTTAAAAAGATTTCCCATCAACCTTTTTTATGCACTGTTTGCATTAATTTGTTCTGTATGTCATAGTTCTAAGGATTTTTAAGTTATGCTGTAATAAAACTAAAAGGCCCATCATGCATCAGCACTGTCATAAAGAAATTATTTATGGATATTCAGCTTTGCCTGTTTAATAATCCAGTTGTTCTGCTCCTGAACTGGTCTGTTGTTGTTTTTTAAATGACCTTTATTGTGTTTGAACACTAAAATTTGTTACTTTGAAAGACATTTTACAATGACTTCTTATTTCCTTGGTCATTAAAAGGTCTTAAATTGGACTAAAACTTGCAGAAACCCTGTGTATAGTTCACAAAATAGTAGCAGCATTATCTGTTTCGATTGTAGGCAGCAATCATTCTGTCAGAAAGAAACTGAAGTCTTTCAAATGTAAATTTAAGCATTATTGATATATGCTGGAATCTATGAATATCTTTACTGTATTGTATTAGTTTATTGAACCTTCATGAAATATTATATCAGTAGTCTGGCTCTAATTTCAGTTTGTGTTAGTTGACCAGCAGAGGGAGCACAAAGATGAAAACTTCATTTGAGAAAAGTAAAAAAAAAAAAATCAATCTCTGATCATAGACTTGATCCTTAATGATGGAGAAATCTGGGAGCAGCTGATCATTCTTTTATTTAACATAATACAATTGTATTTTTCCAAGCCATTAACAATTTATTTATTTTATTTTAAATAACTCAGAACCAACATACACGTGACTCATTTCTTGCATTTTTCTCTTTCCCTTTCTCCTTTTTCAGTGTTTCGGCAGCGATGGCAAACTAGTTCTGCATTACTGTAAATCTCAAGCCTGGGGTTAATTACCTGATTGGATTGATGTCCTATTTCATTTATCCCTTAAACTTAATTTTTTTTTCCCCCCTTCCTTTTTGTATTTGCTTCCTTTGAGTTTTTATGTGCACGCACTGTAAATACATTATTGTAATTTTTTTTTGCTGTACCGGTAATTTAATTTCTGCTTAATTTCTTTGGACAAATATCTTTTAAAATAAAAATGAACTGGGTTCAAGCTATGGCTGATTCCAGACTGATTCTTGTAGTGCAGCTCATTTTGTTGTAGGAACGCTGAGGAGGAAACTCTGAAATTGGACAAACAGGAAGCGAGGGGGCACTGCAGCAGCAGATGGACTTGGAGGGATTACATGATTCAGGATGGGTTTGTGACATGAATTCCCAAGAAAGACAGGAAAGAGAGTAGATTTGCGTGGAGACGGACACTTTGTTCCTCCATCAGTTCACGTCTTCATCCATCCATTAACCTGCAGGATTACAGCTGGAGAGGTAAGGAGCACTGATGCTCATCCAGGAGGAGAGAACTGGAGACGTGCAGAGGATACAGACGAGGAGCGTGCTGTTGTAGAGTTTAACGATGGAGGAGTTCAGTTTTACTTTTAAGGGGCTTCTTGATTTAACAATACAGAAGATTATGGGTTCAGAAGACTGCAAGAAGTGACAAATACAATAATTTCTACAACAAACTACTTTGTTTCACACAATACTGCAAAAAAATGAACTTTGGTAGGTATCGTTTGTCTTAAAGATTTATCAGTTATTAAAAATATTTTAAGTATTTTAATAATCAGTGCATTGACGTTTCTTTAAAAACATCTTGAACGTGTTAGCACTTTATCATTTATGATTCTTAAGTGCTTGTTTTGTCAGGATGTCTAAATGATGCATACATAAATACTTTAACCTTAGGAGAGACATAATGGGGAAAAATGTTTTGTCAAAAAATAAAAAAAATTTGTGCCAGCTGGAAGGAGCTTTTTGGGAATTTAACATGTCCGGTCTTGAACGCCCTGTAATAATATTAGTTGAACTATCAACAAGAATAGAATTAAAAAAATAATAATTTTACCTCTGGGGTGGAATTTAATGTTTTCAGTAATTTCATTTTTGGGTTAAAAACTTTTAACTATAGCTTGTTCATCTTGATCACAAGAGTGAAGAGAAATGTTCTTAATTCAAAGTTAAAAATGATAAACTATGGTGATAATGTAAAGATTCAAATGACTAAGTTGAAAAGTCAGTTGAAGCATTATTCCAAGAAAAACAAGTCTAGAATACTTAAAATAAATGAACATAAGTATGCTAAATTTGAGTTATTGAAAGCAAAATAAAATATGTAAATGAAACTAAATCATTCTCCCCCCTAAAGTTTACATTTAAAACAACTAGTTTGTCAAAGGTATAATAGTTTTTCAAGATGATTTCTTTGCAAAACAACTGGTAACCCATCAAATGAATCCATGCTGGATATAAAAAGCTAATTGCTGTAAGTATTTGCACTGCACCTACAAACCAAAGCATCTAATAAACGTCCTAACTGAGCCTTAATGTGATCACTTTTTATACTACATAATTGTGATGTCATCCAACATCATTTTTCCACATTTGACTAATTGTAAGTTCATTTACTCTCCAACCAACCAACCCCAAATTCTTGTTTTTCAGGGTCTGTGGGCTGACAGTGATGTGATGCATGACAGACAACATGGTCAGATTGCACTTCACACTGAAATACAACTAACACACACAGATTAGAGCAGATCTCCAGGGATTATCAGTAAAAGTAAAATCCAGTTAAATCTGTGGCTCATCTTGAAAGTCGTAAATAAAAAAAAAAGGAACTCTTTGTTTTGTGCTGCTGAGTCTTGTCCAACTCTTGACATCCAGCGGGGAAGTTCACAGTAAGCAGCCAACCCAGGACTGAGTGTGATAGTCAAGAGGCGTAATGGTATTAGTCAGGGTCAGATGACTTAACCTTCCATAAATCCGTCCTATTAACAGCTGGAGGATGTTTTTGAGCTCAGGTAGAGACTGAAAGAACGTTTGATAAAGTTTGACGTGGCCCCCATGGTCTGTGTGTGCTTCAGTCAAGAGTTGAATTTAATTTTTTTTGTCAGGTGATGAACCATTTTAAGGATGTTCTTTATATCACATTTACAACTTTTACTATATCTAATTAAAAGTCCTTTTGTTTTTTGATACTTGCACAGCCACAGATCTAACCCAGCCAGGGTTAAAAGAGTTCAGAGTCAGGGCATTGATGGACAATCTCTTCTAACACACCGACATCCCACTGTTCTTTCCCACCGTACAAACATCAATCCCTTCTTGACCATCATTTCTACTTTCTGTCCTTCCACTTTTTATTTTAATCACTGATGTTTCAGTGTTACCCTGTCAGCTGTATCTGCTGTTACATCAGTGCTTCATGTTAAAAGTTGGCATCAACTCCTAAAATCTCACCAAAGGATTTGCCTCAACCTGTCAGCTACAACTCCAGCTGCAGTTATTTCCTCTCCTGTTCCTGCTCTGTCCTCTGTCTCTGCCTGGCCCCCCCTTGTTGCCCACGCCCCCCTGCCTCCATCCTCTCTTTTGTGGCCATGCTGGAGCACATGTCCCGTCGCTCTCGCTCCATGCTCTCTCTGACTTTAACCACTCTGGCTCTGACCCTCTCCATCCTGGCCCTCTGCACCTCCTACTGGTGTGAGGGAACGCACAAGGTGGTCAAGCCTCTCTGCCTGTCGCCCGTCAAAATGAAGAACTGTGGCCAGAACAACAGTGAGCCTTACACCACAGGTACAGAAACTCCATCTGAAACGTGCCTTTTATGCAGGTTCATGTGGTTTTTATTGTATTCTTCACTCAACTACACTGCAGTTACTGTTATAGGCTCTGGGAAACAGAAACTTGTGTTCAACATGTATGATTTTGTCTGTGCCTCTCTCTAAGGATTGTCTCTTTCTGATTCATCCAAAACCTCAAAAGACTCGGTATGAAAGGACGTTTTGAGCAAAGAGTCATATTAGTCTGAGCTCCAGTGAAGAGCAGCAAGCAGGAAACAGACATCGTTCATGACTGTGATGCAAAGACCGCGTTTACTTTATTTGACTTTAGTAAAACCAACCAAAAAGACTCCACTACAAAAAATTTTTTTTTTTTTGCCATTTACATACTTATTCTAATATTTTATCTCCCTACATCAACATGTTATATATTACAATACACTTTTTTTTGGCATAGTAACAAATGCATTCACATGAACTTTATCTGAAATGTGTCAGGAAATAGCAGTCAGATGTATAAAATTAAGAATTTCAAGCTTTATCTTAATATTGAATTAGAGGTTGTTGTTGTTAGTTTCTGAGAGCATGAATCTTTAAAACAATTGTTTTTTTAAGTGGGGTTCTATGGAAAGGCTATAACAATTAGTATCTTACCCGCTGTAGATGGCTCTTTGAATGACCTCAATTTGTAGAAACACTTTAATTCTGATCAAGTCAATGAGCTAACGGCTAATTTTCTTCTTCTTTGGGCTTTTCCCTCTTCAGGAGTCGCCACAGCGAATCATCCTCCATCTCACTCTGTCCTCTGCATCCTCTGTCCTCACACCAACTGCATGTCCTCTCTAACTGCATCCATATATCTCCTCTTTGTCATCCTGGAAGCTGCATTTCTAACATCCTTCTACCAGTATACCCACTGTCCCTCCTCTGGACATGTCCAAACCATCTCAGTCTGGTCTCTAACTTTATCTCCCAGTTGTTCAACCTGTGCTGTACCTCTGATGATCTCATTCCTAATCTTATCCATCCTTGTCACTCCTAAGGAGAACCTCATCAACATCTTCATTTCTGCCACTTCCAGTTCTTTCTCCCGTCTTTTTGTCCATGTCTCTGTCTTCAGACCATACCACACAGCTGGTCTCACCACTGTCTTGTAAACTTTTCCTTTGACCTTTACTGACACCCTTTTGTCAGAAATCACTCCTGAAACTTTTCTCCATTTACTCCTTCCTGCCTGGACTCTTTTTTCACCTCTTTACCACACTCCCCATGTTCATGGACAGTGGACCCCAAGTGCTTGAAGTCTTGCACCTTTGTGACCTCTACTCCTTGTAGCTTCACTGTTCCACCTGTCTCCTTCTCATTCAGACACATGTACTCTGTCTTACACGGCTCACAGAGACATCATAGTCCATGAGGATTCCTGCCTGACTTCATCTTTTAGTCGGTCCATCATCAGAGCAAACAAGAAGGGGCTCAGAGCCGATCCTTGATGCACTCCTTTCTCCACCTTGAAGTTTTCTGACACTCTTTTCACCTCTACTACATTCTTTGCCAACTCCTTCTTCAGGACCACCCCTACTCCGTTTCTCTTTCTATCCACACCATGGTAAAACAGTTTAAACCTGCTCCAATGCTGTGAACCTTGCTGCCCTTCCACTTGGTCTCTTGGACACATAAAACATCTACCTTCCTTCTCTGCATCATGTCAGCCAGCTCTCTACCTTTGCCTGTCATTGTCCACACATTTAGAGTTGCAACCCTCAGACCTACATTCTTGACGTTCCTCTTCTCCCTCTGTCTCCTGACATGTTTAACTTCTCATGGTCTTCAACTAAAACAGTAGCACAATTTCCACCAGCACCCTGTTCGTCAACAGAACCGGTGTCAATCGTTGTTAACTCGGGCCTTGCCCGATTCAGTATAGTGTCGCTCAGATGAACTCACATATTAGTTTTGGTGAAAGTGTTTAACATCAGATGCCCTTCCTGACACAACCCTCACCATTGACCCGGGCTCGGACCATCACAAGAGATACACTGGCTTGTGCTCCCTAGTGGCTGCCGGTTTTAAATGCAGCTCTCTGACACTGATTTGTCTAAATTTTTCACCTTCACCAGCAAAAACCGATTACACAAGATTCATTTCTTGAACTTTACACCCTCTCTGCCTTCCAACCAATGCCTCAGACTAATCCGACTGGATAAATAGGCAAATCTCACTTCTCCCTGAAAGTGATTGTTCTTGTTTTTTAATCTCTTTATGTCAGAAGCTCAGTTTCAAGATGAACTTAATTGTGGTTTAGTATTTAATCTCTGGGGAAGTGCTGGATGTCTCCCAAATGTTTATTTGTCTATAGAAGAGAGGTCGACACTGCCCAAGCTCAGGTTTTTGTGATATGCTTAATCCACAATGGGATTACCGTGATCAGTACTTTATGTGCTTGTTTAGGAAGAACTGATATACAGCACTGGAAGCTAGATTTAGAAAAGCATGCGTGGTGTAAAAGAGGTTGTGAAGGGAAGGCTTCATGTGAAAAGATAATACACTGAAATTTAAAATAAGTCTGTTCTCATGTGTTTCTTTAACAGGCCTCCGCTTGTGCTAGATTTCTGACAGTGAAAAATCAAAACCACCATTTTGCTTTTGCATATTTTCTTCCTGATGTAAACAGATAGTTTTTCATTTTCATCAGTGAATCTGTCGAAAAGGGACAGTTCTGATCATCTGTAGTAGGGTTCTGTGAAATGATTATAAACATCTTACCTGTTGTAGATGTCTTTGCTTAAAGCTTCACTTTAGTGAAATAGAGTTTAGTCCTGACCAGATTGACAAGCTATAGACTAGTTAGAGCAAAGCCAAGACCAACGTGAACTGCTGCCGTCTTAAAACAGTTCAGGTTTTGAAAGTTTTATAGCTGTTCAGTCAAAAACTGTTTGAAATTAGTGTTGTTTTAATAATGGCAACCATCCACTTTGGTCTTGAGCCTGCTTGTACTAGCTTTTGGCTCATCAGTCTGGTTAAAATGAAACTGCAAACTGGAATAGTTATAACTTTTCTTTCACAGAGTTGTAAAGACAATGGCTGAAACTGAACAAAATAATACAAAAAAAAAAAAAAAATGAGCATGCAGGTGCAAAAAAAAAAAAAAAAAAAGCCTTAAAAAAATAATTTTCTCACTACCGTTCCCTTGTGTCATTCCTCACAGAGAGTCCCACTCAGAACCCGTTCAACCGCACTCTTTCTCCAGCCAGAAGAGAGGAGCTGGCCAAGATCAGGCAAAGGCAGCTGGCCAACGCGGTTCACTACATCTGGGAGACGGGGGAGGACAAGTTTGCCTTTAGATATTTCCACACCGGCTTCTGGGAAAGCTGCGAGGAACAAAACGATGGTGAGACAATTAAAAGTTCATCGTTTAGTGCCGTTTGGGTGTGCAGCTTTCAAAACCACATCTGCTAATACTTGGTAACCTTCTGTATTGGGCCTAAATCTTTACATGTTGTTAGCAGGGGAGGTGTGTCGCAGCTTCATCGACCTAACTCCCGGAGATACACAAGGTAAGCTTGGCGTTAATTCCCACTTCTTCCAGTCAAATCCACCTTTTTTCATTACTGATTGCACATGTTGCAGGCGTGCTCTGGCTGTCAGTTGTTTCTGAGTTTACATACATCGGCCTGCTGGGGATGGGCTTCTTACTGATGTGCCTGGAAATCATGTGCTCCCATAAAGAGATGCATGCGCTGAAGATCAATGCCTTCGCTGCTATTTGTACTGTGCTGTCAGGTGAGGGTTTACTTCAGATTTACAGCGTTTCTTTATCGTTCTCTCAGCACAGGGTTTAATTCATTCTCTTTTGTTTCACTTCCTGTACAGGTCTTCTTGGGATGGTAGCACATATGATGTTCACCACCGTATTTCAGATGACAGTCATTGTGGGACCTAAAGACTGGAGACCTCAGTCCTGGGACTACGGCTGGTCCTTCGCGTAGGTGGCTTTAAACAAGTTGTTTCTACAGAGAGCTTCTCACCCCCTTACGAGTCTAACTTGTCTTTTCTCAGCCTTGCCTGGGTGTCCTTCAGCTGCTGCATGGGGGCAGCTGTGGTGACGCTCAACTCCTACACAAAGACCATCATTGAAATCCGTCGCAGGCAGAGACTTCGCTTGGAGGAAGCGAGAGCCGCCGCTCACGCACCGACGTATGACGAGGTCGTTCCGGGAGGAGGGTTCTACTCTGTCAGCGGCCTGCTGCACTGTCCAGATGGCATAATCGATGTTGCATGGGCCCCGAATGGAAGCGTGGTGGGAATGGGAAATGGGGACGTACCGACGCTGGTTTTGGTGGGGGGCTGTGGGCCAGAAGGGTGTGAGGACTGTGAAAGAGAGAGGGATGAGATGGAAGAGGCCATAGAGAGAGTCGACTCACCTTGTTAGATGAAACTGAATAAGAAGGACCGTATCACTGCGCTGATGGACTGTTTTATTTTTGATTTATTTTGACTTCCTGTCAGCTTGGGATGCAGCTCACTGTGAGCAAAGGTCAGTGAAATCAACACATATCAAACTGTTAAGATGATTATGAACTCCTAGGTGACACTAACATGCAAACCTGCATGTCTTCTGCATACGTTACTGTGCCTAATGGGAAAAATTGTATATTTATATTATATGTAAATTCATAAATGTTTATTTTATGCATCTAATGTCTCTAAGATGAATTCTTGTCATAATTTTGACAATATATTATGATTTTTGTTTGTTTGTTTGTTTAAGGTAATTTTTTCTGGTGACAAACTAAAATATCTGAGCACATTTAAACCAAAAGATCCAACTTACAGCTGCATTTTCTGTGAAGAAGCACAGACAAACCCCATCAAGATAAAATGATTACAGAGATTTTGGAGAGTCTGCTCTCTCATGTTGAACAGAAGATTATGAGTAAAGCGTTAATCCCAAGTTGGATGGGAAGAGGGAGGAAAAGAGTGGAGAGATGTAAAAAAAAAAAAAATACGAAGAAGAGTGCTTTGGGGTGGGGAACAGAATGGAAGTTGGATAGAAATACTGGCACACAGTAACGTGCTGCCCACACACACACTTTAACATCTGCAGCATTAAAGTGTGTCACAATCAGGGAAATAAATGATAAATAATGTGCTTTTAATTTGAAACAAAAGATTATGAGCCCCATCTGCACTACTTTGGATATTTTAAAAAAGGAGAGAAATCTGCTGCGTTTGCGTCTTTCGTGCACACATGAACCGTGTTTTTAGTGGAAAAATGGAGATTAACAAAACGTTCCACAGTGGAGACTTTTAAAAAAAATGTAATTTTTGGTGGGTTTGTGCAGACTCAACACAGAACTTTTAAGAAATGATGATTTAGAGCCTACTTAGTTCCCACGTGCTCATATCACTTTGTGCCTTAGAAACCAAAACAACAATGGTACTGTTTTTTTTTTTTTTAACCAATATTTGTTTCCTTCTTATTTAATCCTAAACTTGTCACCATTTAACTTTGAATGTGTGTTGAAATAGTTAATAACTGAGAGGAAATTATAAATGTTATAAAGAAAAGGGCGTTCTTTGGTTCTTTATGATTTAATATGATGTAAAAATTATTGACACTGAGAGCCGAGGCATGGGTATTTTCTTGTTTTCTTGTTAGAAACAGACCTTATAATGTAAGATTCTGTAGAAAATTACAAATTAATAATATCTTATCTGTTTGAACAGCCTCAGTTTGGAGAAAAAATGGTTTATTTGTGACTGGAAAGACAAACTGGCTTAAGCAGGTCCAACACCAAATTAGATTACCGCCATCTTAAAATGGCTCCAACCACAAACATTTGAGAGCTTTTCATAAGAAATATCTTTTTCCATCTTTTCATCACTGTCAGCTTTGTATTCTAGTTATTTACCTGGAATTTTATAGTTGCTTGCAAATGCAAAAAGCAATAGCAGAAACTATTATGGGTAGTATTTCCAGCGCAGCCTGGGATACTTTAGACAAGAATACGCAAATTATTCTGCTAGGATAATTATAATTTGGAGATATGTTATGTTTAGAGCAGTGTAAAAGTTCATAAAATGCTGTTTGCATTTAGCTTTATGGATTTTAAAGACTGGAGTTGTTTTAAGATGAGAACAGTCCACTCTGGTTTTAGTCACTTTGAGTTGTTATCTTGTCAATGCCTTCAGAAATATACTTTTCCAAATTATGCTGTTCAAAGCTATCTACAACAGGTAAGATATTCCTTTTTCATGATCTTTTCACAGAATCCTTCTTTAAAAAAAATCTAAATTATTCCTTTAATATCTGTAGGTTTCACTTTTAAGATAATCCTGGATTTACCGCTGAGGATTAAAACAACTAAAAACCTAACAGCTAAAGCACCCTTTATGTTAACGACAGCATGACAATCTAAAGTAAGTTTCTGGGTCAAAGGGGAATTGGGGAAAGAAGAATAAATTGATTTCCGAACTACAGATATGAGAAAGCCTTTAATTTATTGTTCCGTGAATGAAGCACAACACTCGAGAGCTACAAACTCAATCAAAATCATTCAAAAGTCTGTGAAAAACCAACTAAACGAGCTAGACCCAAGTTTTTTAATACATTTAAAAATTAAGAATACATCCGACAATAGAATATTTGCATTTTTATTCATTTGTTTTATGTAGTTACCACAAACCTCATCTTTGGCTGTGAATGCTACTTCAAAAAGTGTCTCCTATTTTACATAAATTTGTTCACAAATGGTTAAAGAAAATCAAAAACCTTCCTGGAAACTTGGTTGCAACCATGACAATGCAAGAACAAAGTATTTACACAGAAGGGTGTTGACTTAACCCTCCTGCTGCCCTTGGGTCAAAAGACCCACGAGGCCTCGATCTAGACCTGTCGCAATAAACAATAAATCAATTAATCGCATGATAAATGAAAATTATCGACCTCATTTTCATTTATCGGCTTTATCATTTCTTCGTGTCTCTCTCTTTCTACTGAAGACACTGGATGCTCTTCACTGACCCCCTCCCTTTCTCTTTTCTCTTTAAAATCTATTGTAATTGTCCAAAATCGTGTTTTTGGATCGTTAAAACTAAAAGCAGCTAAGTTGAGAAGCTAAGCTAGGAGCTAAGCTAACAGGTCGACCTCAGGAAAAAAACTCCGTCTTGTCGAAGCTCCAAAATTCCCGGTTGAAACCCATGCCTTCATGTAAAAAGTTGTTTTTCTCTGCAAAAAGAAGCTGAGAACTTGTTTACTGTTTTTTTTTAATTAGAAGCTTTGTGTGAAAAATGCTATGCTAAAGCGCTCAAACCACACCAAGCGTCCGCCATTTTGAGAACCAAAGAGAGACAGCCCATTTCACGTCAAGGGGCCTCCCTCCCATTTTTCTTAAATAGACACGCTGCTCGCTCCCTCACTATCCATCCTTCGTTTCAGTCTTGTACTGCATCCGGTGGATGAAAAAAGGTACTTCACGCAAAACAAATTAACAAACATTTCTCTTGAATTTGGCAATAATTACTAATTATTGTCAAATTTCAAATAATATTATCATTTATCGCAATAATTTCTGAAGCAATTAATCGCCCAGCAAAACTTGTTATCGTGACAGGCCTAGAGGCCTCAATCTTAAAACTGAGGCCTCGTGGGTCTGTTTGACCCAAGGGCAGCAGGAGGGTTAAGCGGAGGGTGGAGAGTCTGATCTCAATGGGGGAAAAGGAAAATAAAAGTAGAAATATATGAAAAAAGGAGATAAATAAGAATGACTTTAATGTTTCATTGGTTCATACTGAATGAGACGCATTGCATTCTCATTTTCAATCACTCCTTTGATGAACTCTCCTTCAGCCAGCCGTTCTGTGAAGGAAATAAAAATGGAGAATAAAGTGTTAAATCTTGAAAAAAAAAAACTGTGATGAGATCTACATAAGAAGAAGAGATGAGAAAAGATAGATCCCTTCTTCTGTCTGTTGTGTGTATTTATGCACACGAGGGAGAATGACCCTGTTTTTATAGCAACAGTGCAGATGTTCACCAGTATATCTATTTGTACTTTTGACGTCAGGCCAGACTCTGTTGTTAGAGTTCCTCGATGAAGGTGTAATAGAATACAATAATAATTATTTATATTAAAGTAAATAAAAACCAAGAAAGGGCATTTCCCATTATTTGAAAATAACCCTCACTGTTGTGCATACAATGCCTCTTACCGTTGTCCCTCTTATCAAAGAAAGCCCACAGCTTGTTGGCTCTCTTCTCGGGCGTGTTCTCATCCTCTGGTAGCCTCTTCTGCTCCTCCTCGGGGATCAGCTTAAATATGGCCTGAGGGGGGTGGGGGGTGGGGGGGTGGTGGAGTGTAGAACAGATGAATATTTATCCCACTCAGCTACTCTGGACGTCTAAACAGGACAGAACTGTGTCCAAAAGATGGGAACAAATTGGAAATTCGCCTGCTTCTTAGGTTCATTTGTGTGCTGTGAATTTTTACAAAAAATACCTTAATTTTCAATGATTATTTTCTTTATTTGGGTCATAATTCACTGTAAATCAGGTACGTGTTCACCAGCCTGTGTGTCCACTTTTAGAGCTCTGCAGTGGGTCATTTCAAATCCACTGGGTGGTAAATGACTGAAAGGCTGTGCACTTCAAGTTTGGGCCTTTAAGACCGTGTCCCACTTAGAGACGATGCACTTATCTCCCACATTTAAGACACCTAGATTAACGTGGATTAGTGCCATGACTCAAGCCACAGGCCAAAAGCCGAGATGTCAACTCCTCTTTGGCTGCGCTTGCCCTTCTGTCTCACCCTGCTGATCTCGGAGTCTGCAAAGTTCAAACCGGTAGACGTGGTTACGTATGGATAATCTTGTTAATCACTTCTACACAACAAGGTTGTAAGGTTGTAGTCATTTATAAACATAAAATGAAGCAGTGCCAAGCAGCTGCTCAACGTTGAATAAAGCGTTCTTTAGCTAGTCTGCTCTGTCGGTGCCTTCCTCGTTTTGGTTTCCTGCTTTGATTCTACATCTAGAATACATCAAATCTTTCAATAACGTTCTGTAAACAACACAAGACACTATTACAGTTCGTTCAGGGTATGTTTGCTTCCTTACGTCGTGCTCTACATAAAATAAAACTAAAGTTTAAACCACTTTATTTTGTGAAAGGCTGTTTAAAGTTCAGTGCTGATTATGTCACTGCCGATTATTTAAAATGCAGTTATTTCATACAGCGAGTGTAAACGCAACACTTCTGGACCCAGGCCAGTTGGTCAGGAAATAAATCCTATTACAATTCAAGCTGGATTCTCAGCTGATCTTCGTAAACCTCTTACAAACCCTTTATTATTTGTCTTAAAACAGAATGCAGAGATTTTGGAAACCCAAAGAACTACGGCTTGCGTCCGTCAACGCAGGAGATTCACCTTACAGGAACCTGGGTTAGACTGGAGGTGATGGATAGTCTGGTAACTCAAAAAGCATCCTTGGTATAAATATGGACTGCCTATTCTCTCTGACAGCTAAACCCATAATCACTGAGATTATCATGAGGTCAAATCGACAGCTAATTGGACTGACAATCACGACTGAGACCTACATACCATTAGGACTGATGACTCCTACAAAACAGCATCACTCTTAAGATGGACTGAACAGAAGACGGATAAGACAAACAGAAATATCTGACTTCCCAATGAGGAAATAACACAGTTGCTGTCAAACTGAACATAAGACAGCAAATTTAGCAAATCAGTACTTAAAAAGCCTAAAAAGGTTAAAATAACACAAGGGTAAACCACGTTTGATACTCCACTTCTTAAGGTACCGGAGATGTCGTTACTCATTTGAAGCAGGTTATTTTTTTCTGATTTCTGTCTTGCTGGAACAGATTTACACAACACCCAACGAATCGCCCTCACCTGGCAGATTTCTTTCACTTCGGACTTGCTGATGTATCCGTTCTTGTCCACATCAAACAGCGAGAAGGCCCACTCCAGTTTCCTGGTCGTCTTCCCGCTGGAGGTCATGTGCAACGCTATGATGTACTCCTTGAAGTCCAAAGTGCCGTCGTCGTTGGCGTCAAAGGAGCGAAACACGTGCCGTGCGTAGCTCTTGGCGTCAGCCTCGGGGCAGAAGCGGGTGTAGATTTCTTCAAACTCTTCTGGCGTGATGCGTCCCGTGGGACACTGCTTCTGGAAGTTCTCGTACCACTGGGAAATTTCAGTCTCGCTAAACTTGGTGCTAAGCTTCAGGTCCTCCAGGATCTCCTTTGATATTGCGCTGCTGGTGGTATTTCCCATGGCAGATGCCTTTTAGATGCTGTGTAACCTGTCAGCTCTGTCAAACTTCCTGGCCACCTGAGTCCTTCAGATGTCTTTCGTCTTTTCCAACCCCAAAAAAAGATTTCTGTCCAAATGTTTTTCTTTTTTTATGCTCCCAGACGTCACTTGATTTGGGTGTAAAAGCACAAATGGACCCTGAAAGAGACAAGCATCATATCTTAAATGTTAATGCTAGAAATTATTCCCAAGGATTTAACATTAGCATCGTAGGCTTGATCCAAGATGCAGAGGAAATCTTACCTGTGTGCTGCGCAGGCAGGTAGTGGCTGCAGAACTGACTGTTTATCTCAACTGTCATATGGGGAGGGATAAGGAGGGTAATGGGAAACACCCCTACAGGAGGTGACTGGGTTAATTCTGTTAATGCGGGACTTAAAGTGGATGAGTGTTTAACTAAAATGACCCCAGTATCCTAAGTTTCTGTGCTACACCTGAGGATCCAGAAAGTTCTACATCATCCGTAGTAACTGATACCAAGTGATGCTGTCTGATGCAGACTTTTATCCAGCGTAGACCCAGACACAGTCCTGAGAATTGTTTGCCAGTGAACACAGTGTTTTTTTCTGCTTATGCAAGTAAAAGCTTCACTTAGCAAAGGCAAAAGAGACATTAAGTAAAAACAAGATCTGGAAATGCTGCTGCTCTCTTAAAGCTAACAAGACACCTGCCTTCCTGGAAAAAAATACTAGAGCAGCTGAAACTTTTGAGAAATGCTCTGTCAGTCTTTATCGCCTGCAGCTATAAAAGAAGGGCATATAATTGCCTCTGTGTATGTGAGAGAGATTGTCTGCCGTGTTAGCAAAACATCTCATGAATCACTGGAAGGAGTTTAATGAAACAGTTCAGCAACTGATCATCTTTTGGAGTCAGCCTGATTCAAGATGGCTGCCACAATTGATCATCCCTAAAAATCACAAGAAATGCTAAAACTCCACCAGATTTAAATATATTTGGCTAAAATTTGGAGTGGTAGTAGCTGAGAGTCATCCTCAACACATACTCCAAGCAATCCCAGACTATGTGAAATCTTTCTTTTAAATGAGGGCATTCAAGGCAGAGTCGCAAGCATTTCTTTAAAAGCCTTTCATTTAAACATCTCTTAAACTTTCAGAACGTTTTTATTCTGAAAACATGGATAACTTAGTAGAAGGTTATGAAGGAATTATCTATCAAATCAACTATTCAATTCTCTAAGGAGACAACCAATTTTTAGATTCTTATTTTTATTGAAAACATGTACAGTGATACTCTTTCCCCCTCAACTGCTGAGATTAACAGTAAAAAGTAAAAAAAAAAAGTTTCAATTTCAACATTCATTTTGTTGTCTTCCTGCTATTTTGAAATAAATATTGAGTTTAAATTACTTACAGATTCCTGCAATGCCCCAACATGTCTCAACACATGCAGATTTTTATTATTGTGCAACCCTTTATAACATTGAGAAGTACTTGGATGCCACAAAATCACAAACTTGGAAACTAGTCGTTGTGCTTTGGGAATCTCTCGGAATAACTCGGGCAAAATATTAAAAAGTTCTGTTTGTTATTTCAGGGAGCACTTTTGTCTAATTCCAGCCTACCATCTGTCCCTTTAGGTTAACTCAGTGGATCACCTCTGCGTTCAATCCCACCTACACCCCTCAAAGTATCGTCACTGTCGGCCAGCTGGCCCTCTTCCTGACCAACAACGTTGCCTTTTTTAGACTCACTCTACTGTCTTTGAGTTGAATTTGCTTTAGTCTGCTAGACATTTAAACTCGTTGTGAGTTAAATAATTCTCATTGTTGATGCTTGTGATAAGTGGAGGTCATAATCATTTAAAATCCATTCTTCTGAGTGTATTTCTGTCCTGATTGACGGCTATCGCCTTACAAAATAGGGCAAAGTGATAGCAAGAAAACAATCTGTTGAACAAATGTGCACCAATCTGTGTCATTTATATTGTCAAGCATTTATTAATTGTCCTAACATATAATAGGTGAGTTATTAAAAAATCTACAAGAAGAAAAGTTGAAAAAAAAAAATAAATACAGCAATTTGCATCTACAGCACAACTACACTGCATAATTATTCTTCTTTTACTTTTGGATTTAAAGGATATGTTTGCTCCATAAATATGCTCACTGAGAACATCTATTGGATTACGCCTGCTCTGCCCTCTACATTTAGCCAATTACCTGTCATCCTGTAAGTCAGACGGTCGAAAGAATTACCCTCCTCCTCTCATCAAAAACAATCCCAGACATGTGATCGCCATAGCATGGACTAATTGCCAACGCTGGAGTAACTGAGGATTTGCTGGCACTTTTAAGATGCTTTCCGACCAGTGAAGATGCATATACTGTAATTTCTGGACTATTGAGTGCACCTGAATATAAGCCGTGTCCGCTAAATTTAAAAAGAAAATTAACATTTTACATATTTGAACATGGACAGCACGGTGGCGCAACAGGTAGAGCTGCTGCCTCTCAGCAAGCAGGTCCTTGGTTCAAACCCCGGTCCAGGGGCCTTTCTGGGTGGAGTTTGCATGTTCTCTCCATGCATGCATGGGTTTTCTCTGGGTACTCCGGTTTCCTCCCACAGACCAAAAACATGCATGTTAGGCTGATTGGTAACTCTAAATTGTCCCTATAGTGTGAGTGAGAGAGTGAATGGTTGTTTGTCTCGTTTGTCTCTATGTGTCCCTATGATGGACTTGCGACCCGTCCAGGGTGTACACCGCCCCTCGCACAGTGATTGCTGGACATGGGTACCGGCGACCCCCGTGACCCAAAATGGAAGAAGCGGGTAAAGATAATGGATGGATGGATATTTGAACATCATAAAACCCATCTCTTCTCATTGACCTTTGACACCATCTGAGATGTTGACTTTAATCATTTTAATCACTTTTATTATCTGATTTTATGATTGTTTTGTTGTGTGTACAGTACTTTGGTCCTGTGGGTGTTTAAAGTGCTCTATAAATAAAGCTGGTATGGTATGGTATGGTATGGTATAAATAGACCACACTTGTGTATAAGCTGTGGGTGTTCACATTGTAACATGAGATATTTACACAGAAATATACTTTGTATATTATTTTACTTTTAATTGAATAAGTACCGGTAACACACACAAATACAGTGAATGCTTTTTTTTTCTGAACAGTGCCTGTAACACAGCTGATAAAACAATACAGTAGTCTACCAGGACGTCATTGATCGCTACCACCCAAGAGAGCCGTGTATTGGGCAGGTATGTGAGCATCTGGGTGTGACGAAGATAAATGTTTTGGTGGCATGAAGCTCGTTAGCACATCAAAAATAAAAATAAAAATACAGAAATTAGCCGCAGCATTGTATATGCCGTGGTGTGTTCAAAGTGTGTGGAAAAAAGTAGTGGCTTATAGTCCGGAAATTACGGTAGAATGTACAATAAGTGCAGTTATTTGTAATACTTCACAGCAGACATTTTGACTTGAAAGAGACCATGTAAACTTTGTAGACTTTGTAGACATGTAGACTTTTTTCAGGTCTCTCTTGTAAATGAGTCCTCGAGGCTCAATGGGATTTACCTGTATAAATAAAGGTTGATTGATAAAAACCAAATTTCTGCCATCAATTAGGCCTATTGTTTTGTTTTACTAAAATGCAGGGGCAATTCTAGAATCTTACCTTTAGGGGTGCTTAGCCCCCATTGTTAACAATGGCTGAGTTCCATTTCCTGCATTCTGGTGTATTTTAACGGGAATTTAAACATCTATGTTTACTTACGTAAGTAAACACTTGATTCAATGACATTTTAGAGAGCATGGAACAACAAGAAGTAGCACTAAGCTAGTGGAGTACATTACAGATGAGCTAGCTAAGATGCTATACATTACACAACCTGATAAATGCTTTGTACAAAATCAGTTTAGTGTTAACTGATCCTAACAAATAAAGACTAAACTTATGCAACCAGAAGTTGCAACATATATCTACATTTAAAACACAAAACAAAGCACAACTAGCTTTAAGCATTATGGAGGATTTACTTGCAGTTACCTACATACAGATGAACCTGTGGTATTTCCTGTTTATCACTGTTGTATTCAGCTGCTCATGAGGTCGGCTGCAGGACTGTGTATCCATCTTTTACATTTTTCCAGACTTTGTTTAGGTTTTGGAAATGGAATAAACTGTATTCCACCCACGTAAACGCTCAAACGCTGTCTGAATTACATGTTCTCCACGGACAACGTTTAACCATTATCTCTGCTGATTTTTCACGAAATCCCTCTGACCGCAAAGTGTTCGAAATGCAAAACATTGATAATGCTGTCGGTGGAAAAGGGGTGCAGCTCCTGCAGGTAAGGGGCGTTTCAGCTCAAGACAAATTGAGATCACTAATTGGTCAGTTGCTGACAAGCCTGCTTGACTGATCGATTGACAGGTAGTGTTGATGATCCAACTCCTGAAAAAAAAATCAGATTTTACTGTTTGGCCTGTTTGAAGGAACTGCTAAACCAGAAACAAAGAGCCTTCAGGGAGGGAGACAGGGAATTATTGAGGAGCACACAGAAGCAACTAAAAGCCAAGATAAGAAACAGCAAGGAGGTGTACAAGAAGAAGCTGGAGAGCAAGCTCCAACAGAACAATATCAGAGAGGTGTGGTCAGGGATGAAAAAAATCACAGGCTTCAAGCAGAAGGAGGATCAGAAGGATGGAAGCCTGGACAGAGCCAACGAACTGAACACATTCTTCAATAGGTTCAGTTCAGGAACAAGCTCAGCATCCTCCTCTCTTGCTCACAGCCAAACATACATACCACCCTCCTTTGACCCAAGGCTGTCCTGTCACACCTCAAATACTGTATTTACCACCTCAGTCATGGACCCTTCTTCTACATATTGGTCTTAAACCAAATCAGAAGATGCTGATACCTCCTTTGCCTCCCTCCTCTGCGTCTCCAGAAGTCAGGTGAGAAAGCAGCTGGAGAGACTGAACCGGAATAAGGCTGCAGGTCCAGATGGTGTCAGTCCCAGAGTCCTGAAGGTATGTGTAGAGTAGCTCTGTGGGGTTCTGCAGCACCTCTTCAACCTTAGCCTGACCCAGGAGAAGGTTCCAATGTTGTGGAAAACCTCCTGCCTTGATCCAGTGCCAAAGAAAACTCACCCATCAGTCCTCAAGAGACTCTACTTCCTCAGACGGCTGAGGCGAGCTGGTCTGGGAAGCTCAGTCCTCACCTCCTTCTACAGGTGTGCAGTGGAGAGCATCCTGTGCTCGAGCATCAATGTGTGGCATGGAGGCTGCACAGCTGCAGAAAGAAAAGCTTTGCAGAGAGTGGTGAAGGCTGCACAGAAATCTGTCGGAATCAGCCTCCCCACCATCACAGACATCTACACCTCCAGATGCAGGAAGAGGGCCACCTGCATCATGAAGGACCCCACTCACCCAGCACACACACTTTTTGCCCCACTCCCCTCAGGAAGGAGGTTAAGGAGCATTAAGTGTAGAACCACTAGACTGAGGAACAGCTTCTACCCTGAGGCTGTTTGACTCATGAATCTCTAACTAGAATAATCACTGTGAAAAACCATATCATGTTGCTGCTGATCTGTTTCATGTTGCTGCTGATCTGTTTCAATGTTGATGTGTTCATGCGTGCACATCTGCTCACAGACTCATGTTCATGTTTGTGCTGATGTTCAATGTTTTATGTTATGAGT
>NC_056502.1:15665179-15722119 GCF_014905685.2 Nematolebias whitei
ACTCATGTTCATGTTTGTGCTGATGTTCAATGTTTTATGTTATGAGTACTTAGTGTATATTTAGTTTATGTTTTTTTCTTAGTTCATATCTTAGATGTTATTACTGTTTTTCTTATACATTTTATTGTTGGATGTAACTGGACCCCGTGTACATAATTTCGCTCCACCACATGTACCACATGAGGTGCGAATGACAATAAAGAAACTCTGACTCTGACTCTGACTCAATGACTATAGACCTGTTGCCCTGACATCCCACATCATGAAGGTCCTAGAGAGACTTCTATTGACCCACCTGACTAGACAAACAAGCACATATCAGGACCCACTGCAGTTTGCTTATCAGCGTGGACTTGGAGTTGAAGATGCCATCAAACACCTGCTTCAGCAAACTCACTGTCATCTAAAAAAGGCAGACAGCACTGTGAGAGTCATGTTCTTTGATTTCTCCAGTGCATTTAACATAATCCAGCCTGATTTGCTTTGTCAGAAACTTCAGAAGACTCAGGTGGAGGCCTCAACAATCACCTGGATCAAAGACTACCTTTCAAACAGACCACAGTTTGTGAGACTGAAGGGTTGTGTGTCTGACCAGGTGGTCAGTAGCTCAGGAGCACCACAGGGGACTGTACTCTCACCATTCCTTTTCACTCTGTACACCTCAGATTTCCAGTATGAAACAGACTCCTGTCATCTGCAGAAATATTCTGATGACTCTGCAGTAGTCGGGTGTATCAGAGATGGACAAGAAGCTGAGTACAGGGAACTGATGGACCGCTTTGTGGCATGGTGTGGAAACAATCATCTCATCTTGAATGTGAACAAAACAAAGGAGATGATTGTAGATTTCAGGAGAATCAGGAACAGGTCCAACCCTATTTTCATCATGGGAGAAGAAGTGGAGGTGGTGGAGAAGTATAAATACCTTGGGGTTCACCTGGACAACAGACTGGATTGGAAATGCAACAGTGAAGCGTCTACAAGAAAGGACAGAGTAGACTGTTCTTCTTGAGGAAGCTGAAGTCCTTCAACGTTTGCAGCAAGATGCTGCATATCTTCTATATGTCTGTTGTAGAGAGCGCCATCTCTTCTGCCATCATCTGCTGGGGTAGCAGCACCAGAGCAAGTGACTTAAAAAAGATCAACAAGCTCATAAAGAAGGCTGGCTCAGTTCTGGGGACTCCTCTAGAACCTTTGGAGATGATTGTTCAAAGAAGGATTCTTCATAAAATGAAGAACATTATAGACAACCCTCAGCATCCTCTTCATCAGACTATCATACAACAACAAAGTGTCTTCACTCAGAGGCTTCTTCAAATCCGCTGTAGGACAGACCGCTGCAAGAGATCCTTCCTGCCCACAGCCATCAGCATCTATAACAACTCTTTAATGAAACCAGGATGATGAGTTACAACAACATTTAATTTCCCTCCGGGATTAATAAAGTATTTTTGAATTGAATTGAGTGTCATAATCATTTATTCCATTTTTATTCCAAATTTATTCAATATTTTAGTGAATCTAAGGTTTGAGAACTGAGTTTTCTTACAAAATCCTAATAATGGTTTCTTTATTTTTCAGGGGTGCTGAGTTTAAACTTAGCACCCCCACAAAAGAGGCTAAAATCTCCACTACTAACGTGTTTATCTTGTGGGAGGTGCACCCATAAACTGTGCATGTTTTTAGGAGTGGAAGTCAATCTAAGGACACCTTAAGAAGATCTGCAATTTGGCTCATGGCAACTACCGTATCGGCCGGGCAGGATTATACCCTATTAATGGACCATCGCAAGCTTTACCGGTGCTAGAGTATCAACTGTGAAATGCCAGGCTGACACGTATCTCATGAAGCTGCCAAACACGGTGTGTGAAAACAAACAGCCTGGTCCGGTCACGTGTTGCGTTACCACATAATGTGAAACACCACAAATCTGCTTAAAAACAGAGCCCAGCCTTGTTTAATGTGGTTTTATGTAGCATAGGACCAGAAAGAAAATATATGTTTGCCTCTGTACTATTGGTGTAAGGGACGGAATGCGAGAGCCCAAGTGGACAATGGGTCAGAGAAAGAAAAATATGTACACAGCCAGTACAATGCAGAGCTGAACTTAAATCTGATGTTGAGCTAAAAGCAAAAAAAGAGAGGAAGGGAGTTGTTTTAAGATAAATATCTGTTAATGGGCTGTAATGGCGCTTGATGACAGACGGGAGGGCCCTACTAACCACAAGGAAGGAGAGGAACAAACAAACCAAGACAACAATCTTGATTATTGTGGCTGCCATTTCTTCAGGCCGCATGAAGCCAATATTGGTGAGGAATTTGTGCTTTTGCTTCCATTTCTACAAACACGGCTGAGAGGGAAGGTCAGCAGCAACTTCAGGTTTTCATTCGCACAAAAAGGGAGTAATTAAAAACATTTACATTCATAACCTGATTCAACACAGAGGTATGTAGTGCTGCCTTTTTTATGCACAACCTGTTTTTTTATTTTCTCAGATTGCGTTTTTATGTTTAATTGAATAAAAATTACTTCAAAAGAATTTCAACCTGAAATCTTTTTTCCATATTAGTCATACTGAGCTGCTACAAACATGACAAATGGAGCCTAAATTGAATAATGAAGGTTTGGCATGTTACTTGCTGAAGTATAATCTAAATAATAGTTTGTATTTTAGGCTCTTTTTAATTAATTGGTCAGTAGTTGAACACAGTTTTCACCACACCTTCACAAAAACAAATGATAATCCAAAAACTCAACAGCAACATCAAAACTTTCAGTTCATTTCAAGAAATCATGCAAAAACAGAAGACATGAATGACTAAAATATACTTCTGAAATGACATTTCAGCATTCGTGGCGTATTTTATTTCATATAAAGATGTATTCTACTTCAAAAGGTACTGTGAAACTTTTAAACCTTTTGAAGAGGGATTCTTTGGAACTGTTATGAACCAATACCTTACTTGTAGACAGCTTTTTGAGCAAGCACAGTTTGGAGAAATAGTTTAATTCTGACTAAATTAACAAGCTAATGGCTAGTCCAAGTGAGACCAAGTGGATTTATTTTAAAAAGAGTTATATATTTTTTTATATCAGTTCATGCAAATGCCATTTATTTAACAAACATTTGCATTGCCATTAATTTAGCATTACACAGTTTTTAATATAAAAGTTATATCATTATTTGTAAACATAAATAGCAGCAGCAACAGCTAGCTGTAGCATTTGCAGCACATCCTGGTGCACTTATGGCACAAATATAATATTTCTGTTAGAATAACCATATAATGCAAACTTGCATTATATGGTTACATTACATTAAGTGATGTAATGTTTTATAAAATAGTGTTCATGTGCTATGAAAGTGATAAAACTGGAGTTGTTTTAGGATGGCGGCAGCAGCACACTTTGTCCTCAGCTCTGCATGGACTAGGCATTAGCTGGTCCATCTGGTCAGAACTATCTGCAACAAGTAAGATACTGATAGTTCAAAACCTTTTTCCAGAACAAATGTCTGTAGATATTTTAAGACAAGATAAGATAAGATACAGTATGATAAGATAAAATAGAACTTTAATGATCCTGCAGGAAATTGTTGTGCCAGAGTTTCAGTACAAAGGAATTTACACAAGATGTAAAAATAACAGAATATAAAAATACCACCGTGCGACCAACAGCGAGCCTGCGGGGGCAACGGCCCCTTGATACATTTGCAAGACTCCTTACCCCTGTTCCTCATGGCCAAAGGTCTTAAATGAATAATCTGTCTGTTAGCTAAATACCTCAAACTTTCAGAAAGTTATGTTTCAAAGTTCAACTGATTTTGGCATCAACCAGAGCCACAGCTAATTATCGTTAACAAACAGAAAGTTTTGTCCACAGATGTCTGTTATGAAGTGTTATAACGAGTCATAAAAGCCTCACACAGTTAGGAAACATTTGTTGTATATAATTTTACTGCTAGAGTGAGAGTAAACACTGAAATATAAAATGGGGGATAAAGTAATTGTTTTTCAGTGTTGGAGAAATCAATGAAGAAATGATACTAGAAAGGTTGATGCAATTTTTTTTGTCTTAACAAGACCTTAGAAAGATAACTTTACTAATTGGCATTTATAATGTATGTGAATGTTTCTGTTCAGTGCCCTGAGATAATATCTGTGACTTGGTGATAAAGAAACTGAATTGAATTGAATGTGTTGTGTTGTAGGAGCAAAAAAGGAGGAGTAAGAAGAAGAAGACCCTGTAAGAGAGGACACTTCCGAACAAGCAGCAAAACCTACAAATGACAGCCAAGATGGAAACCCTTGATCCCTCAGCTTTGGCTGATGCTTCCTCATCTGTCTCTTTCCATTGTAAACCTGAGACAGTCATCTTACCGAGGGGAGTCGTCTCCGTGGCAGGCATCACTGTGGTGACTGGGGGTGTGGAACTCTCCTGTGGATCCTGCATGCTGGCCTTTGGGTTTTGGGGCTCTCTCATCGGCTTCAGCTGCGTAGCCGTGGGACTGTGGGACCAGCTGACGCATGATAAAACAGGCACCTCTCACTTGCTGGGACTTGGATTCGTGATTCTGGCTCTCAGTTTTCTGGTGGTGGCCGGCGTGGCTGTGTTTTACATCCTGACGAAGAAAAAGAGGAAGATCACACAAGAAGATAGAGAGGATGGAAAACATGTGCTTGTTGAGGATGGGACAGTGGTTAAAAAAGTCACAGTGTAAAAGAGCATTAATTGCAGCATTTTAAAGAAACTGGCCCAATAAAAAGCTGAACAGAATAATGTTCAGATTGTTGTGTATTTAAACCATGTAAACAGGACATTCTGATCCTGTTTGGATCATTTTAAGAAATCATCACTTAGTAACAACAGCCTTCCAGTTTTTCTTTAATTTTTTAATTGATTTAATGTAGAAATGTAGTTCTGTTTTACAATTTTAAATGTATTTTCATTTTTTTAACATTTATTTACATCTTGTAACTTGTAACTTTAGTCATTTTTTAACAAATAAAATGCAGATGATTCATCATGTATGATATGGTGTGTCATAATGTGTTGTGGTGGTTGTAGAATTGCGCCACTCAGGGTGGCTGCATGTTGGAGCAGCTCTGTTACATTCATTCTGAGATGTTGCTTTTGGAAACTTTAATTCCTGCTTTTCTGGATGTAAATTACTTTATTTGGATGATTGTTTCCTCTGGTATCAGATGCTGTGCAGCTGGAAGGATTTTTAATTAAACTTTTTTACTTTTGGACATTTGTTATGATGCGTAACCATGGCAACAAGGTGTTTTGTTTACAACCGGGAACAGCTAATTAACATCTCAAAAGCTCAAATAATATCTCAGCTACAGCCCCAAATCTTAAATGTGTTGAAAAGGAGGTCCGTGGATGCATTCCCGTCTACCTGCCGGCTGTGCTCGAGTGCCTGACGACTGAGATCATAAGGAGATCCTGGAACTAGCAGGAAACACAGCTCGTGACAGCAGAAGGACCGGGATTGTCCCCCGGCACCTGCAGCTGGCTGTCTGCAGCAACGAGGAGCTTGGCGGGCTGCTGGGAGGAGTGGCCATCATTCTGGGAGGAGTTCTGCCCGGCATTCAGGCAGTCCTGCAGACAGGGGGGAACTGAGAGTCCAGCCGAGTCCGGGTGGACGGATCGAACGGCATCTGCGGCCAGTTTCTTTGGCTCCACTGTGGGACAGACCTTTACAAGAAATCCTTCCTGCCTACAGCCATCAGTATCTATAACATTTCTTAATGAAACAAGGATAATGAGTTACAACAACATTTAATTTCCCTTTGAGATTAATAAAGCATTATTGAATTGAACTAATAAATTATTTTTAAGAACTTAAAGCAGTATTATTCTGGTATTTCAAAATAATATGCTTTATAGGCACCACATAATATAGTGGGTCTACAGTATATAACAAACTAATGTTACTTTATTTCATTTTTTTTATAAATTAAATCCAGCATATTGTACTCCAGTAAGTTTGTTAAAAACATACCTAAATATGTAAAAATGTAGCTCATGTAATGTTAATAAATTAATTCTAAAATGTGTTTGCTTAATTATTTTCCTTCAGAGCGTACACAGACTCACACACACATTTGTTCCAGAAACAAAGATTAACTAATGAAGTTACAGTTTTGAAGGTTTCAAACAGGCTGACACGAGAAAACTTAAAGATTTTATTGAAACAAAACTAAAATTATCTATTGTGGCAACAAAACATACATAAATAACAGTGCTTACTTTGTTAACAAAGTCCATGCTCAATAATCCAGGTATACAATCCAACATTTTTCAGGCAGGTAACTGTCCAGATGACCTGCCTGAAAAATGCTGGAGTGCTTACTTTGCTATCCCCCAAATAGGGGGGATCACATACAGTATATGGAGCAGGACTGCCACCTAAGGCGGTAAGGGAGGTGGCCTTTCTCACCCTGATTTTATGCACTGGTTGGGAAATTTGAACCGGTGACCTTCCAATCACAGGCTTGCTTTCTCTAACCTCTGCGCTACCACTGCCCCCCCCAAAAAATGTGGGTGAAACACAAGGAGGCACGAACGTGGCATGAAAGCCCAACAATGCCAGACTCAAGTGTGAGGTGAGGAACTATAAAGACTTGGACTGATGAGATTAGCTACAGCTGTGACTAACAGACCTTACAGATGCTAACGCACATGCCCCAATACATTCATAGTTACATCTGGTACAAGGTTCAACTCTGGTATTTTGGTCCTTTACACCTGCATTTTTGTTGACTTTTAGAAACAATTGAATGTATAAATCAGTTTTATTGGTATTTTAAGTTGTGAGAGCAAAAAGTCCAGAGCGTGCATGTTGCCAGATGTTGGTATGTCTGCAGAGCACAGTTGAGACATAGGTATGAACCCTGTTTATTGTTTTTCTTTTACATTTTATCGTTGGATGCAACTGGGACCCTGTGTACATAATCTCGTTCCACCACATGTATCACATGACATACGAATGACAAATAAATCTCTCTCTGAAATGGGATTTGACACAAAGTGTTAACATATTTTTAAACGTTAGTTAATTTTAAATCAAGCCAACCATTTCAAGTCAATTCAATTCAATTCAAAAATACTTTATTAATCCCAAAGGGAAATTATTTGTTGTTGTAACTCGTGATCCTCATTTCATTAAAAGATGTTATAGATGCTGATGGCTGTAGGCAGGAAGGATCTCTTTTAAAGATCCATCCCACAGTGGATCCTAAGAAACTGGCTGCAGATGCCGTCCAATCCGTCCACCCAGACTCAGCTGGCCTCTCGGTTCCCCCAGGCTGTAGGATCGCCTGAATGGCGGGCAGAACTCCTCCCAGAGCGATGGCCACTCCTCCCAGGAGTCTGCCGAGCTCCTCGTCGCTGCGGACATCCAACTGTAGGTGCCGAGGGACGATTCTGTCCTTCCGCTGTCATGAGCCGTGTTTCCTGCTAGTTCCAGGATCTCAGTGGTCAGGCACTTGAGCACAGCTGGCAGGTAGATGAGAATGCATCCAAAAAACATCCTTTCAACTTATTTGAGTTTTGGGGCTGTAGTTGAGATATTATTTCAGCTTTTGAGATGTTAATCAGCTGCTGTTGGTTGTAGAAAACTGCCTCGTTGCCATGGTTACGCAACATAACAAATGTCCAAAACTAAAAAAGTTTCAGCAAAAATCCTTTCAGCTGCACAGCGTCCGATACCAGAGGAAACAATCATCCAAAAAAAAAGTGATTTACATCCAGAAAAAGAGGAATTAAAGTTTCCAAAAGCAAAATCTCAGAATGAAAGAAACAGAGCTGCTCCAACATGCAGCCACCTTGAGCAGCGCATTTCTAGAACTAGAAAATTTAGTCAAATTTAAAGAACAGTCGAATGATGCAAAACATGTTCTTACCCTGTGTTGTTGCAATGCAAAAAGAAATCATTAAAATAGAGCTGGAAAAGCAGAAGTAACAGAAACTTTACATGAAGGTGTGAAAAAGGACAGGAAATGAGCGTGTTGGTGACACCATCTGCTGGATAAAAAAACCATCAGCATCTTAATTTACAGTAAAAATGTTTCCTCACTCCCTATGCTACAATAACAATTTTATGCAGATTTTTCTCTACTTTTGTGTAATAAAGAATCTTTTATACAGCAACCTCGACAAAATGTAGTTTTATTCTAATGAATAACCTCTTCAGCACAATGCAAACGCAGTCAGATTTATAATGCTTCCCTAGTCATTGAAACAAACTCACTAGTTCTCCGGTATGTGAGACGTTTCAACAGGTTTAACACCGGATCACCTGACAACACGCTATAACTCTCCTGTGTCACGTGGCATCGTTCTAGTTTCAGGAAACACTTTTTTTCCCCTTCTGAAAACAAAACTACACAAGTCCCGCCCACTCACCAATCTGATTGGCTACAACGCATAAGGGCCTGGCTTTGATTGGACAATCGGGAGACAAGTTTGCGCACGTCAAAAATTAAACAACTCCTTAAACTGGTTTGTGTGTAACTGAGGTCGTCCGCGAGGAAAATGTAGCTAAAATTGTTCCGTACTGAAATTAATGTGGAAATGGAGTAATACCTTGAAGGTGAGTGTGTTGAACGCAGCAGAATTGTTATTGTAGCGACACGGCTCGGCTTTTCTGCTTGTCACAACTTTGTTAAAAGGGAAAAAAAAGCTGCTGTCGACGGTGTTCAAGGTGTCCACTGTCACCCGCGTTACTTATTTATGTAGAACAGTCTTCGTGCTATTTTATGCTAACCCAAGCTAATAACGCAATCGTTGGATACAACCTGTTGCTAAAATAGGCTGCCATGTTTGTGGGATTTACCATATGATATCTATGGATTTACCTGTCTAAATAAAGGTTAAATGAATGTTTGTGTTTAAAAATCGTGTTTTTTTTGGGCACGCCTCAGTAATTTTGTGCAACATAATCAATAATAATGACACTGTCTTTAGAAATATGTTTATAAAAATTAATCCTGAGCTGCAGAAAGCGACTAATTTATCATCAAACCTGACATGCTTCTTTTATTTATAATTTTGAGCTAAAAGCCTCAGGAAATACTTAAAGTATCAGTTCCTATATTTATTCTTGTAGCTACATTTTCCATGTTAATGAGTTACTTGTTTGCTTTTTTTGATAGCACATCATTATGTGTTTTATTTAGAGATAAACTTGGCTTGTAAGAACTGCTCACATGATATTTGGAAATATTAAGATATTGTTTGGTATATGTCACTGCATGTTTTTAAGTCTTGGTTACTGTTTTTAAGTCTTGTTTAAAAAACCCACTTATTCCCAGGCTTTCGACCCTGGATTGTAATTTTTCTGTATTTTATCATTTTAATTTAGTCATTTAGTTTCTTATCTTTACCTCTGTGGATCGATGTATTTTATGCTGTGTTCTTTGCTCGTTTGTTTTGCTGTGCATCAATTTGGTTGGCCTCGTTGCTGTTTTTAAGTGCTTTATAAATAAAGTGGTATGGTATATAATTTAACAAGACGAAAAACAATCATTTAATTTGACAAAATCCAGAAATTAAGAGCTAGACCGATATTTTATTTTTCATTTTTATTGGCCATTTAAAAAAAAAATTGGTGATCAGCTTTGTTTACTGAGAATGTTCTTCTATATATCTAAAAAAGTTAAATCTGGTCCTCTGGACATTCAAAAAAACAAAACAAAGCAAATCAACAAAAAAATGTAGAAACGTTTCGTCTCTCATCCGAGAGACTTCCTCAGTCTGAGGAGCTGTTTTCAGCTCAGTCTCTTAAATAGCACCGTCTCAGAGTGGATCAACCAGTTTGCTGCTGACAACCAAAACCAGCTGATCACATGCTCAAGAAGGACCATCAGCCTAACAATGGGTCATTAGCACACTGATGGCTGTTTACTGTTCACAGAGGGCTGAGTGATACTAGCAATCACAGCATTGTAAGAGGGGGACAGTTGAACCCGGAGGCCTCCACCCCTGTTTAACGATGGACGATTTCTTTTCACAAAGATGGCCTCCTTTACTCTTCTCTCAAACCATCGTTCCTCTCTGTCCAGGATGTGTTCTTCTATATACTGTTTTTAAGTCATATTTTGACTAAATTTGTTACATATACGTTATTTAACTTGAAATATTGCTGATATATTTTGTCAAACAAATAAAATAAATACTGCTCTGAAACAACATTTGAAAAGATTTGTGTTGTAAGTCCGCCATTGCCCCTGATTTCTACAGAAATCGGTCATAGACAAACTTGCATCGGTCGACTTCTACCTAAAATGTTGAGATTCTCCACGTCAGCCATGGTGCTGCAGTAGCTCGGTGGTCAGTGCCACGGTCTCATAATCCTGAGGCTGCAAGTTTGAGTCCAGGTTGCATCAGGTGTAAAACAATTAGCAGATCTTTCAGAGTTTGCTCAAGGTGGCAAGTCCTGCAGAGGGAGCAGCTGATAGAAAACAACGGCCATGTAAAGCAAGCAAGAAAGAAGTCAACGTTTTTAGTAGTTATTTAGCTACTAAAATAAGTTTCATTTTTCCCTTAAACCATCTAAAAGACTTGTTCAAGGCCAAACTTGTTGCTGACTGAAAAGTGGAAATCCCTCCAGCTATGCATGTGTGACTGAGTATTATCTAAATCATGTGTTTGCATTTGTTCGCAAGCCTGAACATCAAAAGGTTTCCCCTCTTTTAATCCCTTCTCTGTAAAACCCTAAATTTTGAACGTCATCTTTGCTTAGCGGATAAGTCGTCTGACTAACCATGCAGCCACACAAAGTGTGTTATAATGCGACAAGTTGTCCTTGTACAGTTAAACCTCAATGTTGTCTAGATGAGAATGATTATCACGGACTTTCTTTGGGTTTCTGTTTTTCAGAATGGGCTCTAGAACACCTCCAGACAACTTCACCACGCAGAAACAACTTGCTGAGAGGTTGCTGCACTCGTCAGTTACCAAAGGGGGATAAGGATGGGTGGTGCGGGTGTTGGCAAAAATGTTAGAGAGCTAGCCGAACGAGTTGTTTTAGTTTCTGAGGAAGTATAGACATCTGCTTGTCTCACAGATTTAGAAGATTTTTTTTGTGTGAGTCTAGGGGATTATTTTTTTTTTTACGTTAAGTATAGAGAATTGAAATAGCTTAATGATGGACTGCAGCGAGAAGGTGCTGTGTGGAACAGGAGAGGTGGATCTGGACCCCAACATTGTGAGTGAGGAGGCAGGAAAATTGTATTCAGAGCTGCAGGTAAGACCTTGTTGTTTTCTGTTTTGATCTTGATCAACAAGAATAAAAAATAGTGTTTCCATTTGGCTAAACATCTTGTATCCTCTCTGGTGCTTTATCCTGCTGAAGACTGTCATTGAAACCCATGGGGAGGGTGTGGTGGAGTCCCTGGTGCCCATATTTGTGTGGGTCCTGGAGGGTCTGGCCTCCTGCAAAGCCCAGCTGAGAGAGAAAGAAGATGAGGCGGAAAGGGAGAAAGGTGAGCGAGAGGAGCTGCTGGAGAGGTACCAAGCAGAGAAAGCACTGAGGAAAGAGAGTCAGGAGGTGAGAAACGATGGCAGGTTCTGGTTTGATGTGGTGTTTTACCAGTTTTACATAGTTTAAACCAGTGTTAAACCTTTGTTTCCTGCAGAAGTACCTGGAGCTGGATGACCAAACAGAACAAGAACGAAGAGCCATGAGGGGGAGGGAAAAGGAGCGAGAGTGGAGAGAGAGACAGCTGGAGAAGAAAGCTAGAGAGCAAGCTGACCAGCGTGAGTTTTTCAGCACTACATTCACTGAAACTCGTCAAAACTTGTTTTTAATTTAGTTTTTGGTTCCGGTGAATTTTAGTTTTTATTGTGCACTTCATAAGAAGGTTGCTGAAGAATACTGTATCGTCTGTAAAGTTTTACTGAGATTCAGACGTCAGCTATTTAATGTCCATCTTTTCTCGCAGTGGTGGCCTTGGAGGAGCAAAAAGCAAATCTGAGCAGAGAGCTGAGTACACTGAGACACACTCACAACAAGGTTAGATACGTCTGCAGCCCAAACACTTCAAATTCAACCTGCAGTTTTCATCCATCCATCAGAGATGTGAATTTAATCTCTTTAAGTGACTTAAAGGATCACCTTTTATTTTTCTGGTAAAGAGAACAGGTTGTCACAGAACTCGAAAGATCATTTGAGGCTCAAGTGTGCCTCCCGAGTGATTTTTGATTTCAGCAGCTTTATATGCAAATAAACTTTGAGTTGATAAACGCTGTTCTGCACAACTTCGTGGTGAGATGAAACAAGGATTGAATTGCATGAGACCATTCTAAGTACAATAGAAATGACGAGTGCTATAATAGTAGTCAAGTCAGATTTATTTATATAGCACATTTAAAATGGAAACTGTTACCCAAGTCATAGTAATATACAGTAATATACAGCTCTGAGTACGTTTTGCTTGAAACTGCTAGATGGCAGAATTTAACGAGGAAGAAATTAGCAGCACTTCAAACCATCTAACATTTTGGAACATGGATAAAACTGATCATGATGTAAACAACACACCCCAAATCTACATGAAAGCAGATTTTTGAGAAAAGAAATGACACTATCTGACATTTACTTTATCAGAAATGTGTACGCTGAGTTTAAAAAGCTGGTCATAGAAACCAGCAATTAAAGATAAATTAAATGTTGCAAATTTCCTAAATTAAACCAGATGTTTGTTTCAAGGACATGAAAAATCTGAAGGGCTGCAAGCTGCTGACCATTTCTAAGATTTGGTAAATTAGGGTGTGTTTTATCTTAACAAAATAATTATTTTGTATTTTTAAATGCATAATTAATCATTCTGGAAATTTACAAGTAAAACACGTCTTTTCCTTGAAAATAGCTGCTGGATGATTAAACAAAACCCGCCATTAACAAAGAAGTAGTTTCACAAAGTTCCTTGTGTTAAATATTTTTGTGTCACATGTTTGAGTGGATTCTGGGTTTTTGTCCCCCTTTACGGAGCGGAAAGGGAGAGTTGAAAATGTCCATCTGTCCGTTTGTTTGTCCTTCTGTCCATAATTGTTGTGAGCGCGATAACTTTGAAAAATAAAAAAGGTACCAGCTTCTGTTTTGGCGTGTGGTTACCTCTAGGCGTAAGAAATTTCTGTTTCTAATATTGGGTTGGCAGGTAAAAATCCAAGATGGCCACTGCTTGATTGAAGCCACTAGCTTGACGCTCTGAGGTGTCTCCGCATCTTTAACACCATGCAGAAAAACATCCACGGAGTCCTTAGTGAAGTCCTGCACTTTACTTCTGTTGCAAAATCAAAACTTGTACAAAATTAAAAAAAAAAAAAAGGAGCAAGAGAGACATAAAGTCAAAGTCAGAGTCAAGAGTTTCTTTATTGTCATTCGCACCTCATGTGGTACATGTGGTGGAGCAAAATTATGTACACAGGGTCCCAGTTACTTCCAACAATAAAATGTATAATAAAAACAGTAATAACATCTAAGATATGAACTAAGAAAAACATCAACTAAATATACACTAAGCACTCATAACACAAAAACATTATGTCAAACATCGGCACAAACATGAACATGAGTCTGTGAGCAAATGAGCACGCATGAACACATCAACATTGAAACAGATCAGCAGCAACATGAAACAGATCAGCAGCAGCATGAAACAGATCAGCAGCAGCATGAAATAGATCAGCAGCAACATGATGTGGTTTTTCACAGTGATTTTTCGGGTTAGATATTCATGAGTCTAACAGCCTCAGGGTAGAAGCTGTTCCTCAGTCTAGTGGTTCTACACTTAATGCTCCTCAACCTCCTTCCTGAGGGGAGTAGGGCAAAAAGTGTGTGTGCTGGGTGAGTGGGGTCCTTCATGATGCAGGTGGCCCTCTTCCTGCATCTAGAGGTGTAGATGTCTGTGATGGTGGAGAGACTGACTCCGACAGTCTTCTGTGCAGCCTTCACCAGGGAGAGGTAAAAAAAACTGTGTGGCTCCACTCTGCACCACCTGGCTGCAGACAGCCTGCCAATAAACCACACCCACCCCAATACAGGTATTCATCAAAACACCTAATTTTACGCTGCTAGAAAATAATATAACTCAAAATCTCTAATAAATCTTACATTTCAATTACTTTATTATTACAAAAATAAACTAAATGTCACACTTATACCTTTTATCATTTCAAATAAATCTCAGTGTATCACCTATGATCTCAAAACTATATTTGTTAATCATTATAAACTGCATTTAGACTCCAACAATAAGTAAACCCTGTGAGCTGAATAACTTGGAAAAATGAGCTACAGGGCAACTTTCTTTGTTTTGTGTGTGGCTGCATCAAAACGTAAGAAAGGTTCCTTTTGAAAATTGGGTTGCCACATCAAAATCCAAGATGGCCACGTGTGGCCTCGTGAACCCACCACCCCTATCATTCGAGGAACTTGTGTTTTCTAGTTTTTGTGTTGCTTTAAAGCATACCAGTAGTTTCCTCAAACGATTGGGGTGGCTGATAAAACGCTCCCTCCACTCACCTGGATCTGCCAGTCTGCGCCGCCTCAGACAAAAAAAGTTAACAAACCACCTACATTGGAACTCCTACCTGCTTGAATATCTTGCACGAAAAACATTTAGGTTTGCGTTCCGTGTTCAGTTAATTTAAAGAAAAACACTGATCTTGTAAACTACAAACGTTCACTACTCCAATCGTTCAGCGACGGGACATCGGCGTACCGCTTGTTTAAACTAGAAACTGGTGAGTAGGGCAGTCCAACGACGAAACCAAAAGTTGAAATTAGCCAAAACGGTTGATGTTAACTGTAAACCTACTGTATGTAAACTTCTGTTTGTTCTTTTACCCACTTTAAGACAGTTAAGCCCTGACACCTTATTTTGTATTCTCTCGCATGTCCTCACCTTCAGCTGAATCACTTGTATCGGGAGCTTCTGGAAAAGAGGAAGGATTCAGAAAGGGAATCTCCTTTGAGGTGAGCTACAGCTCTTTAAACTCAGAGTATAAATGATCAAGAATTTCTACAGCTTCACTGTGAAACTGACAAAGACAGCTCAGCTCAATAAAACAATAATAATAAGGAAGCATGTGCCAAAATTGAAGCAAACCAGTGAAATAGCTATTTCACTGGTTTGTGGCAAAATCTTATTTTGAATTAAAAAAGTATACAACAAATTGGAATACTTTTTTTTAAATGGTATAAAAGTTTGAGCTTTCAAACACTCAGAAATGTAGAACTTTACAGATATTTCTATCAAGTTGTCTTTGAAGCCTTCTAAAGTGTTTCTTGTTGATTTAGGAATCATGTGCATCCCAGGAACGCAGACTTTCCATCTCGCCTGCTGCTGTCAGATTCCACTTTTAGTGAAAAGGTGACTCGATCTGCATTCAACACATTTCTTAAAAGCTTTATTGAAGTTTTTATGTGACAAACTAAATCTGTGCTCTTTTTCAGATAGTTCAAAGACCACATTCTAACTCGGGCCCCCCGTGTTTGGATGATCTCGTAGCTAAAAAAGAACACGTGAACGATGTTGATCCGAAGACGTCTTCGGATCAGTTCGTCACAGACATCATTTGCTCCACACCTGAGCTCACGGAGTTTCATGACGGTGTAAAGGCGAGGTAATCCTAAACTGAAAACTGGTTGGGTGTCATTGTGAGGGGATCATGTAAAACTTGTGGATGATGTAATTATGTAATTATCGCCCGCCACCAAACGACTACAGGTAAAATCCAACAAAGTTAAGTCAGGTCCTCTGGACGGTTTCTTTTTGTTGAGACGTTTCGTCTTTCATCCAAAAGACTTCATCAGTCCGAGGAGCCGCAACAAACTCAGTCTTATAAACAGGACCTTCACATAGTGGGTCAACCAGTTTGATGGTGCTCAGATGGTTTCTGGAGTCCGCACTCACCTGCTACTACTCGTTGGAGGTGGGGGTGAGGGTTAAAATAAAAAATGTAAAATGGTTGTTTTTGCCTGTGTCTGTGGATATGTCTGTCTGTTGGCATAATATCTCATAAACCACAGGACAATTTTATTAAAACTTGCAGCTTCAACACCTGTTTGATTCAAGATGGCTGCCATAACTGCTTTACCTCATCAGTTTTACGAATATTTACCTGAACTTTTACAAACAGACTGATCCCCAACACATTCTTCAGCACTGATGTGGTCTGATTTTTTTTATTTTTTCTAGTAACTAATTGGTCAACTCTGTCTGTTAGCAAAATATCTCATGAACCACTGGATGGGTTTTCATGAAACCCTCTAAAAGCAATCAACGGATGTACGTCTACAGCTGTTTAACTTGTGGAGTCAGTGCAAGCGAACTTGGCCACCACAGCCAACCAATAATAGAAAAAACTAAAATGGTTCTAAATCATTCAGGTTTACAGATATTGAGCTAAAATTTGATGAGGTAGTAGATGAGTCCTATCCAACACCTGCTCTGAGCGAGACGCCGTACAGTTTGAAACCAACATTATTTTCCATGTCTGAGCAAAACGTCTACAACTCCATCTTTTCTCAACAGAAGACGATCTTAAAACTCCTAAAGCTCAAAGTGTAAAACTGGCGTGAGAGGCAGCGAGCGGCGTAACGATATTTTGTTTACAATCATTTTCAGCACCCCGGTTGAAACCGAAGCGCTGCCGAAAGATGAGCTGGAGAGCGAATCGAAGGACGAGTTAACGAAAGTGGACGAGCAGAGAGGAGGAGAGACGGGAAAAACGGACCAGGAGGACAACAAGGAGGTGGAGGAAGATGACTGCACGGAGTGGGATCTGCGCAACACAGACTCCGTTTTCTCCGAACTGTCCGAGTTGAGTCGGGACTGCGTTGAGAGTGTGGACCACGGGGCGAATGTTCGAGGTACAAACTGTCGCCCACATCTGGATTCATGAATTAAAACGACTGCAGACATTAATTTTGTAAACGGCAGATCTTGTGTTGCATCATGTTGTTTAATGAGAAGACAAAATAATGAGATCGTTGGAGGTTAAAGATGAGGGTTTGTAAAAAATAATCCAGCAAAGCTCTTAATTGGCTATGAAAATAGCTTTATTCTCGTCTTATTTTCTTACCGTTTTATTTGATTATTATATTTCCTGTTAAATATAAATACACAGATTAAAGTCTCTAACATGCAGTTCATTGCTTCCAGTGTTTGTGCTTGTTTTCTGAGTCTCTGTTTTTTCTGTTCAGACAGTGCCGACCAGTTTGAGGAGGTTCTTTCTCAGTACGAGGATCTAAAAATCATTCAGTGAGTTTCACATTCGGTTTCTTCTTTAGTTGTGGTCCCTGGTCTTGTGCGATTTCTTCCATGAAGGGGGTTTATCCTGACGTTAAGTTTTTCACTTGGATAAAAATACAAATACACGGGTTGAACAGACAAAACTAAACAAGTGACGCTGCATTTGAACCAAGCGGTACATGAATGTTATTTTCAGTCGTAGTAAAAAAACAAACATAATTTCAATTCTGTTTTATGCAGCAACGTTGTTCAAAAATTATCCTCTCAGCATTCTGCAAAGATGTAGAAAGAAATTTTCAGTTCATTGGATGACAAGAAAGATTATTTATCAGAAAAATCTACTGTCCGTTCACACAAAGTGCATGTTTCAGCAACTCATCCCGAGGTTGGATTCTGCAATGTTGAGTAAAACAAAAATAAATTAGAGCTTTATTTCATATTATACAGACCTCAGGATATTTGTGTTAAAGTTTTGATGACGGTACCAAACATACCCTTACTGGTGTGATCCTCCTCTCTAAAGAACCTGGCAGTAGGACAGTAATGTACCAGTTTACTGGTTTCGGCTGACCTCGAGAGCACAACAGTGATGTTAAACATTTGGATTCTCCTCTACAATAACCAGATTTTAAATGATCTTCTGTAGATAGGAGCAGGAATCTCTTTCTGCTTCCATCTTCTCTGAAAGAGCTGAAAAAATGTTCCAGATGAAACCGCTGAATTTTAGCTGAAAAGGAAGACCAAGCCTAACTTAGTAGAAGAAAGCAGAAAGAACACGTATTTGCTGAATTAGGTTTAAATAAGCAGAAATTAGCACAAAATTTATTTAATTAGCTAAAAAAGATGAAATTAGCACAAAAGTAACTGAAAAGTAGCTGTAAAGGCAGAAGGAAGCTTAAACCAGAAGGAATGGAAAGAGCTGAAATGAGCTAAAAAATCTGGAATTAGCTGAAAAAGCTAAAAATAGCATAAAACATCTAAATGGTAACTGAAAGTAGCAGAAATAAGCTGAAAGGAGCATAACAAGCTGAAATTAGTAGAAAGAAGTTAATTAGGTTGTAAGTAGCAGAAAACCATGAAAAACTTGAATTTATCTGTGAAGGGATGAAATTAGCTACAAAAATGCTAAAAAGAAGTATCTGAAAAGCTAGAACAAGCTTAAATTAGCAGAATACAGCAGAAGTAACATGTTAGCCCAGTTCGGCTGAAAGAAGCAGAAATGAGCACAAAAAAATGGAAATTATCTAAAAAAAAAAAAAAAAAAAAAAAAAGCTTAAATTATCAAAAGACAGCTGAAAAGTAGCTCTAAAAAAGAAAAAATAAGCTTAAATTACCAGAAGGAAATGTAGAGAGCATGTTTTTGCTGAAATATATAGAAAAAAGTTAAGTCAATGCATAAAATGTAGAATTAGATGAAAAGGTTAAAATTAGCATAAAACAGCTAAATAGTAGCTGAAATTGCAGAAAAAAATATCTGATGCTGAAATAAGCTTAAAGGAGCATAACAAGCTGAAATTAGTAGATAGAAGTTAAGCACAAAAATGTTGTGGTTAACAGAGAATCTGAAAGGAGCACAAAACAGCTGAAAAAACTGCTGAAATTAGCTGAAAAAAGTTAAAATTTGCACAAGGAAGCTGAAAGAAGCTGAAGCAGAACAAAATTCCAGGTCTCTCTTGTAAATGAGTCCCCGAGGCTTAATGGGATTAACCTGTATAAGTAAAGGTTGAATGAATGAAAAAATGTGCAAGGAGCAGTAAAATGTAAACGGATCTAAAGAGCCGAAGGATCTAAGGAGCTCAATTCATTTCCTATGAGAAAAAAAATGGGAGTAAAGGCTAAATATTTCAAAAAGCTAAAGGTGCAGAAATACCAAAAGCCACAGCACCTCTCTCCTGAACGAGGTGAATGTTTTGATGTATGGTTTGTTGAAATAGCACAAAAAACGTGGAACGAGAATTGCGCCAAAAACGTACAGAAGAAAAGTGGATCACAACAGTGTGAATGCTTCATAAATATTCACACTATAAAAGTTTTCCTCGGTGATTTACAAAATGTGATTTAACCTTTTTTGTTGTGTCGGACTAATCTACGTAACAGCAGGCAGCACATATCAGAGCTAGTATTTCCACCAAAATCAACACTATTAAAAAGAGTTAATTTACTTGATTATTCCCTCATGTTTTCTTTTTTTATATATCTGTAAAGAGTTTTAATTATGCAAAGGCCGTTTTAGATTTTATGTTTTTACCCTCTTAAAATAAATGTCCTTCTTTCTGTTGTTCCCTCAGTGAATCGGTCGAAGCGGCCCGTAAGGCTCTGCTCTTTCGGGTGGTTGAGCTGACAGACGATCGCTCTGCCCTCGTCCTGGAACTGTCCACTCTTCAGGAGACCGTGGCACGATTAGAGGGGCGGATGAAGGAGAAGGACGAAGAAATTAAAAGGTGCAGTAGGTTTTCCTGGATGTTTCACTTGTTTTTAAAATTCTACTAGTTCGTCAACATGTTTTAACATTTACTGCGCCTTCCTGTGTCCTTTTTTATAGACTGCGTAACGAACTGGAAACGTGTCGGTCTGAAGATCCAGATGTAAGCATCCACTGTTGTAACGTTTTTTTTAGGAGTCGGTGCAGGATGCTAACCTGGTAAGTGAAATATTAACTCAGTCTTGTCCCTCAGGCTGGTTTGCCCACATCCATGCGTCACTTCTCTCGTTCTGAAATGGCTCGTGTGGTCATGGAGAAGAACCAGTACAAACAGCGTCTGTTTGAGCTGCAGGAGGCTGTCCGACACAGCCAGACACTTAGGTACTTGTTGCTTCTTGTGACCGCTTCTTTAAATCGTGTTTCCAATGTTTGACGGTTCATTAAGTGTTTTGTCTCGCGTTACAGAGCAACCAAAGAGGTGAAGTTTACAGAGGAACGAAGGTCGAGTGTTTGGAGAAAGTGAGTTTATCTCCTCTTAAGTAACTATAGTATCTAAAAGATATTTGGTACATTCCCATCCTGTTATTAATTAGGTTTACAGTGTAGTCCAAGGTTTGAGTGTTTTTTGTTGAAAACAACTGAGTGGGCTCGATTCTCCTGCCCTGACGTGGTTCAGGTCAAAGAAAGCAGTAAAGATCCTCTGTGATGAGTTAAACTACCACTAAACTACCATTTATCATACCCAACATGAACCGATAAAGGATTTTATTTCGGGGGGGGGGGGGGGGGGGAAAAAAATTGTGTTAAATGTTATACCTTTTGGACTGTTTGTTTTATTCTTAATATTTTTCAGTGACCTTTTCGGACATCTTAATGCATGTGACAAACTCGAGGCCCGAGGGCCAGATCTGGCCCTTGTTAACATCTTAAGTGGCCCCAAACTTATATTTTAAATGTATTTTCTGTCATCGCTTCTAATTGTACTTAAAAAAAACTTTTTTAAAACCCTGATGCTTCATTTAGTGCAGGCTTCTCGTGACACCAGGCTAACTTTGAAGCCATTAAAAAAAAAAAGGTTAGATTTTTCAGGAATCTTAGATTTTGATGTATAAAGAGCATCAGAGAATCAAATTAAATTACTGGTAATCAAACTCTTGTTAATGAACCTGCAACCAGGAAAAGATGATGTGTCTGTGACTGAAATTGGCTCATGGTTTGGACCAAGTTTTTAATTTTGGCCCCCTTGTGTAAACAAGTTTGACACCCCTGATCAACTAATAAACATTTATTTTATATTGAATGGCACCTAATTGTCATTAATTTAAAATAAGATGTAACAAAATAATTGATATTTTAGGACTTATTTGTGTAAACGTAGCAACCAGGAATTTAAAAAAAGGCTACATGAGAGTAAAAATCCTGTTTTTAAGTAATGACTCCAATAAAAACTAGAGAAATTGCATTTCCTGTGAAAATGCAGTGTGAATACTTACTGCAGAAGAACTTGCTAAAAAACAGCTGAAATTAGCTAGAAAAATATGCTGAAATGGAAGAACGAGTCTAAGTTAACAGAAGAAAGTAAAAAGAACACATATTTGCTGAATTAAGTTTAAATAAGCCGAAATGAACATAAAAATTAGGAAATTGGCTAAAAACAAAAGCTGAAATTAGCAAAAAATAGCTGAAAAGTAGCTGAAAAGGCAGAGAGAAGGTTAAACTACCAGAAGGAAGCAGAAAGAGCTGAAATGAGCTAAAAACATTGTGGAATTAGCTGAAAAAGCTAAAATTAGCATAAAAACTGCTACATAGTCCTGGAATAGCATGAAAAGTTGAAACTAGCAGAAATCAGCTGAAAGGAGCATAACAAGCTGAAATTGGTAGGAAGAAGTTAGAAGAAGCACAAAAATGTAGTTGGCAGAAAGAATCTGAAAGAATCACAAAACGGCTGAAAAAACAGCTGAAATTAGCTGAAAGTAGCTGGAAAATAAGTTTAAATTTGCACAAGGAAGCTGAAAGAAGCTGAACCAGATCAAAATGTGAAAGGAACAGTAAAAGGTTGTAAACACATCTAAAGATTTTTGAAGGATGTAAAATGAGCTCAATTCATCTTCTATGGAAAAAAAAATGGCAGAAAAGGCCAAATATTTCAAAAAGTTGCACTAATACCAAAAGTCATAGCAGATTGTCCTGAAAGAGCTGAACATTTTGATATTTGTTGAAATAGCACAAAAATTGTGGAACAAGAAAGATGCTGAAAAACATAGGGGGGGAAATGGATCACAGTAGTGTGAATGCTTCATAAGCGTTCACACAATGACCTCCTAATAGTCAAGTCAAGTCAACTTTATTTATAGAGCACATTTAAAACACACATCTACAAGGTATTTTTTATCCCACCAGCTATCCATCTTCTATATCCACTTGTTCCTGTTCAGGGTCACGGGTGCTGTGGTGCACTGTGGACAGGCCATCAGTCTGTCACAGGACCACAGAGATGAGACGCTCTCACTCTCATGTAGGGACGACCAGTGGAACCAGTTAACATGCATGATGTTCCACTTTGGGAGGAAACTGAGCTGAGCCACTGCACTTTGGAGTTAAAGTTTATTAACCGTTCAATCCATACAGTCAGAAGTTAATGCATGACAAATCTTTAATAACTAATTCTGTCAATTTGTAGGTTGGACTTGTGGTCAGAAAGTCAGACTTTATTTTTAACCGTTTTCATTTTATTAAATCTTTCCATATTTAGATTCAACCGCTTGTTTGGCCTGTCCAAGGAACCTCTAGTTCCGCCTCCTTCTGCGTTGGTCCGGCAGACTTCCCCGTCCTTAACCCGCTCTCCTCTGGAATCTCCACATCTCCCATCAATCAGTCGAACTCCGTCTGAGTAAGCGCTCGTTTCTTAATATGTGGCTCCTTGAAATGCTTTTGTAGAGTTGGAGTCCAAGTGTTTTAAGCAGGGTGCACGTTTTAATTTTTAGGTGTAAGTTGGTAAAATTCAACCACCACGCTAAACAGTACAGTAAAGATGATATTTTGATATTTTCAGAGAAAAGTCGAACCTATTGTTCAAGGTCGTCTAAAAGCATTTCAGATTTATAAATGATCTTCAGGAAGTGCTACTGGAAATGAAGCGTCCAACTCTTCTGCAATATGTGATGTTTGCAAAAGCACAGATTACAAAAGGCTCTTCTGTAAAGTCTTTAAACTCTTACACAGTTTTTAAATATGTAGGGGCTTTTTTTTTTTTTTTTTTTTTGAGGAATAGAAAATACATTATTTAAAGAGAAACATTTTTCCTTTTAAGTTTGTTCAGTCACTACAAATACCTCCCGTGTTCATTTTCGTTTGTTTAATCCAGAAAACCCAGATTAATATCAAGGCACTAAACGCCCGCATTATTTTCTCTAGATCGTCTTTTTCAACTGTTGCTTCACCTCGCGTCAGGAGGAGGGAACTGTACCGAGAAATTCGCTCTCAGATTTGGAGGACTTTGGGAAAGCGACACATCCATGGCTGGAGCGTGCCGCTGGCAAACACACCGGTGACACGAGGCTGTTTTTGTCCACGTTTCTTAACAAAATAACTTCTGTTCAGTTTACCGTTTTCCCTGCAGGATATTTCTCAACATGTATTTGTGTTTTGTGATGTGTTTATGTGCAGGAGTCTGGTGAATCTGTGCCAGAGCCTAAAGATGTGCCTGTTTTAGTGCAGCTCAGGCTGTTGGATCAAAGAGACTCCGTTGCCAAGGTAACTATTCTTACAAAGTCATGCGACTTCACATGAAACCTGCGGTGCAGCTAAACACCTTTCCTAATTTTGTACACTTCTTTTTAAGATTAACTGTGCTGCTGCAGTCACACCTGAGATTTCAGGAGAAGCCACAGTAAGTGTGAGATTACTCTGGATTCATCCACCCAGCTCCAGCTAACCACGCCTAAAGACGACTTGTTTCATGTCTCCAAACTCTGTCTGCCCCTCTCCGCCAGTGTTCGGTGTGGGTCGTTTCTGGTCCCGCTTCCTGCAGTGACATCACTGTGATTGATCCAGCACGGTCCAACACGGTACTGGACCAGTTCAGCCTCCCTCCCACAGCCCCTGCTCTCTGCATCTGTGCTGTGCCTCCTGTAGGTCAGTCCCGGTTCAGTGGAGTTCAGTTTTTCTGACTTTTCTTTTGTTGTTCAACGTTTTACTGGAAGCACTTGGAAATTACCAGTCAGCGTTTCTGGCGTCACAATCGATTTGGGTTTGTTTTGTCAGATAAATCTGCTGGTACCGTATGGATTGGAACTCAGGAAGGAAGGTAGGATCAGCTGAAAAAGCAGATCTCCTGAGTTCATCTAAATATATGAGAAATTCTCTCTTCCCCTCATAGAAATAATCTGTCTTTTTGTCTTTCTCTTCCAGTGTTTTAATCCATCCAGCCTCTGGAAACAGGAGATGCTGTCTGCAATCGGTGTCTCTCTCAGAGGGCGTCCATTCACTCACGTGAGTTCAGTCTGTGTTGCTTTTATCTGTTTGCATTTAAAATTCATCGTTTTTCTTTAAACCTGCTACCTCTAGGCACTATTTTTCGTAAACGTGGCATCCGTTTTCATTTTTATGCCCATTATTGTCAAATTTACTTCCCTCTGAAACACACCGATGCACGCTCTATCCAATCTGTTCTTGACATGAAAGACAAGAAGACGGAAGTCATGTTGTTTTCACCTAATGGCACCAACTGGAACTCCTGCATTTGACCTTTCCTCTCTGGCCCCGTTTGAAAAAAACAAACAAACAGATTGTCACTAATCTGGGAGTAAAAGTGGACCCTTCCATTAACGTAATCATGTAAACACGATTGATAAATTCTGTATTTTTCAGTTGAGGTGACTGTAAATTGAAGCTCATACAAAAGTAACCTTGATACAGTAATGCATGCTTCCATAACATCCAGGCAGGATTACTGCAATGCTCTTCTTTTTGGAATCAGTCAGACCTCTGTTTGTTTGCAGCTGGTTTAAAATGCTGCATTCTGATTTTTACAGGCAGGATGACTGGAACAGGCAGAAGAGAGCACATTTGTTCAGTTTTGACTTCTCTTCACTGGCTTCCTGTTCACTTCTGAATACATTTTAAAACGCCCCCTGTTATCTCTGATCTGCTGCAGCCATATGTCCCGCAGTGCTCTCTGAGGTCAGCAGATCAGATGGTTTTATTAGATTAGTTTTACTAGTTGACTTTAACCCGAGTTTTTATTATTCTAGTCTATGGTTTATTACTGTTTTTACCTCTGTTGATTTATGTATTTAATCCTGTGTCCTTTGTTCACTTTAGTTGGCCTTGTTGCTGTTTTTAACTGCTTTATTAATAGTGTTATGGTAAAAAATATATATACAGGTTTGTCTTTTTACATTGTTGAAAATGAACTTTGTTTGTTTGTTCTTGCAGATGTTCCAACAGTCAGGTTGTTGCTGGTTTAGCTGATGGTACTTTGGCATTTTTCTCACACACTTCAGGTGATGAGCTTTTTTTTGTGCTCCTTACAACTAACCAATTATATGGATAAATGAATAATGTACCTAAATTATTCCAGCCTGAGAAATGTCTTTGTTGCATTAACGTACAACAGATTGAAAAGTTTGCAAACAAAACAGTGCAAATGACTATTGAACTGCAAACAACCATAATATGCACAAAATATTAAATAAAATGTGCAAAACAGAGACATTTATTTTAATCAGAGACAACATATTTCCTGCACACATTGAAGGATCTGAGCTTCCTTAAAACATAATCTACTTGTTTGTGTACAGCCTCAGTGTGGGGCTTCCAGCCCATTCTTCTTTGTACATATATTGTATAACTGATATGTAGTGACATGGATGATTAAACAAACCATGCTTGGTTCTGCAGATGGCTGGAACCTGCAGTCACACTCTGTGATGCCTCTTGAAACCAACCCCCTGCAGCCCGTTCGCTGTTGCCTTGCTAAAGGTGGCCGCCTGTGGGTGGGGTACTGGAACAAAGTCCACGTGGTTGACATGGAGAGCAAGAAGGTGGAGGTAAAAAGTCTAAATATTTTCCGATTTTTTTTTTTGAACGTACTGTGTTAAACTCACCATAATATTTTTCTTGTTTTTGGTTGAAGCACATCTTCTCGGTCTCGGAGCGCTGTGAACAGCAGGTTCGCTTCCTGTGTGCGGGAGGGAGTGGTGTTTGGGCGTCCTGCCGTCTCGACCCAATCATCAGGCTGTTTGACTGGTCCACTAGACGGCCACTTCAAGAAGTTGACTTTACATCTTTGGTCACAAAAACATTAGGTTCTCGAAATTGTTTTTGCTTGAACTGTGAATATGTTTTCTGTGTAAAGATAATCCATGAAGCAAATACTTTGTTCAGATTAGCTACAAAAGATGAGCGGTCAAAATTCATTGATCAGCTCGGTTTGCCCTAAAATTTAATCTACGTAGGCCTGTCACGATAACAAATTTTGCTGGGCAATTACTTGTCTCAGAAATTATTGCAATACACTATAAAATTTTTAAAAATTTGACAATAATTAGTAATTATTGTCAAATTTAAGAAGAATTGTTTCATTTGTTTTGCATGTAGTACCTTTTTTGACCACCGTATGGCAGTATAAGACTTTGAATCAAAAGATTGATAGTGAGGGAGCAAGCAGCGGGTATTTGTACGAAAAATGGGACGGAGCCCCTTGATGTGACATGGGCTGTCTCTTTGGTTCTCAAAATGGCGGACGCTCGGTGTGGTTTGAGCTCTTTAGCATAGCATTTTTCACAGAAAGCTTTTAATAAAAATCAGTAAACAAGGTCTCAGCTTCTTGTTGCAGAGGAAAAACTTTACATGAAGGCACGGGTTTCAACTGTGAATTTTGGAGCTTTGACAAGACTGAGGTTTTTTTTCCTCAATGTCAGCCTGTTAGCTTAGCTTGTAGCTTAGCTTCTCAGCTTAGCTGCTTTTAACTGTCCAAAAACGTGATTTTGGATGGTTAAAATGTATTTTAAAGAGAAAGAGGGGGGTCAGTGAAGAACACCAGAGTTGAGCTTTTTGTCATCCAGTGTCTTCAGAAAGAGAGACACGAAGAAACGATAAAGCCGATAAATGAAAATGAGGTTGATAATTTTAATTTATCGTGCGATTAATTGATTTCTTGTTTATCGTGACAAGCCTAAATCTACGATGCTTTTATTTTGTGAAAATCTAATAAAAAAAAAATTCCTTTGGTAGGCCAGCCCTTCTTGTCGCTGTCGCCTCTCCAGATCTCGTCTCTTACCATCATCTCTGGTCGTTTGTGGGTGGGAACAGGAGGGGGGGCCATTTTCTCCATCCCCCTGTCCATAAGTAAGTTTTATTTACTACACTTTCTACAGTCAGAAATGTGCTCTGGTCTTGATTACACCAACTGCCTACAGCCTCAGAGGATGTTTCCATCCCGTATTGCTCCACGGTGTTGGCCCAGCTGTCGTACCACGGACACAGACAAGCCGTCAGATTCATCCTTGCTGCACCTGGTAAGAATTTCAAAGCTGCTTTTGTAGCGCGTCACTGTCCCAAAAGTCTTCTTGTTCTATGGCAAACTCTCTAGATTAACTTTGATTCTAAAAGATGGTTCAGTGCACGATTAGAGAAACTTCTTTAATAATTCTGCAGTCTGCTCTCAGGTTGAATTTACCTGGACTGCTTGTGCCAGCACAGGTGTTTAAATGTTATCAACTGTGAATGACTCCCAGACGGTGAACATTTTAAATTTCAGACACCGTGCAGCTGTTTCCCCTCAGTCCCTCAAAGACCCTTTTGGACACGACACACAATTGGCTGATTGATGGATGAGCCGCACGATCGGCATGGAATTTTTATTTAAAATAAATTATTTTAAATTATTTAGCAACTGCTGCACCTTAGCGCAGACCACACTGCAGGAGAAGCTTCCTCCTGCATCTTCTCCTCCCTCCTCTGTCAATCTCCGTTCTGCAGCGGAGAAGTGGGCGTGGCCAAGAGCGCTGGCAAGGAGCTGAAATCATGACGTTCTGTGCTCTTAAAGCTCAGCTTTTAGTTTAGAAACATTGTTTAGAATTTTGCAAGAGTGTGGAAATGGGTTAAACGCTTATATATATATATATATATATATATATATATATATATATATATATATCGTTAAATAAACTACTACTTGTACTACTATTCCTACTTCGTGGTTTTTCACTTATCGCGGGGCTTCAGTGTACAGATCCCCGTGATAAACGACTACTGTACAGCTTAAATTAAACTTGTTCCTTCAAAATATTCTGTCATGTTTAAACCATTTATATGTGAATTAAAACTTAATACTCCCCCCGCCCGCCCCCCCCCAAATGCACGACTTTGTTTTTAATCTATATTTTAATCGGTCGATATTCTACCCATGTTGAAACAGGATCAGGTTTTTATTTGATGGACTGCTTTGGGATGCCTACATGTGTTGTGTTGTATTTGTTCCTGAGTGATTATGAGCTCCTTCTGGTCTCAGGATGTTTGATCGCCTCTCCTGGCAGCAGCCACGTCACCACAGCTCAGCTCATCCTCAGTGGAGGAGAGGGATACATCAATTTCCGAATCGGTGAGTTTATAGTGTTTCCGATTTTTATACTTCTAACACTAGTTTTACATCATTTAATGATTGTTTGGGAAAATAATAAATAGTCTCAATTTTGTTTACAACTAAAGTTGGTGATTAGAAGTTCAGAATAATTTGACGTGTCTTATTTTAATGAGTTTTGTTTTAATGCTCTCAATATCCTCCTGCAAAATTGCTCAACTTTTTTCAGCTGTCACCCTTACACCTTTTAGTCGCGGTTTCTTCTCAGAGCAGAGAATCAATTTTGGCAGCAATCATGACTAAAACTTTTCTTGACCATTCGACTACAATAAGATTAACAGCCTAATACGTCTTATCAAATGCCCAACCATTGTTTCAACTTTCCAGGAGATGATGAAAGTGATGAATCGCTGGAGGTGTCGCAGGCCTCACCACAGCGGTGTGAGCGTGGTCACATGATCATCTGGCAGACGCCCAGTCTTTCTGTGCCCGGCTCTTCCCTCTGACACAATCTGTGTTTGCCACATGAGACGAAGTGGACATTTTTACAGCAATGGAGCATGAAAGGATGTGGACAGAGACTGGAACAAACCTCTAAATGTGGCGGCAATAAAAGTATTGATTTGATTTTTGATATTTCAAATCTGTTTACCTCATTTGTTTGTAGATTTTAAATGATTATGCCCTCATTTGATTTTGATATAAGTGCTGTGGATGGTATCTTTTTAAGCTTCCTTATGGACTTTTGCACTAATGATGAATTCAGTTTTGCTGAGAATTAACAGATTTTTTTCTGTATTTTGATCAACATGCAGAGAATAATCTGTTTTATTTGAATCATGAAGTTGAACTAGTCTCCTCTTGAAGGTGCTGATTATTTACTAGTAAACTGGAAACGGGTTTTTGTTCAGTCAGCATAAAAACAATCAAAAATTTAAACTTTTTTTAATGCTTTATTTAAATCTGACATATCTTTTGTGTTGAGTGTTTCTGGAATTTCAGCTTCAAGCGTTAACTCAAAGTGCTCGTTGTTCCAGGTGGAGTAAATGCAAGTATCTGCACATTATAAACGTGTCTTATGTAAAATCTCAAATCTCTTTAAAATATTTATTTTCTAAACTTTTTTTTTGTTTTCATGAAAGTGCTTAAGAGACTCGAGATGCTTTGTGTTGATTTTGATTAGTAAAATGAGGGAAACACATTCTCCCAAGTGTCTCCTGCAGTATTTGTGTTTAAACAATCTGATGTCACAGAAGCGCCTTATTTTTCCAGAAAAGACCGAGTATTAAATAAACCTTGTGCAAATATGATTGTCACTTAACGTTCTTTTCATTCTCAGTGGTTCTGTTTTAATCTGGTGTCAATGCATCACAGCTCAGTGACTGATTATTGACAAAAGATGATGTAAATCAAGAAAAAAAAGTATTTTAGTCCACATATTCACCTTTGTGTAGAGCACATCCATCCCCGTTTTTTTTTATTTATTATTAACTTGTTTGTGTGGATACAAAATTTTACCAAGTTATGATTGCAAGACAAACTGGTATAAAAGGGTATTATGAATACATTTCATATTTACTGAATCATAAGGTATTTGTGTTGGCTTCTAAACTGGGCGACTACAGGTCATGAAACCCCTTCAGTTCATCGATTTTGGTGTTCGTGCTCATGGGTGCTTCCTGGAAGCTGACAGGCTTGTGGGTCCAAATGCACAAATCATGATCCCCCATGTAGAAATATACTCATTTTTACATTTTACGTCCTCTGTAAATTCATCTCAGCCATTGTATTCTGTTGAACTTGTAGAAAATTGACACAAAAGATGTTTCTCAAGTTCTTTATTCTACCATTATTTTAGGAAAATCCACCACAGTTAAAAAGTGACAACAAAATAGAAACCGGGTGTAAGGCAGTTCATTGTGTAACAGAAAGCAAAGCAACTCGTGAGCTTTAAAATGTCGGCTCGACTCCTTATGTAGCGCTGCTATGTGACCTGGGGAGCCGTATCCTGCGACTCAACGAGCGAGCCATTCGGTCCACCGCATCAACCACAGTCCCGCTGTGATTCTTTTTTAAAGCTAGACCTTCAATGTTGCCACTGTACCACAGGACCCAGCCTGCTAAGGAAAATAATACCAGCAGAGCTCCTGTGTACACCAGCAGGTCCCCAAAGTCTCTGCCGTGGATTTCTAGTGGAGCAAAGACGCCCAGAAGGAGAGACGTCACACCCAACAGGTCCATCAGCACCGCGAACACCAGGGCGAACTTACAGTGGGACAACCCGTCATACTTTTGTACCATGGTTGGTCTGAAAAGAGAGGAACAAATGTGATATATTCACATGCATTTTTAAATATACAATTGTTACATGTGAAGAAAATAACTACTGACAGAAGAACTGGTCCGTCATTGGTCAAAGACTGAACAAACTTTGCAAAAATATGCATAAACTGACCATAAATTTAAAATTCGTGACAATATGACCACTAACAGATGAAAACCAACGGCAAAGTAACCCAAAAATGATCTGGGTCTCAAAAATAATTTAAAACAAATAAATACTGAACAAGAAAATGTTTGTCTCATGACACAACAAACCAACCATAAACAATAAAGTGTCCCCAAATATACAACACATAACATAAAATATCCATTAACAGATATGTAAAAAGACCCAGAATTGTTCTGGGTCACAAAAATATGAAAATTAGAATAAAACTGAAGATGAGAAAAAAAAATACTATACCGGGATAAAAACTGACATTAGTCACAAATTTACAGTCCATGACAAAAATGTGTCTGGGTCACAAAATCCTTAAAATTAGACACAACTGGAACAAATTGCATGTTTACAACAAAGTATCAGCTCTTTGTGGACTTCATTTGCCTTCAACACCATGATTCCCCAGACCCTGATGGACAAAATGTTCACACTAGGACTAAGCTCCTCCATTTGCAACTGGGTTCTGGACTTCTTAACAAACAGACCACAGTCAGTGAGGATCCACAACTTCTCTTCCTCCACTCAGCACTGGCTCCCCTCAGGGATGTGTACTGAGCCCTCTCCTGGTTACTCTGCTCACGTATGAATGTGCAGCTACCCATCCAGGCTGTCATATTGTAAAGTTTGCAAATGATACAGCGGTGGTGGGATGCATCACAAACAATGATGAGTCCAGCTACAGGCAGGAGGTGGAACACCTGGAGCACTGGTGCAGGAAGAACAACCTTTACATCAATGTCACGAAAACGAAGGAGATGGTCGTACTTGGGTGTACACCTGAATGACAACCTCAGCTGGGTCAACAACAGGACCAGCCTGATTAAGAAAGCTCATCAGAGACTCTACTTTCTCAGGCAGCTGAGGTGAGCTGGTCTGGAAAGCTCAGTCCTCACCTCCTTCTACAGGTGTGCAGTGGAGAGCATCCTGTGCTCGAGCATGGCATGTGGCATGGAGGCTGCACAGCTGCAGAAAGAAAAGCTTTGCAGAGAGTGGTGAAGGCTGCACAGAAGTCTGTTGGAGTCAGTCTCCCCACCATCACAGACATATACAGTACACATATGGAGGAAGAGGGCCACCTGCATCATGAAGGACCCCACTCACCCAGCACACACACTTTTTGCCCCGCTCCCCTCAGGAAGGAGGTTAAGGAGCATTAAGTGTAGAACCACTAGACTGAGGAACAGCTTCTACCCTGAGGCTGTTAGACTCATGAATCTCTAACCAGAATAATCAGTGTGAAAATTTGCATCATGTTGCTGCTGATCTGTTTCATGTTGCTGCTGATCTGTTTCATGTTGCTGCTGATCTGTTTCATGTTGCTGTGTTCATTCATACTCATCTGCTCACATGGACTAATGTTCGTGCTGCTGTTTGACGTAGTTTTTATATTACTAGTGCTTAGTGTATTTTTATTAATGTTTTTCTTAGTTAATATCTTAGATCTTATTACTGTTTTTCTTTTACATTTTAATATGTTTGTTGCTGGGGATAAAACTACAACATGTACTTCAATAGTTGATGATTTTAGAAATACCTACATATAAATAAGTGCAACAATATTACAAACCTGATTCCAAAAAAGTTGGGACACTAAACAAATTGTGAATAAAAACTGAATGCAATGATGTGGAGGTGCCAACATCTAATATTTTATTCAGAATAGAACACAAATCACAGATCAAAAGTTTAAACTGAGAGAATGTTTCATTTTAAGGGAAAAATCTGTTGTTTCCAAATTTCATGGCGTCAACAAATCCCAAAAAAGTTGGGACAAGTCCATTTTTACCACTGTGTTGCATCTCCCCTTCTTCTTACAACACTCAACAGACGTCTGGGGACAGAGGAGACCAGTTTCTCAAGTTTAGAAATAGGAATGCTCTCGCATTCATGTCTAATACAGGCCTCTAACTGTTCAATCGTCTTGGGCCTTCTTTGTTGCACCTTCCTCTTTATGATGCGCCAAATGTTCTCTATAGGTGAAAGATCTGGACTGCAGGCTGGCCATTTCAGTACCCGGATCCTTCTCCTACGTAGCCATGATGTTGTGATTGCTGCAGAATGTGGTCTGGCATTATCGTGTTGAAAAATGCAGGGTCTTCCCTGAAAGAGATGACGTCTAGATGGGAGCATATGTTGTTCTAGAACCTGAACATAGTTCTCTGCATTAATGGTGCCTTTCCAGACATGCAAGTTGCCCATGCCACAAGTGCTCATGCAACCCCATACCATCAGTGATGCAGGCTTCTGAACGGAGCGTTGATAACAACTTGGGCTATCCTTGTCCTCTCTGGTCCGGATGACATGGCGTCCCAGTGTTCCATAAAGAACTTCAAATCGTGACTCATCTGACCACAGAACAGTCTTCCATTTTGCCACACTCCATTTTAAATGACCCCTGGTCCAGTGCAAACATCTGAGCTTGTGGAGCTTGCTTAGAAATGGCTTCCTCTTTGCACTGTAGAGTTTCAGCTGGCAACGGCGGATGGCACGGTGGATTGTGTTCACTGACAATGCTTTCTGGAAGTATTCCTGAGCCCATTCTGTTATTTCCTTGACAGTGGCATTCCTGTTTGAGGTGCAAACAGTGACGTTTAAGGGCCCGGAGATCATGAGCATCCAGTAGAGTTTAACGGCCTTGACCCTTACGCACAGCGATTGTTCCAGATTCTCTGAATCTTTTGATGATGTTATGCACGGTTGATGATGATAACTTAAAAGTCTTTGCTATTTTACGCTGGGTAACACCATTCTGGTATTGCTGCACTATCTTTCTGCGCAAAAATGGTGGAATTGGTGATCCTCTTATCATCTTGGCTTCTGAGAGACACTGACACTCTGAGAAGCTCTTTTTATCAACCTTTATTTATACAGGTAAATCCCATTGAGCCTCGAGGACTCATTTACAAGAGAGACCTGATTTCAACAAAGAAAGATGACAACAATGGACAACAGTAACAACAATAAACAGTTATAAAAAAAGCATACTACAGTTTTTTTTTTTTTTTAACAAATAGGATGGCTAAAAGGAAAAGGTAACAAAACAAAAAAACAGCTAGATTATACCCAATCATGTTGTCAATTGACCTAATTAGTGTTAACTGGTCTTCCAGCTGTTCGTTATATGCTCAATTTCCTATTTCCAGCCACTTATTGCTACTTGTCCCAACTTTTTTGGGATTTGTTGACACTGTGAAATTTTGAATCAACATATTTTTCCTTTAAAATGTTACATTTACTCAGATTAAACTTTTGATCTGTCATCTATGTTATATTACGAATAAAATATTGACATTTGCCATCTCCACATCATTGCATTCAGTTTTTATTCACAATTTGTTTAGTGTCCCAACTTTTTTACCTTAAGATGCCCTGAAAGGTGCCACACCTTTCATGCAGTGATCACGGGACTTTTTCAGGCAAAACTATCAGGTTTATACAGATTTTCAATAACTTTCGTGATAAACAAAAAGCACTTACCCTTTAGTGTGGCTGTCAAGATCCTAAAATAGAAAATAATTTATGGTGTAAATCGTGCGTTTCGAAGTCTTGTTTTCGAGAGAAGCCACCATTACTGAAACCTGACACCGTCACCTGTTTAACCTGTCCTGCAAGTCGGCCCCGTCTGTAACAGTCAGTTTTGTTTGTTTGTTGAAATCTTTTCCGAGTTCAAATGGACAAAAAAAGACAACAAACAGTAATCACAATATGTCAAGATGATTGCGTTACAGCGCAAAACTGTGCGTCTGGAAAATTACTAATGTTATTTTTGTTTAGACGCAGACTTATAAAATAATAATAATAATACATACATAATAATAATACATGCGTTAGCACCATGCGCCAGTCAGCAGACGGTTCACGGAGATAAAATAAATAAAATAAACAAGCTGCATTTTCTCAGTTTCGACCTTATTGTAGCCGGAAATGACGTCAGAGCGCTTAAAAAAAAAAACTAAAGAGCGGTGATTGTTATTGTTAGCTTGTTAGCTTGCAGGCAATCTGGTGAAATGGAGCTATGACTGAGTAATAACGTCTTATTACATGTGCACTGTTTAGTTATTACAGACGCTAAGTGGTATGTACCTCTTTCTGTGGTATATATTTTTAGTGCGGAGATCTTATTAGTGCCACAATAACGGAATTAAACAACCTAGTGTATATAATAAAAAGGAAATGGATTTATAAATTCGGACTACATTTTCGTGCTAACCTTACTTGCACACAGCTAACGTTGTCTAAGCTTGTCTCTGACGCATTGTGAGCGCTGTTTCAGGCTTTTGTTAACTTGTTCTTGAGTAATAAAGACAGTTGGACAGTTTCGGTTTATATTGTAGAAGCTTGTCTCGAGAACATTTAGTTAAATTAGCGCTGGTTTGATTTAAGCAAAGCACAACATTGTTCAAAATAGTCGCATTACTCTGTGCTGCAGATTTCAAACTTCGTCTCTTGAATGTGTTTATATGTATATATCTGACTCTTTGGCATTTGTTTTAAATTAACTAAATGTTTGTGTTAGATGGAGGACGGTAACAGGAGTGATGCTGCTTCTACATCCAAAAGCCATACAGGCTCTCTTCACCTACAGAGTAAGATTTGGTTTACTCATCATTGTCCTGCCGTTAAATCACACAGCTCATAAATCTTGTGGTTCACTTCTTGCAGCTCCAAAAAATGAGGATGCCTATGAAATATCCATCCCCTATGAGGAAAACAGCTTTGAGCAGCAAGGATTTTTCAACCAGCCTGATCAGAATTTTGATGGTGAATATCAGATAAAGTATAAAGAAATCACAGTCCTCTGACAGTTTATTAATTCTGCTCATGTGCAGCATATTCCATGACCTTTCAAACTCTCCTTGTCATCCTCAGAGTCACCCTCAAATGCTGGCCCACCTCCCGTAAACAACTCGTACATGGTGATCACCAACCTGCGGACCCAGCTCCAGATCTCTCTTGAAAAAAACTCCTGGTTGCAGAAAAGAATCGAAGACCTGAAAGAGGAGAGGGACTTCCTTCGATGCCAGCTGGATCGTTTCATTTTTTCTACAAAGAGCCAGGGACAAGAGCAAAGTCAGAGTCAGTATAGTAATGGTGAGTGTTGGATAATTTAATTATCCTATCATCAACTCATTAAATAAATAGCCACGCAAAGCAAACCAGAAGGGCAGCACAGTGGCGCAACTGGTAGAGCTGCTGCCTCTCAGTGAGCAGGTCCTTGGTTCAAACCCCGGTCCAGGAGCCTTTTTGGGTGGAGTTTGCATGTTCTCTTCGTGCATGCGTGGGTTTTCTCCGGGTGCTCCGGTTTCCTCCCACAGACCAAAAACATGCATGTTAGGCTGATTGGTAACTCTAAATTGTCCCTAGGTGTGAGTGAGAGAGTGAATGGTTGTTTGTCTCGTTTGTCTCTATGTGGCCCTGTGATGGACTTGCGACCCGTCCAGGGTGTACCCCGCCACTCGCACAGTCATTGCTGGACATGGGCACCAGACCCAAAATGAAATAAGCGGGTAAAGATAATGGATGGATGGATGGAAAACCAGAAGACCTTTTTAACCCAGGTTTAATCTTGCAAGGGGAGCAGCAGTTGAAAAAACAAGCACCAAGATCTTACATGTCGCTTAGTCTCCCAAGGTCTGCTCACAGGCAGTATAAAGAAGTGTATTTTTATAATGGTTATTAGACAGAGGCGAGGTGAAGACAACCTCTGCTTCACAGCACATCTCTTGAAGGCGTCAGAGTATCAGCTATTAGTTTTCAGTTATCAGGCTCCTCTCTGAGTAGATAGAAAGACTCTCTTGTCTTCACGTACATGGTTCTAAATCAATTTGACATAAGTAAGTGAAACATCTGTGACCTTTAAATCCCCCATCAGTGAGCAAGAGGATATAGGTCCAACAGTTTGACTTCCGGTTTAATAAGAAATATTGGGAAAGTTTGTTTTTCTTTTCAACAGTTTTGTCTCTCTTGGCGTTTGCCTCTCACTAGGGTACGAATCAAGGCGATTTACCTGGAGGGCAAGAAGAGAAGATGACCATCCTCCAGGTAAAAACATAGACTTTTGTCTAACTGTATAAAAAAAAAAATCATTATTAGATATTCTGGTGCAGCTTGTCTTTTCTCTTCATAGAACAACAGAAAGCAGACTCACAGCATTTCCCTTCACGTCAGTTTATCCAGCGAAGGCCTGGTCCTCCCACTATAGTGTCTTCCAAAAATCACGTCTCCAATCCAATGAGCACTCAGCTCACATCTATAAATGCGTTGTTCAACTCTACACAATCCCAGTCCCTTTTGCAAGGCCACGGTCACAGCACTCCCAGTACTACAGCCAGTGGCAGCAAAAGTGGCAGTGTCACAAGATCACCCCTAAATGAAATGAGTGGCCATAGTGGTCCAGGTAATACAAATCACTTGGTTTATTTCATATTTGCTTTATCTAATTACCTTAATGAAATTATGGTTTTCTGTATGTGCCTTTTACTGACTGGATTTTGTAAAGTAGATCATTTTTGTCTTCACAGATTCCCTCTCACTCCTGGGAGAATCTGATTACTATTTGGAGCAGGATGGCTTCATTGAAGAGGAAATTATATCAGGGGAAGATGTCATGTCAGACACAATTAACACCAACAGGCACCAGTTGAAGAGAAGGCGGCTTTTCCGAGCTCCAAGAGAGCGGCAGAGAGGTAAGAAAATCTAGCAACAAGACTTGGATTTTCAGTTTAACTGTAGTCATTACCAAGAGATGAATGGAGCTAACTCTCCTGGGCAACTTATTTTTTCAGTAAAAGATGCTGCTGGAGTGCTGTTTCGTTATAAGAAGATCCTGCTTACTTACCAGCGTCTCAAAAATATGTCAAAAGCCTTTCAAATCCATGGTGTTGACCGCAACACCGTGGCCTCTACCACACCCATCGCTGAGCTGCTTTTAGTGGCCCCAGAGAAAGTGGCAGAGGTGGGAGAGTTTGACCCATCAAAGGAAAAACTGTTGGACTACGCCCAGCGCTGCTACGTTGCCCTGGATGAAGAGACACTCAGCAGAGTGCAGGCGTTAAAGAAGAATAACCTTCTGCTGCCCATCTCCTACAGGTTCAGACACTGAGAAAAGAAAAAAATATTAATGGAAAGTCATTTAGAATACAGAAAGTGAGAGTAAGACGAGAAGAGAAAAGGCAGTTGGGTTCTGCTGCTGGAGAGAAGATGATTCCCAAACTCACTCTGTGACTCAGACTGTTTTCATTTATGTTGAACCTTTCACATCACACTAACACTTTCAACATGGTTCGTGTGTTTGTTTGACAAGTCTTCACCAAACTGAACATGTGGGGTGTCAATTGTACTTGGAAATAGAAAAAAGTACTGTAGGTTATTAGAAGGAAAGCAATGTCACATCTGTCATTCTAAAAGAAATAGGAATGTGTATTATAAAGAAAATGGAAAGCTTTGATTTTACCAGTAAACTAGTTCAAGCCAACATTACATGTTTTAGAGACATAACGTTTTTTTATTTCTGTCCTCATCTCGATCAGGTTGAATCCAGTCACTCAGTCACTACGTTGAATTCATTTGGCTTGTGAAACTAAATAATATTTCTGAAAAAGAGTTCCTGATACACAGAATTGACCAACTGTCAGCTTTAACAACTTTTATATGTTCTACTGTACTGATATTGTATGTTTTAAAGAACTTATCCCCATTTTAATATGTTATATTTGCTTTTTTTATTACTGGTACACAATTTTTCTACTTGCCTTAATGTAGTTTTGTACTTACATAGTAGAAACAATCAAATTCCCTTTTCATGTCTTTAGCATTGAAAAAATTAAAACTTGAAAAAAAATCATGCTCAGATCACTCACATTAAGATACGATTGGTATTTGTGGCGCGGATGCACTTTTAGCAGCGACATGCATCTGAATTCAAGAGGCAGTCATTCATTTCAACCAGGAATTCAGTTTAAAATGACTTTTTGGCCACAAAAAGTTTGGCCAAATTTATGCTTTCTGAACAATTTCAGTCGATCCACTACAAACTGCTAAACCACATTATTTATATATGTCCCTTACTAAATTGTATTAAATGTCATTTGTGATGTTGAGAATCTTGTAAAGGTATTGTTTAAACAACATTTTTTGTAAATTATGACTGCATATTCACCTGGCTATTTGTTATATTGTTTTGGTTCCTTGTGAAAATCTGTGAGCATAACACTTTTTTACATTTAAAAAAAATCAACAAAAGTAGTCCGTTTTTGTGTACGAAGGATGTGTTTTCTAATGTCTATTTGTGCATGTGACGCCCAAAAGGATAGGAGTCCTAAAATCTATGCTTTTCAAAGACGAAGGCTACATTGAACCATAATTTGCAGTGCATTTATCATTAAGGGGAAATATGAGGATGTCTTATGATGTAACAGTAAGGAATTTGATTATTGGCCTAAATTTTAGGAGGGAACTACCGGTACTATAATATGATTCTAACAACATTTTAGTGTCTGATGTTACAGCTAGGGCAGCACGGTGGCGCAATTGGTAGAGCTGCTGCCTCTCAGTGAGCAGGTCCCTGGTTCAAATCCCGGTCCAGGGGCCTTTCTGGGTGGAGTTTGCATGCGTGGGTTTTCTCCGGGTACTCTGGTTTCCTCCTACAGACCAAAAACATGCAGGTTAGGCTGATTGGTAACTCTAAATTGTCCCTAGGTGAGCGTGAATGTTTGTTTGTCTCTATGTGGCACTGTGATGGACTGGAGACCCGTCCAGGGTGTACCCCGCCCCTCGCACAGTGATTGCTGGACATGGGCACCGGCGACCCCCATGACCCAAAATGGAAAAAGGGTAAAAGATAATGGATGGATGTTACAGCTAAAAAGTAACAAATCTGGTACGAAGTATCTGAAAACTTCCTGTTTACATGTGTTATACTCACCTAATGAACAGCATAAATTAAATGTCATTAAATCATTGGAATTTATATAAATTGGGAGATTTGTCGTCTATAAAATTGAACCACCATGCAATGCGGAAAATGCAAATAATTCATTAAAAGTACTGTTAAAAGAAGTGCAATAAAACATTTGTTTTCCTACTACCGGTACTTGTGTGAATTTCTGACTGTTCCATTCTGTTATTCTTACTACATAATTATTATTGTGCTATTTGTACACATGCTGTGTCAGATGAATTGTTTTTGTCATGTGATTGACTGATTTTTGGTGATGACAAATATGAAAACGTTTCAGCATAAAAGACTATAACACTTCTGTTGTTGATAAGTTTTTAATTTTGTTTTTCTATTTTAATGGGCTGTCTTTAAAGGACAACTGTTCAATTTCCCCAAGTCCAGAGTTTAAATCATTCTTGGCTTGCAAAGAAGGAAAACTTTATCTGCAAAATTAAGAGTTTCCCTTTTTAACAGATTGTAATATTTTATTTTTATTATCAGGTTATATTAAACGCATTTGGCGAAAAATAAATATAGTGGAAAACGAGGGTAAGCTTGTTTTTATGATGTTGATTAAAAGGTATGCTTTTATTTTTTCACAGGAAACAACATTCATCAACTTCCGGTGTCAGGGGCTATCTCGGACACGGAGCAAAAAAGCGGGCATACTGAAATTTCTACAGTTTTCTGCTGTCTTAAAACGTCAGAAAGCTCAAATATTTGGTTTGTTCGGTCAAACGAGTGTATCTTGTCGGCTAGCGATCCCCTTGGATTTGCATTTTGTTTGGAAAAAGACTAATTCATTCGGCGCTCGTAGCGGGCCTTTTCTTCTTAACTTTGCTAACGTTAGCAGGCTAACACGAGCACGTTTTTGTTTGTCGATTCTCTCTGTTACCTTCTAAAACGTACCACACCGCTGATGTGTGAATTACTTAATGACTTTTTTAAAATTTAGTGGCACGAAGGTTTGTAACTGAAGCTATCTAACTGCAGCTATAACGGCGAGCTATTGGTCTTTTCTTTAAAGTGTCGCTCACTTTGTCGCTAGCTAAGCTAGCCACCGCCGTCTGAACAACGCAGCCGCTGAAAGCGTAACAAGCTACAACCCAGAAATGTCGGACTACGACGAATTCGAAAGACAGCTGTCTGAAAACAAACAAGGTAAACCAGTTTAAAACCATACACTAATAAAAACACTAATAATTAGGATTAAAACTACTGCTGTATTAACCTTCTAGTCTATGGATGCATCTACAGGCTCATTTTAACCCAGAATCGTAAAAGCCTCCAAACTATGTTTGTTTTTTAAATCGTGTGATATTACTAATCTATACAGTACTTTAAATTACGTTTGGTAATAGGTAGCTCGATTGATTAAGTTTAATGTTGGGGTTTTTAAATCTGGGATTGGCTGTAATGTGATAGACTAGGACCTTTTTCCAGTTAGCATTAGCAGCTGTTCCAATTACAAGGTTCTTTATTGTCATTCGCATCACGTGGTACATGAGGTGGAACGAAATTGTGTACCCACAGGATCCCAGTTACATCCAACAATAGCAAAAGTATAAATTGTAAAAGAAAACCGTTATAAAGATCTAAGATATGAACTAAGAAGAAATATGCTAAACTAAGAATACAAACACTTAATAGTGCAGAAGCAATATGCCAAACAACAGCAGCACGAACATGAGTCTGTGTGAGTAGATGAATACAAATGAATACAGCAGCATGAGATCAGCAGCATGGATAATCAGCAGCACATATCAACAATCAAAGTGTCAATTACAGTGATAAAAAAATCCCATAGTGATAATCCTGATTAGGGATTCATGAGTTTTAACAGCTTCAGGGTAGAAGCTGTGTGGGGGCAGACAGTGGTGTCACATCCCACTTAACACAAAACAAGCTCTTGACCTACAAATATTAAGGTGTCAGCAAGGCTACATGATTGTCTCACATGCAGTTGTCATTTATTTAACTATTTAATCTTAGCATTAAAAAAGCTACATCATTCCAGGTTTGTTGAAGATAATTTGTTGAATTTTAGATTAAAGTATCTTTGAGGCTGGAGATTGTTTTTGTTTTACAGTTTTCACTCAATTCAATCATGGCAAAACCATTAATATTACATTTCTTAAAAGGATCTAAGAGTTGAATTTTCAACCGTTTAATTGTTTAGCAAACTTAATTTAGCAACAAACATGAAAAATTATTTTGTAGATTTTTTTTGAGTACAGTAGTCCCTCGCTACTTCGTGGTTCGTTTATCGCGGACTCGCTCTATCACGGTTTTTCAAAATAAGATTGGACATGACACACAGTTGGCTGATTGATGGATGAGCCGCACAATCGGCATGGGATTTTTATTTCAAATCAATTATTTCGAATTATTTAGCACCTGCTGCACATTTGTGCAGCCAGAGCTGCAGAAAAAGCGTCCTCCTGCAGCTTTGTGCAGCCCATACTGCAGGATAAACTTCCTGCTGCATCTGAACTGCTGATCAGCTGTTCAACATGCAGAGCGGAAAAGTGGGCGTGGCCAAGAGTGCTTGCAGGTGGCAAAGAGCAGAGGAGGCAGGGAGCTGAAATCATGACAATCTGTGCTCTTTTACAGCGTTTAGAGTTTACAAACATTGTATAGAATATTGCAAGAGTATGGGAAGGGTTTAAAACGCCTATATATATATATATATATATATATATACTACTTGCTACTTGTACTACTATTCCTACTTTGTGGTTTTTCACTTATCGCAGGTCTTCAGGATCCGGATCCCCGTGATAAACGAGGGGCTACTGTATATGCAATAAACTTCCAATTGAATTAATATTTATGAATTTATTTATCTACAACTGACCAGGAAAAACAAATGCCTTTGACTCGCTATTTGAGTTATTTGTCTTTCATGAAAGCAGTGGCACATTTGTATTGTTTGAATAAAATTATACATAATTTCAGACTGAATCTTTTTTTCAAACTTCTTATTTGTTTTGTAATTCACCCACGTATTACCTTTGTTTTGTAAAGAGAAAAATAGATTATGTAATTTTGTCTTGTTTACCATCGTTTGTGTGTCTGGGGGATGGAGAGAAATGTAGTTCCTAAGCTGGTGGAGGAATCATGTTGGTTCCAGTTTACTATATAGACAGAAAATTTACATAATAGCAAGTCCAAAAAGGCACTGAAGATGTTCAAAACATTGGGGGGGGGGGAAAGAGTTCTTGTCCTTGGTTAACTACATGAGTACCAGATCATCTTCCAGCAACAATCATGACAGCGAGATCCAATGTCTTGCGTCTTGTGAAGTCCAACCAGATCTATTTTTAACTTTTAATTTGAGTGTTGAAAACTTTTAGCCTTCTTTGGAAAACATTTGATCAATGACTAAATGTTGTGTTACACAGTTTGATGCATATTGCTTTGACAATTTTCATGTCTACTTTCTACCTAAAGTCAAATAATTGTTCAAAGAATGATATTTAATCTCACTCTGTTCTGCCTTTTTTGAATCAAACACTGTAGTTGTTTTACATGCTCTTTATTCCTGCAGCTGAAAGGGACAAAGAGAACCGCCATCACCGGCGGTCCTCATCTCGCAGCCGTAGCAGAGAGAGGAAGAGGAGGAGCAGAGACAGGGACAGACGCAGCAGGGACCGCCGTGGAGACAGTAAGGAGCGAAGACACAGGCGTAGGTAAGTACTAGTTTACAATACCAACAAGCTGTTAATCTTTTGTCTTATCTGTTCTTCTAAATGGATTTAAGGACCAAAGTGGTCAAACTTGAGGAGCATCAGTGACGTCTACACAACAGCTATTTTTTTGTCAGTTAAATTTTTATAGTGCAACATGTATTGGGTCTGTCTCGAACCCCTCAAATGTACGCAAGAACTGACCTGTTTTACTTAGTAGTTGTTGCAAATTTGCAGTCATTAATTTTTATCTTTTTAAATACTGTTTTACTAATCAAACCACAGTATTGCAAATAAAATGCATATTTTGACTGATATAGTTTTTAACTCTTATTTCCCATAAACCCTACATTTTCTTGCATATTAGTCAGTTTGATATAATATTGGTTGTCTTTGTACTATTCAGATATTCAGTTTGTTTTTGTTTCCAACTCGATGACCCTGAGCTGAAGTGTTTGATAAAATCTCTTTTTGCTTTGGAAAATTCATCATTCAGATGAAAGTTTGTGCCAAAACAATAATTGTTGTACCAAAGCAACAGATCCATGTTTTGTTGGAAAACCTTGTGTGTAACTTGAAAATCTGCAGTCCTGGATGTGTTGAGGGTAATATCTTGTTAAGTGTAATGGTAATAGTCACGGGCAGATTTCATTGTTTTACAAAGCAAAACAAAAAACTTTTTATCTGTTAATGTTTCAAACACCTGCACAACATCCAAGACTGACAGACTCAGCTTCACAACAGTACCTTCTTTATTCTGACAAATTTACTAACGAAAATGATTGAGTATAGACAGTTTACTAAATTTAATTTCAATATTTATATTGTTTAAATAAAAATGTTCCCTTCTAAAATCCACACAGAAAAAAAAATCTTAATCTGTTCCTTTACATTAAAACACTTTGTTGGCATTTTGGCTGCCAACTCACACACAAACACACTGATAGTCCATCACACTGTTACAGGTATCCCTAGTTTATGTTCTCACCAAATCTAGTTGCAATGCTTCAACAACTCTTTGTGCTCTGGAGCCCAGATTTCGAGTACAAAGATAATTTATGTTCCAGTTTTGCAAAGTAAAAATGTTGGTTATTGTGCTTGAAGAGAAACATGAACTACTTCTGATGTCATTCCAGCTCACCAGCCAACTACCCTCAGGACAACGCTGGAAGGTAACACAACTCACTAAAACAAAGTCACTTTAAATAATGCTGGATATGTTTTAATTTTTTATTTTTGCTCATATGGGTTTTCAATCACTTTTTCTCTTTGATATCAGTTCAGCAGTTTTTTAAAGGCGTGCAACTTTGTATACTATATTATAAATGTTTTTAAAAACATGATTTATTTTTGTACTCTAGTTGTTAATTACTTGGATAATAAAAATGTTGATGACATTTTGATTTATTTCTCTTTCCGTCCGTTTCCTAAACAGCCGTTCTCCTCATCGTGAGAAGAAGAAGAAGGTGAAGAAGTACTGGGATGTTCCTCCACCTGGTTTTGAACACATTACTCCCATGCAGTACAAAGCCATGCAAGGTTACTTGTTTTTCTCAGTTTGTTTATGTCCGAGTAAAATTTAGTCCTTCTGTTGTCCTTTGGTCCAAATGAACTCAGGCCATCTGAGACCTTGGGGTTTTGACTCAGCAACAGCAGGAGGGTTAATGTTAACCTTCCTGGTTTAGTCGGTTATCTTTCTCACAGCTCGTTTGTAATGTGGATATGATGATGCAGTAATGTACGGGTGAAAAATATGTTTTTTGATAATTAGTTGTTTTTGGATTATTTTTCTCCAGCTGCAGGACAAATCCCAGCCACAGCCCTCCTGCCGACCATGACTCCAGATGGCCTGTCTGTCACTCCCACCCCTGTACCTGTGGTGGGCAGCCAGATGACCCGGCAGGCCCGCCGTCTCTACGTTGGCAACATCCCCTTTGGTATCACAGAGGTGAGAAATAAAGCATTTGCTCTAAAGTTCTAAACATCTTTAAGTGACTTTCATGTCTGTGTTTTGTAAAGTAAAACATGTTTTAATGTTAAAAAAAAAAAAACTTTTCTCGTTCCTCTCTTCTGTGTAGGAGTCAATGATGGACTTCTTCAACGCTCAGATGCGTTTAGGGGGTCTTACTCAGGCCCCTGGGAACCCTGTCCTTGCAGTGCAGATTAACCAGGATAAGAACTTTGCCTTCCTTGAGGTTCAGAAATAGCTTTGAAAAATCATTATGATCGTATGTTTACACATATTATTTGTTAAAAGTGTAAACATCTGTAACTGTTTCTGTGCAGTTCCGTTCAGTGGACGAAACGACTCAGGCCATGGCCTTTGATGGCATCATCTTTCAAGGCCAGAGCCTGAAAATTCGTCGTCCACACGATTATCAGCCCTTGCCTGGCATGAGCGAGAATCCTAGTGTCTATGTGCCTGGTACACAGACAATTAATGGTTTTTATCCTTAAATACTTGTATCAAAATTTTATAAATAATTGTTCACTTAATATCAACGTGAGCTTCGCTTTTCATGTTTAACACTCCTTATCTTTGCACGTTCTGTAGGTGTGGTGTCCACAGTGGTGCCAGACTCTGCTCACAAACTCTTCATTGGTGGTTTGCCCAACTACCTAAATGATGACCAGGTCAGTGTTTTTGTCTCTAAACCCAGCTATAGCTCAGGTACCACGAAATAAAGATTTTCATTAATATAAAGCTGTCTTTTGAAAAGTAAATACATTACTCTGGCTTCTGATGAATAAAACCCTGGTTCATTTTTATTTCTTTGTATTTAATCACTAAAAAAGGAACTACTTATCGTATTATCCTTCTGTGCCTGTTGTGAGGAAAAACCTGTCCTTTTGTCGTTCAGGTGAAGGAGCTGTTGACATCATTTGGCCCTCTGAAGGCCTTTAACCTGGTGAAAGACAGCGCCACAGGCCTCTCTAAAGGATACGCCTTCTGTGAATATGTTGATGTCAACCTCAACGATCAGGTAACGGGTCCCAGATGAGAATAATATGCGTCTTTTGTACAAGTTTTATGGAAGCGGGTAACTCAGTTTTCATGTCTTCACAGGCTATTGCTGGACTGAACGGCATGCAGCTTGGAGACAAGAAGCTCCTGGTGCAGAGAGCTAGTGTTGGATCCAAGAATGCCACTCTGGTGAGCTTCCAGCAGCTAGACAGTTGACAGTGGGATGGTGGGAGGCTCATAGTTGGCTCCAAAATGGGCTAAAACAGATTGCCGAATAGATCTGCAGCTCTTCATATGTTCACACTTTTAATAAGCACAAATGTACATCTAAGTTATTTGTGCAAAAAAAAAAAAAGATTCAACAAACTCATGGGGTGCTGAAGGTAAAAGCTGTGTTCATGTTTATGGTGGCACAAGTGTCATACAGCTCCAGTGTGGCACTGGTTTAGTTCTGGTGTTAATTATTTAAGCAAGCAACAACATTAGAGCAGATTTTTCTTTATGTTCTTATAATGTTCAGATTGTAGCAGATATTTTCTAGATTAACAGGAACCGTAAGCATTAGATGAAATAATATGTAGGTGGCAACATATTTCTGTTTCTTCCAAATGTCCTTACTTTATAAATGAAAATCAATTTAAACAATCTTATACTTGGTAGAAGATGTCAAGCTGTTTAGAATTGTGATTTGATAAATTATGTAAAACAACATTTATGAGCTTAGTACTTGAGTATTATGATACAACGCTTTGAGTGTTGTAGATGGGGGGGGGGTCGTCTTACACTTGAAGCAAACTACGATTTGTAATGATCGTCTCTTCTTCCAGACAACTATCAACCAGACCCCAGTGACGCTGCAGGTACCAGGTCTGAACAGCTCTGTCACCCAGATGGGTGGCCTGCCCACTGAGGTGCTGTGTCTGATGAACATGGTGGCCCCCGAAGAGCTTCTGGACGATGAAGAGTACGAGGAGATCGTAGAAGATGTCAGGGAGGAGTGCGGCAAGTACGGCCAAGTGAAGAGCATCGAGATCCCTCGTCCTGTGGACGGCCTGGAAATCCCCGGGACTGGCAAGGTAGGCAACGTTGAACATCAAAAGATCTTGTAATTTTTTTTTTTTAACATTCGTTGCTCGTCGGATTATAACCTTTTGATTTTTATTCCACTCGTACAGATTTTCGTGGAGTTCACTTCGGTCTTCGACTCCCAGAAGGCCATGCAGGGGCTAACAGGAAGAAAGTTTGCCAACAGGGTGGTGGTAACGAAGTACTGCGATCCAGATGCTTATCATCGCCGGGACTTCTGGTAGAGGGGCCACAGGGGGAGGGGGGAGGGGGGGACTAGGGGAGGGAGTGTAAATGTACTACCCATTTTCAAATTAGCCCTTGGAGTGATTTGGCTGAGCAACATTTCAAGTCGATCTTGGACTGTTAATCATTTGACAAATGGCTTCAGTGACACCCAGTTTATTCTTTGAGGTCTACGTGGCATGTTCAAACCAGTAGTTGTGACTGGAGACAGGAGGAGCTGTAATGGTGGGCTAGGCCTGGATTCTAGTTGAGTAGTTGGGTGGGCTGGGAAGTTGAGGGTTTTTGAGAAACGTGTGCAACAATAAGGCGAGGGGAGGGGGTGGACTTTTGTACTTTGTGAGAGAGGGATGTTTAATTTTTGGTTGGGGAGGGGGAGCCACACTTCAAATGTTTGTATTTAAATGGAGTCAGCCCGGTGTCAGTAAACCAGACAGAAACTGCAGTCTGGAACTATTGGATATTCTGATGGAGAAGGTTGGAGGAAAACCAGTTTGTGAAAGGAGATGAAGGGGATTGTTGTTAACGATGTAGATACAGTAGCTGTAACATCCACCTCAGTTTTTTCAACATCACCAGAGAGGCAAGAGGAGACTTCTTGTTTAGTTTTTTTATTCTTGAATTTTGATCAAACTGCTGCCCCTCCAGCATGATTGTCGTCTGATTGGACTCAGTCTGAATGTCAGCTGTAATTGTTTTGATACTGTGTAGTTTTGTTGGTTTTCAGCTGTAAAATCACCGTTTTCAAAGATACAAAATAACACGACTTGCTGAAAACATACTTTTTAAAAAAAAAATTTCTTACGTAATTTGCGGACAGCTCTTAAAAGGTGAGAAATTTAAAAGCCTCAGCGGTTTGGCCCCGATTCAGTCCCAAGATAAGAAAAAGAACGATTAAGACAGAAAAACACATTTGAAAATATTCTCATTCTTACCAACAAGCCTTAATGTGAAAACTATCAGTTAGATTGGGAAAGAAAATTTGGCTCGGCCCTCTCGGTGATGTTTGTCTGGTCATATTTGTCACATCTTGTACCTTTTTCTTGTTTTCAGCTTAATCTTGGATAGAAAATGTGTTGAATCCAAGTCTTTGTGCAACGTCTCACCTCTTTGACAAGACCAAATAAACGTGATTATTAACGCACGACTTCTTGTTGGACTGCAGACTCGAACCAAATTCAAACATGTTTTTCCCCCTTGCTGCCAGATTTGTTTAAAAAATAAATATTAGTTGGTTTGTTCACAAAAAGAATTAGTAAACAGATTTAGTAACAAAACTTCATGTATTTGGTCCTTGTAGATAAAAAACAATCCAGTTTCAGTAGAATATTTTGTTTTCAGCTTCTCTTCCTGTAAATCTGAGGTCAGGAGGTTACTGTCCTAATGTGCTCAAACAAATATGCATTTCATCTCCCCGATTGTCCACCTGATCGCACTATGGGCTCAACATTATGCTTTCATTTAATATTCACGGTTGCTTAAGAAGGCGCTGCAGTGTCAGAAATAACACTTTTGAAATGTTACTCCTTTCTTTCTGAAAATCTTGTATTTCAGTGTCTCTGTCATTTAATTTTTCTTTTTTTTTTTTTTTTTTTTCTGGAAAAATGTGATTTCTTAAAACGATTTAAACCTAAAAGCCACATCTAGTTTGTACAAGCAGTCTTTTGTTTGTCCAATTTGTTTCCAAATGTTGATTAAAAACTGAATTTACACGACTGCTGCGCTCTTCGTGCTTCCTCACATCTGTTCAGCTCTGCAGCGGTTTATGGAGCCGACGGCGGCGTCCTTCACTCAACCTTGTATTTATTAGTTATAGCCAAAGGATGGAGGGTTTTTTTTTCTACTCACAAAAAGTACTTTGCTGTTCTGTGATGTGGTGCATCAGTCATTTTAACATTCTTTTTTTAAAACGAGTAAATGGGACTAGTCCAATTCAACTTTTTACAGTGTGCAGTAAAAACTAAATATTTTTTGGATGCTGCTTACTGAGTATTTTAGCAGAATACTAAAATATAACTTTAAAAAAAATACTCAAAAGTTACATGTAATGGAGCAAATATTTGACAAATATATAGTCATACAGGTAGAAAAACTTTATTGTTTAATATAAAAGTTTTTTTTCTTTTAAATTACTTCAATTTGACAAATTTTGTGTCCTAATTAGGAGAATAATGCATAAACTCAAGTGCATCAAAAGGGATGGGTTAAATAACTGGTTTCCATAGTTGGAATGGGGACCCCACTGTGGGCCACTAAACAATAAGTAAGGGTCTAAGTTGATCTTTTGTAATCAGAAATTAAATAATTCCTAATTACAGATTTTTGGCCAACTTTGAGAAACAAAGAATTGAATTGAAAATGTTTAGGAACCGCCGGCTTCGATTAGCATGAGCCTGTTCAGTTAGTTTCTGTACATGTCAAACATCGACTGCCTTAGAGTTAAAACTGAAATAAATCAGTTGACTGCAGCCATTTTTAATAAAAACCTTCATGACGTTCAGACCAGTCACAATGTGCGCTCTAGGGAGAACTACCAGTAGTTCAAACAAGACAAGGCACGAAATGGCGTCTCCGCAGGGGGTGTGAGTAGAAAAATATGCAGTTTTCATCACCCACATCAGAGACGGTCTTGACTTCTTATGGACTCAACCAGGCTTTAGAGACGGGGTGAGAAGTTTTGGTTATCCAGGACCAGGAGAGACTCGGAGTAGAGCTGCTGCTGCTCCTCCTCAAGAGGAACCAGAGGTGGTGCTGCCCGAGGTGTTCTGGTCCATGTCCAACTGGAAGGAAGACGCTGGAGAGACTGAGTCTTTGCTGGCCTGGGAACAGCTTGGAATCCTCCCGGTTGGAGCTGGAGGAGACGTCTGGGCCTCTCTGCTCAAGCTGCTGCTCCCCACCCCCAACAACCTGAGGAACAATAAAACAGGTTAGATTGATGAATGATAAAGTTTTTTTTTTAAAATTGGCTTTTGGTCACAGTAACTTGATTTTTTAAAATTTAGTTTTGCATAAATATGTTTTCATCTAATTCAGGTTGAACTCTGTTCAGTTTGGGTCTGCTGCAACACCTGTCTCTAGTGGGTCTAATTTAGAAGCATGTTGTCAATCAGCAGTCATGAACGCCATATAAAGGCTACGCAGACATGTTCAGCAGGGAGCTCCTGTTCAACGGAGTGAAGCAGCGACGGAGTAGCAGCAGCTTGTTCTTTACCTCCATCTTCATCGGCATGGCTGCACTCCACTGAAGCCAGAGGCAGGGCCTGCGATGCAGCTCTGCACGCTCGCTCCCTCAGGACTGAGCTGAAATATCAGCACTTTATTTCTGTTTTTATTATTCATGCAGCTGAAACTATACTCTCCTGAGGAGCCATGTACAACAGGAGGCAGGTCTGTCCATCATGAGAGGTTTTTTCTGTTATCAGCAGCCCTGCCTCGGCCTGATGCTGCAGTGAGGACTGGAGGAACTTTCATCTCCCTCTGGTGGTGGAGGTTGGACTCGGGTCATTGAAATTCTGGGCAGAGCCTCTCCCATTGATCTCCATTCAAGAAAGATAGAACGCTGCAGCAGCAGGAGAGCAACACTGTGCAGCGTGCATCCTGCTCCTGTTCCAACACAGAGGAGCAAACTGAAGGAACCTTTCTGCACGATGAGCTGCGGACAGACGAGATGCTGCGTCTGTTACAAGAAAGGTGCCAAAATAAGACAGACTTCAAAGTTGGAACTAGGTGCATTTCCTGCATAAATGCAGGGTGAATGCTTATTATTACTGAAGAACTTGCTGAAAAACAGCTGAAGTTAGCTAAAAACATGCTGAAATGGAAAAAGCCCAAGTTAGAAAAAAAAGAAAGAAATTTGCTGAATTAAGTTTAAATATGCAGACATGAGCACATAAATTAAGAAATTAGCTAAAAAAGTTGAAATTATCAAAACATGGTTGAAAAGTAGCTGAAAAAGCAGAAAGAAGCTTAAACTACCAGAAGGAAGTGGAAGGAGCTGAAATGAATTGAAAAAGCTAGATTTAGCGCAACAACAGCTAAAACGTAGCTGAAATATCAGAAAAAGCTGAAACTACCAGAAAAAAGCTGAAAGGAGCATAACAAGCTGGAATTAGCAGAAACGAGTCAATTATGCTTAAAGTAGCAGAAATTACCATGAAAAACTAGAATTTAACCAAAACCAGCTGAAATTAGATTTTAAAATGCAACACACACAAAAAAAGCTTATGAAGTAGAACAAGCTTAAATTAGCAGAAGAAAGCAGCCTTAGCAGAAAGAAGCAAAAAGGATAAAAAAAAAAAACGGCTAAAAAAACCCAGCTGAAAGTAGCTAAGAATGTTTAAATTTGCTCAAGGAAGCTGAAAGTAGCTGAAGCCAAACAAAATATGAAAGGAGGGTAAAAAGTTGTAAACAGATCTAAAGATTTGAAGGATGGAAAATGAGCTCAATTCATTTCCTATGAGAGAAAAAGTGGCAGAAAAAGCCAAATATTTCAACAAACTAACACAAATACCAAAAGTCATAGCACCCTTCTGAACGAGCTGAACAGCACTCAAGGTTTATCAAACAGTGTTTTTTTTTGTTTTTTTTAATTATGGATGTTTTTGACGTTTTGTCTTGTTTAGTGTTCAAACGACTCGGCATCATCACCTTTTATGCAGGTCAGTATGAAAATAATAATGCAGTGACTAAAATACTAACAGCATCATACTCGTATAGTGATCTGCAAGTATTCTGTGTATTTCTTTTAGATACAATTTTGCATCAATGTGTGGTTCGTAACGACCTCAGGAACAAACATTTCTAATGCTCAACAGGGTTCAATCCGGTCATCTGGACTGTGCGCTGCGTACGACTGGAGTTGGAGTTCGTGATTCTCCAAAGAAGCTTCGATCAGCACAACAAAATATATCAAACAATGAACTCAGGCTAACTTTTAAACAACAAACTGTTAAGAATAAAATAACCTTTGATTATAAATTATAGAAAACAGAACATATAAATATGTATACATATTAGATACATCTGTTAGATGTGTAAACTAGGCCATAAGCTGATAAATAATATATTTTCAGTGACTGCTAACTTTAAAATCAAACCCTGACACTTTCTGCTGTCAGTAGGAACATAATTTCTTATTTCTAATAAGGCCTTTAATAAGAAACAAAAATATCCAACTAAAGGTTCTTGTTCAGTTAAGTAAGATCAACTATAAATCTAAATTAAAGTTCACATCATTTTAGTGCTCGGAGGGGATTATAAAATAATTAATAATGATTCAAAGAGTATAATAGGTCAGAACGACCACGGCTCCCAGTGGAACAATCCAAAACTTGATAATGCAGAGTTTCACAGTCGTTGTGAAATTATGTGTGTTGGTGCTTAATCTGTCTAATGCAAATATAGGGATGTGTCACATACTCAGTTTAAAGAGATGACAGCTAATGTGTGTCTGTGTGATTGGATAGAATTTGAAAACAGGAAGTATCACTAAGATATTTGTTGATTATTGATTGGAGGAAAATCGGGGTGGAGAAACGTGGTCTATAAGGGTGGAAGCAGACCTGACACATCTCACAATTGTACCGGGGGCCCCTGAATGGAAGGTAATGTACACACTTCTCTCTTGTTCATGCATCTAACCGTGTAAAAAATAAAGATGTTGTTAACTCTGAAAAAACTTGTGATCCTTTCTGATCAATACCAACTTGGAGAGGTCATGGGGAGCAGATTTATGACCTCAACAAAATCAACTTATGTTACGTCTGTGCGTCGATCAACAGGAAACTATGGAACAATAACAAAAATAAGCATAAAATGACTAAAACAAACTGTCATAAAAATAATTAATGTGTCGATAAGACGAGATATGAAATTAAAGAAGACCTGTTGTGTTTCGAGAAGAGAAAATCCATCATGACCGAATCATGTATCATGGTCTGGGCCAGTTTTACAGCTGCTCAGGTAAATTATTATTGATTTAACTTTGTTTAACCAGACAAATCACACACCTTTTGTGCAAAGGAGGCCTTGAGTGCCCAGAGAAAACCACAGAAAGACCAACACGGGGATTAAACTCAGGAACTTCTTAATGTGAGGAAACAATTCTAACCACTAATCCACTGTGCAGCCCACTATCAAAAAACGAACTAAATTTTGAAAATGTAAATGTTGTCCTTAAATGGAAACATTTTAAGTAATCTGTTGTAGTTTATTTTTGTTGTTTGGTTTCAGTTTTTTAATGTTTCTACTTGATTTTATTTTCTGTTTGGGCTTTAGCTCTTTGTCTGCTTGTTTTAAATGTGCTTATTGTTTTCTCCTTTTTTTACTATCGCACCTTCAAATCACTTAAATGGATTTTCTGTTCAGCATAAACAGCATTTGTCATACAATTAATCTGTGGATAAATAAAAAATAAAAATAAAATACACCTAAAGAAGAAAATGAGGACTTTTCTACCACCTGTTTCCTTATAATCAGTGATGAATCTTTGCAGATGGTTCAGTTCTGATCAACAGACAGATGAACTTTTCACAAATATAACAGAAGGGCTGATGTTAGATTAGAATATTCCACATTAATCTAAGCTATTTTTACATGTTGGAGCTTTACCACAGCAGGTTCAGTCACAGCCGGCTTGACAACCAAATGAAACTTAAGTTACTTTTGTGCATCATTTGCTCACAGGAAATTAAAATATAACAATATAAAATAACGGAGCAACCAGATGAAAGTGGCCATCGTGCACACAGGTGAACAGTGAACACACCACCGCATGAGGCGTTCAGTGTCGGAGCATAAATCAGCAGCTGGCAGAGACACGACAGCGATGTGGAGACAAGATTGTTCACATCAGCCGGCTGCAGGTTATTGATGATCTCTGACGGACTGAGGACGCTCTCCATCCATCTCACATGATGGAGGAGCAGCGCGGTGGATTCAGAGAAGAAATTATTTAGAAAAATGACACAAAAAGCTCCATTAAAACTGACTGTTGTCCTTCTTGTTAATTCATTAATTACAGCTGTCCGGTGTTGAGGATGTATTTGTCTTTTTTCCTGAAAAGATCAAATAAAACTCGGTCTGCAGCGGGGCCGTGTGTAGTATTTGGACAGCAAGATGAACTGAATTTGACAGTTTTGGACACAGCAGGTGTTTATTTTTCTGTTGCAGCCTACTGCTGCTGCTTTTGTCCCTTTTCTCCTGTTGTGTCCTGCTCTGTCTTCTGTCCCCCCACCCCCATCCCCCAGCTCCCACCTCTCGCGATGTGCCACGTTTGTAACCTAAACTATAGAACAGCCATGCTGGACTGGACCAGGCCACGAGAGAGGCTTTCTACTGGACCAGGCCGAGGCTCTGAAGTCTCCCTGGACTTGGCTCAGTTATGAAATAAAGAAAGTCTGCAAACCTTTTTTTATTTTCCTCTCAAAATCAGCTCAAGATTCATATTTTTGCTGTTAAATTTCCTTAAAGCAGTAGTTCAGATCTCTTGCAGTGGGGGACTGAGGAAAGGTTAATAGCAATTATCTTACCTGTTGTAGATGGCTCAGCATTTTTTAGTATGAAGGAATGGAGATTTGAGATGAAGACAAATCTGAATGAGGTTGAGATCTGTGGATTGTCACTGTCCGTAAACAAGTCCAATGTCAAAAACTTTTGCAAGCATTCATTTATAAACTTTTACGTTTTTGTCAGTTTTTTAAATCAAAGTCTTTTTATTAATATTTTCATTTTGAACATACAAAACAGAAAGAACAGAAAACAAAAAACCTTCCCACACTGGATCAGTCACACAAACATAAATGAAGTAAAATGAATTACACAGGCACTGACAAGTTTTCAACATACAACACAAAAGTAGACTTTTAACACAGAGCACACCCAATCAAAACAATCAGTCATCATGTATAACAATCAAACGTTTTAGGCCAGATGGCCAACTTGCTACTCACAGAAACAGTTTCTGTTGTACATCATCTTGTCAGAGTCAGAGTTTCTTTATTGTCATTCGCACCTCATGTGGTACATGTGGTGGAGCGAAATTATGTACACAAGGTCCCAGTTACATCCAACAATAAAATGTCTAAGAAAAACAGTAATAACATCTAAGATATGAACTAAGAAAAACATCAACTAAATATACACTAAGCACTCATAACATAAAACATTGAACATCAGCACAAACATGAACATGAGTCTGTGAGCAGATGTGCACGCATGAACACATCAACATTTAAACAGATCAGCAGCAACATGAAACAGATCAGCAGCAACATGATATGGTTTTTCACAGTGATTATTCTAGTTAGAGATTCATGAGTCTAACAGCCTCAGGGTAGAAGCTGTTCCTCAGTCTAGTGGTTCTACACTTAATGCTCCTTAACCTCCTTCCTGAGGGGAGTGGGGCAAAAAGTGTGTGTGCTGGGTGAGTGGGGTCCTTCATGATGCAGGTGGCCCTCTTCCTGCATCTGGAGGTGTAGATGTCTGTGATGGTGGGGAGGCTGATTCCGACAGATTTCTGTGCAGCCTTCACCACTCTCTGCAAAGCTTTTCTTTCTGCAGCTGTGCAGCCTCCATGCCACACATTGATGCTCGAGCACAGGATGCTCTCCACTGCACACCTGCAGAAGGAGGTGAGGACTGAGCTTCCCAGACCAGCTCGCCTCAGCCGTCTGAGGAAGTAGAGTCTCTGATGAGCTTTCTTGATCAGGCTGGTGGTGTTGTTGCTCCAGCTGAGGTTGTCATTCATGTGTACACCCAAGTACTTGTAGCTGGAGACCACTTCCACCGCAGATCCTCTTATGTTCAGGGGGGTGTAGATGTTTTTGTTCCTTCTGAAGTCCACAATCATCTCCTTTGTCTTCTTCACATTGATGTGAAGGTTATTCTCTTTGCACCAGCTCTCCAGGTGTTCCACCTCTTGCCTGTAGCTGGACTCATCATTGTTTGTGATGCATCCCACCACCGCTGTATCATCTGCAAACTTTACAATGTAACAGCCTGGATGGGTAGCTGCACAATCATACGTGAGCAGAGTAAACAGGAGGGGACTCAACACACATCCCTGAGGAGAGCCAGTGCTGAGGGTTATGGTGGAGGAGGAGAGGTTGTGGATCCTCACTAACTGTGGTCTGTTTGTTAAAAAGTCTAGTACCCAGTTGCAGATGGAGGGGCTTAGTCCTAGTGTGGATAGTTTGTCCATCAGGGTTTGGGGGATCATGGTGTTGAAGGCGGATGTGAAGTCCACAAAGAGCATACGGACG
>NC_056502.1:15727119-15741293 GCF_014905685.2 Nematolebias whitei
ATGTAAATGTTTTTTATGTTTTTTCAAAAACAAAAGCACCTAAAAAGTACAATATAATTCAACTTTTTATGTACTGGGTTTGAAAATGAGCACATATTGTTTGGAGAAACATTTTATCTCAACATTTTTATTTAAAAAGGTTTTTTTTTTTTGTATAAAAATGATTGTATAACATAGAATCTGTTATTGGTGACATATTGATATTTTTGCCCATGAGCATCACAAAAACCTCTTTAGGATTATATAATCTTTTCATGCTACATTTCTTTGGAACAACATTTTATTTATTTATTTATTTTTACAAACAATTTGCTTTATTTTCCTCTGTCAGCTATTACAAAAACAAAATTCATCGATAAGTAATATTCAGTCTGGCAACTTTTTATTCCATAAAAGAAACCCAATAAATCCTTTAGGTCAGTGCTTTTCAGGTATCAATTTTTGACATTGAACAATAAAATATGAACAAATATTCCTTCAAATGGTCCACTATAGTCGTGTTTAACATGAGCACTGTTATTATTATTAATAATACAAATGATAACTAGTGAAATTGCATTTCCTGTGAAAATGCAGTGTGAATGCTTATTGCTGAAAAACTTGCCGAAAAACAACTGATATTAGCTAAAACATGCTGAAATGGAATTGAAAAAGAAGAACAAGGTTAAGTTTGCAGAAGAAAGCAGAAAGAACACGTTTGCTGATTTAGATTTAAATAAGCAGAAATGAGCAAAACAATTAGGAAATTACCTAGAAAAAGCTGAATTTAGCAACAACAAAAACCAAAAATAGCCGAAAAGTAGCTGAAAAGGCAAAAAGAAGCTTAAACTATCCAAAGGAAGTGGAAGGAGCTGATATGAGCTAAAAAATGTGGAACTAGCTGAAAAAGCTAAATTTAGCAAAAAAAAAAAAAAAAAAGCTAAATACTATAGCATAAAAAGCTGAAACTTGTAGAAAAAAGCTGAAAGGAGCAAAACAAGCTGAAATTAGCAGAAATGTTAATTAGGCTGAAAGTAGGAGAAATTACCATGAAAAACTGAATAAACATGAATAAATCTGAAAACAGCTGATATTATCTAAAACAGCTGATATTATCTAAAAATGCAAAAAAAAAAAAAAAAGAACCAGAAAAGATAGAACAAAGTTAAATTAACAGAAGAAAGCAGAAAGAATGCATGTTTGCTGAAAGAAGCAGAAATGAGCACAAAAAAGTGGAAATTATTTGAAAAAAGCTGACATTAGCAAAAAACAGCTGAAAAGTATATGCTAAAAAGCAGAAAGTAGCTTAAATTACCAGAACAAAGTAGAATGAACACATTTTTGCTGAATTAGACTGAAATGAGTACAAAATATGTGGAATGAACTGAAATAGCTAAAATTAGCATAAAAACAGCAAAATAGTAGCTGAAATAATGCTGAAACTTGCAGAAATAAGTTAGAAGAAGCAAAGAAAATGTTGTAGTTAGCAGAAATAATCTGAAAGGAGCACAAAACAGCTGAAATTAGCTGAAAGTAGCTGAAGAAGTTTGAATGTTTCCACAAATTTCAACAATTTCGCTCAGAATGAGGACACTGTGGCTCAGCGCGTTGCATTTGATACACGGTGATAAATGACGTACTGAAGGACTTTCAGTAACCAGGTTCAGATGTTGTGCTGCCTATTTAAAAACCCCTGATGGTGTCAGTGCAAAGCTCTGAATTAAGTGATCCACCAACTGTGCATGTGACCCCCCCTACTCTGCCCTACCTCCACTTTGAGAAGGTTTGGACTGTACAGTAGAGTTAATTACTGCGACCCCCCTCTACGTCAGAGGGTTCAGGCCTGAGTTATCACCTCTCAGGCGCCCCCCGTGCATGGCGGTGACACCACCGTCCTCTGTTAAAACAACTTTAAAGGCCCCTCGCTCACGCTCTGAAAGAACAGAAACAAACCTATAAAACAGACTTAATGCAGGTTTTATCCTCTCAGATCAAAGGGGATCTGGGTCTGAGCTGCAGATTGTGTACCTGCTCTGTCGTTAACTCCCACTAGGAAAGCAGAAGACGGGTGGTCCAACCTGGTGCTTTGTCGTTATCTCACCTAAACCACTTCTGCTATTTAAACACATTCAGTCCGATTGTTGCTTCATCTGAAGCAAATCTGCCTCTGAGAGAAATGCCATATGTCCGATCTGTTGTTGGCTGGGAGCATGTCATGCGGCTTTTTAAGGAGGGGAAATCTTGATGCTGATAAAGCTGGTGGAAACGAGACATTACTGTGGCGATGAAAGGATTTTGTACTGGTGGAGCATATGCTGGCTGCTCTTTCATCTTTGTTTCATCTCTCTGTTTCAGAAGATTGGACAGGAAACAGACTGGCTCTCCTGGTCCTCTCCTCCATCTCAGCCCATCCATTCATCTTACCTCATCCGCCCCCTGCATCACTGCAGATCTATTCATAGCTCTTTTTGTCTAATTCCAGCATCCAGCCCACATTGCTTTTTACTCCGTTTCTGCCTACTTTTATTGAAGTTCCTCATCCAGAGCAGCAGCTGTGTCTCGCCCAGTGTTGAAACCACTGTCACAGCCTCTTGCACACCTTTCCACCTTTATTTTACCTCGTAGCTATCCTGCTCGGCCTTCCTCAGCTCTGTCAGTATGTGGTCCAACTTCTTTGTACAGCAGGAGGAGGATGGTCGTATGGGGGTGGCAGGGGCCGGGCAGGGTGGAGGCATGGCTGGAATGAAAGGGTTTAGAGGGCAAAGGCGGACCAACAAGATGAGTGACAGCCAGGAGGGAAAGATCAAGCTGGCTTTCTTTGTGGCTATTGTCGGGGTGACCCTGACCGTGTTGGGCATGGGGACAGAGTTTTGGGTGGAGTTGGCCCAGCCGAAGAATTTCAGCGGCAACCAGACCTGCCAGATGGCCCACTACGGCCTGTGGAAGGGCTGCGTCCGCACCCTGTGGGTGGCCGACATCGACCCGGAGAGGACGAGCTGCGGCCCTGCTGAACTACCTGGAGGTGAGATCAGAGTGTGGCTTTGTGTTCACAGTCCTGTGTCTCCGACCGTCTGCCTCACGTCTGCACGTTTGTGTGGCTTGAAGCTGCTTCCATGACGCACGCATCAGTCTGAAGTGGATTATCAGAGCTGGGTTGAAAACATTGATCCGATAGAGTCAGGTCGTCTGAACGGTTTCTTTGTGTTGAAACGTTTCGTCTTTCAAAGACTTTTGAACCACTTTGGCCATGGCTGCGTCAGAGGAGTCGACGGGGGAGAGGGCGGACTCCAGAAACCATCTGAGCACCATCAAACTGGTTGACCCACTATGAGAAGGTGCTGTTTATAAGACTGAGTTTGTTGCGGCTCCTCGGACTGATGAAGTCCTTTGGATGAAAGACGAAACGTTTCAACAAAAACAAACCGTCCAGAGGACCTGACTGAACTTTGTTGGATTTTTCTACCTGGATTATTGAACATGAATTAAAATATGTTGACACACTGAATTTCAGGTGCACGTTGTCCGCTGAACAAAGTCCACGTTTTCTTTATGTTTAAAACAGTAATCGCTTGAAGATGCTTATTTTTATTTATTTTTCTAACAGCAGAATAATCTTGTGATTTCTGTGCAAGATGTTTTATCTTTCCATTTCTTTTTTACACATTTCTTCTCACCTTGAATGTTTGTAATTTTCTACAAATTTGCAACAGAATAAATGTATTTTGGCCACAGCAGGCAGATGTCACAGGTCCATGAAGTGAGGCTCTGTGGAAAAACTATGAACAATTGCTATCTTACCTGTGGTAGATATCGCTTTGAGCAAACTCAGTTTGGAAAAATGGTTATTTTCTTACCAGACTGATGAGTATTCTGCCAGAAACATGATGATACTCCCACTAGAAGTTCCCCAGGCTGCACCAGAAGTGCTAAAGCTAACCACTGCTGCCTTTTGCACTTCCATAGAATTCAATGTAAATAACTATTTTTGCAAAATATGCATCAGTGTTTACAAAACAATTGCATGAATAACTATGATTTTTTTTTAAAGACTGGAATTGTTTTAAGACGGCAACAATTACCCCTTGGACCTAGCCCAGTTCAGACTAGCCATGAGCTCATCAGTTTGGTCAGAGTTAAACGCTGTTTCTTCAAGAGATTTAAGTAAGATTAAAAAACAACAACATTGTTTTTGGTAGCTGCATCATAAATGTCAATTTCAAAATGTGACTTTTTAAAATTTATTTATATAAATTTGGGTCCATTTTAGCTGCAAAAACAAGAAAGAAACTGAAACAATGAACAATGCTTTTTAAATGTATTAAGAAATAAAGTGCTTTTTTGTCAAAATATTTGCGCTAAAAACATCCAGCACATTTAGGTGATAAAGTTTTGACAGATGTCCATTTTTAGCGTGGCAACGTCTCTTTTATTCAACCTGACAGTGCCTAAGTTCTCCAGAGAGCGCTGATTATCTGCACAATGACCTAATTCTTCCCGAACCGGGAGTCTAGCTGGAAGTGACCTTCTGGAATCACTGAATCCTAAAAGTTTCCTCTCTCATGGCACAGTTAGACATCCAGCTCTCATCATTCCTGCGTTGCATCTCCGGCTGCTTCCAGCGAGCAGATTTCCTTCCAAGATGCTCTTTTGTTGTGTGAGAGAAGCCAGTCTGCTCCTGACAACCTCCCCTTGCACGTCCTACCATAGTTGGCCCACGCCGCTTGTCACAGATGGCTGTGGGCTCATCATATTTGCAGAAAAACAACTGTTTTTCGCCATCCCCGTCTTCTCCCTTTCACATCAGTGTTTACCCGCCTCTGGCTGCCGTCTCGAGCAAAGTGCGGCCTTCTGATGCCGCGTCTGTCATCTCGAGACCGGCGATCCATCTTCCGCTGCCCGCTGGAGAGGAACGTGACGGCTCAATAATTACAGTCTCAGCAGGGGTTTGGAAAGGGGGGGGGGGGGAAAGAAACAGTTGACTGTGATAGCACAACATGTTTCACAATCAACAGGGTGATAAATAGTGAGTTGCTCCACTGAGAAGTGTGTGCGAGTGCTCTCAGGCATATTTGTTTATGTGTGTGTGGGGGGGCAGTATGTGGTCATTTTAATCTTCAGCGGGTTAAAATCATCACTATGCATCTGTGAAGCCAAGTGGAATGTGACTACTTCACAGTTTTTGTCTAAATATAGAGGTGGGGGGTGGAGGGGGGGGGGGCAAGGAAGAGGGACAGACAGTGACAGAGGGAGAGTGGATGTCTAATGCAGTATTAACCAACTCCTGTGTGTTTCCTCTCCCTCCTGACTTCTCCTGCTCCTCCTCACCCCCTTCTCCATCTGTGGCTCCCCTCTCTTCCCCCTTTCTCTCTCCACCTCTCCATCTGTCTCTCCCCCTTCTCCTCTTTTGAACCCTTCATCTCTTGCTCTCCGTGATGATCCATAAGCATCCTTCCTTCCTTCCTCTCCTCTGCCTTTTATCCTCAGTGTTGTCTCCACTCGCTCTGGCGGCACCATATGTGCAGTGCTGGGTAATGTGTGTGTGTGTGTGTGTGTGTGGAGAGGTGCGTGCGTCTTCACGTATTCAAGCTAATGCTCGACTCATGGATATAAATAGGAATGATGCCTGGAAGGACAGAGTGCATGGATGCGTATAGTAGGCCCATCAGAGGAGACCAGCAGACATCCATGCAGGAGCGTCTCCATCTTATTTTCTTCTCTGTTCCCACAGACTCCAACTGCACCTACTTCAAATTCTTCACCTCTGGGGAGAACGCCGTCATATTCAAGAAGACGACAAACAGGAGTGAGATATTTTGTTTCAGCCCCTCCTCCTCACTTTCTGCTGCACACAAACAGTGGCTGTCAATGAAGATGCTCACGGTGGAGCTTGCAGGGCCACGCTGGTGGTTTTTGTCTTAGCTCATTAACTTCCACTGCCACCCCCTTTTCCAAAGCGAGCCATAAGCCTTCAGACTGATTAATGTGTTTGCCGTGCTGCTCGTTCCAGTGCAGCGTTCAGATTAGCTGCTGGAGACTTCAGTCGGCCATAACAATGGTCATCTAGAGCTTGATGTTAAAGTGGTGGGATGGTTCTACTGCACAAAGTCTACATTTTAATCAAGATGTTCAAACTACAACCTGCCAGATGGACAGTTTTAAGTGCATTTTTACAATTATACAGTGCAGTGAGAATGTAGGAACTTATGAACTGGATGAGTTTTAATGAAACGCTCAGTAAGTCATCATTGGATGTAAATAGGAACTACAACTGATGAACATCTTGGACTCAACTTGTTTTAAGATGGTTGCCACAGCTAATGGTAAATGGACTGTACTTAAAGCACCTTTCTATCTGATCAAGATACTCAAAGTGTTTTACAGCACAGTCTGTCCCTCATTTACCCAATCATACAGCACTAGATCTATACAAAGATTAATCTGCTTTATCACATTCATACACCGATGGGACACACATCGGAGGCAGTGAGGGGTTCAGTGTCTGCAGGGACATTTCGGCATGTGACTGCTAGTGGAATCAAACTGACAACTCTCTAACCACTCATCCACAGCCGCCCCAATTAATCAACCTTAGCAATTGCAAAAATGGCTAAAGCCCAGTTAAACCGACAGATGTTGAGCTAAAGTTTGGTTTGGTAGTAGCTGGGTGCAAAACACAAGTTAATATTTAATAAAACTCTGTACTTTGTTTAGTAAGTAAGTAAGTAAGTAAAAATTTATTTATATAGCGCTTCTCAAGATAAAAATCACAAAGTGCTTAGACAAACAAAGTTTTAAAAAGTGCACAAAATAAATGTAAGCAAACGCAGATTTAAAAAGATGAGTTTTTAGCTGGCCTTTAAAAGAAGCCACTGATCGGAGAGTTTGAGGAAGGAGTTCCAGAGTCTGGAACCACAGAAGAAAAGACTCTGTCTCCTTTAGTTTTCTGTTTGGTCTGGGAGACAATCAGCAGGTCACAGGACCTCAAAGCCCTGATCGGGGTGTAGGGATGGAAAAGTTCAGAGAAGTTTCCAATGAGAGCTATGTTTTGTAACCTTTTAAATGGTCCTAATCGGTAATTGTTTAGTTTTTGAAGTCGTCTGAAGTTTTGTTTTTGACTTTAGCTTTTTTTTTTTTTTAATCTGATTTTTAGTCTAGAAGAAGAAGAACTCAATCATTATTTGACCAAAATTCCAAAAAGGTCTGGATTCCATAAATTTCACTGGAAACTGAAGGGATGCCGAGCAGCGTACGGAGTCGGCATCTCATAGATGTATCGAACTAAAAGAAAAATAGTTAATTCTGTATAATTGAAATTCTAACATAGAAAATCTTAGTTATCCAGCTGAGACTAAAGCCTGTACACTGCGATACTTTGATTCTGCAAATTTGCTCAAATGCAGCGATGAAATTTAACATGACCAAGACCAAGGGCGGCTTTAAAATGATAAAGTTGGGCATAAACAAAATCATGGTATATATTTACTATATATATATATGCTTTATTTAAAAATATATATATTTTAGTATTACTGTGTATAATCAGTTCTGTGATAAAATATTTGTTCTGCAGAGAGATGAAAATACAAACTGTCTCTAGTTGTAAAAAATAAAGCCAATAAAAATCTGTTTTTTGTCAAGCCAGTATGAAAAGTAGCACAAGTGAAATCACTGTTCGTACTGTTAGCACTGTACGTAAACAGAAAATATGAAATCTCAACAGAATGACTCAAGAGTCAAACTTGGTGGTACATTTTTTTTTTACTGTTTTTTCACACTCCACGTACAGATGCTGTTTCTGCTCTTCCTCACAGATTTGAATCTGGCAGCAGCTGTCTTGGCCCTGCTGAGTCTCACCATGATGGTGATGGGCTCCATCTGCATCGCCATGTCGCTCAGCAAAGGCGTGATCTTCTTCCTCAAGCCAGCCTCCTTCTGTTTCATTCTGTCAGGTAAGAGCTCAGCAGATTTCCATTTTCTTTCTTGTAATCTTAATAATCCACAACTATTTGTCAGACCTAAAAGGGATAGTTTTGGAGCTTGTAAATTGGGGTTCTGCTGACAAGTTATGAACAGATAATATCTAGAGAGAGTAGGTAGAAAGAGTCATATTACTGACATGAGACTGAAATGCCAACTCCAATCTAAGCAAGCAACATTTAACAATGTTTACATGGTTATCATTTTAATGTTACACAGTTAATCTGACAGGAATATAACAATATTCCTGCAGGAAATACCTCAGCTTGCACCAGTGTGCTACAGCTAGTTTGTTTTACATTCAGCTATATGGTAATGTTGCTACTTGTGCTAGCAAATAATCATATAATTCAATGTAAATAATTTTCATTAAAAATGACAATGTAAAGGTCTATAAAATAGCATTTACATCTAGCGCAAAAAAGTTTTTAAGCCTGGCGTTGTCCTTACCTTTTACGGAAACCCACTTCAAAAGATTTTAACTACTGTTTTAAGAGATCAGAACTTCAAAACGCTCAGAAGGTGGCAATACATAATACTGCCTAGTACATACTAGGCACGTACCTTGTACTTACCTTGTACTTACCTGGTAATTATCAAGTAAGTACCAAATATGTACCGGGTGCTTACTTTAACTTATTGGATACTTAGATTATAATTACTGGATACGTATCGGTATTGCATATCATGTGCTGGGTACTTTCTAGTACTTCTCTAGTACTTACCAGATACAAACTGGGTACTTACTAGTTCTTACCAGGTACTTCCAAGGTTTTTACATGGTAGTTACCTGATACCTACAGGGACCGGGCTGGATTTGTTGCTCTATACCTACAGGGTATGTACCAGGTATGTAATGGGCGGCTGTGGATGAGTGGTTAGAGCAGTCGTCCAATGCGAGAGTTGGGGGTTCGATTCCACCAGCTGTCACATACCGAAGTGTCCCTGGGCAAGACACTGAACCTCTCATTGCCTCTGATGTGTGTCCCATCGGTGTATGAATGTGATAAAGCTCTGATTAATATCTAGATTCAGATTAGCTTTTGTAGAGATCTAGTAGAGTGCTGTATGAATGGGTAAATGAGGGCACAGATTGTAGTGTAAAGCACTTTGAGTATCTTGATAACTTAGAAAGGTGCTGTATAAGTACAGTCCATTTACCATTTACCATTTATGTACCATATACTTACTGTGTATGTATTGACTACATATCAAGTAACTATTGAGTACAGGTATGTAATTGGTTATGTACCTGATACTGACTGGGTATTTACTGGTTACATACTGGTACACTCAGGTACATACTCAGGTTAGGGTTAGGGCTAGTACTGGTACTGGGCTGTATTATGTATTGCTACCTCTCAGGGTAACTGGAAATCGATGCCTCTAATTAAATATCTGTGGCACAAAAGTTTATATATAGGTTGCAACACTCTAATTCTCTTCTGTTACCTTCATTTGCTCATTCAGGAGTTCTGGTCCTTCTGTCGGTTCTGATTTTCCACCAGTCGGTGCTGGCTCTGCTGTCCAGTGACCACTCCATTCCTCTTCACCACGAGCTGTCCTGGTCTGTCGCCTGCGTCGGGTCGGCGGGAGCCATTCTCATTTTCGGAGGTTTCCTTTTCATCATCCTCGCTCTCCCTTTCAGCCCCTGGCAGAAATGTTTGCCACACAAGAATAGCACCACTTAGTTCTTGAAAGCAAACCCACGAGCACAGTATTCTTAAAATGTGAGAGCAAGTGTAAACCAATTTCTCACAGCTGTGACTTTAAGCTCGCTCTTGGCATGTAACTTGCTATAAAAAGTCACACTAGGTCTTAATTACATTTATGAAAAATAGCCAACAACACATGCAGAACACAGTAAGGCCTCTAAGTAAACTTCACCTTTCTTTTATTTTTAGCTGTTGGAAAAACAAAGCGGACGACTGTTTGGAAATTTAAGCTGTTGATGTTGGGGAAAAAGTGTCAAAGATTTGTTTGCACATACCAGGAGCTGTACAACTGCAAATAAATTTATTTTAATTAAAATACTTTTCTACTTAATTCAATTTATAGTTGGTTTTCTATGAACCTAAAGCAATTCAAAGCACATTAGTTGTCCATAACTGCAAGGATAAGACACATACGTGGATAAAGTTCTGAAAATGTCAAGTCCCTATGTAAAAGAGACATGGTACATGTTTAAAATGCTCATACCAGTTTATTTAGGCCTTACTTTGACTGTTCTTCAGTTTGAAGGTGACATGGTGATTTATTGAGAGCCAACTATGGTTCAAAGATTTAAACACAAGCGATTTTTGTACGTTTCTACTTTTTGTTCTGCTTTCTGCTCCTTTGTTGACGTGAACAAGTTTGCCAACACAACAGTCACTGTGTCTTGATAACCCGTGGCCTTTTCAGCCATCCCTGATATCTATCCATCCATTTTATTTGCCTTTCTGAGTTGCGGGGGAGCTGTCTCCATCAGTCACTGTGTGAGACACCCTGGACAGTCCATCACAGGGACATGCATACTGTACACACTTTCACTCACGATAAATTTAGAGTTACCAGTGAACATACATGCAAGTTTTTGGTCTGTGGGAGGAAACTGGAATAACCGGAGAAAACCACCTACGCACAGGGAGAACATGACTCCACCCAGAGAGGCTGGGAAGCAAACCTGTGACCTTCTAGATGTGAGGCGACAGATCTAACCACTGGGTTACAGTGCTGTTTTCTGTTCATAATGTTCTGGTCAACTTGTTCTTATCCCAAGGCATCAAACTCTGGTGTTGTCTGGACACTTGGCTCTTTTCAAACACTAACACTATTATTAAGAAAGTGTAGCTACAAAAATGGCTTATTGGAGGTTAGAAAATACACAGCTCAACAACATTTCTTGTGTGTTGATTACTGGTGAAAAAGGTAATTTTAGCAAGGTTACCTGATGCCAAAGGCTCTAAGCTGATTGTCGCACACAGCCTCAATGGTACTTTGTTTTCTGCAGGATGACGTTATTTGTCTGTGCCTTCAAATGAGTGGGGCAGAAAAATTAAGTTCATGATGAGAAAATATCATAATTATATTTTATATGTTGTTTAGAATAAAATAAAAAAGTTGGTTATATATATATATATGTTGTTCCCTTCATCAGGGACAGCAACAGTGAGCAAACTTACATCACAGACTTGGTCATTGTTTTACACAGGATGTCCTTCCTGATGGAACCCGGGCTCGGACTCACAGCCTGAGGAGTACAAGACAACTGTGACAGTCCGAGCCACCACAGTCCCTAGAAACAGGCGCTTTTACAGGTTTAGCCAATCATTTTTAGGGTGACTTCATTGTTATGCATGTAATAATAGATGTGATTAAACAGTTGTCCCATCTTCTTTACCAAACTTCACCACCTAGACCAGGGGTCTGCAATCTGCGGCTCTGGAGCCACATGTGGCTCTTTGGTTCCTCCGCAGCGGCTCTTTCTAGCTTTGACCAAAACTAACATCAAACTGAATTTTATTGGTTGTTATACAAAAAACAAAAAAGGACTAGTTTTTGCTATTTTCCTGTCATTTCTTTTGCAAATATGTGAATACTGGAACAAGTACAAGGAGTAAAACATACTCACTTTATCTTTATTTCGATACTTAATAAATTTTTCCACAATTAAATAAAATTATATAGGTCTGCTTAGTTCATAGTTTTTATTACCGTATTTTCTGGCATATAAGCTGCAGTATTTTGCATAGATTTGTCAGTCCTGCGACTTATAAACTGAAGCGACTTGTATACATTTTTTCCCCCATATTCATAATGCAATTTTTGACTGACGCTTTAAATTTAGAAAAACTGCAACAGCGAGTCCTCCCATGCACGATCGCTTCACTCAGCTGGTGCAGGTGGTGGAACGCTGGAGAGCTAACGGCTCCGGTCGCGATGGATGAATGGAAGGATGGATGGATGGATGGATGGATGGATGGAGCTGCACCACCCAGATGAAATGAAGCTGTTTTGACCATTCAATAAATGCATAATAAATGCGACGGGTCAGTGGTGACACATAATAAATGTGACTTATGTATGTTTTCTTCTTCTTCATGATGCCTTTTTGACTGATGCGACTTATACTCCGGAGTGACTTATATGCTGGAAAATACAGTAATTAAAAAAAAAAAACTATCCCTCCTCCCTCTCTATACAAGAATCTGGTATTTTAATTTGTCTTGAATTGTAAAAATATCAATAAATGTTAAAAATCATTAGATATTTTTAGCTTCATAATGAAACCCCTAGTGGCCACAAAAGCCCCCTCCAACAAACCTAAAGTGGCCCATGGGCCACCAGTTGACAATCATAGTGGTAGGTTGTTGTTGTGGCTCTGAACACTTAATTTAGTGAACAAAAGCATAAAAATGGCTCTTTTGATCGTAAAGGTTGCAGATCCCTGACCTAGACCCTAATACTCCACAACATCAACATACTTTTTGTTTTATTTTGAGTCATAAATCCAGCTGCTGGAGGTCTTGGTGACTAAAACATGAACACATTTTTTTATTATTCTCTTGCTGGTTTTACTGAAGCTGATTTTACAGATTAAAACATGTAAAGTTTTGTCAAGCAATGAGAATTAAATGTTGTTTTTTGTACATAGTGTATTTTTCATATTGTGTTTCCAGGGAGGTTTGGTTTAGGTTGTAGCATTAAATATTTGTTTTATCAATAGTTAGCCCCAGCCTACATTAAAATTCTAATTCCAGTCTTTTGAAGTGGGTTTCTGTGGATTAAGCAATTAAGAGCAATTAATTACAATGAACTTGTATATCACTCTTTGAGCCATAGGCTAAACCGAGCGAACCGAAACCATAGCTGCTGTTTAACAACAGCACAGATCTCAAAATAATTCATTGAGACTGATCCCAATCCTATTTTATAACCTTTGCTTTGTTGTCAATTTCACATATATGTTTATTTACAAAAAAGTTTGAATATTTGCTGCCACAACAGCTGCAACAGTAGCAGCTAGCTGTTGCACACTGGAAGCAGCCTGGGCTACTTTAAGGCAGGAATGTTGTAATTTTTTTCTGCTGGAATAACTGTGTAGTGCAAAACTGACAAAAATGTAACTGAAGAACTGAAAATATTTTAGACTGGAGTTGTTTAAAGAAAGCGGCAATCTATTTTGGCCTTGGGTCTGTTCTTGCTAGCCATTAGCTCCTCAATCTGGTCAAAATAAAAAATCCAAACTGAGGCTGTCCAAAGAGCATCAGCAGGTAAAATGTGGATTATTCATAACTTTTTCACATAATCCCACCTCAAAAGCATCTATTTAAAACATTTTATAGTATTTGTTCCTTCCTAGCAAGACATTTGTCAAACTTCTGAGCATTAATCTTCAGGTGTCTATTATTTTCTTACATGCATTTAGCTGTTTGTCTGATTGCAGCCTCAGACTCATCAAACGCAGAATAAATTAATTCAGCTGTGAAAACAAAATAAAATGCCTACAGTAAATCTGATAATTAAACGGGACAAACACGCTTCATAAGCTCATGTATATAAAATATATATGCTTGTGTTTTAGGACTGTAGTAATGAATTACTGTATTTACAACATGTATTTATAAATGTATTTTTCTTAATTCTTATCAAAAATAGCTTATCTTATCTGTCTGGGTGGTAAATGCATTTTGTAAAACCGTGATATATCATATATAAATATCATACTGTGATCTGTTATTCTCACATGTGTGCAGTCTGTGTCATCTCCTTTGCTCATTATTAAACTGATGTGACATGAAATATCTGTTTCTCTCTCTGTGCGTGCATGTGTGTGTGTGTGTGTGTGTGTGTGTTGGCATGACATTGTGTCTGCCCTACAATTTGACATTTACTCATTTTCACCTCGACACTCTGTGGCTCCTAACGTCTCAGACCAAACGTCCCCATTCCCCAGAAAAAACCCCAAAACAACAACTCACCTATAATTAGGCCGGAGCTCATTGCGATGTCTTTCACTGCAGAGGTTGGGAAACCTTACACTTGAATTTCAACCATGTGCCCCCCAGCCTGAGCTCATACCTCTGCACCCTCTTCAATCCTGACCTCGATGCGTCATTTTTCCCGGTAGACTCCAGGAGGGGCCACTGGGTCGCTGTTCCATCCCTCCTCCAGCATGCCATTAACATTTTCATCTCTCACTCTCTCTCACACACACACACACACACACACATGCA
>NC_056502.1:15756293-15778358 GCF_014905685.2 Nematolebias whitei
CAAGGACAGAGCACTTCCGATCTCTCTCCTAGTAGCTAAGGTTACTGAGCCAGTTGGACGGACAAATGGAAAGGCCTTATAAACCCTTCCCACACTCTTGCAATGTTCTAAGCTCTCTAAACACTCAAAAAGAACACAACAAAAGCAAGCAGTCAGTCTGATGCTATGGTTACTGAGCCAGTTGGACTGGCCATCGGGAGCACCGGGACATTTCACGGCCACTCTCTCTCTCTTTTAAAACTGATTGACTCTTATTTTTCCACCTAAGCATTTCCTCCGATATTCTACATTTGTTCGTCTGATCTGTTCATCCCTGCTCCCAGAGCAGTAGCGATGGGGAAAGACAGACCACACCCCGCTCCTCCTTTCTCTTTCTGAGGCTTTGTCACAGCAGAGCAGAGACACGGGTTGTTGTGTCTCTGCTCTGCTGTGACAAAGCCTCAGAAGGAGAAAGGAGGGGGTGGGGGGATCTGTCTTTCCCTATTGACAACAACAACAACAATAATAATAATGAGTTATGTACAGTATTGTCATCATTGTATGTTCCCATTCAATGGTGAAATTTGATCTCTGCATTTACCCCATCCACCACCAGGTGGTGCAGTGGGCAGCTACTGAAGGCGCCTGGGGGAGCATTTGGGGATAGATTGTGCTGCTCAGAGGCACCACAAGATGTGCTGGGGATTGAATCTGGGACTTTCAGGTCCGGGTCAGCTGCCCTGCCTCTACCCCATCTCGCCCGTCGTGTCCAATCTTACATTTAAAACTGCGAAAGAGTGAGTCCACGAAAGTCGAACAGTGAAGTATCGAGGGACTACTGTACTACTTATCCTGCTCATATTTACAGGCTTCAAGTTTAGAAAATAAATTTTGCCAGTCTTGCTACATTTTACTGCAGGTTTGATTGCTTGTACTCTATCACATTAAGGTTTTCAACTTTAAAAATAAACAAACAATCATCTCTTACATCTGGTAAATAACTTTTTCTGATGAAAACAAGACAAGCTACTGGAAAGTCAAACTTCAAGCTGAACTTTTGACCGTCTTCATTTTTTTCAGTACAGATGAGGAATGTTCTACTGAGTCAAATGAGTTATGCTAATTATTTTCTTTTCAAGGGTAGTTTGTATAGATAATATTCACACATTTGTTATTACTTATACTTCCATCTACTATATTGTTTTTACATTTTGTTTTATCAAACCAAAGTTGTTTAATTTAACAATTATATTCATATTGTTATGATCACGGAGTTTTTGTGTTTTTAGTTTATGTGTTTGTTGTTGCTGTTTTTTTTATTAGTTATCTTTTTTATTGTTTTAGATACAATATGTTTGTCTTCAGTTTTCTCAGTTTCACATGTGTCATTTAGCTGTCCTCCCTCGGCCATTCGGTTTTCAGCTCTTTTCCCACCTGAAATTCATCAGTTCATTAAGCTCCTCGCAGCTTCCCTCTACTCTTTCTGCTGTTTCTTACTCTGCTTCATAATTTTCTGTTTTTTCCACCCGAGTTCCCGTCTTTCTTTTTGCGTCCTGGTCAGATTATTTTTGCTTCCTGCTTCCTGTGAATCCTAATTTATTAGTTAAATATTTACTTCTTTTTTTTTTTTTTTTGCTGCCATGTTAGCTCTTTTATTTTCCTAATAAAGTGCATTTTCCACTACATCCTCTGTTGCCCACGTTATCATTTCTGGGTCCTCACACTGTGATGGTACAAGATTTATATCTTTTATTTTGGAAATAAGTGAGCTAAAGTAAACTAGGTGCACTGATGTACTTCCAGGTACACAAGCAATATTTATCAGTTACCTGCAGCCACAAAGAGGATTCCTGCTCCCAGGATGATGTTCCTTTTGCTTTTATAGAAACGACTAGCAGCGATGCAAACCCCTCCCATCAGCAGCAGGATGGCACTAAGGATGGGGAAGATGTTGGATGCTCTAACCACCCCTACAGGAGCAAAGATTAAAGCAACAAACATTAGGATGGGGAAGGAGTAATCTGTTACTTTACCAAACCTAAAGATGAGGTTGTACTGAAATTTGATCAAAATTATTACATTTTTTCTACAATTATAAACGTTAACATAAAAACTTGGAGTGCATTTTATTCTCAAGTAATACTTTAATAAAAAGCATAAAACTTTAATAAAATCTTGGGTAAAACTTTATTTTGCTCTGTTTGCTACAAAAATGTGCATTCAGTCAGCGCTGCACTGTAAACATGTTGGCAGAGGAACAAGATGCTCATTGAAACTAATATTTTAGTAAGAACTAGCTTTTGTCCACTGAAATTCTGCTTCTGCATCTGAAAGAAAACATGTCACAGTTCTGTGCTGAACTTCAGCAACAGACAAAATGGGGCAGTCTGCAAAGAATGTGTGTTAAAAATATACTCAAAATATTTGGTGATGAAAACTACAGACACACATTCGAATAAAATGATCCCATGTGGCTTTCAAGAGGTCTGTCAACCGCACACACATTTTAACACTCCTCTCATCTAGGACAACTAGGCCACGGGAGAGAAAATGCCACTTAAATGCCAGCAAAATGCCTCTGCAACAATGTAAACAGAGCACAGGCTCTGTGCAGCATATCACAGAGCAGAAGACATCACTGCAGGGCACCGAGAGAGAACTAGGGCACCCATCTACCATCACTTTCTACACACTGTCACATGTTTGGTTCTGACCATCTTCTGACCAAAAAGCTGATAAATACACACGATTAAAAAGTAAGTATAGATTGTTTTTTTCTTTCTCTCTGTCTTCTTGTCTCATCATCTGTGTTTTGGTAGTCGAGCGTCGACTTACTCAGGACGTATTCGGCCCCATCATGGTCAAAGTCTGCGTCCTCTGGGAAGTGATTAATCTGCGAGCACACTCCTCTCTTCACACCTAAAATATAATAAAAGGTGACAAGACTGAAAAAATAAAGTAGTCTTAAAGCAACAATTCAGGTTTTTTAACATGTATGTTATGAAGCATTAATATCTTACTTGCTGTAGAAGCTATTTGAACAACCGTTAACACTGGAATGTTTTTTCTGGATAAGCAAAACCTTTAAAAAAGAAATTGTTTTAGCCTCTGTAGAGCTGTCTGGAGATGCTCCTGTGTGTTATGTATGGCAAACCAAGTGGCCCATTAGTAGTCACTTTTACCACATGTCTGGTTATTAATGGACCACTTGGCTTGCCATATTAATGAAGAGACTTCATCAAATTGGACATGCTGTCCGTGTCTCTGCTGGGCAGGAGTGTGAGCGTGAGCTGGTGCACCTACTGCAGACGTAATATCCACTCCACAGAGTTGGCAATGTCTCCTCTCATTGTATTTTTAAAAAATAATAAAAATTAAAATGCGCAATGACTTTGGACTTTTAGGGGTGGAGATTTGAGTTGCCGTATCCGAACAAACAGTTGCCAGAACGCACCCGGTTAAAATGAGAGAGTTACCGGATCTTGTTCTGGCAGGATCAAGCTCAAATTAAGTACTGGTTCCAGTGTCAGTGTTCATGCTCAATAATCCATGTAAACAATCCAACAATGTTCAGTCAGGTCATCTGGACGGTTTCTTTTTTTTTGTTGAGACTTTTCGCCCTTCATCCAAAGGGCTTCATCAATATGAGGAGTCACAAACAAACTGTTTCCCCACCAAGCAGTACACTCCTATAGTGGACCAACCAGAAACCAGAGTGAAAAAAATTCTTGAACACTATCACCGTGTTTCTGTGTAGGCAACAAAACCACCAGCCATTTAAAAACAATGACATCATAGCCTCGTCTTTAACTGCGAACTTAGGGTGCGTTGTCTTCTTCTTGTGTTTACAAGCTTTATGCACACGCTTAATGCCTTGTTTCCTGTTTTTGGTGTATGGTGCCACATACAGGCCTGGCATAGTTACTACGGCTTTTTTAATTATAATTTAATTTTTAAAGCATTTCATTTCCCTGTGAATGAAGAACTTTCCAGAGACTGTGGCATGTTTATTAGGATATTTTAAGAAGCGACAAATAAAAAATTGTTTTGGAAAAACTTTCCATGTAGATAAGGCTTATTTTTGACCAGACTGATGAGCTAATGGCTAGTCCAACCAGGGGCAAGACCAAAGTGAATCACTACTGCATCTATCAAAAAATGTATATTAATACAAATGCTATTTTGTTAACATTTATATTCCTGTCAGTTTTGCATAATGCCTTTATTTACAGAGGATAATTTGCTTATTTGCAAGCAGCAGCTAGCTGTAGCACTTTAGTGCATCCTGGGGCACTTCCTGCAGGATTAATGCAGTCAGAAATAAACTGTATTCTTTCAAACAGACTCTTCAAACTGCTGTCTACAACAAGTAAGATAATAACTGTTTGCAACCTTTATACAAAACCCCTCATCCAATGATCTGAAGCTTAATGACATAAAAACAGCGAGTTTTGTTTAACATTCTTTTTTATTTCCTAGCCAAAGCATCTGAACTGAATAAGAGTCAACAAACCAAGAAAGAACTTCACAAGAGTTCACGGAACTGCTTCTAGAAGCAGATGGCGTTAGTACATACACAAACGGGTATGCAGGCAGAGAACTTCACGCTGTTTTCGCTTGTAAACAGAAAGCAGCGCACATGATGACGACAGCGCACAACTGTTGCTGATAGATGGATGTGAGAAAGATGAAGTGGTGGAAAGAAGAGACACAGACGGAAGGCGACGGACAGATGTGAGGTGATCTGATCGGTCACTCACGGCTCTTATTTTACACAAGTTCATCTGTAACGACACAGACGGAGGTACAAAGCAACAGGATGGGTCAGATGAGTCACATATCTGGGCCACATCATGCTCAAATATTCCCCTGAACACTGTCCAGCTTTAGGCATTGGTCAAACATTTTTGAAGGGATGTGCTTAGAGTTTGTGTTTAGGTGTATGGAGATAATATCGGCTCAGAAGGTATGATTTCAGCACCTGCATGGCATTGCACACACCAGTAGTTTCAAGGTTTAACCAAAACAAATACAAAACTATCATTTCTCATAACTGATCTGGGTGGGTGATATGCATTCCTCCAAAAAATGAATGCCCTTTAATTTTAGTAGAAGGTTCAATATGTGCTGTGCGCGGTTGTAATATGTGATCACAGCAGCTGTCGGTCTAATATCAGTGATGTAACTTTGTGATAATGTGTAAATAAAAACCTTAAAAATAATCAACTCAGTTCAGCGTCTCAGTCAGCGAAGCTGCAGAACAGAGGGGACAGGACACATCTCCCTCACCAGCATAATATGCCACCCATCCACAGACATAAATCTTTTAAAGCTAGGATGTCCTGCGCTTCCACCCCAGCTACACCTCACTGCATCACTGCACAACCACTGAGCATCTCTCTCAGCTGAATCCTCCTCAGACATCAAGGAGACTTGACCTCTAAAGCCACGCAAAGACAGTCGACTTCGCTGCCCCACAACGTGGGAGAGTAAACTGTGAATGACACAGACACTACAGAGCAACACAAGCAGAAAGCAGCGAGAGTTGATAGTGTTTGGAGGAAGGAGACAAAGCAAGAGGGAAGGAGCGAGTGGGGCGAAGGAAGAAGGGAGTGGGGGTGCACTGCAGCAAAGCTGCAAGGGCTGAAGCTTATCTCTAATTGGCTGCTTCGCTATCAGGATGCTGAGCAACGAGGACCAATTGGTTTCTTACAATGACCTCTATGAACTCTATGAACGAACTCTAAAAGGCTTTAAAATAAGTGTCAGGAGATTTTTTCCCACACAGAAATGTTTCCAACTCCGTCCGCATGCTGAAAACAAAAAGAGCAAAGATCACTAACTCACACCACCCAAGTCACCACGACGTCCATCCCACCCCTCACTCCTGAGTGTCAGCCAGCCACTCGAATGTATAATGAATCAGCAGCTCGTGCTGCTGGAACCAGCTGAGCAGTCCTGACAGTTTCTGTATCTTCTGCTGCTCTAAAGCAGAAGTCGATGAGCGAGCAGCCCTGCGCTTAAAAAAAGTGCAGCCTGAATCAAAGACAATGATTAATGGATTATTTTGAGAGAAGGTTACGCTTCAGTATAAGGTAATTATTACAAAATTATGAAAAACAAAAAAAAGGTGTTTGTGTCCCTTTGGCACAGTGCAACAAAAACAAATGAATTGTGGGGCCAATAATGATGCATATTTATAAAAATGGACGTTATAGCTTTTAAACTTTAATTCTACTATGCCAAACTGAGTGTGAGCACAGTGTAATGTTGAGCATGCCATCAGATCTCACTGCAGTGAAGGTAAAGCCATTTTAAGGCAGCTTTCTTTGACGATACCTCGACACGTCCAAGCAGAGGCGATCAGAACCACTCAGAGGTTCTGCAGCCAGGAATCTGTCTGGATGTAGAAACAGTTGTACATGTGCAGCTTCTGGACAAGCGCAAACTCTCCTGACTATGAGGACATTTTAAACACGTGCTAACTGCTATTCATCTCTTTCCGTTCCTCTTCTTGGATAAATGTTTTTCCCTTTTATCTGATATGAGCCACATTCATGCTGCAGCTGTGAAACTAGCCACTTTGGGCCTCCTAACCAGCATTCAACTCTGGTGTTATTTGTGTCAATGGGTCTTTTTCCAAGATCCTTCTCATGCCAAGCACCAACACCCCCACCCACTGCCCCCCACCTCAGATCTCAGTTGGTCAGGCAAGAATGCAGTCATCATTAGAAAAGGTGACGTGACCCCAAACTTGACTAAAAACACTTGTATTTGCCTTTTATGACACAAGTTTGAGCGACACAGTGGTGCAATTGGTACAGCTGCTGCTTCTCAGGCAGAAGGTTGCCAGATCAAATCCTGGCTTTTCTGGGTGGAGTTTGTATGTTCTCACTGTGCATGAACCAACACATGCATGTTAGGCTGATTGGTAACTCTAAATTGTCCCTAGGTGTGAGTGAGAGAGTGAATGGTTGTTTGTCTCATTTATCTCTATGTGTCCCTGTGATGGACTGGAGACTTGTCCAGGGTGTCCCTGTGATGGACTGGAGACCTGTCCAGAGTGTCTCTCCATCTCTCGTACAGTGACTGCTGGTCTGGATATGGACACCAGTGACCCCCGCAAACCAAAAAAGAAGAAGTGGGTAAAGATAATGAATGCATGTATGCATGGATGGATGCATGGATGGACACATTTGGTGAATTATGTCAAAATAAATAATTTTTGCTGCAGTGCTTCAAAACATTCTAAAATAAAATAAATTTTTTTTTTTTTTTCTTTGGGCAGCACGGTGGCGCAACTGGTAGAGCTGCTGCCTCTCAGTGAGTAGGTCCTTGGTTCAAACCCCGGTCCAAGGACCTCCTGGGTGGAGTTTGCATGTTCTCTCCGTGCATGCGTGGGTTTTCTCCAGGTGCTCCGGTTTCCTCCCACAGACCAAAAACATGCATGTTATGCTGATTGGTAACTCCAAATTGTCCCTAGGTGTGAGTGAGAGAGTGAATGGTTGTTTGTCTTGTTTGTCTCTATGTGGCCCTGTGATGGACTTGCGACCCATCCAGGGTGTACCCCGCCCCTCGCACAGTGATTGCTGGACATGGGCACCAGCGACCCCCGTGACCCGAAATGGAATAAGCGGGTAAAGATAATGGATGGATGGATATTTTTTCTTTCTGAACTTTTGTTTTTTAGAACCCCGGGGGTGAATGCAGCTTGTCTTACAAGTTTTCAACTAAATGTTCCTTTGCAGCAAACACAACTGAAGCAACCGTCCCATGCTCTCAGAGGAGAATCATTCCCGTCCATGGATGGACCCCCACAGGTTCTTTACCTTCCAGGCAGCAGATTCTCCAGAGCCCAGAGTGAGTGAGAGCCCCCGGGTCCTTTTTGTCTTTATTATGGGGATCATCCTGCGTGATGTTGGCTGTGCTGTTGCAGATCAGGGCACGGGAATACAGCCAGTAGTCCGTCCCTATCGCCACCGTCATCAGGCCGAAGGCAGCGAATGCCCCCACGGTGGTGAGAAGGATCTGAATCCCCTTCTCACACACCATGCCTGTGGGAGAAAGAGAAATGCAGAAGAGAAGAAACAAGAGTTTAGGGATTTATTTACAGTCACACACATGAGGTGAGAAGGAAAAGGTAAGCAGATGAGAGGTGGAGGCAGGTGTGGGAGGTGGGTGGGTAGCCTTGTGATGTGTCCTTGGAGAAGGCTTTAACGACTCTGCTGACTCGGCTTAACAAGACTGAATAAAGGTGGAGCGAAACCGATCACGTCTCAGCAGACTACATATTCATGACCCTGACACTGTTCTCCCCCTGAACATCAGAGACAAATACACACACAGCAGATCACACATGCAAACACCTTGTTCCTGTCTTTATCAGACAGGTGTGTGTGTGTGGAGGGTTGCATTTCTCCATGCAAACCTCCCTGCATGCACTCACACAAACAGCATTACATAACTCACTTAGAGCTTGTCATGTTGACTCATGCCAGCGTGTTGTGAAGTTGGCTGAGCATCACACTGTTGGCACTTCAGATATCTTCTGCTATTAAAAGTTTTCCTTTCATGCAGATACAAACCCATCCTGACTGAGTGGAGGAAAACAGACCTACCTGATGGCGAGTTTCTATCCTTCGACTCAATTTTGAAATCTTTCTTTTCCCCGTCAGTGAAGAACGTGCTGTCCCCTCAATCCGGACAGCATCCATCGACTGTTTTCACCTGCTCCTCTTCGCTTCCTTTTTCTTTGTTCTCTCGTTTGCCCCCCTGTCCCTTTCTTTTAATCTTGCTGGACTATGGATCTTGCAGGGATTGTGGACGGTTTTCCCACTCTTCCTGCTGTTAGCAGAAAACTTGAAGAAAATAAACCATGGTCACTCTTCTCTTGTGTCTCCTGCTGCAAAACAAATGTAAAAGAAAACAACATAAACCAATAAATCACATACTGTGAATTATTCAAATAACTATTTCTTCATATGCAATTAGATCATGTATTTAATAGGGACAGCAGATAATCAGGATCTTTATTTCCACAGGTTCAGTTGGTATCATCCAAATATTAACACTCACACCAACAGAGGATGGTGTTTTTGCCCAGTTCTGTGTGTGTTACCAACATATATCGTGAACTGCAGGACAAATGTTAATGAAACTTACAGAAAGTAATCCAGAATTGAATTCAACATCTTACTTTTAACCTACAAAGCCCTCAAAAACCTAGCTCCATCTTATATTACAGATCTTATTAGTCCATATTTCCCTAACAGAGCACTTCACTCTCAAACTGCAGGTTTACTTGTGGTTCCTAGAGTTTCCAAACACAGAATGGGAGGAAGATCTTTCAGTTATCAGGCTCCTCTCTTGTGGAACCAACTTCCAGTTTCTGTCTGTAAGGCTGACACATTATCCAGTTTTAAGACTGGGCCTCCTTTTTGATTAATCCTATAGTTAGGGTTGGCTTGGGTTTCCTGAGCTATCCCTTAGTAATACTGCTATAGGCTTAGACTGCTGGAGGACAATCTGACCACATTTCTTCACTCTGCTACTGTCTTTACTTACTCTGCTCAACCTGTTTTGTATTTGTAATTATTTTTTCTATCCTTGACGTGTTTTTTGTCTTTCAGATACACCTGCACCTACATCTGGACCTACATCTGGACCTGGCCTCTCCTTCCTGTCATCTCAGACAGTCAAAGCAGATGGCTGTTTATCCTGAGCCTGGTTCTGCTGGAGGTTTCCTCCTGTTAAAAAGGAGTTTTTCCTTTCCACTGTTGCCTTTGTGCTTGCTCAGGATGGGAGACTGTGACGAAGTGAAGATTCAACTTGTCTGCTGGTTTTCATAGATAGAGAACTTTACTAATTGGCTTTTCTATGTATGCAAATGTTCCTGTAAAGTGCCCTGAGACAACTTTGTTGTGATTTGACACTATATAAATAAAATGAATTGAATTGAATTCATCCCCGGATGAACATCTACAACTGATTAACGTTTAAAGTCAAATCCATTTACAGTAAGATGGCTGCCACAGCCAACTGACCTTTAATCAGTAAAAACTGGCTACAGCTCACTCAGTTCTACTGATATTGACCCAACATTAAATGTGGTAGTAGCTGAGGCTGAGCCCTAACAAAATTCCCATTAATTACTCTCTTCAGAATATATCATGAACCAATGGACATTTATTTAACAAAGCTTTCAGAAAGTAATCAGCGCATGCAGCTACAACTCCTAATTGTTTTATTGCCAACTCATTTTAATCCACCACAGCTAAAATGCCATCAGAAGAACAGTTTTAACTTTACAGATACTGAGATGAAACTTGCTGTGGTAGTAGCTGGGAGTCATTCTGAGTATAAAACGGCTATGTCAGTAATAAAATACTCAAATTTTCACGTTTATTTAACTTGTTCCAATGCATCCTTTCAAATATTCTCACAGGTTTAATCATATCCTGAGCTCTTTCCTGGTCCAGTGATGAAATACAACTTTTGCTTTGTGTCCATTAATATGATTTTTTTTAAATACTGTAACAGATTAATTTGGAATACATGTCATTCTTAGTCTTAAATTATTTATCTTAAAGTTGTGTTTAGTTATTTATAATGCACTTCACAAGACGTGGCTCCCAGTTTCTTTACAGCAATAGAAAAATATTTAACAGCTGCTGTACAAAGTTCTAAAAACAAATAAATAAATAAAACAATTACAAATACATTCACAAATGCACAGATGTAAACATTGTAATACTGTGCCATTTGACAAATATCAGGGCACCACCAAAATACTATAATGAGGAATACGAAAAGTATTTAGTTTAAAAGCTGCCTTTTGTTTAAGTACAAATCAATTTTGAACTCAGTAAACTCTTTCAAAATGCCAATAGAATAATACTGTTCCACTAGATGTTCTGCGTTAAAACTCACACAAGATGTTATTTTGCTAACGCTGCTAACAAGAGCACGTGCTAGCCGAACCACACCGCTAACAGTACTACCATGGTGCCAACGGGACCATGCTGCTCTAGATTTACTTCTTTTTCACTTTTGGTGCCTTGTTTCTGTATTTTTGTTGAATGCTTTGAATAAATCCCAGTTTATGTTAGTTTTGGGGGTTGTCTTCTATCCCGACTCCGCTCGCATTAAGCGTGTAAATGATAGCCGAACCAAACCTATGAGAATCGTGCTGCTGTTGTTCTGTGTATTGTTTTGCACTATTAGTGACTAGAGTATATCTTATCAGAGTGTCGGAGTTTCTTTATTGTCATTCGCAGCTCATGTGGTACATGTGGTGGAGCGAAATTATGTACACAGGGTCCCAGTTACATCCAACAATATAATGTAAAAGAAAAACAATGATAACATCTAAGATATGAACTAAGAAAAACATCATCTAAATATACACTAAGCACTAGTAGCATAAAAACATTACGTCGAACATCAGCACAAACCTGAACATGAGTCCGTGTAAGCAGATGAGCACGCATGAACACACCAACATTGAAACAGATCAGCAGCAACACTGAAACAGATCAGCAGCAACAAGGTGTGACCTTGTTCACAGTGATCATCCTGGTTAGAGACCCATGAGTCCAACAGCCTCAGGGCAGAAGCTGCTCCCCAGTCCAGTGGCCCCACACCCAATGCTCCTCAACCTCCCTCCTGAGGGGAGCGGGGCAAAAAGTGTGTGTGCTGGGTGAGCGGGGTCCCCCACGATGCAGGCGGCCCTCCTCCCGCACCCGGAGGTGCAGACGTCCGTGTCAGTGGGGAGCCCGACCCCAACAGTCCCCTGTGCAGCCTTCACCACTCTCCGCAAAGCCCCTCCTTGTGCAGCTGTGCAGCCTCCATGCCACCTGCTGATGCTGGAGCACAGGATGCTCTCCACTGCACACATGCAGAAGGAGGCGAGGACCGAGCCCCCCAGACCAGCTCGTCTCAGCCGCCTGAGGAAGTAGAGTCTCCGATGAGCTCTCTTGATCAGGCTGGTGGTGTTGTTGCCCCAGCTGAGGTCGTCATTCATGTATAACTTTTAACTTTCAAACTTTTTTTATAACTTTTAACGTATTGTTGGGTGTTTGTTTAGCGTATCTCTTAGTTTATATCTTAGATCCTTATTTACTGTTTCTTTTTTAAATTTATAGTTTTGCTATTGTTGGATGTAACTGAGACCCTGTGTTCACAATTTCGTTCCACCTCATGTACCACATGTGATGTGAATGACAATAAAGAAACTTGAATCCTTGAATTTTCTTACTGCCAAGAGGAAACTATTGCTGAAGGCTAAAGTACTCATTCAACAATGTTTAACTACCATCCACAGTACTGGGGTAATGTCGACTAGTTCATGTACAAGAACTTTCTAGAAGACCAACCTATAGGCTGCAACAATATGAAGGAATGTTTCTGATCACAATGCTTTCTGAGATATTTGGACAGTGAGAGAGTCTGCGTGAAGTTAATGATATCCAGTTAACCAGTGAATACAGGGTGCAGTGGTGGGTACGATAATCACAGCCAGTTATGAATCTTAGTGCACCATGATAGACAGCATCCAACATCTGCAGGGTTCTTGTAGGAGCGTTCATGTAAATAATGTCACCATAATCAATGTCACCATAATTATCATGTTTTGGTGAAGAAGTGAGGTGTGTGACCACTCCGCTGTCATACTCTATTGTACTGCGCAGAGGAGTTCCTCAAGGATATGTGTTTAGTCTTTTGCTCTTTACTCTGCTGACACATGTTTTATTGAAACATCTTACAGAGCTGAGGTGGAACAGTTGGTGATGAGATGTGGAGACAATAATTAAACCAACTAAGGAGCTGATTGTGGATTTTAGGAAAAGGCTGAATATCGAGAAACTCTCAGGCAGAAAACATAACTTTGCAGCACTGTGTGTCACAGTGTGTCAAGCTGAAATGAGCTGTAACGACGCAGATCAGCTTCAAAGTGTTAGACTAATTTTTCTTCTTTCCCACCATAAAAGCTAATCTTTTACGCAATGGATCACCAGTTAATATATATTTTTATATATCATTGTATTCATAATGACAAGATTTTGTGTCATTTATCTTTGGTTATTTCTCAACCTCAAAAGTTATTCTTTCCACCCATTTTCAAACTTTTGGAATGAAACGCTGCTACAACTAAACAAGAAAAACATAACTGTCGATAGGAGTATAAAAAAAGAGCTCCTACAGGAGCCCGAATGATCAAGCAGGACTGCATCTGTATACTTTTTCAGGAGTGTCAACACTTGAAACTAGAGTAGTGTTGCAAAATGTTGCCAGACGCTGTGGCACAAAGCATCGCTTGGCTGCTGCTGGCGTGGAAGTCATAGCTGAAAATAATGGAGGCATACTTTTTGACGATGCAACCATACAGCACTGGTATGTTTTGCCCTTTATACGACACTGGACACGTTTAATCTCATCATACATTTTTAATAAATGTGAAATGACAAAATAAATTAGTTTTTACTTGTTACTTGATACTTGAGTGAAGCTCCCTCTGAGGGAAACTCGAATGTGCACCCAGGTGTTGCGTTTCCATCAATACCGATTGATTTACTGTAGCCTCTGCAGAGAGTTATGGTGCAGGACTAAATGGCAATTAAACAGTTTCCCACAGCTCTTGAACTCCAGATGTTTTTCAAGTTCATTAATAAGCGAGGAAAGTGCTCTAATAATAATTTTTAATTATAAAACGATTTGCTTAAAATACATCAACTTGTCGATCACAGTTAAAAAAAAAAAAAGCAAAGAAGTGCATGGCGATACTGTTGGAGGCTAAAGAGAGAATGACTTCAGAGCATGTGCACAGCATCTACTCTGAATAAGAGGAGCAAGGGGGGTGGGGGAGGAGGCAAAGAGGACCAGCCCGGCAATGTTACCATAGCAACACTGATTTCCAAAGTCTGGATCAGCATAGAGCGAGGAGGAGAAAAGAGAGTGGCTGACGAAAGACAGAGGGAGAAAAGGGCAGAGAGGAGAGATGAAAAAGAAGAGAGGCAGAAAAGAGGAGAATATTTTAAGTCCTGAACAGTTTTTGACTGTAAACCCCCCACACTCTGCCGAAACTGTGTCAGTAGAAAAGTGTGTGGCGACGGCAACTCAGGAACTACTCAACACAAACCCATTTGGATCAAGGCTGAAGTGCATCATTTAGGCAAGAAAGAACCCATCTCTCGTGGTTGTTCCATTACAGATCGGGAACCAAACGGTGTTTGAGCACAGAGGACTCAACAAACAGTGTTTAACAAACATCATGCAGTTCAGTCAAATTTGTTAATATTTGATGATGCAATATGGCACCGTGATTAAAATAGGTTGCATCCTGTTTGCATTGTAAGACCCAAATCAGAGCTGCCTCAGAGACAGAAGGAGAGCCAGTGTGTGTGTGTGTGTGTGTGTGAGCATTTCCTCTCCAATGCTTCTGAGGATGGGTCGAGTTCAATCTTATTGAATCCCAGTAATGTTCCCCTCAGCTCTCCTCGGTTAGACAGTTAGCCTCATATCTCTGCGTTCAAGTTTCAAATGATGTAAACTGTCAAACGACACCGTTGCAGCGCGGCTTATTTATGAAACAGTCTGCTTGCTTACTGTATGTTTAGGTGACCGTGCTTTTCTTTTCCCCTGTGGGTTATGTGACCCTCCAACTCCATCAACACACTGAATCTCCCTGAGGAATAAAGGATTACACATCAATCTCTAAGGCCTATAAACCAAGCATGGAACATGTCAGTGTGTGGTCTTTGTATTTAGCAAATGACCTTAAAAATAACCTACTAAGTCATTCCCTGTGGCAAATCCTCCCCCGAGTGGCGGATCATAATTGTCCGTTCATTATCTGTAATTTCTATTTTCTTTCAATAATTACAGAGGAGAATGAAGGGAGTGTTTGGAACAAAACCAAGGGAGCGTGAAAAGACATGAGAGCATGAGAAAGCAAAAAAAAACAACAGAGTTTTACTAAGTGGCTCAGACTGAGGAGGACGGTTTATGAAGTCAGACAAATAAACAAGGTTTTACTAACATTAAGGCAGTCTGGGTACAAAATGAATGTTTTGTTTTATGTTTTGCTCTTAATTCCAAGTACATGAACCCACCAAATGTTTCTGATTTTCAGAAATAAAAATTATAAGCTGAACAGTAGGTTGGGTTTAAATCTTTCCTACTTTGGGAAATAACATACATTAAATATATTTTATATTACATAAGCTGAGCTGCACAATACATCAAAAAGTTTGTTACTGCCGTAACAATGTGTGCCATACCAAGTGTCGCAGCAAACGGTTATCTTATTCCATGCGCCATCTAGTCATGCTCTGCATCCTGATAATGTATTTGGCAAATCTGATGTCCTTGATGCCCACAACAGATTTAGATGATAGTGGTGAAGGATAATGAAGCACACAGAGAGCGTTGTGAGACAGAGGAGACAGAGAGGAGAAAGGCAGTGGGTTTGCTGCAATAGATGTTGTAAATGCAATATTTAATAATATTATTACAAGTAGTTGTTTTCCAACATCCTGAAGTTATCTCTAATCTATATTTAAGGCTTAGCATTCATTGAAGGAATGACTGCCTGTCGTTGTCCTGATGCATTCTCAATAATCCATATATCTATATCATATATATATAATTAATTTTTAAATTTAACCTTTGTTTATGCAGGTAGTCTCATCGAGTCACGAGAACTCATTTTCAAGAGAGACTTTTTACTCAAGGATCCAGAGTGGGGCAAATGAGGGTGGAGGCAGGTGTGGGTGATTCACCTTTTCCATCCACATTTTGATGTAGTCGGTACAGGGAGTCGAACTGGCGACTTTCTGATCACAGGCCCACCATCTCTAACCTCTACGCCACCACTCATTGTCAATTTTATTTATATAGCATGTTTAAAAACAACATTATGGACCAAAGTGCTTCATAAACAGGGAATCTTGCAATAAAATAAATGAAAGACCAAACATTAAAATCACATAATAAAATAGGCTAAGAACAAACTAAAACAAGAAAATAACACACCTAAAATGTTCTGATGGAGCTCAAACTAAACTTGATTTAAAAGTCATTGTAAAAAAAGTGAGTTTTAGGTTATATTTAAAGGACTGCACGGCCTCTGTAGTACAAATGTTAATGTTGAAGCATTTTGTCAAAGAAGAACCAGTTCAGAGGACCTGACTCAACCATGTCAGACTGCCTGCCATTGTTCAAGCTATAGTTTTAACCAAACATCATTTTATGTTGTAAAATGACGCGTTGGACCATTTTGGACACATCTTGAAAATAACACGCAAAATATCACACAATTTAGCAAGAACTTAACTTTTTGGGCTCATTAGTTTTGGCAGCTAGCTTGAATCAAGTTGACTCCTGAAGCTGTTGATGTTCATCCACTTGTTGTTTTTTTTTATTTTTTATTTTTTTATTTTTTTATTTTTTTATTTATTTGATAGTTTCAATAAATTCATTACATTTTCTCGACAAGAAGACAGAGCGAAGGAGAGCCCTCATGCCCTGAAGGGTCACTCGCAACCGAATACACTTTGGATTCCTGGGGCCAGTGGAAGCTGGTGTGTCTGTCTGTGTTGTCCGTTGAGGACGTAGAAGATGCGTACATAATTGGATTTATGATAACCGGATTTATGCATTTTGGTGTTGGCGAGTATCTGGCATATCAACAAATTCAGAATACAGCGGTTCTGGCAATTGTGAGGCCACCTTCCTTGTATGAAGGAATGTACCGAGCAGTAAGCTCTCAGACTCTGACGCTGCATGAGCTGAGCCATAAGCTGGACATGATTTCTGAGAATCACAGGCCACTTGTGGCTCCTGAGACTCACTGATGGGAAGGAATCGACCTTGGAGAAGGCTACAAGCTCGGTCCGGCGGTCTGACCACAAAATTTGACTCTTTGGAATCGCCAGTGAGACGTACCAGCAGAACTATGAAGACACATGGAAATGCAAGCAGAAGTTGCCTGATCCAAAATAATTGTGCTATCTGAATTTGGCTTCCTCACTCGGCCTTGAATTGGCCAGCCATGTCAACTTCTCCTGGTTGTTTATGTGAACGAGAAGCTCAGCCCCCCCCCCACACACACACATACACCATCACTCCCCTCTCGAGGACATCTGTGAATCTGTGTCAGAGTTGAGCCAGCTCGTAGACACTGTGCCATCTTTATCAGGACTATAGAACTTTCTGGCAGGGTCCTCAGACAACTCACTGCCTTCGACGGCCTCCTCATGCATAAATGTATTATGATGTCATCAGTATGTTGCTGTTTCATGTGCTGAGGTCTTTTTTTTTGCAACTTTCACACTGTGTCCCGTCTAGGACACAGTGGGAGATTTGAATTATTATTATTTTTTAACATCTCCACTCCCCCTCGTATTTCTTGTCCTTATCTGAAAAAAAAAAAAAGGCTGCGCCTCTCGAGGCCGACAGCCTCAGTCACCTCCGTCTCCCCCATTTTTCTTTGTTTATGTTTCTCTTGGACGGGCTGTACTGAAATGTAATTCCACGGCTCTTTGGTGCAATGACAATAAAGCTGATTCTGAGTCTGATTATGAAAACTTGCTTTGCGATATTTTGCTAACAGACAGACACATGAACACACACAGAGACTGGTAGAGGGCAAAAACTGTTGGGTAAAGTTTACACAACAGTGATGTTTTTGCACTGTAAGAAATAAAAATGAGAGTTCAACAATTTGTTGATGTCTTCTATCCCAAGAAGGAGTCATGGCTTAAATATATTTTTGTACCATATCCCTGTAACCATGAAAGATGCTGCTCCACAGCTTTACAGCTGTTCAGTTGACAACACAGTAATTGTCTGCCGCTATAAAAACAGACAATCATGTAGCTGCCTGTTTGTATGTTTGTGTTTGTTTTGTCTCTTATGGGAAAAAAATCCCATAAATAACTGAATTAATTTTAATGAAACTTTCAGAAAATAATCTTTGGATGTACATCTGCAACTGATGAAGCGTTGCAGTCAACCTGATTCCAGAATGCTGCCACAGCTAATCAACATTAGTAAAAACAAAAATGGCTAAAACAGTCAGTTTTACAGACGCTGAGCTAAGCTTTGGTGTGGTAGTAGCTGACAGTCGTTTTCAATACGTTCTCTAAACACAGGCCATGCAAGCTTTTTGTTTAGAGCTTTGGCATGCAGCTCAGTGAGCGATATGTACATCAAGTGTCATTATCAAATCTAATTATGGGTCATGAACAAATAGTTCACTTTTTTTACCGTCATAAAAGACTTAAAATAAATCTACATTTAAAGGACAGAGTGCTGTCCTTTGCCAACACTGTAAGCAACCCTGAGCAAACTCATCCTCACGGTGATGTTTTTTTTTTTGTACACTCTGAGTACTATGGGCCAGCCAGGGGCCAATGAACTGCAGCAGGACGTACCATAACAACAAAGGCCAAAAGCTTTGCTGTGGGAGCGAGCAACTGCAAAGACAATCACAGAACCAGGCCCTTGCTTGTCAGAAAACTTCAGATGTAATCAGATCTACCTGCGTGACTCATTCCCAGCATGACAGAATACCTTAGCTTTTATAAAATCTGAGCCCACCCAGTGAGTTGTAGCGCGAATAATGCAGCTATAAATCACACAGGAGATTTGAATCTCGTAGCAGCTGCTCCATTAGCTATTCATTGCATAAATCAACCACCAAACTGCTTGTTGAATAAATGATGACAACTGTAATAAGTGTTTTCACACATGTGAAAAAATTCTGGATCTGTGATTGGGTTTGCAAGATCCTACACCACAAACTGCCAAACTGCCTGGTAAATACATGAGAGACATCTGAAATCTTGACCAACAGGAAGAAAAGTTGCACTAGGCCTACTTATGATTGTTCTAAAAATACAAACAGTTTATTCTATTTTGAGCACATTCGGGAAACACTGAGCGGATAAGATTCTTCACCCTAATCATCAGAGGAAGCTACACACCTGAGCTCACAGCTGAAATCCCAAAGTGGAAATGCACATATTTACTTGTATGCACATTTGTATCTGTGCCAGCACAAACACACACATGCAGGTGCACAGAGCACGATCCAGGAGCAAACAAACTCCTGGCCAGCCAACACACAGCCCGGCTCAAACCCCCACAACTGCAAAATGATGACAGTAAAATCATAAAATAGGTCATCTTCAAAAGCGGCCTCAAAGAGTCGCTGAACTGCCATTAAGCAAATGCAAAGAGTCCACGAAGTGTCTCAGATCTGCACACGGCCAAACGTTGGCCTGTCTTAACCGAAGTGCTGGGAGAAGCAGAGGCAGTAACACCTTGGTCTGAGAGGCTCTACAGTAAAGTGTCTTGGAATGACCTGATGCTCATGAAGCCATGAAGCTGCTCTTGATGCACGTGAACTGAATGTGCTCAGCAACAAGAAGCTTTCAGGGAGAATATGGAAAATTGTTGAGCACTGGTTTAAAATAACTAAATGTGCTTTTTTTGTTTAAAACTCATGCATGACAGAAAGATCTCTACCCTTTTCCAGAATCAGCAGTTTAGTACAGTTATGTTCCTTATCAATATCAATTTAATAATTTTAAAAGGATGGTCACTGAAGATACTAAAATATCTGTTGAATTATGAGCTAAATGTCCTGTCTTTTTCTGTTTGAGGGAAAGATTCATATTTAAAACCTGTGAACTTGTAAAGGTTTACCAGCGATCATTGTAAATTACTTATAATATGGAAAAATGTCTTCTGCTGTCAATAAAAAGTTAATTAATTTGTAAAATGCATATTGTGATATTTAGGTACAGTATTTAAACCTTATAAATGGCACAAACAATATTTATTAAATGACTACAATTGAAAACAAACAGACAAAAATGTGATATTTTTAAATTAATATCTTGAGTTTCTGGAAAATTTAGTTTAAACAGATTACTTTCAATTTCTTGTACCGTAGAGTGATGATACTTCACTGCTTTGAGCAAACTACATGACTGTATTAAGTTTATCCTTGGTGAGCAGTTTGTACGTTCCTGCCTACTTCGTCAAGTGGCTGAGGTGAGCTCAGTCCTCACCTCCTTCTACAGGTGTGCAGTGGAGAGCATCCTGTGCTCCAGCATCAACGTGTGGCATGGAGGCTGCACATCTGGAGAGAGAAAAGTTCTGCAGAGAGTGGTGAAGGCTGCGCAGAAGACTGTTGGAGTCAGTCTCCCCACCATCACAGACATCTACACCTCCAGATGCAGGAAGAGGACCACATGCATCATGAAGGACCCCACTCACCCAGCACACAAACTTTTTGCTCCACTTCCATCAGGCAGAATGTTGAGGAGCATTAAGTGTGGAACCACTAGACTGAGGAACAGCTTCTACCCTAAAGCTGTAAGACTCTTAAATTGAGACAAATCACTGTAATGCCATTTTAATCAGACCTTTGACACTTTATACATGCTGCTGATTTATTACCCATCTGCTTACAGTTGACTCATGTTCAGGTTGCTGTTTACTACACCTTATTTATATTATTAATGTTAGCGTATATCTTAGATCCTTATATACTGTTTATTTTTTATATATACTATACATATACATTCACTGTGATGGACTTGCGACCCGTCCAGGTTGTACCCCGCCCCTCGCACAGTGATTGCTGGACATGGGCACCAGCGACCCCCGTGACCCAAAATGGAATAAGCGGGTAAAGATAATGGATGGATGGATACATATACATATAGCTTTTCTGGGTGTTACTGGGACCTTGAGTACACAATTTTGTTCCACCTCATGCACCACATGTGATGCGAATGACAATAAAGTCTCCTTGAACCTTGAACCTTATGCCAAATATTCCTACACCTGATGGAGGAATCCATCTATGCACAGAATGCAAATTATTCCCAAGCTTCTTAAATTGTTCATCACAACCTGCCAGACTTTCAGGTGAACATATATTTCCATCTGTCTGTATTTTAGTTATGTTTCTTCAGCAGGTAATGTGTATGAACTGTCATATTTAATGTTGATCATTGTAACTTTGATGCTAGTGCAGTGCTCACACTGTACTCATTGCCAAGCTAACAAACTGATAGCTTTCTAGACTCCTGTGGTCATAATTTTTCACCTTAATACAAAGTATAATCTAAGCAAAAGTCATTATAAGTTGATATATGTGTTTACTAATATGGTGCGTGAATATTACAGACCCATAGTACAATTAGCTGATCTTGTTTTGTGGTTTCAGTGGAGAGCTATTTTATAGCTGCCATGTGTCCATTGGTTTCACTATAGAAGTAAGTTAGAAATGCAGCTGCCAGGAAAAAGACAATGAGGAAGGCCAAAGAGATGATATATGGATGCCGTTAGAGAGGACATGGAGGTAGTTGGAGTGAGGACAGAGGATACAGAGGACAGAGTGAGATGGAGGAGGATCGCTGTGGCGAACCCTGAAGAGGGAAAAGCCAAAAGAAGAAGAAAAAGAAGAAGTGTTCATTGAATATTCAGTGTAGCATTGAGGTCAGCTAAACTAAACATTAAACAATGATGAGTTGTGTGCTTTGTCTGAAGCAGCAGGAAAACAACATTAGGTTATGCAGTACCCTTGTGGAATATGTGACTAAAGGCTGAATCACATTTCAATTAAAGGCCAAAGCATTTCTTGATGAAAGGCCAAATCACATCACGATTAAAGGACAAATCACAAAACAATTGAAGGCCAAATCACATCAGAATTGAAGGCCAAATCACATCACGAAAAAAGGTCAAATCATATCATAATTAAAGGCCAAAATCATATAATGAATAAAGGCCAAACCATATCATGATTAAAGGCCAAATGAAATCACAATTAAAGGCCAAATCACACCATAATTAAAGGCCAAATCACACCTTAATTCAAGGCCAAACCACATTATGATCAATGGCCAAATCACATCATGATTAAAGGCCAAATCACACCATAATTAAAGGCCAAATCACATCACGAACAAAGTTCAAATATGATCAAAGGTCAAATCACATCATGTTTAAAGGCCAAATCACATCATAATTAAAGGCCAAACCACATTATAATCAATGGCCAAACCA
>NC_056502.1:15778368-15778620 GCF_014905685.2 Nematolebias whitei
TTAAAGGCCAAACCACATTATAATCAATGGCCAAACCACATCACGAGCAAAGATCAAATCATATCACAATTAAAGGCCAAATCATATCAAGATTAAAGGCAAAATCCTATCATGATTAAAGGCCAAATCACACCATAATTAAAGGCCAAACCACATTATAATCAATGGCAAAACCACATCACGAGCAAAGATCAAATCTTATCACAATTAAAGGCCAAATCATATCATGATTAAAGGCCAAATCACATTATG
>NC_056502.1:15778630-15779932 GCF_014905685.2 Nematolebias whitei
AATTAAAGGCCAAATCATATCATGATTAAAGGCCAAATCACATTATGATCAATGGCAAAACCACATCACGAGCAAAGATCAAATTTTATCATGATTAAAGGCCAAATCATATCATGATTAAAGGCCAAATCACATCATGATTAAGGCCAAACCACATTATGATCAATGGCAAAATAACATCAGGTTTAAAGACCAAATCACACCATGATTAAGGGCCAAACCACATTATGATCAATGGCCAAATCATATTACGTTTAAAGGCCAAATCATGTCATGATTAAAGGCCAAATAATATCACAATTAAAGGCCAAATCACACCATAATTAAGGGCCAAACCACATTATGATCAATGGCTAAATCATATTACGTTTAAAGGCCAAATCATGACATGATTAAAGGCCAAATAATATCACAATTAAAGGCCAAATCAAATCACGATTAAAGGCCAAATCGCATCATGATTAAAGGCCAAATCACATCACGATCAACTGCAAAAACATATCAGGGTAAAAGGCCAAATCACACCATAATTAAAGGCCAAACCACATTAATGTATGATCAATGGCCAAATCACATCACGAATAAAGACCAAATCATAACATGATCAAAGGCCAAATCACATCATGATTAAAGTCCAATTCATATCACGATTAAAGGCCAAATCATATCATGATTAAAGGCCAAATCGCATCACAATTAAAGGCCAAATCATATCACGATAAAAGGCCAAATGATATCATGAGTAAAGGCCAAATCACATCACGATTAAAGGCCAAATCATATCACGATTAAAGGCCAAATCATATGATGATTAAATCCCAAATGACCACACTATTAAAGGCCAAATCACATCATGATTAAAAGCCAAATCACATCATGATCGAAGGCCAAATGACATCACGATTAAAGGCCAAATCACAGCATAATTAAAGGCCAAACCACATTATGATCATTGGCCAAATCACATCATGAGCAAAGACCAAATCATATCATGATAAAAGGTCAATTCATATCACGATTAATGGCCAAATCATATCACGATTAATGGCCAAATCATATCACAATTAAATGCCAAATCAAAACAAGAAAAAAGGCTAAATCACATCATGATCAAAGACCAAACCACATCATGATTAAAGGCCAAATGACATCATGATTAAAAGCCAAATCACACCATAATAAAAAGCCAAACCACATTATGATCAATGGCCAAATCACATAATGAATAAAGGTCAAATCACACCATAATAAAAGTCCAAACCACATTATGATCATTGGCCAAATCACATCATGAGCAAAGAC
>NC_056502.1:15779942-15781693 GCF_014905685.2 Nematolebias whitei
GGCTGAACCACATCCTGATTAACGGCCAAATCACATCATGATTAAAGGCCAAATCACATCACGATTAAAGGCCAAATCATATCACGATTAAAGACCAAATCATATCATGATTAAAGGCCAAAATATATGATTAAAGTCCATATCACATCATGATAAAAGGCCAATGATATCATGATTAAAGGCCAAATCATATAATGATTAAAGGCCAAATCACATCACGATTAAGGGCCAAATCACATCATGATTAAAGGCCAAATCACATCATGATTAAAGACTAGATCACATCACGATTAAAGGCCAAATCATATCATGATTAAAGGCCAACTCACATCACAATTAAAGGCCAACTCACATCACAATTAAAGACCAAATCACATCACAAATAAAGGCCAAATCGCATCACAGTTAAAGGCCATATCACATCACGGTTAAATGCCAAATCACATCATGATTAAAGGCCAAATTACATCACAATTAAACGCCAAATCATGTCACGATTAAAGGCTGAACCACATCATAATTAAAGGCTGAATCTCTTTATGTATCAAGGTCATATCACATGGAGACCAAAGTTTGAATCACATCGTGAATGAACGTCAAGCCTCATAACAATTAAAGTCTGATACACATCACAACAAAAGGCTAGATAACATTGTGATTAAAGGTCAAATAATATCACGAATAAAGGCCCAATCACATTATGATCAAAGACCAAACCAAATTATGATTTAAGGCCAAATCATATCACGAATAAAAGCCAAATCACATCATGATCAAAAACCAAACCACATCATGATTAAAGGCCAAATGACATCATGATTAAAGGCCAAACCACATTATGATCGATGGAAAATGCACATCATTATTAAAGACCAAATCATATCATGATTAAAGGCCAAATCACATCACAATTAAAGGCCAAATCTCATTACAATTAAAGGCCCCGCCACATTACAATTAATGACCAAATCACATCACAATTAAAGGCTAAATCTCATTACAATTAAAGGCCAAATCACATTACAATTAATGACCAAATCACATCACATTTAAAGGCCAAATCTCATCACATTAATGGCCAAATCACATTACAATTAAAAGCCATATCTCATTACAATTAGAGGCCAAATCACATTACAATTAATGACCAAATCACATCACAATTAAAGGCTAAATCTCATTACAATTAAAGGCCAAATCTCATTACAATTAAAGGCTAAATCACATTACAATTAATGACCAAATCACATCACAATTAAAGGCTAACTCTCATTACAATTAAAGGCCAAATCACATTACAAATACAAGCCAAATTACATAAAATTAAAGTCCAAATCACATTACAACTAAAGTCCAAATCACATCAAATTAAAGACAAATCACATTACAATTAAAGGCCAAATTACATCACAATCAAAGACCAAATTATATTATGATTAAAGGCCAAATCATATCATGATAAAAGGCCAAATCATATCACGATTAAAGGCCAAATTACATTGCGATCAAAAGCCAAATCATATCATGATTAAAGGCCAAATCATATCATGATTAAAGGCCAAATCATATCATGAATAAAGGCCAAACCATATCATTATAAAATGCCAAATCATATCATGAATAAAGGCCAAATCATATCATGATTAAAGGCCAAATCATATCATGAATAAAGGCCAAATCATATCATTATAAAAGGTCAAATCACATCATGATTAAAGGCCAAATCATATCATGATTAAAGGCCAAATCAT
>NC_056502.1:15781703-15786611 GCF_014905685.2 Nematolebias whitei
CATCATGATTAAAGGCCAAATCATATCATGATTAAAGGCCAAATCATATCATGAATAAAGGCCAAATCATATCATTATAAAAGGCCAAATCATATCATGATTAAAGGCCAAATCACATTATGATCAATGGCAAAATCATATAATGATTAAAGGCCAAATCACATTATGATCAATGGCAAACACATCATGATTAAAGGCTGAACCACATCATGATTAAAGGCTGAATCTCTTTACGTATCAACGTCACATCTCATGGAGACTAAAGTTTGAATCACATCGTGATTAAACGCCAAGCCTCATAACAATTAAAGTCTGAAACACATCACAACAAAAGGCTGGATAACATCGTGACTAAAGGCCAAATCACATCACAATTAAAGGCCAAACTAGATCACGATTAAAGGCTAAAACACAATGCAATTACAGGCTGAATCTCAACATTATTAAAGGCTGAAACACATCCCAGTTAAAGGCTAAAACACAATGCAATTAAAATCGGAGTCACATCGTAATAAAAGACATATTGTCACTTTGTAGCAAATCAATTCTTCCTACCTGTGTATCTTTAAACATTTAGATTGTAGGCAGTGTATAGATATTTGCATTGTATCACCACAGACCATTTGCACCACCCTAGTGACACCTGTTTCTCAGACTCTGATGACAAGAGGTAATGAAAATTTGGGTACAGCTTTTAAAAAATAACAAAGCTTTGGGTTAAATAATGCTTTTGTCATAACCTGTAAAGAAGAGGCACATAAAAACATTGATAAGACTTTCCTGTCTGGGAACATGTAATTTATGTGCTCATTCAGAAGGATCTTGTTTTGAACTTATCAGCACAATAAACACGGGGCTGAGCTAGATTTACTGACAGAGACAGCTATCAGAAGTTACAGATTGTAGTGAACGGACTAGTGTCTGTTTGGTATTTCGTCATGATCCTGATATATTTAAAGTGAAGTATTTGTAGCTCCCATGCTGCAGTGGTTTCCTCCTGAGTCCCTGTATGACTAAAGAGAGAGGGGAGCTGCTCTGAAACCTCAGAGCATCAAGAAAATTGCAGCAGAGCCATTGATCCTTTGAACAGCTACATGACAGATATGATGACGGTTGCAGAACTGTTCCCCCATAGAGAGGAACGGAGAGTGAGAAACAGACTCGACCACCCAAACAGCTATAAAATCTGAGTGAAACAGAGCGGCTGAAATGAGAGAATGCACTCAGAAGTCAGAGGGTTTATTTCAGGGACCGCTCCTGATTATAGTTTGGCCGGAGCTACAAACACAACTCAAGCCTGTGTGGGCTTCCAAACACTGACTGCAGTTAGACACCTTCGAGTGTAAACAGCTGATCTCGGAGCTAACCGAGGGAGACTGAAAGGAATCCAAAATCCACAGAGATGATCATCAAAGTCAAAAGCGCATCTCACTCATGGCGTTGTGAAGTTGTGCACGTGGCAGGTGGAGGAGCTGAGGGGGCGGCTGACAGAGAACAGAACCAGCTGTGCTTAATGGAAGGATCACTCATCACTAATGGAGACACGGGAGGTCACCGGCAAAACTGTGATGCAAGACTCTCTCATCGCACAGGCATCTTATCAGCTGCTCATCAATCAGAGAGTCGGAGGTTTGAACCCCAATGTGTCTATGTGCTGAACGGTCCCTGGGTTTGAGGCTGAACAGCACAAACACCTGTTCAGGTGTGAGCATGAGCAAACAACACTGACTGCTCAAAAACAGTTTCAATTTTACACACAGTAACATTTATAGGACTAGTTTTGACTGGGTATTATGTGGAAAGGTTGAGCAACTAATATATTATTGGTTAGTTATTGTGCTATTTGTTTTGAAATACAGTTGAATTATTTTCATTCATTCAACCTTTATTTAGACAGGTTAATCCCATTGAGCCTCGAGGACTCATTTACAAGAGAGACCTGATTTCAACAAAGAATGATGACAACAATGGACAATCATAAAAGAGGCATACAGATTTTTTTTTTTCAACAAATTAAAATAAGATGGCAAAAATAGCAAAAAAAATAAAAAATAGCTAGATCATAAGGCGAATATAGAAAACAAAAAACAGGAACATGTCTGCATTGGTCCCTGCCAGGAGTCCAACAGATTCTTAAAGCCACTTAGAGAGGTCATGGTCGAGAGCTTCAGATCTTTTTGTAAGATATTCCAGGAAACAGGAGCAGAGTAGGAGAAGGCCCTTTTGTCAAGTTCAGTCCGCACTGAGGGAACACTGCAGGTAATAATGTCCTGAGAGTGCACGCAGTAGCTGCACTCACGCTGAGACATGTAGGAGGAGATATACGAAGGCAGCAGACCAAGTTGATGAGCTCATGGCTAGTCTGAGCCACTGCTGTCAACTTTAAACAACTTAAGTGTGAAAGATATTAAAAAGGTTCATGGGTATGCAAATGTATTAACCTGTGGTTTTTGTCTATTGCTGAAAATATTGCTGAAAAAATATGTTCTTGCTGGAGCTTTCCTTGACTGCATGGAAAGTGCTACAGCTAGCTGCAGCTACTGCTACTATGTCCTTTTGCAAATCACCATACATGCAAATAACTGTATACCAGTTGGATTTTCATAAAATTAAAATAAAAAAACTAATCTAATTGCACATTTTAAAATTGGATTGAATTGACAACATGTACATTATTCAGATTTTGGATTTTGGTCTGAATTAGATTGCATATAATTTGATAAGAATTGTTTTGCTGATAATGTCCTGAGATGCCTTTTGTTGAGAAAAGCTGTTGCAAAAAACAAACAACAAAAAAAAACAAAAAAACAGATTTTATATGAAATTAACCCCCCTTTTGCAAACTGAAGTCATTCTAAGACAGCATGTTAATTGTGCATAACCTTCCAACGTTTTGAGACCATCTCACTTTATAAGAGCTGATCTATTACTTTAAGATGTAATAAAAAGTTTGCTATTAAAGATATGGGCTTTTATCACATTCTAACGTTAGGAAGCAGAGATTATTTGCAGCTGCACAAAATGGCAATTACTGTAAAAACTAGTGAATTTAAAGTTGTGTGATTTATTTAATGTTTAATTATAACGAAATACGCAAAAGCGACCAATGATATTGCACATATTTCAGCATTTGGCATGCGTTATTGAGCAGGGTTTGACAGCTGTCAGTTAAGATGGGTTCTATATCTCCCTACAAAAAACAAAGTTCAGTCACACAAAACCTGCAGCTCTGCCAGCATCACGTTAGAAAGGTGACTCTGCATTAGAGGTGGGTGCTGCAGGACATTAAGGCTGGGGTTGAATCTAAAAATCCGAAATGCAGCAGTTTAGTGGCAATGAGCTCATCACAACCGCATGAGACCACAACAGAACATTTCTTCTGCAGAAGCAGGCAGAAGTTGCAGCTGGAGCAGAGGCAGGTGAGGGTTTGCAGAAGTCGCGAGTGCTGCAGTGCACGCACACTCTGAAACCATTCCTGCACCTGTAGCCTGGATGTGACCAGAGGACAGATATCTGCTGTTTGCTGCGCGGTTCAAACTCCTGCAGCTGAAAGCTTTATGTCAGATCCAGGTCCAACACGGAGCTGAGATGATGCGAGCGCAGAGCTGCACGTGCACAAAGCTCCGTCCTGGTGATGCGGACAGCGCTGCATTCATTAGCAGAGAGACGCTGAGCTGCATCCATCCGTGCACGGTGGCAAAATGGACGACCGGCGCAGAGGAACACTAACCGGACAAATCACGCATTAGGTGGCACGTTTTACGCACAGATCAAAGCATCCTCTGTAGACCGATTCAACAGCCCCAACCCTGTGAATGCAGGAGGGAGGGGGTATATTTGCATAATGTACCCTAATTAGAGGCCCATTAAACAAAAACATAAAGAAGGTTGGACATCCTCGAATCTGTCGCTGCAAACATGACCCAGTCAAGTTCCAGACAAACCAGTGCAGCCTGTAAAAATCCCGCCTCAGTAAAGTGAGGCTGCAAAGAGCAAACATCAGGAGTCACAGCAGAAATGTGATCATTGCAGAAGGTCTTACCTGCAGCCTTTTTATGTAATTTCAGAGCTCCGTGGCGCGTTGCTCTCCCCAAGAGGAGACTGAAGGAAAAAAGAGGAGAGAGGGAGAGAGAGAGGGAGAGAGAGAGGGAGAGGGTGGGGGCCAAATGTACAAGTACATGAATTAATAGAAGGTCTGATGATGAGAATAAGCAGCAGCGAGAGGGCGAGAGGAGAGGGTTCACATTTGATCAGTGGAGAATAAAAAAGAGGAGAAAAAGAAATAAAAAAAGAGGCTACAGGAGACACGTCACTGAGCGCGGATTTGTCTGCGGTGGATGTGGTCGCTGCTTTGCTTGTGTGTAACCCCCCCCCCCCACACACACACACACACACACCACCTCTCCTCTCTCCTGCATCCATTCCTCTCAGACTGAAGCCTGACGCAGGCGGGTAACATCAATCCCAGATTATTACGATGATGGAACTGCAAGATCATTACGCGGGTACCCCCCCCCCCCCCCATCCTCCTCCCTCCTTTTTGTCATTCTAAGGGAACTGGTCTGGATGTGCTTATTGGAGCGTGTGCCGCGCGCGCGCTCTGTAAGTAGCCTGTTAGATCAGGTTCGACGTGTGTGTGTGTGTTTGATTTCTGTTTTCATTTAGTTTCAAATCGCTACACACTCCTCCTGTGTGGTGATGATGATGATGATGATGAAGGCAGCCCTGCAGAAAGAGAGGTGCTTCAAAAAAAAAAAAAAGGCATCCTCCAGATCATGATGTGTGTGAAAGGATGGAGGCGTCTACTGAGCCTTTTCATTGGATGATGTTACTACAATGGGATTATAAGGTTATAGTTTGATATACTGGATTATGTAACTAATATTTATGAAAATGGAGCTGGGGGGG
>NC_056502.1:15786621-15801713 GCF_014905685.2 Nematolebias whitei
GAGAGAGAGAGAGAGAGAGAGAGAGAGAGAGAGAGAGAGAGAGAGAGGGAGGGTGGGGAGAGCTTGGTAGAGTTAATATAGACTGACAGGTCTTTCATGCAGTAATAGTGATGGTGAAAAGAGACACGCTCACACACACAGATAAACAAAAGGAAAGACAGAGGTAAACTCAGACACAAAGTGTTTTCACAGAATGTGTCTGAGTTGATCTCAGCTGTTGACAGAACATGCAGCTCAGACTCTGATGTTTACTGACCTGATGTCACACCGTCCACATATCTACATCTAACTTTTGACTTTCCTTTAAACTCAGACCGGAGTGCAAATGGATCCCACCCCCCTTCCTTCATATGTGTTCATGTGTTTTTGCTGGTTTATTACAAACCTTGTATTAATTGTGTGGGTTTTAAAATGTTCATCATATTTTCGTTTTATTTTGTTGTGCAAAACTGAAGTTACATTTTTTTTCTCCTAATTTTCCCATCCCTGTTTAGGAGACTCAAAGAATATCTCTCGCACCCATTTCGTACAATTATTTCCTAATAGAAATCCCAGCATCATGTTTGTTGTGGTGTCAAATGACTAACCTTCACACAAATGTATTTACCACCACTGAATGCAGCCACACTAACCCGTGCACCCGTGCAGCAGCTCTCTGATCAATTGTTGCCCTCAGGCTGTGGTGGCTGAACACCCAGTGGTTCACTGCAGTGCAGAGAGAAGTTACTTCCAGTAGTCTCCTGCATTACACAGACACACATATATGTATATATACATATATATATATATATATATACATATGCATGTCTTGTATATGTACAGGCGGTGGTGTGCAGTTGATAGAGCTGTTGCTTGATAGGTAATTCCTACCTTAAAAAACCAAACAGACAGCACAGTGCAAGTTCACATCCGAGCTTTTGCAAAAGGGGAGTCACAGTCACAACTGTGTTAAGGCTGTGAGCTGAGAACTCCAAAGTCTTTCAGCATCTGCTCGTCTTTTATTGTCACACAGAAAGGAGTGAAAACTGGAACATCTTGATTATGCAGGCAGTTTAGATTACACAACGAGGGCAAGGTGGTCTAGAACATTTTGGTTTATGATTAAACGCTTCTCAAAAACTCAGGACATGGTGTGAGTAATGAGTTCCTGATACCATTGTATCAGTTAATTCTGCTTCGTATGCACAGAAACAGAGTTAAGAAAAACAATAACAGTGTGAGATTGATAATGTGAGATTGATAAAGTATGAGTTGATATGTATAAAACCCTGACATCTGTGGTTTTACAAAAAAAAAAAAAAACAGTTCTCAGAAACTGCTGCGTGGGTGATCTTTATCAGTTCCTTTCAGTTGGTTTAACTTTGCAAGTTCACAGCTTTAAGGTCAAACAGGCACTCTAAGACAAAGGTGGATAAAGTTTTAAGATACGAAAAAGTTTTAAGATACGAAAACCCTATCATTGCTTTTCAGCGAGAAGGTTGCCTGATCAAATCCTGGTCGGGGGCCTTTCTGTGTGGAGTTTGGATGTTCTCTCCGTGCATGTGTGGGTTTTCTCCAGGTAATCCGGTTTCCTCCCACAGACCAAAAACATGCACGTTAGGCTGATTGGTAACTCTAAATTGTCCCTAGGTGTGAGTGAGAGAGTGAATGGTTGTTTGTCTTGTGTGTCTCTATGTGTCCCTGTGATGGACTGGAGATCTGTCCAGGCTGTACCCCGCCTCTCGCACAGTGACTGCTGGGTATGGGCACCAGTGACCCCCCGCAACCTGAAAAGGAAGAAGTGGTTAAAGGTAATGGATGGATACCATACCATTTTATATATAAAGCACTTAAAACTGTGGCAAGGCCAACCAAAGTGCTGTACAAACAGAAAACAGGCAACACACAAGCAATATACAAAATGGAGTAAAATCAAAATATAGACACAAAATAGTTGCAGATAATAAACATAGCAGCTAACCCAGTGTGAAGCATACTGGTTCAAACACAAATCATACAGTGTTGAAAGCCAGGGAACAGTAGTAAGTTTTTAAGTGGTATTTGAAAACTGAGAGGGAGGGGGCCTGTCTGACAAGCAGAGGTAACTCGTTTCAAAGTCTTGGTCCTGCTACAGAGAAGGCCCTGTCACCTCTGCGCTTAAGACGAGTCCCTGGAACTGTGAGAAGTAACTGGTTCGCTGACCTCAGGGAATGTGGTGGGACATAAGGCTGTAGCAAATCAGAGAGATAGGAGGGGGCGAAACTGTTCAGTGATTTGTAGACATACAGGAGTATTTTGAACTGAATTCGAAGGTGAACCGGTAGCCAGTCTGCCAGTAAGCTCTGCCGCTGCTGAACTAAAGCCTTTGATGGAGACGCAAAAGGATCTGTCAGTGAGGTAGGATCTAAACCAATTGAGGGCAGACCCTGTGATGCCCACCCACTGCTCCAACCTAGCAATGAGTATCTCATGGTTGATGGTGTCAAAAGCAGATGTAAGGTCCAATAGGACAAGCAGCACAGAGTCACCAGCATCTGTGGATAGGAAGATGTCGTTGAAGACCTTCAGAAGGGCAGTTTCAGTGCTGTGGAGAGGTTTAAAGCCAGATTGGAATAGCTGTAAGATGGCATGATCCTCCAGGAAACACTTCAACTGGGACTCAACTATTTTTTTCCAGTAGTTTGGCAACAAATGTGAATCTGGAGACAGGCCTGAAGTTGGACACGACTAAGGGGTCAAGGTTAGGCTTTTTCAGAAGAGGTTGAACAGCAGCATGTTTAAAGGTTTTTGGCACCACACCTGGGGTTAAACTGCTATTCACAATAGCAAGAATAGAAGGGCCCAGAGTAGGAAAAACCACCTTAGTAGTCAGGGGGGGGGGGGGGGGGCACATCAAAGGGGGAACCAGATGGTTTCATGCCGCACATTACCTGCTCCAGAGAAGACAAAGAGATAAGCTCAAAATGGTCAGATATAGCTACAGATTGAGGTGAGATGGACAGATCATGAGCTGGAGGGAAAATGAGAGCCTGGGTTGTCACAATTTTTTCTAAAAAGAAATGTAGGAAGTAGGATGGATGACATATATGATCTATGGTGGAAGTGGTCCCCAGCTACAAGTACTTGGGTGTGCACCTGAAGGACAACCTCAGCTGGGGCAACAATACCACCAGCCTGATCAAGAAAGCTCATCAGAGAAGCTCAGTCCTCACCTCCTTCTACAGGTGTGCAGTGGAGAGCATCCTGTGCTCCAGCATCAATGTGTGGCATGGAGGCTGCACAGCTGCAGAAAGAAAAGCTTAGCAGAGAGTGGTGAAGGCTGCACAGAAGTCTGTTGGAGTCAGTCTCCCCACCATCACAGACATTTACACCTCCAGATGCAGGAAGAGAGCCACCTGCATCATGAAGGACCCCACTCACCCAGCACACAAACTTTTTGCCCCGCTCTCCTCAGGCAGTAGGTTGAGGAGCATCATGTGTAGAACCACTAAAATGAGAAACAGCTTCTACCCTAAAGCTGTTAGACTCATGAATCTCTAACCAGGATAATCACTGTGAAAAATCACATCATGATGCTGCTGATCTGTTTCATGTTGCTGCTGATCTGTTTCATGTTGCTGCTGATCTGTTTCATGTTGCTGTGTTCATTCATACTCATCTGCTCACACAGACTTGTTCATGCTGCTGTTCGGCATGTTGTTTTTGTGCTACAAGTGCTTAACGCATTTTTAGTTTAACGTTGTTCTTAGTTCATATCTTAGATCTAATACTGTTTTGCTTTTACATTTTATACTTTTATTGGATGTAACTGGGACCCTGTGGACACAAGTTTGTTCCACCTCCCATGCGATGTGAACGACAATAAAGAACCTTGAATCCTTGAATATATATGTACCCACTGAGTATGGACTGGAGGTCCCACAGTCAAACTGAGAGCTGCCACCAAGAGTAGTGGAGAATGACTGGGCAAAAATACTTTGGGACTTCCAGATCCAGGTCAATATGATCATATGATATACCAGTATGGTGATGGATAACAAACTGGACATTGTGGTGGTTGACAAGCAAGAGAAAAAGGGCAGTGGTGATAGAGTAACAATCCCAAGTGCCAGTAACATCAGGAAGAAGGTGTAGGGGATTTCTGCTTCTTTCCACCAGGTTCCTGAGTGCAAGGTGAGCAGCTGCAGGCCATTTCCTTAATTGGTACCAGGACTACTAAAGGCTTCAGATGAGCTCCAGTCATTGCTGGAGCATTATCCTACCTACCAGTATTGTATGCTTCCAGCCGTTTGATGTACTAAGACATTTAAGTACTTACTTTGTGTTTTTGCCTTGGTGTTTCCAGACTCTGATGTCCTGGATCCGACCTTCTTACCTGACAAGTTAAGAGCCTTCTATATGGTACTCACCTGCTGCTTTCAGTTCCTCAGTTACATGCGTTACATGGCCAGGACAGAACCAGCATTGTTCCTCTTGGATCTGATGTTTGACCAACAATCTAACTCCCTTCTCCAGTACCCCTGAATAGACCTTACAGGGAGGTTAAGGAGAGTGATGCCTCTGTAATTGGAGCACACCCTCCAGTCCCCCTTTTTGAAGAGGGGAACCACCACCCCAGTCTGCCAATCCAGTGGCACAGCTCCCGATGTCCATGCGATGTTGCAAAGGGGTGTCAACCAAAACAGCCTCACAACATCCAGAGCCTTCAGGAAATCAGGACGAATCTCATCTACCCCCGGAGCCCTGCCGCTGCTGAGCTTTTTAACTACCTCGGCAAACTCGGCCACGGTTATGGACAGACCAACCCCGAAGGCCCCCGTCTCAGATGTGCCGGTGGGAAAGTATTCCTTCCACCTCCCGACAACATCGCTGCCCCCACCCTCTGAAACTCACTGCCCCAACAGCTTTGTGCCTGCTTCGATCTCTCCACTTTTAAGAAAGAACTCAAAACCCACCTGTTTAAAAATGCTTTTAATGTTTAAATTTGCCCTTTTTAAATGTCTTACTGTGTTTTCATGTGTTATGCATTGTTTATTTTATTTTATTTTTATTCAAAACTGACAGTAGTGTAAATATGTAAATGTAAAGGTTTATAAATTAGTGTTCATGTGAGATAAATTGAAATAGTAGATGGAGTTATTTTAAGACGACAGACGGTCTTGCTGTTAGCTCACCAGTCTGATCAGAATCCAACCAAACCAATCCAACTGCAACAGGTTAGATAATAATTGCTCATAACTTTTCTGTAGATCCTATTTCAATGTGGAATGTATCCCAGTTTCAGCTAAAATGACTTCAGATTTAACAGGAGCGTCTGTTTCAGGCAGTCTTCATCAAGCGGACTAACTTCTGAACACAAGCAGCTGAACTTTATTTACAGCAGCACAAGAAACAAAACACCTCTGACTGCAGAAAAATAAAATAAAATGAAACAATATGTGATGATGCAGATTGTCCACTTTACTTACCTTTGTGTTTTTATGATTTTCATCCCACATTTCGACTGTACGAGGGTGTTTAATCACTCTGAAGCATCAGTGATTCTTCACAAAGACAGCAGCAACACATCAAATGAGCATTGTGTCATAAAAACAAACAACTAATATAACTTAAACTTAACTTACAGGGGACTGTGACTCTTCTGGTGGATTTAAAGACGACTTTTTGAGAATTACAGTTCAAGAACTTCTGCAGATGTTCTTGACATCAGAACTGACCTTGTGTTGTTCTAATGATGAATTTATTTCTCAAAAGCAGGAAGTTCATAAAAAAATCAGTCTCTTGATAGAAAACTCATGTTCAGCTAATTTAATAATCTGTTAAGACCAATGTTTCCCTGATTTTCACCTCTTTAATAAGACTACTTTGATTTAATCAAACAGATCTGCTTTGTCAAAATTATACCACACATGTATCATTGTTTTATTTCTAAAATTTGATCAGACACTTCAGTCAACATGAAAACAATGTATGATGATGCCAAAATTAACCACACAATAAAAAAAATGGAGTAGTACAAGTTTTCCACTGTCATATTCAAGTAGCTTTGCTTGAACTGTTACAAAAGGTTGGCTGGCATCAATCCCATACAAAACTAGATAAATTGTATTTCCTGCAAAAATGCAGTGTGAATGCTCATTGCTGAAGAACCTGCTGAAAAATAGCTGAAATTATCTAAAAATAGTTGATATGTAACTAAAATGGAAGAACAAGCCTAAGTTAGCAGAAGAAAGCAGAAAACACACATTTGCTGAATTTAGTTTGAATAAGAGAAGCACAAAATTTAATAAATTAGCTAAAAAAGCTGAAATTAGCAAAAGAAATAGCTGAAAAGTAGCTGAAAGGGCATTAAGAAACTTAAATTACCAGAAGAAAATGGAGAGATCACAATTGTGTCCAATTGCAGCTGAAAGAAGCAGAAATTAGCACAAAAAGTGAAAATTATCTGAAAAAGGCAGAAATAAAAAAAGCTGAATAGTAACTAAAAAGGCAGGCAGAAGCTTAAATTACCAGAAAAAAGTGGAGTGCACAATTGTGCCCAATCATGTTGAAAGAAGTAGAAATGAGCACAAAAAAGTGGAAATCATCTGAAAAAAAAGCAGAAATTTGAAAAAACAAACAAACAAAGAAAAAAAAAAACAGCTGAAAAGTAGCTTAAAAAAGGGCCAGAAAGAAGACTAAATTACCAGAAGTGGAGAGAGCACAACTCTGCCCGGTTAGGCTTAAAGAACCAGAAATTAGCACAAAAAAGTGGGAATTAACAGAAAAAAGCAGAAATGTACAAAAAAACCCAAAAACCTGCTGAATAGTTGCTAAAAAGGCAAAAGCTTAAATTCCCAGAAAGCAGTGGAGAGAGCAATTTTTGCTGAATGAGGCTAAAACAAGTTTAAATGAGGGCAATACATGTGGAATTATTGTAGCTGAAAAAGCTAAAATTAGCGTAAAAATGAACAAACAGTAGCTGAAATAGAAAAAAAAAAGCTGAAACATGCAGAAATAAACTGAAAGGAGCAGTACAAACTGAAACCAGCAGAAAGAAAATAAAAGAAGCAGAAAAATCTTGTAGTTAGCCAAATAAAGCTGAAATGAGTACCAAAAAGTAAAAAAAGAAAAAATTGAAATTGCACAAAGAAGCTGAGCCATAACAAAATGTGAAAGGAGCAGTAAAAGGTTGTAAACAGATGTAAAGATTTGAAGGATGTAAAATGAGCTCAGTTCATTTTCTATGAGACAAAAAAATGGCAGAAAAGGCTAAATATTTCAAAAAGCTAAAGTTGCACCAATACCAAAAGTCAAAGCAGAACAATAACATTATAAAAAATGTTATAATTTACAACAGATCTTGAGTCGACCGTTAGTTGAAGAATGCTGACTCATGATTTGCTGTGGTCTATATATCTGCAGTGCACAGGATTAAAGAAAAACAAACCACCCAGGATGTTCGTTTATTGGCAAACGTGACCATAGACCTACAGAAGTGATGCTGTTATTTAAACAGTAAGCACAGATAGAAGCAATACTTGAATTAGGGGTTTTACATATGCAGCAGCTGGGCAGCAGTACATTATTCCCTATTAAAGGGATAGTTCAAATCGTTTGAAGTGGGGTTTGAACATCAATTTGAGAAATAGGGTATATTTCTGACGAAACTGGTGCAGAGTCAAGCCTAAATAGGTTGCTGTAATTTTAAAACAACTCCAATCTCTAAAAAAAATTATAATGGTTCACGCTAATGCTGTTTTATAAACAGTTGGTTTGTCATCATTTTGATATTCTGGTAGAAATATTGTGATATTCAGCTTTAAGTGTCACAGGCTGCACAGGAAGTGCTAGAGCCAACTTTTGCTTCTTGTGAAAATAACTACAGAATGTTATAAAAATCTAATCTAAAATGCAATGTTTCACAGATGTTTGCACAAAACCCTATAATGTTGTTTTTAAATTGATGTTATGTTAAGATGACAGCAATCCTGTTTTTAATGCAAAGTCCCTTCAGACTAGCTCTCAGGTCATGAATCCGGTCAGAATTAAATTATTAAAATGAAGGTCATTCAAACAGCTATCTGCAGCAGGTAGGATAGCAACTGTTCATTACATTTCTAAAGAACCCCACTATAAAAGATCTGAATTGTCTCTTTAAAGAACATTTGTTATTCCTGTTGTAACATCTCTGACATTCCTTTAGTTCTTCTCTGAGCACTGACACACGGTGCAGGGCCGGAGAAGGAAAAAGAACATGAAGAAAATGGTGAGTGCATAAAAAGCAACGAATCAGCGACAGCGGCCGTTAGAGGGCATCAGATCCCTGTAACAGCTGGGGGGTCGGGCCTTCATTTAACCCAGCATGCTCTGCACCCGGAGGCTGTCTTCTGCTGCGGTGCAGACGTGAGCAGAACGAGCTGCTCTTCATGTCTTTCACGTGATTTGCTCTGAAGCGTCACTCACAGTTTACAACATAAACCATGTGCAGTTATGTACAGGAAGATAGAAACTCGTGTCTTATACAAATATATGAAGCGATACCTTCTTATGATATTTTGAAGTTATCTCCACAGTTATTTTATTTATTTTAATTTTTACAAACCTTAACAATGCTCATATACACTGTAGTGTCGTTTAACAGTTATTGGTAACTAGTTCACGTATTAAAATTGATCATCACTGTGATGGATACGAGTTATGGAGCTAAAATGATGATGTCATGTTTTATTTAATGCGACTTGCAGTTTGGTATAAACTCAATGTAAAAACTGTGCATTCTCAGTTTTTGAGACTAATGTTTTGTATTTCCAAGTGCACATAAACTCCAGCAGCACTGCAGCATCTCTGTATCGTACCGCAGGACTCCCCCCCCCCCCTCCCGTCTCCACCTGGAATGTCTTTCCAGGGAACACTTCCCCCCTCATTTACATTCTTATTAACTTTTTCCCTGCACTTGCTTGTTCAGGTCTTTCGGTCCGAACACTTTCCTTAAATTCTGTTCTTCTCGGTTACGACGTCCCCAGAAATCCATTGTCCTTCTTGTGATGCTCCTCTACTTCCTCTGACATGATGTGTGACCAAAGCTTTCCTCCCCACATCTAAATGTACAGCACAGATGAACAGAGAGAGTCAGCGTCTCCTTGTGAAGCCTCCTCCTCCTAACAGGGGGAGGCGCTCATGTGCACGTGGGTGTGATAGTGAGGGGGAGGCACTGGTGACGGAGGGGTGGTCAGGGGAAGAGCTTGACCCTGAGGATGCGAGGGGTGCGACCTGGGCAAGGTGTGAGTGGAGGGGTATCCGGCAGCCTGCGGGGGCATCTGGTAGCTCCCTGCAGAGGAGGAAACAGAGGGGGGGCTGATCTGCCCGCCCACCTGGAGGTTGCTCTTTGGTGGCGCCTGCGGCGTCTGGTTGAGCTGGATGGAGATGTCGCTGGAGATCTCCGAGGTGCTGCGGCCTCTCTTGGGTGGAGGCCAGGAGGATTCTGGGTGGAGGTACTGGCCGCTGTAGTCGCTGCCCTCCGACAGGCGGGGGCGGTAGATGGTGGGGTGGGGGCGGAACATCTCCTCCTCTGCGTATCTTTTCATGAACAGATAGACTGACAGCACACCGGCTCCCTGTGGATGGAGAGAACGAGGAAAACAAAAGTACGGTAAAGAGATAGTTCAAACGTTTCAAAGATGTGGTCTGTAAAACAATACGAATAATTAATTATTTGTTTGTAAATAATAATTTGTGTTTACGCGAAAGGAAAGTCTTCAGATTGGGTTTGCTTTAACATGGAATAACTTCTCTTTGGTTTTGACCATGCTCTGACTAAGTGTTAGCTCGTCCGTTTGGGCAGAATCGAACTTTATTTATTCATGATGAGGTTGTTCAAAAATCTATCTATAACAGGTAAGATATTGATTACTCGGACTCTTTCCATAGAAGTGTACTTCCAAAAAGTCTGAGCTGTTTGTTTAAGAATGAGACTCAAATTTCAAGAAAACCGTAACAAAAAGACAAAACATAAATTAACTAAAAGGGACAAAGAAAACAACCATTAAAGGGTGTATACAGTCTTTTGTGTTAATTTATTACTCAGGTCCGCTCAGATTAATGTTTGTGTTTTTGGTACCAATGGGAAAAAACGGTCAAAATGATGAGACATTTAATAACTTTCACAAAGTGCTGATGCTTTAATCTTGCGTAATTGATGACCTTATTTTTAGTTTTTATAATTGTACACTGTTTCTGCAAGACGAGTAAGGTTTAATAACAACGTGGTTGAGTTTAGGAAAACATCATAAAGTGCAAAAATAAACATAAACCATTATATTGTCATGCATTTAAAAAAGAAAAACCTGGATTAAGGAATGGTTAATTCCCTTCTTTCAGCTCCAAACAAAATCAAACACACCACCATGACCGCCTGAAAAACTTTCGGGTGGATGGCACGGAGTAAGACAAATTTAGTACACAGATACAAAATTTTCTTGATCGACCATTTTCTCTTTTCTGTGAGAAAAAAAAGCAAAGGATGCATGTGAAACTGCACCTCATGTGCATTCATGACTTTATTTCCTCTCCAACCCCACAGCTCTGCTTTATTATTAAACTCTCCATAAACCAACAAAGTCCATGATCAATAATCCAGGTATACAATCCAACTATTTTCAGTCAGGTCATTTGGACAGTTTTTTTTTTATGCTGAAACGTTTCACCCTCCATCCAGAAGGCTTCATCAGTCAAGAAAACACACACCACAAAACTGATTCTTCCCCCAAATAGCTTACTTAAAATGGAACAAACCAGTTATGTTGGTGCTAAGATGGTGTCTTTGGCACGTCTCCTACTCTGTTGCCGGCCCTCTTCCTCGTCGACAGTTGTGTCAAACGGGTTCAAAACCAAAAAAGTCCATGTTCAATAATCCAGGTATGGTTTGTTCCACTTTGGAGTAAGCTGTTTGGGGGAAGAATCAGTTTTGTGTTGTGTGTTTTCTTGACTGATGAATCCTTCCAGATGGAAGCTGAAACGTTTCAGCAAAAAAAGAAACTGTCCAGATGGCCTGACTGATAAACTCTCCACAGTCTGTCCAGAATGGTCACATCACATCACAGACAGCAGGCAGTACCTGCGCTCCTCATACCTGAATGGACTCTTGAGTAAAAGAAAAACTAGCATCACTAGAAATAACTCACATCACTAAATATTATAACTATTATAACAATAAATTGCAGTTGCAAATTAGCTTTTGTTATAATCTGGTACAGCGCATCAAATGGTGACATTTATGTTTGAGTTGTACATTGTCCCTTTTAAAATAAAGTTCATTCATACTCATACTAAATGGCATGTGAGCCAAAGTTTAAAAACAAAGATTTCATGCAGTATGCTGGTACTCGGAGTGTGTGATGAGGGTGTATCTCAACTACTACCACGTACATACATACATACGTACATGCATACATGTATGTACGTACATGCATACGTACATACATACATGCATGTGTGCATATATACACACACACCCACACACACACACACACACACACACTGACCTCTTTGAGTAAGAAGGACGAGGCAGCGAAGGCGAAGGACCAGCCGTAGTGGTAATTGAAGAACTGCTCGGGCTCCCTGGGCCGGTTCATCACCTCGTCATTAATACTGGAGATGTAAAGCACCAGTCCCACCACCAGGCTGAGGCCTGCATGCAGCACAGGAACAAGGACAGACTCAGAAACACAAGACAGGACCCGGACAGAAGCAGCTGTGTGGCTGCAGGACCACAGAGGAGGGAGGTGACCATGAAAATAAGTCAACGAGGAAGAGTCATAGTACGAAGGTGGTGCAACAGTTCTCTGTTCGAAAATTTCCCAATGCACAAACAGAGGTTTGCAGGATTTGAAGAAAACTTGACTAAAATCTGACAATAAATGATTTATATGATGTAACATATTTTATATCACAAACATTTCTTCAAGCTGGGGAGTGGTGGTGCAGAAGTTAGAGAAAGCATGACTGTTTGGAAGTCGCCGGTTTGAATCCCCTAACCATTTCAACAAATTATGGGTGAGAAAGGATCCCTGCCTCCACCTTCATTTGTCCCTGACTGGCCCCTTGAGGTGGGACCTTAACCCCTCCATCAGATTCCCCAGACACCCTAGATGACAGCCCTCTGCTCCACACATGCAGGCTACCGTAGTTTGATGGTTGGTGGTTGTGTCAGACATAAAATATCAATTGACAAGTCATCTGGATGGGTTCTTTTTTTTTGTTGAGACGTTACGTCCTTCATCCAAAGGTCTCCATCAGTCTGAGGAGCAACAACAAACTGAGTCCCACAAGCAGCACACTCCCATAGTAGACCAGCCAGTTTGATTATGATAAGATGGTTTCTGGAGCTCGCCCTCTCCCCCGTCCACTCCTCTGAGGCTAGTAGTAGCTGAGAGGCCTTCACAACACACACTTAAGCACTACCAGACCACACTTTTTTATTTTTTTATTTTTTTTTACCATGCAAGGTGATGAGTGCAAATACAGTTTGTAAGATTTTGTAGTTTTGAATAGGAGGTGGGTGTTGCTAGAAATCTTTTCTTGCTCCAAAAAGGGGCAATGAAAGCCCTAACTTAACAAATTATCAGTCTGCTAACAAGACCATGCCGCTAACAGAACAGAACCATCCTGCTGAAAGAACTTCACTGCTAACTGAACCACACTGTAGATCAGGGCTATTTAACTGGAGGGTGACTTCAATCCAGCCCACTTCATGAAAAAAAAAAAATTGTTTCTGGGTTTGGGTTTTGTTTATTGCATTTGATTCAATGCAATAAAATAAACAAATTTAAAAGGTAACAGATCATTGTAAACTGTGGTTTATTTACATAACGGTTTTAATTGCTGGATGTCCGGCCCCCAAGCTGTTGGCTTTCAGAAACTGTGGCCCCCTGAGCAGTTTTGTTGAATAGCACTGCTGTAGATGTTTTTCTTTTTCAACTCTGGCACCTTGTTTTTAGTATTTTAGTAGTATTTGTACAATGTTTTACTTTGCAGTATTTTTGCTGCATGCTTTGGTATTTCTTGTTGTTGTTATTTTTTGGCAAGTCGAGACAAGTTTTTCTTGTCCTAAGTATTTCACTGTGTTGTTGACCTTGTTTTGATTTTGCATATGACAAATAAACCCAACCTGAACCTGAAACCTAAAAATGACACTCACTCACTGATGCAAAAAAAGTTGAGTCATTTTTTTCCAACAAAATGTACAGTAGGTCAACAGAGTCATGGCTCACATTAACCCGAAAAAACTTTTAATCAGGTACATGATTTAACTTTGATCAGGCAGTTCAAAAAAATTATTCAAAACTTTCAAGAAAACATTAAAAAAAGAAAGAAAAAACGTCTCCAAAGTTCTTTATGGTGGTTTCAGAGTAGACCAGGGCTGTCCAAACTTTTTCATATGTGGGCCAAAACTATTAAGATGAAAAGATTTGTGGGCACAAAAATGTGAACTTAACTCAACGTGAACAATATTTTGGAGAAAGGACAAATGTTTATTAATTTTGGTGGAGAAAGAGTTTGAAATTGTTGTAGATCCAAAACATTAAAAACCTCATAAACACTAAGTTTATATATATTTTTTTAATTTAAAAGGATTTAATTTATTTGATTTGTTGGGTCGATGCTTGTTGTTTTGTGTGTTTGAAAGTTCATTTTAGCCTGTTCTCAGCAGCAAAAGTGTAATTTGAGTAAGTGTCCTTTTAAAAGGGGGTTGATCAGCCTTTTGGACCATGGACGACCCAAAAGGCTGATGGAAGTTCTGAAAAACCAACCAACTGTCAGTTGCTACAACTTATTCATAGAAGGTTTGATAAAGTTGATCAACTCGTATGTAGATGATGCCATGTTATAGTCATTTAAAATGTTCAGTTTCCCTCTTGATTACTTTATCAACCAATATTTAGCCAAGTTTTATGAATAATTATACAAAAGAGTGGAAATCAATTTTCTGGTGGAAATCAATAAAGTTTTTTGGTGCTTTATACCATGAAGTGAAAATTTATAGATTATAGCCTAAGATTTATATTTTGTTTAATATTGCTCATTTTGAGAAGATTGTTTATCACCTGTTTTGCTTTTAAACCTAAACATTATATAAAAGGAATTACCAACTAATTTGCAGAAATTCTGCATCGACCTCTTAAGCCTGCTGGCCAAAATGATACCATTCTTTAAGCTGCAGTTGTGGGCAGCACAGAATCACTCCGAGGGCCCTTTGCGGCCCTCGAACCGCACTTTGGACACCCGTGCAGTAGACTAACGTTTCATCGTGATGACACAGACTCAGAAATAACGTCCTCTGTGGTCTTTTCAGGTAATTTTATCACAACTCATCCAGACAACTGTCAAAAGCTTTGTTGTGTCAGAGCAAATTTTCACTACAATCAGCTTAAAGTTCAACCACAGAGAAAGAAGAGCCGTTTCACCTCGACGTAAAGAAGCCCGGCTTCTTCCAGAGACACCGACATGCTTCTTTATGGGAGAATTATCATGTTCAGTTCATGAGATGCACCATATGGTCATCAAACTTGAATCAATATTCAAAGACAGCAGCACGCCCTGAGCAGCACATCTGACTGCAACATTTAAACGTGCCACAGAGCGGTCAGGCGTGACGCCTCAAACGGCTGCTTGAAGAGGTTTTGTCGTCAACTTAAAATCTGAAAGCTTTGGAAAACGCAGAAACCATGTTGCTGTCGACCTTAAAGGAGAACTACATCTTTATTCATGCGAAAGAAGAAAAACAGAGGTGCGCAGGCACATTCTGTACAAGTCCTGCAAGAGCTCATAGAGAGAGAAGAAATAGTTTCACGTGTAAATGCAAGATGTGCAAAAGAACTGTAAGAATAAGCAAAAGATAAATAAAAATAATGTCAGCCTTTAAGCAAGCTTGCATCTCTGCAGCTCTGAGCGTCTTCATCTCCTGCTCTGTATTTGAAACATTAACCAGAACATGATGTTGCTGCATTCAGTCCTCAGTATAATGAATGATCCACACTCACCAACAGTCATGGTGATAAATAACACACTCTGAGAGATCGGGGGGGGGGGGGGGGGGGGGGGCAAAACACAAATATACAAAAATAACTATCACA
>NC_056502.1:15801813-15813823 GCF_014905685.2 Nematolebias whitei
ACCGCGCCGGCGCCGGTGGGCGGTGCGAGGAGTTGGTGAGCGGAGGTTCTCTGATGAGGGGGGGGGGGGGGGCACAAAGGCAATTCTACACAATTATTATCAGCCCAATATCAGCACATCCCATAAACACTTGAAGCCCATGCTGTAAAAATTATATAACTTCTGTTATGAAACGCTTCACATTATACTGCACCCGTTGCCATCAAGTCCCCGCGAGTCAAAGCTGTCATATCAGATTGTGTTTGATGCTCCTCTTAACTCTGCATCCTCCTGAAACGTGCCCAGAGAAGCAGCCATCAGAGGGAACAAGCTGCACTCTGGCAGTTTTTTTTTCTTTTAACTCCACAACCTGAGCACAGGAAACTGGAACGTTACCGTCATCTGCTGCTCAACAAGCTTCACTGCAAGTCCAGTCAAAGCTGATTTACAGAGAACATGTGCAGAACAGCCTCCAGGGAGCAAAGCGCAGAACAAAGTGTAACGTATAAAACCAGTAATTATTACAGGAGCCACAAATACACAATAAAACAAACGAAACATCAACACAATAAGCCAAGATATCTAACTCAACCGTGACCTAAAGTCAGTGAAATAAATGGGGATTAAGTAGCAATTTGAAAGGAGTAGCAGTCTGAGCAGCTCTTCATTTGCAAATTAGAATATGAGCTGCTGTGTTTTATAGTTTGCAGATGTCGAAGTAAAGGAGGAGCAACAGCAGCATGCATAAATTAAATGAGATGTAATGAAGGCATCATTTATTGACTCAAACTGCTCGAACATATTTCAAGGAAGTGCAACTGGAAAAAGCTTGTCTTGACAACTGAGCTCATTTGTTTATTAAAGTTTTTGTAACCTGGAGACAATAAAAATCTAATAATAAATTAATGATACTTTACTTGGACATTTGACACTTTGTGCTGCTGATTATCCATGCTGCTGATTTCTTACCCATAAGCTGCTATATTCATAACTTTCTGCTAACAACAGACTCATGTTCAGGCTGCTGATTAATACATTGTATTATATTACATTATTCTTGTTTAGTGTATATCTTAGATCCTTGTATACTGTTTTTTTAAATACTTTATATTATTGCTATTTTTGAGCGTAACTGGGACCTTGAGTACACAATTTCGTTCCACCTCATGCACCACATGTGATGTGAATGACAAAGTCTCCTTGAACCTTGAACCTTCTTAATGGGCCTATCACACAGTTGCAACAATTTAAAAGTGGTTTCTCACTGGGTTGCAACTGTTGTAGACAAGTTGGAAACTTAAAATTGCAACAAAATAGACAAACTTTTATTGCAGTTTCACTGAATTTGGAATGTGTGTGAAAGAAAGACCAACGAGCCGTGTGGCCACATTTTATAAAAACAATTTTTGAAAATAATGTCCTATTTTCTTGAGCACTGCTTGTAAAACTCTATCTTTGGCTTTTGATGTTATAACTGCAAGCTGCTGTGACTCATAAGGAAATTGAAAGCTGTGGAGTACCTCAAGGCTTTATTTTCAGTCCTTTTCTTTTTTCATTTTTGATTTTCACAATTCATAACATCACCTTTAACCATTTTGTGTATGATCTTCAGATCTTCCTGCTTGTATCATCGTGTTAAAATCATCATATACTGCACATATTTATCATCAAAAACATGCATGTTAGGCTGCCTTCAGGCCCAGGCCTCCCTTGCAAAAGAGATCTGTGATCTCAATGGGATTTGCCTGGTTAAATAGAGGTTAATAAATAAATACCATCATCCCAGTTCCAAAGAGCTCTGAAGTGATTGGTCTGAATGACTACCAGCCTGTAGCACTCACCCCGATAGTCACTAAATGCTTCAAAAGACACGACTCACATCAAAGCTACCATCAACATCAGCGAGGACCCTTACCAGTAAACATACTGCAAGAATCGATCAACAGAGGACGCCATCTCCTCTGTTGTCCACACTGCATTCACCCACCTGGAGCAGAAGGACTCCTACTTCTGTATGCTATTTGTGGACTTCACATCTGCTTTCAACACCATGATCCCCCAAACCCTGATGGACAAACTACTCACACTAGGACTAAGCCCATCCATTTGCAACTAGATCCTAGACTTCTTAACAAACAGACCACAGTCTGTGAGGATCCACAACTTCTCCTCCTCCACTATAACCCTCAGCACTGGCTCTCCTCAGGGCTGTGTGTTGAGCCCCCTCCTGTTTACTCTGCTCATGTATGACTGCACACCTACCCATCCAGGCTGTCACATTGTAAAGTTTACAGATGATACAGTGGTGGTGGGATGCATCACAAAAATGAGTCCAGCTACAGGCAGGAGGTGGAACACCTGGAGTGCTGGTGTAGGAAGAACAACCTTGACATCAATGTGAAGAAAACGAAGGAGATGGTTGTGGACTTCATATGGAACAAACACACCTTAGGAGGTTAAGGAGCATTAAGTGTAGAACCACTAGACTGAGGAACAGCTTCTACCCTGAGGCTGTTAGACTCATGAATATCTAACCAGAATAATCACTGTGAAAAAAAATCACTGTAATGCCACTTTGATTGTTGACATGTGCTGCTGATTATCCATGCTGCTGATCTCATGCTGCTGATGTATTCCTGCTACTGTATTCATTCGTACTCGTCTGCTCACACACTCATGTCCGTGCTGCTGTTGTTCAGCGTATTGTTTTGCACTATTAGTGTTTAGTGTATTTCTTAGCTTATGTCTTAGATCCTTTGTACTGTTTCTTTTACAATTTATATTTTTGCTATTGATGAATGTAACTGAGACGCTGTGTACACCATTTTGTTCCACCTCATGTACCACATGTGATGTGAAAGACAATAAAGAACCTTGAACTTGAACTTGTACCAGCAAACCACCATCGGTCTGTTCAAACCTTAGTGGACTGTCAGAGATGTTCAAACATGGATGGAAAAAAAAATGGTTTGTAAGCTCAATCATCCAGGCAGATAACAACAAAAAATGTTAAATCATGTCATCTGGACCTGTTTCTTTAAGTGAGAAACATTTGTCCCCCATCCAGAGGACTTCCTCATCACAGCCTGCCAACCAGGTCTGTCCCACATGTAGCCTTCACTGCTGTGTTTCAAGCCAACCTCCTGCTGGAATCCCAGAAGCAGGTTTTTAACACATGCAAACAGGGCCCACCCTGTTTCCACCCTGGATGTAAAGAAATGTCCCAAATCTGAATAAGAACAAGCTGAAACTATTTTGTTTGGGTAATCGAAGTTCTTAAAGGCTGCAACTTTTACACCAAAACACGAGCTAAGACGTGAACAAAGAATGTTGTGAGTCTCTTTGTTTTGTTTTGAACCACTTTGGCCATGGCTGCCTCAGAGGAGTCGACAGGGGAGAGGCTGGACTCCAGAAACCATCAAACTGGTTTGCCCATATGTGAGTGTGCTACTTACAGTATGAGACTAGTTGTGGCTCCTCGGACTGATGAAGTTCTTTGGATGAAGGATGAAACGTTTCAACACACACACACACACAAAAAAAAAAAAAAAAAGGTCCAGATGACCTGACTGAACTTTGTTGGATTTTTTTACCTGGATTATTGAACATGAGCGTTGATGATGATGTGAGCCTCTGTATCAGAAGAGGCGGTCAGATCTAACTGTGCCAGGACAGAAAGATGACCAGAGTCAACAATTAAAAACCAACTTAAAATCTTTTAACAAGAGTTGTTTCTGTGCTATTTTTTCTGAAATTGCATTTAAATCAAGGTTGGACCACAACTGGTTGTTGGTGGTGGTCGCTCGCTCTTCAGCACCACCTTTTTCAGGAGTTTTGCTAGAAATGGAAGTTTAGAAAACTACTCAAACTGGAAAACAGAGGGATACAGATAGTTTTTTTTTTTCTTTTAAATGATGACTGTATTACAGCATGTTTGAAAGCAGCTTGATCCAATTAGACAAATTCAAAGGAACCAATATATTCTCATAAGACTTGGCTTCGTTTTAGTCCAGAAAAATTTTCAACGCTTGAGGATCACGAAAATAAACCTCATCACCATTTCTGATGACGACAGACACTCCTGTTATCATTGACCAAAAATAGATTTGTAACAAAACGTCTCCCTGCGTGACACGAGACACGCTGAGCTGCTGTAACCAGTCTGCAGCGCGGTGGGACAGCACGACCTACCTGACAGGATGAAGAAGATGCCGGACACAAAGGCCAGGATGGTGCGCTGAGGCTGGATGTGTCCGATGTTGCTGATGACGAAGGCAGTGAAGACGAAGAGCAGTGACACCATGGGGAAGGGCGTGGCTGTGCGCACCATCTCTGTGGGAGCCAAAGGTCACAGTGTGTAAAAAAAGCCTACTGGATGTGGACAACGTGTCATTCAACGCTCGATGAAATGAACAACTGTTGTCAGAGCAACAAGTCGTCAAAGACAGTCAAATGTTTACTAAATCTGCTCAGTTATAGAAAGATCAGCTATGACCTTAACCACCAAAACAAAAATTTATAGTGTTACTTGGAGAAATAGCTTATTGTTTTTTGCACAGTGGAAATTTAGGACATAAAACTTTGCAGCATGTTTGAGCCAAAATGCACAAAATTTAACTCAGACTTCTTAATTTCATCATTGTCACTGACAGACTGACGGAAACTGTTGGATCTGGTAAAAACCTTAAAAATTAAACTTTGACATTTAAAATGAAGATAAAACGACTCTGCTGGAACTAATAAAGCAAGCGGTGGGTGAATATCTGCATATATCACTTCAGAGCTTCTCATGTGAGTCACTTTTTCCTTCTTCTTTTACATTTTTTATGACAAAAACTAAAAGTGAAGCCAAGGCCTCCTGAGACCATCCTGCACTCTGTGTCCCCCCCTCGCCCCACAGCTGAAGATCTTCCGTCGACACCTTAAACACTTTCCTGTCCTCGTCTCCACCTCTCACTTCAAGTCAATTATAAATAACGCAGTAGTTCATTGAAGTCATTTTTGTCATCTTGCTGGTTTGGTAGTTCCAGTCTGAAGCAGACGACCGTTTTCACTCACTTAGGATGTTTGCCGTGTTTTCAGTGGTGATCTCTACTTCAGGTTCCGTAAAATACTCTGATGCAACACACCTCCCGTTCTCTGATCCTGTAAAATAAAATACATTTTAAAATGGTGGTGAATGTTGGTTTTACTTTTAGGATCAAGGTCAGCGATGCATGAAGAAGCACAGGTCTCCTCGGTCTTGTTCACTCATAACGGTCATGTTTTGTGACAGATGTGAGGCTCTCCTCCATCTTTCCTCTCTCCACTTGCCAATCTTTCCCATCTCTCTCTGTATGCTTGTTGGCATCTTCATATCCACACAAACACTGCAGTTCACCTGTGTGTGTGTGTGTGTGTGTGTGTGTGTGTGTGTGTGTGTAAGTGCATGAATATTTCTTCCTACCAGCCACAAAGCAAACTCTCCACAGGCCAGAGTGCAGAGCCATCTTCACCTCCATGCTCTGGTTCTGCTGCAGGATGATTCCTTCAACCATTATGAGCCAGTAGTCAGTGGACACGGCCACCCCCACCAGCAGTAGCCCACAGGCTCCAAACACCGTGGACAGGATGGTCAGAGCACGGCTGCTGCACGAACTCATCTGGAGGGCAGAAGAGAACCGTAATTAAACATCAAACCTGAGGAATGGACGACAAAAACTAACTAGAGAAATTGCATGTCCTGCGACAATGCAGCGTGAATACTTATTGTGGAAGAACTTCCTGAAAAACAGCCAAACTTAGCTTAAAAAATGCTGAAATATAGCTTAAATGGAAGAACAATCATAAATTAGCAGAAGAAAGCAGAAAGAATTTGCTGAATTAAGTTAAAAAAAGCAGAAATGAGCACAAAAAGTAAGATATGTGTTGAAACAACAGAAATTAGCACAAAAAAAATAGATGAATCAATCAATCAACCTTTATTTATACAGGTAAATCCCATTGAGCCTCGAGGACTCATTTACAAGAGAGACCTGATTTCAACAAAGAAAGATGACAACAATGGACAACAGCAACAACAATAAGCAGTTATAAAAACTCATACTACAGTTTTTTTTTTGTTTTTTTTTTAACAAATAGGATGGCTAAAAGGAAAAAGGTAACAAAACAAAAAAACAGCTAGATTCCAAGACAAATGTATAAAACTAAAAACAGGAACATGTCTGCATTGGACCCCGCCAGGAGTCCAACAGATTCTTAAAGCCACTTAGAGAGGTCAAGGTCGAGAGCTTCAAATCTTTTTGTAAGATATTCCTGGAAACAGGAGCGGAAAAGTAGCCGAAAAGGCAAAAAGTAGCTTAGTGTTTTAGAAGGAAGTGCAAAGAGCTGAAATGAGCTCAAAATATGTGGAAAATCAAAAATCAGCATAAAAACAGCTAAATATGAGCTGAAACAATAAATGCTGAAACAAGCAGGAAAAAGCAGAAAGGAGCATGACAAAAACAGCTAAATATTAGCTGAAACAATAAACGCTGAAACAAGCAGGAAAAAGCAGAAAGGAGCATGACAAGCTGAAATGAGCATAAAGGAGTTATTTAGGCAGAACTTAGAAGAAATTACCACAAAAAATATTAAATTGGTGTGTAAACAGCTGAATTAACAACAACAAAAAATGCTAAAAAGTTAGCTGAAAACGTATAACAAGCTTAAATTAGCAGAAGAAAGCAGATAGAGCAAATGTTTGCCCAATTAGATTTAAAGAAGCAGAAATTAGCACAAAAAAGTGGTAATTATTTGAAAAATTCTGAAATAAGCAAAAAACAAACAAAACAAAAAAATAGCTGAAAAGTAGCTAAAAAAAGCAGAAAGAAGCTTAAATTACCAGAAGGAAGTTGAAAGAGTACATATTTGCCTAATTTGCTCAAAAATGTTTAAATGTGTGAAAAAAATGTGGAATTAACTGGAAAAACTGAAATTATCATAAAAACAGCTAAATAGTAGTTGAAATAGCAGAATGAAGTTAGAAGAAGCACAAAAATCTTATAGTTAGCAGAAAAAAAAAATCAAAAAGGAGCACAAAACAACTGAAAACAGTTCATATTAGCTGAAAGTAGCTGAAAATGTTTAAATTTGCACAATGAAGCTGAAAGAAGCTGAAGCAGAACAAAATGTGAAAGGAGCAGTAAACGGTTGTAAACAGATCTAAAGAGTTGAAGGATGCAAAATGAGCTCAATTCATTTTCTACGAGAAAAATGGTAGAAAAGGCGAAATATTTCAAAAAGCTAAAGTTGCACCAATACCAAAAGATATAGCACCCTTCTCCTTAATGAGCTGAACACATTTTTTTTAACGAACCTTTCAGAAGCAACAACTCTAAATTATTTGAAGTTGTTTTAAAGTAAAGTGAAAAACTGGTTGAAACAACTTGCAGACTGTAATTTATTAGATACTGCCATTTTTAGACAGTGTAATACAGAATCAGGTTTTCATTGTTTAAAAATGTTAAGACAATGTAATTTTTAATATTGACATGGGGAGTTGGGGGGGCTCACACATGGCGACACACAGATCCTCCTGTTTCACCTTGTTAGAGCCAAAGAAGAATTAATGGCACAAACGCCAACAGCCAATCACGTTAAAGGTCGGAGTGGAGCCAGTGTAAGAGATATGACCACCAGAGAAGTTTAGAGGAGGATTTAAAAAAAAAAAAAAAAACTGATGGGGGAACAGAAACAGGAAGGGGGGTGTGAGTCACACATGGTCATTCTGTCACTTACTTCTGCTCCACTAAGTGATTCATTGCACAGCTGTCTGCACCAATTCATAACTTTAAATGTGTGTGTGTGTGTGTCTGCCGCTGGCCTCTACTTAATTTGGACTGCTGTTCATTAGCATCAGCTTAACAAGTAATAGAGAATAAATGCACACAGGGAGCAGAGAAATGTAACGTTATACAGTAACATGTAGAGGATTATTACAGTTTGCCTTTCACATCCTGCAATTTGAGGGTTGAAAGCTAAACTTTCTCTCTTTAACTTTCTCTTTTTTCTTCTTTTGTGTTTTAAAACGCCACCTTCTTATCATCCTGCTACCACTCCAATGAAAGAAGGGAAATATTAGCTCATCTGAGCTGCCTTTGGCTCCTGCACTGCACTCCGCTCACAGCAATAAGCCGAGATTTCGGCTCTCTGCCCTGAGTTTCGTCTCTCAGGCAACATAACAGCCGCCTGGCCTTAATAACAAAGGTTGCTTCAGAGGCAAGAGGTTCTTACTAATTGCTAAAGTTTCATCCGCATAAGTTACACAAAAACCAGAGTTTCAGAGTATCTTTCCTTGCGTCCTACACCTGGTTAGAAGCAGCTAATATCTTCCCTGTGGTAGATGGCTCTTCGAACAATTTAAGTTTGGAGACACAGTTTAGTTTTGACAGGTGTGATGAGCTAACAAGCTGTCTATTTTAAAATCCATTACACTGTTGCCAGTGTTTAATTAGTTTGTTTTCCTTAAATGCATTACAAAGGTTGTTGGCAAGCACAAACAGCAGCAGCTAGCTGTAACCCTTTCATTGCAACACAGACCACTTCCAGCAGGAAGATCAAAATATTTCTGACTGATTAGCTGTGTCATGCAAAACTGGCAGCAATAAAAAGATTTATTCAATAGTGCTTGCTCTTTATTATTTATTTACAAAATCACTTTTGGAATATATAACTGCCAGCTTCTTGCACGTTTGAGTCCTCTACAACCACAACAACAATCATCACAATGATTAACAAGCTATCTACCACAGGTAAGATATTAATTGTTTTTAACTCTTTTTCACAGAATCTCATTACAAAAGATTTGAAATGTCACTTTAAGTCTGCAGACTGAACCCACTGCTGTCATAAAGCAAACGTTAAAACTGTATTTTATCCTTTAAAACTATAAAAGTTTACCAAGTAAACAATCCCACCTTATTCCCTAAACTTTACAGCTTAAATCTTGAGCTGTAAATGATCTGCACAGACCTGATGTCTGGAGTGGAGTTTGATTTTGGTGACGCTGCTGCTTTAGAGTCTTAAGATCTTCTTCAGTAAATCAACGCTGCTTTCAGCTGTTACGGTTTGGCCGACTTTGATTTAAAAACAAAACAAGTGTTGCAATACACAACCCCAGAATCATGAAATAAACCACAGCGTTTCACACTGAAGCTCAGGTATCACTTTAAACATTTATGAGGCACCTTCGAAGGCACCTACAACAAAAACTGCATAAAAAGACCCACTTCTTTATTCTGTTCTGTCTTTGCAGGACAAATGTTTGAGCCTTTGAGAAGCAGATTTATAACAGAGATGGTCGTCCTACAGAGGAATAAAATCACAGAGACTGAGCTCAGACCAGCCTTATCTGGACAGGTTTTGAGGAAAAACAAGCAATTTGACTTTCTCTGCAGCAGCGGAGGTGAATATGGTTCCATCGTGTGAGCAACGAGCAGGAATGTAAAGTAAGAAGAGCTTCTGAAAGGTTGGGAGATGAAACGAGGAGGAGGTGGTAACGAGGAGGACAGATGTTGCTGAGATCAACCTGTTTTACAAAAGTCTGAGCTGTTCATCTGAGGCAAAAACTCGAGATTTGGATGAACTCTTAATCTGCGAATCGATTTCCTGAAGACGAGCAGCACGGTGGCGCAACTGCTAGAGCTGCTGCCTCTCAGTGAGCAGGTCCTTGGTTCAAACCCCGGTCCAGGGGCCTTTCTGGGTGGAGTTTGCATGTTCCCTCTGTGCATGCGTGGATTTTCTCCGGGTACTCCGGTTTCCTCCCACAGACCAAAAACATGCATGTTAGGCTGATTGGTAACTTTAAATTGTCCCTAGGAGTGAGTGAGAGAGTGAATGGTTGTTTGTCTCGTTTGTCTCTACGTGTCCCTGTGATGGACTTGTGACCCGTCCAGGCTGTACCCCGCCCTTTGCACAGTGATTGCTGGACATGGGCACCGGTGACCCCCGTGACCCAAAAATGGAATAAGCGGGTAAAAGATGATGGATGGATGGATTTCCCGAAGACCTGAAACTGAGTTTTATTTTATTGTCCCCTGCTGCTGAAAGCAATAACGTTTGTCTGCAGTGTTAGTAAAATATCTCATGAACCAGTGGACAAATATGTAATGAAACTTTCAGTAGTGAATTATTAGACAAACACCCATAGCTCATTAATGTTTGGAGTCAATCCGGTACAAGATGGATGCCAACACAAAAAAGACCATTATTCAGTCACTTTGTAGACTGAACTACAGCAGGACTGTTCAACTAAACTGCTCAAGGGGCCACAGTTACTGAAAGCCAAGAGCTCCGGGGCTGGACATCCAGCATTAAACAAGTTTGTTTTATGATTTAAAACCTAATTTTATTTAAAAATTAACCGTTTGGTGGGCCAAACTGAGTCCACTCATGGGTCTGATTTGGCCCCCGGGCCAACAATGTGATAGTAGCTGAGAGTCATGATGACAAGGGCAGCAAACAATATGCAGTCCTTGAAGGAATGCTAGACCTTTAATTTTTCAGTTGCACAGTGGTCAGTGCAGCGGCCTCATAACCCAGAGGCTGCAGGTTCAAGTCCAGGTTGCATCATGAAGGTAATCCAGTGTAAAGCAAATGCCACATCTTTTGTGTGGGTTTGCTCGCTGTGGCAACGCCTGAAGAAGGAAACATCTGAAAAAAATAAAAAAATATTAAACAAAAAGTGGATCATGCTGAGGTCTCAGGGGATACTGCACTGTTGGACCTGGACACTGGGAGTCAGACATGAGCAGACAGACAGATAGATGACAAATAGATGAGATGACAGATAGATGACAGACACACAGACAGATAGATACATGACAGACAGATAGAAGACAGACAGATAGATGACAGACAGACAGATGACAGACAGACAGACAGACAGATAGAAGACAGACAGATAAATGACAGATAGACAGACAGATGACAGACAGATAGAAGACAGACAGAGAGATGACAGACAGACAGAAAGATGACGGACAGAAAAATGACAGACAGACAGAAAGATGACGGACAGAAAAATGACAGACAGACAGATAGATGACAGACAGACAGATAGATGACAGACAGAGATATGACAGACAGACAGAGAGATGACAGACAGACAGGTAGATGACAGACAGATAGATGACAGCAGATAGATAGATGACAGACAGAGAGATGACAGACAGATAGATGACAGAAAGATAGAGGGATGACAGACAGACAGATAGATTACAGACAAATAGATGACAGATAATTACAGACAGATAGATGACAGACAGATAGATTACAGACAGATAGATGACAGACAGACAGATAGATGACAGACAGAGAGATGACAGACAGAGAGATGACAGACAGACAAAGATGACAGACAGACAGATAGATGACAGACAGAGAGATGACAGACAGAGAGATGACAGACAGACAAAGATGACAGACAGACAGATAGATGGCAGACATATAGATGACAGACAGACAGAGAGATGACAGACAGAGAGATGACAGACAGATAGATGACAGACAGACAGAGAGATGACAGACAGAAAGATGACAGACAGATAGATGACAGCAAACAGAGAGATGACAGACAGAGAGATGACAGACAGATAGATGACAGAGAGATGACAGACAGACAGATAAATGACAGCAGACCGATAGATGACAGACATATAGATAGATTACAGATAGATTACAGAAAAATAGATGACAGATAGATTACAGACAGACAGATAGATGACAGACAGACAGACAGACAGAGAGATGACAGACAGATAGATGACAGACAGACAGAGATTACAGATAGACAGATGACAGATAGATGACAGACAGAGAGATGATAGACAGATAGATGACAGACAGACAGAAAGATGACACACAGACAGATAGATGACAGACAGATAGATGACAGACAGACAGAGAGATGACAGACAGATAGATGACAGACAGACAGACAGAGAGATGACAGACAGACAGATAGATGACAGACAGACAGATAGAGGACAGATAGATTACAGACAGACAGATA
>NC_056502.1:15813833-15816783 GCF_014905685.2 Nematolebias whitei
ACAGATAGATTACAGACAGACAGATAGATGACAGACAGACAGAGAGATGACAGACAGACAGAAGACAGACAGATAGATGACAGACAGATAGATGACAGACAGACAGACAGACAGATAGAGCAGGATTGAGGATGAGCATCATGCAGCATTTGGAGAATTATTGGCTTTGATACTTGGACGATTGAGCATGAACAAATGCAACAAAGCATTTGGAGAAAGTTTAACTGTCCTGATGCTCAATAATCCAGGTAGATAATCTAACTAGATTGAGTCAGGTCCTCTGGAGGGATTGTTCTTGTTGAAACGTTTCGTCTTTTATCTGACAGACTTCTTTAGTTTATTTATCCTTGTTACTTGTAATCTGAGTTTCAGCACCAGGGACAGCTCCGTCATGTCATCTGTTTACAGAAGTTTAAAGAACTTGTTCTGGGTTTGATTTTCTTCTGCATTTGAATTTTGATGTAACTCAGTGATGAGGTGGATTAAAAACAAAACCTTGAAAACTTAAAAAAAAAAAAAAGTTAACTTGACGTTATTTTATTAAACTTTGTCTTCCTCTATCAAAGTCGGGTGATAATTACCTGAAAATGTGTTTGATGGCAGAATATTTCATGAGCCAGTCGACAGATTTTAAAGAAACTTTCAGAAATCAGTTCCTGGTCGTACGTCTACAATTAACGAACATTTGGAGTTAAACTGATTCAAGATGGCTGCCATAGCTAATTAATCTTAGAAAACACAACAGTTGCTTTATCGTCACCAACATAAAAAGTATTGATGTGCTGACACTGACATGGTGTGGTTGTAACAGACTGAGTGAGTTTTGTTTAAAACTTTAGCGTAAATTGTTGGAGTCAGCTGTCTGTTAGCATAATAAATCACAAACCACTGGACAGAATTTAATGCAATTCTCAGAATTTAATCACTGAATGTGAATCTACAACTGATTAACTTTTGGAGTTAACCCATTTAAATGGCTGTCACAGCTAATGAACCTTAAAAAACAGAAAAATGGCTTAATCTCTGCCACTTTTACAGTTACTGAGCTACACTTTTAGAGTGATTGTAGCTTAGATTCATCTTCTGTTCCAACTTTGAGCTCTAAAAATTATTTGTTTATAAAATTGGCTTTAGGTGTTGGGTCGGTCCTTTCCATCTGTTAGCAAAATGTCTCATTAAGCACTGGAGGAATTTTAATGAAACTCTCAGAAAAGCTCAAATCTGGAGTCAGCCTGAGACAAGATGACTGCTACAGTAAATTTCTTTCAGCTGCTTCCTTCTTCAGGGGTCTCCATAGCAAGCAAACTCGCATGATTTGCCAATCGTTTTACGCTTCCTGACTCAACCTGGGCTTGAACCTGCAACCTTGGGATTACTGACCACCGCACAACTGTGCCAACTTTACAGATATTGAGCTAAAATGTGATGTTGTAGTAGCTGAGAGTCATTCTCAACACATACCCTGAGTGCAAACAGATCCTGCAGGACATGGCAGTCCATTACAGTCGAGGTTTGATCCAAGTCATTATCAAGAATAGATTCTTAAATCTAAACTCTGACATGAAAAGCAGCGGATGATGTGCATTCCTCCAACGAACAACGAGCTTTATTTATTTATCTCTCTTTTAATCTGAGATTTGTGATAGTGGCCCCATGTCAGGCTCGGAGACAGTCTCCTCAGTGCATCCTCTGTTCGGCCTATTGAACTGTTGGACAGGAGCCACAGGGGCTTGAATTCTCTGTAATCTGTCTCAATCTAGAGGCTGACAGCCTCTGAGAAGCTCTGTGCTGAAGATAAGGATGGAGTGATGGATTACAGGAGAGCACCAGGAGGAGCGTGTTTGGTAGCAGGTTGAAGACGTTTGAAAGAAAAGACCTTGGCCCCAAAAAATGGAAGGAACGCGGACGCGCGCGGCGGGTACGCGCAGAACTAGAAGGTGTGTGCGAAACTCACCAGCCTTCAGTGCCAAATCTCAGAATCTGTCGTAGAAATAAAAGACTCCATAAAGAGTGAAACAGCAGCAGAACCGGATTAACGAGCATCACTTCTGTTCATATCAAAGACGATGGATGTGCAGCATCTTCACTCAGCACGCGGACTTGTGTGGGGGGATAAACACAAAGTGGGAAACGCGACCGACTCACATGTTGTTGTTTTTAAAGACTGGAGTTGCAACGACTTGGCTGTCAAGTCCAAAATGATTTTTTTCCCCTCTCCTGCGCGCGCAGAGACGAGCTGCTGTCTTTACGCGAAGAGGCGAGGACGCGTTATTAATGATGCTCTTTCTCCAGCTGTCTCCAACACAAACACACACGCACACGCACGCCTGCCTCCAATTCAAATGACTCAGTCATCCTGATGATCAGGAGCCAAGAAAACGGAGATGAATACTCACGGTGCCACCAGAGTCGTGCGTCAGGAGCCAGGAAAACCTCACACCATGAGAGAGAGGTTCGGAGGGTTTTTCGTCTTTCCTTTTCTCCTCCTCCTCTGATCTGAGTGTTTCCCTCTAAGCCCCCCTTCCCATCCTCTAAATCCCCCCCACCCCTTTCCCTCTTCCAGGCGGTGTGTCCCGGGCAGGCACTGCGGTGGATCGTTCACTCCGCTCCTCTGGCTCCAAAACGAGATTCAGATACAGTGGAGGGAGAAGTGATGGAGAGGAGGAGAGAGGGAGAGAGAGGGAGGGAGGGGGGAGGTGTGTGTGGTGGGGTCACACACACACACCAAACCAGATCTATCACATTTATCCATTTTGCTCATAGAGCAGATTTGTCTCTTTTTAAAATTTAAGCAGATTTTTTTTGTGGTTGTTTCACAAATAAAGAAACAAGTTTTGTGTTAAGTTTGCAGCTTTCTGATTTATGATCTTATGAATTAAAAGCCTTTTTGTTCCCACATCAGAATTTCTTCATATATTTAAAAAATAAACTGTGTGAATGATGAGTCAGC
>NC_056502.1:15817183-15855091 GCF_014905685.2 Nematolebias whitei
CTCTTTAATTCATATATATAATTTTTTTTTTTCACCCCAACTACTTCTGCAGACTTTGTGCTGTTTTGATTCTTCGTATGTCAAAATGTTCTGCTCATTCAGATGACTTTTTATATTTTTAGTTATTTAATATCAGAAACATCTTTCAAAGCATCAAGATCTCTTTAATTCATACAACAAAACTTCTCTTCGAAATATAATTATTTTTGTTTTTTTGTACTGCTTTCAGTTGACTTCTTTTAGTTATCATTTTGCTTCTTTTAGCTGTACCTTTAAACTTTTTGTTGCATTTTGCTACTTAATCCAATATTTTCCTACATACTTTAGGCTTTTAGCTTGTGTTCTAATTCCTTTATTTCAGCTGTTGTCAGCAAAAACCTTCAGCTCTCAACATTTATCACACATTTTAGCAGAAAAGTTTTTTGTTTGTTTGTTTAAATGGCTCAAATGTTACAAGAAAACATCTGTATTTTAATAATGCTCTTTTGTCTTCTGTAAAATACATTTTTACGCTTAGTGACTTTTCCTGCTTCAATAAGAATGGAGAAAATAAAAGAACAACCTGTCTAACAAAATAAAACACAACTATAGTGAAAACTTCAAAGAGTCACAAAAAGAGAGAAGATGTTTAATGAGTTTGATTCAAACTGTGGAGGTGAAACTAATTTAAAGTCAAAGATGAACTGATGCATTCATTTATTTGGCTTTTATTTGCTATAAGGAATTTTACCAGCCCTCCCTCCCTTCTTGGTGCCCATATTCAGGCATTTTACCTTGTTTTTAATACATCTTACTTCTCTTTTCTGTGATTTTTATATTTCTGGCCATTCACATCTTTTATTTAAAATTGTTTTATTGTACGACACTTTGGTCAACGTGGCCGTTTTAAATGTGCTCTATAAATATTGTAGATCTGTTTTGATCGGCAGAAACGCAGCAGATCAATTGCTGTAAATATTTTCATTATGAATGCAGCTGAATTAGGATTCCTTTTTTCGTAACTTAAGAACGTCCCGTCTCCTTTTCTCCTCCTGCCCTCTCCTCCTTTGTCCCCTGTGGTCCGTGTCCTTTTATGCTATTTTTAGCTGACTGGTGGAGGGATCCTATATTTTTAGTAACGATATCAATAGTCTGCAGCACACTCTGACCTCAGGGCGAGAGCACGAGAGAGGGAGAGAGTTAGAAAAGGATGAGCACGAGAGATCGAGCAAAGATAGAAGCAAAGGAGGAGGAGGAGGAGGAGGAGGAGGAGGAGGAGGAGGAGGAGGAGGTGCTGAAGAAAAGAGATCATGTCACAGTGACAGTGACATGCAGAACTCTCCTGTGAGAGCCGAGGGTTTGGTTCATGGAAGACAATGTTAAAGAAAAAGGTTGGGAGTTGATATTAGATTTAAAAAATGCAGGATTTTCTTTTTATTGTAGGTTTAAGTCCCAGTGGGATGTGCATGAATGTTTCTTCAGAGAGAAACAGAACTGCCAGTTGAATGTTATTCTTTTTCACTCCTTTTCAGATCAACAGCAAACCTTTGTCAGATTTATTTTCATGTTTACTTAACTCGGATCTATGAATCATAAAGCATGAAAACAGCTCCTGGATCGCCACTGACAGCAGTCAGGTACTGAACTGAAGATGAAGATGGAAGCAGCCGAAGTCCAAATAAAATCTCTCAAGAAAGACCGACTGAGACAAAAGGCTGCTTAAACCAAAGTTAATGCAAACATTTGGTGCTCGGACACAAGAACATACATTCAAGTTTTAAGATTAACAAGTTGGGATGACTTCATCTAACCATTACCAGAATAGAAATAAGAAAAAAAAAAAAAAACAGATTTTAAGGAAGAAGACAACAGTGAAGACACCAGTATCACCAGTAACTAGTCAGCAGTTGTAATAAAACATGAACAGTGTAAAGCTTTAACTGCAGAACTGACAGAGGAGTAAAACGAAGACGCTCGGAGGAAGGAGAGGAGGAGGAGAGGGGGAGGTACAGAGGGAGAGGAGAAGTTGATGAGATTTTAATGTGAAGGTCAACTTGTTATAACTCAGATCTCTACAGGGATATTAGTCTCATCTCGGCGCTGGAGGGGCTGGAGACGGCAGTCAGGAGGAGGGAAGAGGCTGAGATGATTTTTTTGCTGCTTCGACAGCTCCGGTCGCACAACAAACAGAAGGGTCAGCATCTTCTCCGTGTGAGATTGGCCTCTTTTTTTAAGAGTATGTGTGAAAGTTGGGGAGTGACAAGGAGGTGTGTGGAGGAGACGGAGCAGGAGGCATTTCTCAGCAGCTTAACAGGAAAAGAGACACGTCACCATTCTGCTTTCATGACTTTCACCACTTTGTTTTTATTTTGATGCCGTTTTGCCAGCTCATAAAAACAAAAGCTAAACTAACAGACAGAAATGATCCATCGTTTGTCGTTGACCGTCACATATTTCCACTCTGCTGGAAGGCTGTGAGATGTGGCGTTCGACTTTAAGTCAAGCCAAGTTAAAAACTAAAGGGGAAACATATCTCCCCCTTCAAATGTGATTTAACAGGATTTCAGAATAAAACCATGTAAAGAATAAAACACAGTTAATGTGAGTGTAAATAAAGGTGGTGGATGTTGCAGCACCTGCTCAGACAAGTTTCAATCACAGCACTGCTAGTATTTTTTTTCCATGTATTGAACAGTCCCATTGAGTTTAACTTGTAATGACCCCTAATCAATGCAGTGAGCACATCACTGCACTGTAAAAAAAAAAAAACTTCTTGTATTCACTGTACTTTTATGCTAACAAGCCTCTTTGTGGGGGAAAAACATTAGGTTAACGTTCTTTAATTTAAAAAGTCTATTTGTTTTTCCTGCAGAGTAACAAAGAAAAATAATACTCGACTAAAAATGATAAAACCTCGCAGCTCAAACTTGAGTCTTAAAACAAGAGTTGGGGGTCCTGCTGAAAGGTTATGAACAATTATTGTCTTACCTGTTGTAGACCGCTCTTTGAACTTCATTTTCTAGGAACAGTTTAATTCTGAGCACACCGACAAGCAAACGGTTAGTTTGGCCAAGAAGCATGTGGACTGCTGCCATCTTAAATCTCCAACATGTAACATGTTTATTGATGTTGGATCAAATGGAGATGAATAATGCCATTCTGTCTACTTTTTGATGTTTGTATGATTTTCTTAATACTCAGAAGAACTTTCATGTGCAGAGAGGGGGTTCTGTCTGAGCTTTTGTTTTTGTTTGTTTGTTGATTTCTTTTGAACTGACGACACCCAGGGAGGCTGCTGAACGTGCTGTTAAGACCATCATCATAGGGGCGTGAGGTGATGCTGGTGCTTCTCCACCTGACTGGACTGTTTGCACTGGGCGGGTTTTCCACCGCATGCATGAGCATCCTAACTTGCAAGAGAGGTTATTAATAAGTGATAAAAATTTATGAACGGGGGAAGCATCATGTAAACATCTTGATGCTTTTATTTCAGCGCTGCTCCATCTTGCAAGATTAAATCCTGGGATGAGAAAGATCTTCTTTTCTGTGTGGCTTTTTTTTATTTAATGGGCTGATGATAGGATAATTAAATTATCCAACATTTTTGGTTAATTACCATGTAGTTTATGCAAACACTATTTTTTTAAACCATCTGATTATTTCTATTCAGTTCTATGGCTGTATGCAATTGGAATTAGGAGTAGCAACTAGCTGTGGCACTTCCTGTGCAGCCTGGGGCAACTTTAGCAGGAAATATTTCTGATGGAACACCCAAATAATGTAAAACTGACAGTGGTAAAGGTTTAATAAATATCATGGATAAAAACTAGAATAGAATGGGGGATAAAATATATTTTTAGATGTATGCATCAAAACAATAAGTTTGGAATTAATTTTCAAATCCCAAATAATAGATTTTGTTGGTTGTTAATCTGTGTTGCCACTTTCCGAGCATCGGCAGAGTAGTTGCTGTGCGATGCTGTTTGTCCCAGCAGAGTTACCGTAGTTTCCTGTATTTGAAACATGTTGCAGTAAATTTGTTTTCACATATTTTTATCATACTGTACAATACTCTCTATTAGTCTGTAGCACTTGGATTTACTATATCATGACTTTCCTTAGTAATGACTGAAATGTTTCATTTGTGCTTAAATCACCAGTGATAAACATGATGCTAACCATGTTAGCCTTTCTATTACGTTTTCAATGTTAAATTAGCATTGATGCTAACCACGTTAGCTTTTCTATTACATTTTCAATGTCAAATTAGCATTGATGCTAATTGTTGGTCAGCGGTCTGTAAACAAAAGGGCTTTTTGACAAATGTTATTGCGCACTCTTTATTAGACATTAAGACATCTAAACCAGTGTTCATTTATGTAAAATAAGCCACAATCATTTAACTTTAAAGACAACTGAAATATATTGTTTTATTTTCATAACACAGCCCCCTGAATCAAATAAATCAAATCCCAATGGCTAAAGATTTCCGCCCCTACATGAACTTCTATGAAGTTTTGAGGCAACTTTTGAAAAATGGCAACAATCCACTTAAGTCTTGGTCTCGCTGTGACATGTTACTGATCTGGCCAGAATTAAATAGTTTTATTTTTCAAACCGAGGTTGTTCAAAGAACTATCTACAACAGGTAAGATAGTAAGTCTTTATAACCTTTCCACACAACTCCAGTTGTAAAAATATGAAGTACCCCTTTAACATGAGGACCTCCTCCAGTGACGACAGGATGAAACGAAGGAACGTGAGCTGGAGGGGGTGGAGGCAGTGCTGCTGCCCACAGTCACACTGTGCCCACTGTGTCGTTTATGCATCTCAGTGAGTCAGACGACATCACTGTAATGACGTTAAACTGAGAGGTCGAGCCGGGTCAGAGCCGTCTGAGGGTTTTTACTGTGCCGTTATGAAAAGATTATGAATAGTTTCACTCACTATTAGCACGAGACAAATATATTTTTAGAGAGACACATTTTGGAGATGGGTTTGTTGATTGTTGTGATGGAAACAAACCTTTCAAAGTCTATAATGTATTGTTTTTATGCAGCAGCTGCAAGAGTGAAGACCTCAAAGAAAATTTGCCTGGCAACAGCTTCAAATACAGTGATGGGAAAAGTGATGGATAATGTTGCGCTAAAAAAAACTATCTGCATGCAAACAGAGTCATACTTCAGGTTGATACAATATTCTTATCTTAGGACACATTAAAAAAACTAATTTGTATCTAAGGCTTTGTATTGTTGATGCTCGTGTGTAATTAGCACATATTTAAGTTAAAAAGGGTGTGTAGACACCAAACGATGTGGGCATTTTCATGTAAACGTCAGAAATTGTTTAAACGTGAAACGCTCGCTGCCAGTTCTTGTGCTCAAATTCTCTGCTATGAAACTAGAATTAGAAGCAAAAGAGACATTCAGAGGAGGACGTCTGTTTTCAGACGGCTGTCAGAGGCGAGGGGGCAAACTCTGGGTTGAGGAAAGAGAAACCCTGGAAGTCCTCCTGGTTGATGACTGCCAGCACGTCTGGGTCGGACGGAGTGAGGACCGACGGAGCGGCTGTGAAGAACTTGTCGAAGTTCTCACCTTTCTTCCCACCCTGATGGCGAAAAGGCACAAACATTCATTATCTAGATTAGAGCATATGATTACACCCACATAAAAAATGTTTTATTACATTCCACCAACACCTTTAAAAAAAAAAAAAAAAACTATTAAAAGAATGTAACAGCTGATATGTTGGCCTACTCACACCCTCGCTTTCTTTTTACAGAGCCACAGTGTTTTAAGATAAAGCTGGTCACACATCTTCTCCATCTCCTTAACACTACATGACAGCCGTTCTGCTGGATGACATGAATCTCATTTGGCTAATGGGCTTGGCCTCTCACCCCTGAGCTCAGCCTGCTCTCCCTTGGCATGCTTCATCACCGGCAAGTGGGCCAGCAAACTAGCGAGCGGCAGGCTAATGATGACATGCATTTGCATATGGAGGAGTAAGAAACAGCCCAGGCTCAAAGGTCCTATCTGTTATGGCTGGACTTTCTGCTGCTGAGGGCTTGGAGCCCATCAGAAGCGGCTCAGGTGATGAAAGGCAGAAAGCGGTGATGATTAGGTGAGAAGAATCGAGCGAGAGAGGAGACGATGAAAACAAAGTGACAACGTGGGAGTCGGAGAACGAGGAGACCGATGGAGGGAAGAGCAAAGAGAGAAGGAAAGAGACAAGTACTGACAGTTCTGGGTTTGAACGGCGGCTGGATCTCCAGTCTCTCCAGCCGTTCCCAGTCGATCCAGTGGAAGAACAGATGATCCTTGATGTCCCGCTCTGCGTCCTCTCCTCCACCCAGACGCTTGCCCGGGTGCTTTGTCAGGAGCTAACAAAAACACGAGGAACAGAGTGAACTTGGCCGCAATTCCAAACGAGTTATTTACCTATTTAAACTTCCAAACAAAGTTCAGTCAGGCCATCTGGATGGTTTCTTTTGTTTTGGTGAGACGTTTCGTCCTTCATCCAAAGGTCTTCATCAGGCCGAGGAGCCACAAACACAGAGTCCCACAAGCAGCACACTCGCATAGTGGGGAAAAAGCAGTTTGTTGGTGAAAAGATGGTTTCTGGGGCCCGTCCTCTCCCGTCAACTCCTCTCAGTTTGTTGCTGGCTTCTCGGACTGATGAAGTCCTTTGGATGAATGATGAAAAGTCTCAAAAAAAAAGAAACCGTCCAGATGACCTGACTGAACTTTGTTGGATTTTCCACCTGGATTATTGAGCATGAACGTTGACATTTAAACTTTCATTCACGCACAGTAAAGCTTGATTTTGTTTCCACTTTAAAGGCAAGGGTTAACATTTGTGCAAAAACCCGATTATATCCATTCTTTCAGAGTTTCTCATACGATTAAACTCATTTTGTTTTTTTGTATTTAATTACGAACAGAAAGCCAGAGGGGACATTTTACTGTATACAGCTAAAACATAAACAAGTGTTTGAAGCTTGGAGGCAGCACTTCCTCATTATAGTTTATGCTTGTGTACTCATTATAAAGCGGCAGCTACTTAATGTGTGTTATAGCTTAGTTTAGGATTAGGAACCAGATCCTGGAGGGAACAGTGAGCCCCGCGTCGTCAAGTGATAATACAATTGACAAAACCCAAAACAAAACTACAGATCGGTGTCTCACTGCAAGAGAATGCGTCAGCTGATGTTTGACTATATACAAACAAATACTTGAAAAATGCTGCAGGGAAGAATGACTGAAATTGCATTTAATGCCTCACAGTGCAGTTTTGATGGAAATTGTACAAAAATAAGCTCATTAAAGGCGTTGTACCTACATAATATTATCTGTGGAGCTTAAAATACATTAATTGAAAGAATCTGACTCACACCACAAGCAAAGTGTTTGCTAAGGGTTTTAATTTTCAACCTAAATGTTACTGTAATTTAGGGAAAATGCCTTGAAAACTAAAAAAAATATGTTTTTAAAACATGAAAAATACAATTTGCCATCTTAATTTCTTAAAGAAGTCACTGCAGAGGCTGTAAAATAAAACACAATATTCCATGAGAGCACAAATGATAACCCTTAGTTGTGTTTTTAACCTCATGTTAATTAGTGGGTCTTGGGTGCAACGCAACAAAAATGTTGCAAACACCAGTCAAGGCCAGCTCCTTCTCTTTTTATTTGTCAGCGATAAAGGAAGAAAAAGGATTGTGGCTCCGGCAAAAAACTGAAATTAAAGCTAAGGGAGTGCAGTCTATCTTTTAATCCAAACTGCATAAACAAGTCAGCATAAATACAAAAATGCTGAACTGCTCAAATACGGTAGTTGTGGCCAACAGTATAAAGAGTTGTAGTTTGATACAATGTAATACAATATAATATTATACAATATAATTTCCTTTAATGTCCCTTTAGAGAAGTTCATTTTGAACTCAGTGCTAAACTAACAGCTGCCTGTAGAAAAAGGTCATAAATAAATAATTATAGCAGTAAAAAACAATACAAGTGTGATTCACCTGTAAAACACATTAAACAATTTTATTTCTAAAACAATCTATAAAGATCCATATAAACAAAAAGGGTCCCAAAGGATGACAGTATTGTTCAGTCCATATAGCCTTCTGAGGCTTTTGGAAAAATTAAAATGTTTTCTTAACAAGCAGTATGTTGATGTCAATCAGAGGTTTAAATAGTGAACGTTAGTAGTTTTCAACATGAGTGTTTGTCTGGACTGGAATTCAACCGGAAAGCAAGTAAACCTTTGTAACTCCTACACACTTGAATGTATTGTGTCAAAAATACACAATGTATAAGAATAGAGGTTTTATTTCTTTTTCCTTTTGCTTGTCCGAGTGGAGGAACTGATTTTATCCACTGTTATGGTGAAAATGACAGATGTAAAATCTTAAAAACAGCTTAATCAAGGGGACATAACACTCCTAAATCCTAATCCTTAATCCTAAAGTAAACAAAAAATTCTTGAAATCAGCTTGTTCAAGAGTGCATAATTCTCAATTTGGTAAAGCTTTTATTTGTATCAGGGACTCTATCCTTGTTATAAGACACATTTTCTTAAATGATGCATGACTTATCTTAAAATCTGCTTAGTCAAGGGGGCATAATAAAATTAGGGTCTAAAATCCTAAAATAAGCAAACAATTCTTTAAATCAGCTTGTTCAAGAGTGCATAATTCTCAATCTCTTTCCTTGTTACAAGTCAAATTTTCTTAAATGAAGCATAAAAAAATCTTAAACTCAGATTAATGAAGGGGGCATAACACTCATTCTAACAAAATATTTCTTAAGGAAAGCCATCTTTGCTTGTAAGAAGTGGAACTTTTTTAATTTTTGAAAAGTTAGTTTAAAGGGACACTGTAGTTAGAGTCATTTGCTAGTTTTAAGAATTCTAACCAAGCAACTTTTGCTTACCCCATTCACAGATTTTTTTCTTCTTCTCAAAATAAAAAATAGGTCATATTTAGGAATATTTGGCTTATTTCAAGTAGTGCTGTTTTTGCAGTGCAGGTGTAACGGCGGAGCCAGAGGATGGCCAGTGGTGGTCGTGGTCACCATAGATTTACCTTCTGCCGACCCAGTCATTTGAGGAAAATATACTTTTAAGGAATAAGGTGGCTGGTTTACACACATATGGTAGTGACCATCTTGGATTTTGACTTGGCAACCTAATTTTTGATTAAAAAAGCTTTTTTAAATAAATGGAAGCAGCCACAAACCAAATTAAAAGTCAGCACGTTGCTTATTTTTCACATTGTCCAACTCACATTTACATATTTACATATATGGTGGCTGCCATCTTGGATTTTGATGTTGTAACCTAATTTTTGATGGTGACCTTTCTTACACCTACATGCAGCCACACACCAAAATGGAAGTCAGTAACTCAGTTATTTTTCAAGTACGAACAGACGGACGGACTGAGGGTATTTCTAACTCCCCCTCTTTGCTCTGCGACCGCGGACAATAAGCTTAATGGAATTTAATTTCATTTTCTGATACAAATGTGTCCTCAATGTCCGCGGGCTTTGACTTGAACGTAAAAGGAGAAGCAGACTTACTCCTTTGCAGATAGCTACAGCTTCACGAGAGAGAGTTTTTGGGTACGAGACGCTCTGCTCCATGATGGACTGGAACAGCTCCTCTTCATCTATACCATCAAATGGTGGCTTTAAGGGAAAAAAAAAAACCATTTACATTAAGTTGAACAAAAAAACCAGTGGGAGAAGTAATGTCAAGCATAATGAATTATTATAGTTAAAGGTTTTTGTAGTGATTACAAAATACTGGAGGCTCAAGTGTCTACGGTGTTTTACGTGATTATCAGGGTAAAGCTGAGCGTTACCTGTCCTGCCAGCATTTCATACAGCAGAACTCCATAAGACCACCAGTCCACCGCTTTATTATACGGCTGATACGCCACAATCTGAAAAGGATGGAGAGGAAATGTAAGGACATCACAGGGAAGTGTGGCGGGGCAAAGATAAGGAAAAAAAAAGTCAGAGGAGAGTGAAGGAAATCAGCGTTTTAGGAGTCGGGAGGCAGAACCAGCAGGACTGAACAGGAGAAAAGAAGCAGTGAGAAGAGGAAATGCATTATTGAGACGTGATTTGTGTTTAACTGCTCTTATCTCTTTCTCTGCGTGTGTGAGTGTGTGTGTGTGTGTGTGTGCACATGGGAATGAGGAGCATGAGTGAATGATCCCCCTCCTCCCCTCTGGGGAATTATATTGTATTGCTTCCCAAATGGTAGTTGCAGCAGAATCAATGGGTGTTTATATAAGAGAGTCAATACCTGCGGGGCTCCACAGAGGTTCATGATATCAAAGATGAGAGTAACAGTCGAGTTCTTCTTCTTTCTCTCCAAGCACTTTGGTAACAGCTGCTGTTTCAAATGTGCTTTATAAATAAAGTTGACTTGACTCTTCTGTATCACTCAATTACAAGACCGCCATCCAAACATGCACTTGCCTCTGTTTATTTACACAGACACCCACACATCTGTCTTTTAAACATGTTATAACCTTAACTTCATGCACACACAGACAGATAATGCAAATCTATAGGAAGTAGATGTTTTTTTTTCCCCCAGTCAGGTGCATCCAAACAGAATTTGTTTGTTGCAAAGCTACTTTTAGGACACTTTGGATGTAATTTTCCTGATAAAGCCCAGCAATGAACATGCTACAGAGTCACTGTCTGATTACATCACTCTACCTTCAGATTCACAATTTAGAAACTAAACATGATTTGCCTTTCCCCTTTTTTAAACATCGGATACAACATCTGACTTATGGTGTCATTTGTTTTATAGTCAGCAACAACAACCTGAACATAAAAGCCGTGTTTTGGTCCCACCCACTCTATATCAATGGTGTGATTGGTTAATTTTCCTTGTCTGTTATTAAACAGACTCATGCTGCAGTCATGGACCGAACTCAGCCTTCTGTCCCGACAGTGAAGTCGTAACCAATGAGGCTCCTTCAAACATGTTTCTGCCTGGAGACATAAATTTAAAGAATCCGATTGGATAACTGGCTTTTCATTCATTAAAATGTTTCTTGCTCACCTTCAAAGTAGTTCACAGAATATAAAAAAATTAGCAAATAATAAGAAAAATTCTACATTGAACAAATATATACAGTAGTCCCTCGTTTATTGGGGGGATCCGTACCCTGAAGCCCTGCGATAAGTGAAAAACCACGAAGTAGGGATGGTAGCACAAGTAGCAAGTTGTTGTTTATTTTAGTATTTATATGCAGATATATATTAATGTGTTTTAAACCCTTCCCACACTCTTGCAATATTCCAAACAATGTTTATAAACTCTAAATGCTCTAAAAGAGCACAGAATGTCATGATTTCAGCTCTCTGCCACCTGCAAGCGCTCTTGGCCACGCCCACTTCTCCACTCTGCACGGAGATCAGCTGATCAGCTGCAGGAGGAAGCTTATCCTGCAGCTGTGGACTGCACAAAGGTGCAAATAAGGTGTAAATAATTTATTTTAAATAAAAGTTCCGTGCCAATCGTGCGGCTCATCCATCAATCAGCCAATTGTGTATCATGTCCAATCTTACTTTGAAAAACCGCGATAGAGCGAGTCCGCGAAAAATGAACCATGAAGTAACGAGGGACTACTGTTTAATATATATAATTTATTTATTTAATTTTTTTCCTTCTTCTTTCGGCTGATCTGTTCTTCAGGGGTCACCACAGCAAACTAACTCTCACGAAGACGTAGCAATTGTTTTTACACCGGATGTCCTTCCTGACGCAACCACAGACCACCGAGCTACCACAGCCCTCTGTGTGGAGCAGAGAGTTGCTATCTAGGACTCCCAGAAGAGCAGATGGTGGAGGTTAAGGGCCTTTCTCAGGGGCCCAGAGTGGGGCAAATGAGGGTGGAGTCAGGTGTGGGTGTTTCACCTTTCCCACCCACATTTTGATGTTGTCAGTAACGGGAGTTGAACCGGCGACCTTCTGATCACTGGCCCACCTTTTCTAACCTCGACACATATAGGGGAGTAGTGGTGTAGAAGTCAACTCCCCATATGCTGTAGTTAGTAGAGTTGTTGCCTCTCAGCTGGGGGCCTTTCTGGGTGGAGTTTGCATGTTCTCTCCGTGTTTGCGTGCGTTTTCACCGAGTACTCCGGTTTCCTCCCTCAGACCAAAAACATGCATGTTAGGCTGATTGGTAACTCTAAATTGTCTCTAGGTGTGAGTGAGAGAGTGAATGGTTGTTTGTCTCGTTTGTCTCTATGTGTCCCTGTGATGGACTGGAGACCTGTCCAGAGTGTCCCCCGCCTCTCGCACATTGACTGCTGGACATGGGTACCAGTGACCTGTGACCCAAAAAGGAAGAAGTGGGTAAATGCAGAGGTGTAGTCTACGCGATATGCGGGAATACAGAGTATATCCACTAGAAAAGCTTAAGAATTTCAGTATACCTACTTAAAAGTACCCAGTGATACATGACATATCATTAGGCACATGTCAGTCATATGTTAAATGGCACTTAAGTGCTTCCATAACAATCTATCAGTATACATTGCTTGTTTATTACATCCGCTTATCCAGAGAATTATTGTATAATTATGTACTTAATACTTGAACATGTTTTGCTTTGATACCGTTTTATAAATTCTATAACATCTTTTTAATACGAAGTCAACTGCTGTACAAAGCTTCATTTATTGAAATATAAATATCAGAGAAATTTTGAAATGTTCAATATGTTTAAAAATCAAAATAAATTGACGATTACATTGTACTAACCGGCGTACTTTGGTTTCTAAGCACAGCATACGGACCAACCGCCGTAAGGTTAGTTTTACGTTGGACATTCGGTGTCTAACGTAAAACTAACTTTACCGCGGTATACCCACTACACAAATGTATAATACACCACTGGGTAAACGATAATGGATGGACAGATAATATACAGACAAAGCTTTTGTGAATTTCCCAGTATGTGTCAAACTGAGCAACCCTGTGGTGTCGTTTTCTCAGAGGATAGTGAGGTAAAAAGTGAGCCTGTTTGACTAGTTTAGGTACATGTATAAAAACCAGATGTTGACATCCTCAATGAATGAAGTGAATATCTCAAGCTAAACTACCACTTCTGTGAAAAAGCTTGGCACCTGTCAGCTAAAGTCAAATTTTGTCTGAAGAGTATAAAACAGAAATAAATCTACAAGTTATTAACATTGTCTCATATCCAACATGAAAATACTTCTGACTTCTTGTTGGAAACATTTCAGAGGTACACCATTTCACCAAATTATCACCATGGAACATGATGTGAAAGAAGCTGTGGTAGTTTGAAGCGTTTCTGTGAGAGAGGGACGCTCTCAGCTGTGAGACTGACGTGACGTGAGAACTTCCTGTTTGACTGGTGTGAAACTCTGTGAGGAGAAACATAAAAAAAGTTTCGTTTTTTCTTTCACTTGAATAATTGTAACTTTGATTGGCACCCACTTAACTTGAAAAACCGGGGCAGCAGAGCAGAACATTAATTTCAAATTGAATTGAAACTTTTTAGCTGATAGGAATTGAGTATTTTGTCCTTTATCGCTTACAGTGGAAACCCATTTGAAATGGATTCCTTAAAGGTTAGAATTAGCAACAGCAAAATAGAAAGAGTCATGAGTAAAAAGGAATCCATTAAATGTAGCAGCCAGTCTGTTTTTATCACACGTCAATAAAAAGCAGACAATTATGTTTTTGCTTGTGCCTGTGTGCGCATGTTGTCTATTTGCAAAATATCTCACGAACCACTAAACGGATTTTAATGAAACATGCAGGACGTAATCACTATTATAACATTTACAAATTATTAGATTTTACAGTCAACCTGATTCAAGTTTGCCGTCAAAGACAGTTGGCTTTATAAAACACAAAAAGTGCTACACCTCAGTTTATTTTGACAGATACTGTATTAAAAGCAGGTGTGGTAGTAGCTGAGACTGATACCTAACACACATTTTGAGCAATAACAGAATGCACTAGATCTTTGTAAAACATTTGCTGTGAACTACCGATTTTCGCAGTCAATTCTGTCTGTCTGTTAGCAAAATATCTTGTGCAAAACTAGACGGATTTTATTGAAAGTTTCTGGAAATATTCAGTGAATGTACATCTATACCTGATTAACTTTTGGCGTTAACTTAAATAAAGATGTTTGCTACAGTCAATCGACTTTAAAAAACACATAAATGGCTAAAATACAGTTGTTTTTACATATTTTGCGCTCCAATTTGGTGTAGTTCTAGAAGAGAGTACTTCACAACACATACTCTGAGTGCTGTTCAATACATAAGATCTTTGTTTAAAACTGTAACATTAACTTTCAGAGTCAGCCCTGTTTGTCTGTTAGCAAAATATCTCATAAACCACTGAATGGATTTTAATTAAACTTTTAGCCAGTAATAATTTGATATGAATCTACAACGCTTTAGCTTTTGGAGTCAATCAAATTCAAGTTGGCCACCACAACTAACAATATTAGCAAATACAAAAATGGCTATAACTCTGTCAGATTCACAGGTATTGAGCTCAGTATTGATGTGGCAGTAATTAGATGACCTTCCCAAGACATATTCTGGCATAAGATCTCACAATATCATATGAGATTGCACAATATATTATTTTCAAGGTTTGACAAAAATGGCTAAAACTCCATCTGAGCATAAAATGATCTTGGGCAATGAAAGGCAGCAGGTGATATGTACCGGTAACTAAGACTTTAAGTTGTCAGCTGCAGAGGAAGAATAGTAAAACTAGAATCCCAAGGTCTCTGAAGGACAACAGTATTTCTATGCAACACACAGCACAGGTACACACGACTGATAATTGAAATATGCGAGGTTAATTAGTTTATAATGCCGACAAGGTCAGAGAGGACAGAGCAGACGAGAGGAGTTGCAGTTTGACATCTAATAAAAAAAAAACAGGAGCAGAAAGGTGAAATGAGAATACAGTAGCTCCTCGCTACTTTGCGGTTCGACTTTTGCGGACTTGCTCTTGCGCGGTTTTTCAAAGTAAGATGACACACTTTAACTTTAATATTACTCACCTGATTGGGACAGTATGGGATACAGTAAAAGGTTAACGAAAAAAGCACTTTGGACTGGCGCCACGAATTTGTAGTTTTCTCAAAAAAAAAAAAAAAAAAAAAAAAAAAAGGACTACATTTCCCAGAAGCCAAGAGTGCTTCCAGCTGTTGCTTTCTGCTGAATTGGAGGAAAAGTTTTGATCCGATCCAAAAACGTTTGGTCCCTATTCATAGTGACTTTGGCGCTCAGTGGATGCAGAGAGCTGCACGGAACCGACCAGGGATTGGACCAGGACTACTTCCAGCCTCATCTGTCAATCTGAGAGCTACAGGCCCAGGAGACTCTCAAGCGGGGAGGTGTTGCTTGGAGGTTCGGTGTTTTCTCCGGTGCTCACCGAGACTTTTTCATCCATATTTGGACTAGATAGGAACCATTGTGTAGTTTTGTTTGCAGTACATAGCTACTTACTGTTAGGGGTGTAACAATACATCGATATATCTATTAAACGATTAATGATTCAATTATATCTTGGAAAAACTAAAACATGGATTCATAATGTCATCTTTAAAATACGCTTTTATTTTGAAATTCCCAAGGCACGTATGTGTCAACATTTCCGTGCGCGGCTGCGCTCTGTGGCCGCCTCAGCAACATGACTGACGAGGCAGAAAACACAAAAAATGAAATTCACTCTCCTGCTGGATTTAAATCAACACTGTGGAAATATTTTGGATTCCAACAGAAAGACGGTTCAACAGACAAAACTCATGTCGTATGCAACAGGTGCCAGTGTGAGTAAAAAATACTCGGGAAACAAAACAGATTTGTCCGTTCACCTGAAGAAGAAACACGGCATTGATAGCCATGTTATGTAAACTCAATATCTGTTTTTGTTTCTTTATAACTGAAAGGTAATCAGGACACTTTTTAAGTTAACTGGTTTTTAAAAAAAATGCACTTAAACATGAGAAATGTGAGACTACACTGAACAGATCATTTATTTCTATTTTTCATTAATTAAGATTTTTTTTTTAAAGCCTGGTGCCTGTAATAACAGAAATAAAATGGTTAAATCATATTTGAATTGTTATGTCAATTTATTTATATGTAAATGAGATGAGCATTTGATATTGCGATATATCGATCGCGACAGACTTTGTGATATTGAGAAAAATCGTATTGTCATTCAAACAAATCAATATAATATCGTATCGTGGAAAAGCTGGTGATTTACACCCCTAGCTACTGTGCAGTACATATACGTATGTTGTTAAAATGACGTAGGTTTAAGAGTTTAGAACATTGTAAGAGTGTGGGAATGGTTTCTAAAGCCTAAATACATATAAATACTAAAATAAATATAGTGTTCCTCCTTGGCGGTATTTCACTTATTGCGGTGGGGGGCCGGAACGTAACCCCCGCGATAAACAAGGGACTACTGTAAAGGGTGGATCTAAGAAACAAATAAGTGTTTTTTACAAAGAGTGATCGTGGACCAGAGAGTGAGTTCAGAGGTGAAAGTACCTCAGGGGCGATGTAGTCGGGAGTGCCACAAAACGTGCGTGTGGTGTCGCCCTCGAACATGCCCTCCCTGCACATCCCGAAGTCAGCGATCTTTATGTGGCCCTCACTGTCGAGCAGCACGTTATCCAGCTTCAGATCTCTGAGCGAGGGAGATAAATCACACCTGCATTAATCATCCTGATGGATAACGTCTTTATTAATCATTAGCTACAAAAGACATGATTAATTTGAGTCGTCGCTGCGTTCTGCGATGACGTCCGGACCGCTTCAAAGATCTCTACCTGTAGATGACGCCTTTGCTGTGGAGGAAGAAGAGTCCAACAGCTATCTCTGCTGCGTAAAACCTAAAAGGAGGGAGAAGGAGGAGGAGGAGGGAATCTCACCGCTGGTTCGCTTTATGCTTCAGAAAAAAAATGACCAAAGGTTTTCGCTAACTCAAAAGAAGATGATGAGTGGAGAAGGAGAGCTTGAGAGGGTGATGAAAGTGGAGAGCAACCACAAAGATGAAAGAAAAAGAAATGAAGAGAGAGAAATGAAAACGTGAAGCAGGGTAAGAATTAGTTTTAGATGAATGTTCGGGGATTATTGATTAGATGAACAGCCAAAGGGGAAGAGGGAGGGAAAACAGATGAAAAGACAAGATTGAAACGAACAGAAAGAAACAGGAAAGAGAAGGAGGGCTGGTAGCTCATGTTGATGACTTTTTCTGAGTCATCGGGTGTAACGAACAAAGAGAAGACGGTGCATGTAAATGGATCGGAGGATAAAAAACAGACGGGATATGAGACTTTTGTAGATGAAGGCGGTGATCAAAGGTAGGCTTTATCTGCCTCCGTACGCTGCGTGAGGCTCTTTGAACTTCCCAACTTGCTGAATGTGAAACATAAGGTCTCCACCGTTGACGTATTCCATCACATAGTACAGACGGTCCTGCAGAGACAAAACACACACACATGGACCAACTCTCCCCACTAAACACATATGGACCAACTATTATTATTACTACTATTTAACTGTCAATAATGGTGTACCACAAGGCTCAGTCTTAGGTCCCACCTTCTTCACATTTACATAAATAATGCAGGTCAGATCATTCCTGATGCATCCTTTCATTTCTATGCCGACGACATTGTTGTTTATTGTCGAGCTAGAACAGTTGCTAAGGTTTTCCAGCTTGTACAGTCTGCATTCGACATCATCCAGTCAGATTTGTTCCATCTCAAACTGGTGCTAAATGCTGATAAAACCAAAGGGATGTTGTTTTCAAATAGGAAGTTGGTACCAGCAGTCCTTCCTTCTATCTCATCTATGAATGGTGTTCCTATTGAGTTTGTCAAAATGGTTAAATCCATTTAAAAAAAAAAGAAGTTTTTTATACTTTTTTTGTGACTGTAACAAAAAAGAAGCTAGATGTTAAAGTAGTCAAAAGATGGCTAAAGTAACAAAATGACTACACAAAGCAGCAAAAATAGCTAAAAGTAACAAAAAGGTAGCTACAAATTAAAGTAGCCAAAGGCTGACTGAAAGTAGCTTAACAACAGCAAAAAGATAGCTTAAGGCTAAAAGAAGATAAATGGTAGCTAGAAACTAAAAGTAGGCTAGCTAACAGTAGCAACACAGAACAGAATAAGCAAAAGATGAACTAAAAGCAGTAGTAATAAAAAGCAAACAAAAAGTCAAAAAATTATTTAGAAGATAAAAGAAATAAAATGCTAGTTGAATGATGAAAGAGAAATGGTAGGTAAAAGCTAAAAGTTGTGAAAGTCTTGCTCAAATTACCAAGGGCCAAGCTAGAAGTAGCAAAACGCTATGTAGAAAAAAATTAAACATACATATAAAAAAAGCTAAAAGTAACATAAGAAAATACAATCCGAGCGTTTCTGCTGACACAGATTTGAAAGGAACAGTGATCTCAATGTATTTCTATTGAGACAATATTTGTGTATAAATTTACATCTTCTGGGGAGTTGACTTCTACACCACTACTCCCCTATATGTGTCGAGGTTAGAAAAGGTGGGCCTGTGATCAGAAGCACATCAGATTATTATTATTAGATTTCAAAAACTGCACTGAAAAATAAACAGAAAAACAATGATGAGAATGGTGAATCAGCGTTCACACAAAACGAAAATGTTTTGAAAACAACTCTTACACACCCCGACTATGTCACCAAGTGTGTGTGAACAGTTTACTAACACTGATGGGATTTGTTTAGCAGCTGAATATTCATTTCACACACCTCGGTCTGGAAGGCTGAGTAGAGCGATGTGAGAAAGTGAGGGCGCGAGGGGAGCGCCAGAACCCTCCTCTCCACCAGAGCGCTCTCCGTGTCCTCGTCTTGGAAGAGAACGTCTTTTTTCAGCACCTTAATGGCGAACAGACGCTCGCTGCCTCGCTCCTCTGCCAGCAGCACCTGAGCAGCAACACAGAGAGACAGTTAGCGAGCGGCACGTCTACCGGGAACGACAAAGCAGCTGCTGGATGGTTCTGAACGGATCCAGAAGCAGCGTACTGCACCGACGGTCTGACACGAAGTACAGAAACTACGATGGACATAAAACAGCACTCTGCACTACCTAATCCACGTTTTCAAGTTTTAGGAGACAGCACTCTGTGAATTTAACAAGAACTGGTGTTACGTCACGTCTCAACCAGAAAAAAACAAAAACACAAGACTTCCATTCAAGTTTTAATCCTTCACTGCAGACAGAAGTCAAGAATTAACACAACGCTGATTGTTCAGTGTTTTTCTTAGGTCACTGTTGAATAAGAGGCAAGGAGGTCTAGTATAGAGCCGCATGACATTAGAAAAGACGTGTGTTTATGAAGCATTCACACTATTGTGATCCATTTTTCTTCTGTACGCAGTTCTCTTTTTTGCGCTATTTCAACAAATCGTATATCAAAACGTTCAGCTCATTCAGAACGGTGCTATAACTTTTGGTATTGGTGCAACTTTAGCTTTTTGAAATGTTTAGCCTTTTCTGTCATTTTTTCACGTACGAAATGAACTGAGCTCATTTTACAGCCTTTACATCTTTAGATCTGTTAACAACCTTTTACTGCTCCTTTCACATTTTGTTCCGTTTCAGCTTCTTTCGGCTTCCTTGTGCAAATTTAAACTTTTTTCCAACAAGTTTCAGCTGTTTTGTGCTCCTTTCATATTCTTGCTGCAAACTACATATTTGTGCTTCTAATTTTTTTTGTTGCTAATTTCAGCTTATGCTCCTTTCAGCTTATTTTTGCAAGTTTTAGCAGTTTTTATGCTAATTTAAGCTTTGTCAGCTATTTCCATAGTTTTTGCACTCATTTCAACTTTTTTCAGCCTAATTCAGCAAAAATGTGCTCTCGCCACTTCATTCTGGTAATTGAAGCTTCTTTCTGCTTTTTTAGATACTTTTCAGCTGGGTATTTATTTTTATTTTTTGTTAATTTCAGCTTTTTTTCAGACAATTTCCCCTTTTTTGTGCTCATTTCTGCTTCTTTCAGCCTAATTTGACTAACATATTATTTCTGCTTCCTTTTGCTAATTTAAGATTGTTCTACCTTTTCAGCTACATTTTTAGCTAATTTTAGCTGTTTTCAGATAAATTCAAAGTTTTTCATGGTATTGTCTGCTACTTTCAGCTTAATTAACTTCTTTATGCTATTTTCAGCTTGTTATGCTCCATCCATCCATCCATCCATCCATCCATCCATCCAGCCATCCATTATCTTTTACCCGCTTCTTCCATTTTGGGTCACAGGCGTCGCCGGTGCCCCTGTCCAGCAATCATTGTGCGAGGGGCGGAGTACACCCTGGACAGGTCTCCAGTCCATCACAGGGACACATAGAGACAAACAACTATTCACTCTCTCACTCACACCTAGGGCCAATTTAGAGTTCCCAATCAGCCTAACATGCATGTTTTTGATCTGTGGGAGGAAACCAGAGTACCCGGAGAAAACCCACGCATGCACGGAGAGAACATGCAAACTCCACCCAGGAAGGCCCCCGGATGAGGATTTGAACCGGCAACCTTCTCGCTGAAAGGCAGCAGCTCTACCAGTTGCGCCATCGTGCTGCCCCTTTTTATGCTCCTTTCAGCTTTTTTCTGCCTGTTTCAGCTTTTTCTGCTCTTTCAGCTACTATTTAGCTGTTTTATGTTAATTTTAGTTTTCTCATGTAATTCCACTTTTTTTTTAGCTCATTTCAGCTCATTCCACTTCCTTCTGGTAGTTTAAGCTTCTTTATACATTTTCAGCTACTTTTCATCTACTTTTGGCTAATTTAAGCTTTAAACCTAATTCATCAAATATGTGTTCTTTCTGCTTTCTTCTACTAACTTAGGCTTGTTCTTTAATTTTAGCTACATTTCAGCATGCTTTTTTAAAATTTAGCTAATTTCAGCTGTTTTTAGCAAGTTCTTCTGCAATAAGCATTCACACTGCATTTTCTCAGGAAATGCAGTTTGTCTAGTTATTATTTGTTATTCACCAAGCTGTGAGATATATCCCCTAAACTTTGTCTCCAACAATATTCAGCCATCAAAAACACTTAGGATGTATAAACAAATCCCCCCCCCCCCCCGCCTCGTTTTTTTACTGTCCCCATGGGATGATCAAACAGCCAAATATAACGTTTATTCACAACCAATCCGAGTCTGAAGTCTGAGCTTTCTGGTTATTATCAGACATTAAAAACACATTTGAATAAGATTTTCACCGTAGAGTAAATACCGTCTGCTTGTGGGTAGCTCTGACTGCTAATGGGGCGATAATACGCCACATTCAGAGGTGCACAATACGAGGTTTCACTGGGGAGGTTCGGCCAAGACCACCAGAATGAGCTGACGACAACACCGCTGGAAATTGTTGTGCCTGTCCACAGCGCTACACTCTGATGCTTCCTGGCTACTGAACATAAAGAATCTCATTTTACTTTCAAATAGTGCTGAATAGTAGAGAAAATGACACTTTTTCATGTTTTCTAAATCAACGTGACTGCACAAAACGAGTTCCTGAAGGTGTGTGCGCGCGCTGCTGCTGCTCGTGAGCCTCCAAGCATTGAGAGAAACCCGATGGTTGTCCTTGATTGTGTCTCCTGCTCGTGGGGTCACACCAGCTTGTGTAAAAGTTGCACTCAGATCCCATTAGATCTCCATGAATCCCAGCAACGTGCACCCTTTTCCTCTCATTTCGGCTGCTGCGATCTTATTTTCATCAGATCGTTTTGTCACTTTCTGGAGTTCGGTAATCGTCCATGGCTTCTTTCTGTCTCTGTCTGTTTTGTTCTCACTTTCCCTCAGCGCTCAGCAGCCCCAGGGTCCGTCTCTCCTTTTTTTTTTTTCTCTCCTCACATCTTATGTAAGTTGAGTCTATTTCTCTTGTCCTTTGAGGACTCTCCTCTGATAGTTATGAAACAACACAGGGGGATTTCACTGGAGGAAGAAGGAGTCAATGCCACCCCCCCCACCCCCGCCTTCATTATTCTTTATCTGCTGGGGAATTAAAAGAAATAATGGAAAGCAGAGTATCCCTTGAAATGAGCACCTCCAGGAGAGCTGACTGAGCCACAGGTAGGATTAAAAACTCGTCCTGAGCTCATAAAATAAACTAAAGACCCATCATTTCTTAAAGGAATGCACATCACCTGCCAGTTTTAAACTAAACTGTTATGATGACAAACGACATAGTTTTGGTCTTGTAAACAGCATCATGTGCAGTCTCATGTGATACTGCAAGCTATCACAGACAGAGTATGTGTTGTGAATGACTCTCAGCTACTACCACACCAAATCTTAGCTCTGTATCTGTAAAAATGACTAATTTATAGCTCATGTTGGGTTTTCTTGGGTCAGTTAGCTCATGTGGCCATTTTGAATTTGGTTAGCTCCAAAAGTTAAACAGTTGTAGATGAACATCAATTAATTACTATCTGAAAATTTGATTAAAATATGTTCAGTGGTTTATGAGATATTTTGCTAACAGACGAACTGTGACAACTCCAACAGTTGATGTTAATGTTTTAAAAACAACTTGCTCTCATTGAGTAACAACTGAAGCATGAGCTGTAAATAACTTTAAGAAATAGTCACACAAACTTTTAGCACAAGATCTGTAAAAATGACTGAATTCTAGCCATTTTTGTATTTTCTGAGGTCCGTTGACTTCAGCAGCCATCTTGAACTGGGATGACTCCAAAAGGTGACCAGTTGTAAAAATGCATCTAAAGATTTTATCTCACAAGTTTCATTGAAATGCGTTAAGAGGTTCATGAGATATTTTGCTAACAGACATTCGTAGTTGACTCCAAATAGTTAATGTCAAATTTTGACAATAAACTCTTGCACAATGTGTTTGTCCTCAGAATATACGATGGAGATCCGTCTCAGCTACTACCACACCAAGGTTTTGGTGATTATCTGTAAAGCTGACAGAGTTTGAGCCCTTTTTGTGCTTTTAAAGTTTAGTTGGCTGTGGCAGCCATCTTGAATTGATATGACTCTAAAAGGTAATCAGTTGTAGACGTTCATCCGATTAATGTTTTCTGCAAGTTTAAATAAAATCCAACGAACGATTCATGAGATATTTCGATAACAGACAAAAGAACGCACTCATGCACAGACGGGCGAGAATGTAATCATCCGAATTCACCTTTCATCAGTGGGCGATAACGAAGAGTTAAAGGAATCTATTTGGCATAAGGAGAAGTAATGAGTTTGCTAGTAAAGAAGAAAAAAAAATGGCAGATATAAATTGTTCATGGAGGTTCAGCTTTGCTATTCTCCAGAGAATTAAATGAAAGGTCGCTTAAAGGTCATGACCACAGGGGAGATTCTTTAAAGCCAGGAATAAATCTTGTTATTTTCAGCCTCTTTAGCTGCTGGATCAGATTGTGTGTGGAGAAGATCACATTTCATCTCCCAGCCTGCCGTCCTCACCTTTCCAAAGCTGCCTTTGCCCAGCACCATGAGGAAGTTAAAGTCCAGGATGCTCAACTTCACGTTGCCAGGACCTGGAGAGTGCACGGTGGCGCAGGACGGGACCAGGGCTGGGGACAGGGCCACAGGGAACGGCTCTGGGACCGGGCTAGGTATGACCTGGGGCAGACAGGATGCTGTAACATCTGGTTGAGGTTCCTGGAGAATAATAACAGGATGTTTGAGAGCTGAAGAGAAATCTAAACCACACCAACCCCCCAGTTTGGACTCCAGTCAGGCAGAACTATCCTGCACCCTGCTGGATGCAGGCAGTCACAGAAAGGAGAGGGCATTCAGTGTAATTTCTGTAATTATCTAGTCCAGGGGTGTGCAACCTTTAGGATCAAAAGAGCGACGTGTCCGGAGCCGCAACAGCTGCTGCAACTGTGTACTGTCAACTGGTGGCCCATGGGCCACCAGTTTGTTGGAGACGGCTTTTCCAGCCATTGGGGGTGACATTATAAAATGAAAAATGTCTAACTATTATTAACATTTAATAATATTTTTTACATTTTAATACAAAAGAAAAGACCAGATTCATGTAAATAAAAGAAAAAATATATAATTTTTAACAATTTAATAGAAATCAAAACACTGAACTCTGCAGGCCGATGTGAGTTCTTCTAATTGTCAAAGAATTAAGTTTCCTACTCAAATTATAAAGTTGTATAAAATTAGTCCAGTTTGTTGGACATCCAGTTACATTTTTAAAGAAAAATAAACACTTTTGTTTACTTTGTTTTTTTGTGTGTGTGTTTTATTCTTAGTGTTATCAAAGTTACTCATATTCCTTCTCAGCAGCTTGTCTTCAACATATTCCAAAACATTCTGGTGGTTTTGACAGAAAGATCTCACTGTGAGACTGGAAGATAAAGTGGCTAACAAACTGCTAGCATGATGTAGTCCACATGCTTTATTCTGTGTATTTGTACTATTCTTCACATATTTGAAAATGACAGGAAATCTGATAAACTAGCCATTTTCATTGTTGGCAACAATTTAAAATAAAATTCAGTTTTATTTTGGTCAAAGCCCAAAGGAGCCGCTGCAGAGGTACCAAAGAGCCACATGTGGCCCCGGAGCCGCAGGTTGCAGACCCCTGGTCTAGTTGCAGCAGCAGCTTATTTCCTCTACATTTCTTTCTCAAAAAATAGTTTTAGCTGTACAGATCAGAACCCTGACACTGATCCAGTATTTAGCTGCAATAGCAGCTAAAAAGTCTTTGACAGAGCTTAAAGATTATTTTTACTTGAGAAACTGGAGCAACATTTTATCGAACGGTAAAGTTTATTTTAGCTTCTTTTCATGTAGAGTCCTGCAGCTTCTACCTGCAGGTCTGGGTCCGGTACAGGAATGTTGTAGTACTCTCCTTCATCCTGTGCCAGGAGCTTAAACCAACCGCTGATGGGACGCCTGAAGATCTCGCTGACGCCGAATGAGAGCGCTCCCATGAAGTCGTTCCTGGAGGTCCGGTCCCAGTCCCACACTTCCACCGACAGACGCCTGTCCCACTGGTTTCCACGTACTGAGCTGCAGAGACGAACACAAAAATACTCACTCACTGAGGACATTGTCTGGTATTTATGTATTAGAGATTGACCAAGTTGTTATTTTACTCAGTGGTCGATGTTCAGGAATCAAGGATTTCTTAAGTAGATTTTTTTACTCATAAATATAAGTTTAATATTTGCATACATTACAATCTACTTCGTTTGCTAATTTTAATTTAAAAGAGGCATTTCCTACTGTACCAAATAAATCTGTAAAGCTCGGTCAAACAAAAAGTAGGACAGTACTGCGTTGTTATTTTTACTACGTTTCACCAAGTTTCACAAGGACTCACAAGGTGAAACTCTCATTCCAGACGGGATTGAGCGTTGATCGGATGGTCTTGGTTTTCTGTTTGCTGTGGCTCTTTGGGTCTGGGATCAGTTTTAGTTTGACGTATGGGTCTGATAAACCATTTGGATCCATGGGCATCAGGTTGCGAGCCTCCCGCACTGAAGAGAAAATAGAGCGACCCAAAAACAAACGTGAGAAAAAGAAACGCTTCTTCCAATTTAAAGCCAGCCCTCTGGTAATCCACAAGCTTGTCTTCACCTGTAACATAAATGTCCTCCTTGTCTCCTCTGATGGTCAGATGGATTCTTCCTCTCTTCTCGGTGTGATCCTGACCGCAGAGGCTGGGAACGCTGGACTCGCACCTCCGATGGACGTTCATGTCACAACCTCATCACACAAACATACACAAGCAGAAACACAGATAAGCACAAATGCCAGAAGTACGAATACAAAAGACACAATATCAAAGTGCATGCTCAATAATCCAGGTAAAAAAAAATCTAACAAATTTAAGTCAGGTCATCTGGACGGTTTCTTTTTATTTATTTTTTTTGTTGTTGAAACATTTGGTCCTTCATCCAAAGGACTTCATCAGTACGAGGAGCCACAACAAACTTTGGCTATGGCTGCTGTAGTGGACTAGGAATCGACAGGGGAGAGGGCGGGCCCCAGAAACCTTCTTATCACCCGCAAACTGCTGGGCCACTATGTGATTGTGCTGCTTGTGGGACTGAGTTTGTTGTGGCTCCTTGGACTGATGAAGTCCTTTGGATGAAGGATGAAACATTTAAAAAAAATTTAAAAAAATAAAAAGAAACCGTCCAGATGACCTGACTGTACTTTGTTGTTGTAATACACAATGAAAATGCTAGATTTGTTATTTTTGGGTTCCTGCTCACTGTTTTCTAGCATAAACGATCTCGTATTGAGACTGATTGTTATAATAAAACTAAAATATTTTCTTGTGCTTCATGTTTGTAGAGCAGTATGAATTTCAAAAAAATTCAAAAAAAAAATTTCAAAAAACAGTTAAAGACCAAATTGCTCTGTTTATATACTTGAGATCACTTGTAGGACCTGAAACTGATCAGAGGTAACATAATCTGTATGTGTGTGGAATTTGTATGAGGACTGATGTTTTATTGTGATGTTATTTTAATATGTTATCATTTGTATGCAGTATGTGCCCAGGCTCCGTCTATAAACTTTAAATAGCTTTTTGGAGACCTGATTCACGCACTGTTACCTTGCAGTTATGTATTATGATTATTTTTGTGTGTGTGAATAAACTGAATAAACTGAAAACTAAACTGAATTTAGAGTTTTTCAGTCTCATTCTGGTCAGGCATGTTTTTTTTTCTTCTTTCGGCTGCTCCCTTCTTCATGGGTCACCACAGTGAACTAACTCACATGAAGACTTGGTGATTGTTTTTACGCCGGATGCCGGTCCTGACACAACCACAGACCACTGAGCTACCACAGCCCTCTGTGTGGAGCAGAGAGCTGCCATCTAGGGCACCAGGGAGCAGAGGGTGCTTCACCTTTCCCACCCACATTTTGATGTTGTCAGTCCAGGAAGTTGAACTGGCGACCTTCCGATCACAAGCCCACCTTCTCTAACCCCTGCACCACCACTTCCCCCATTTCTGGTCAGTCAATAAGAATAAGAAAACTACAGTAGCCTCTCGCTACTTCGCAGTTCGACTTTCGCGGACTCGCTCGTTCGCGTTTTTTCAACCTAAGATTGTACACGACACACGATTGTCAACTTTAATATTAGTCACCTGATTGGGACGGTACGGGATAAAAAGTGAACGACAAAATACTTCGGACAGGCGCCACCATTTTGTAGTTTTCTTTCACTAAGCCTACATTGTAATGCACGTCAAAAGAACTACACGGCCCAGAAGCCAACAGTGCTTCCGACCGCTGCTTTCTGCCGAAATGGAGGGAAAGTTTTGCAACGTAAACTCAGAAGTAACGATCGATTTGTGAAGCTCACAGAAGTGGCAGGAAAGTGGCAAATAATCCTGAAGCTCAATTATCCACACGCACATCAACCTGGACGGGGTGGTGGGCTTCGTCGTTGCAGGGTGGGTCTGCAGAACCAGAACCGAGCCGAACCGGAATCGAGCTGCTGGTCTGAAGAGCTGGTGAGTACCCAAATAAAACTTCGCAGTACTGTACAGCATATATACATAAGTTGTTAAAATGATGTAGGTTTAAGAGTTTAGAGCATTGCAAGAGTGTGGGAAGAGTTTATAAAGCCTTAAAATATATAAACACTAAAATAAATATACTGTTCCTACTTCGCGGTTTTTCACCTATCATTGGGAGTGTGTGGAACGTAGCCCCCGTGATAATCGAGGGACTACTATAAATGGTTTTTGGCAACTGTTTTCGAAAAAGCACCAATTCTCTCCGTAATTCAAGGTTCAATAAGGAGATCAACACTACGTCCATGTTTCTGCTACAGAGAGAAACGTAAAGATTTAAATCTGACGGGAGTCCAGTCACTTCACGATACGCGCTGCAAGAACACAGAGGGTGAAATAAAGGCATACAGATGTTAGATGCAGTTGTTTTTGTCTTTTCACAATCTGACCTGGTTCCTACTGCGGATCACAGATGACTCTGAGAGGATGTTTTTCATGACAAGACGTCAAAAGTACAATGTCCTTCAGTATCTTTGGACTTTTTGTTCCATATTATTTGATTTTTCAAGTAATTAGCCTGAATTAAACATTAATGTTTACCTTCTTCACATAGTTATGGTTGAATCGATAAGTTTAGGCTTAAGATATTAGATTTACCAATAAAAAGCTTAAATAACAATAATGTGTGTATCATAAAGTAGCAGCTCATCAAAATCTTGTTGCTACAGCATGTCTAAGTTTTAAATATTTAAACTTAGACCGAGGGGGGAAGGGCAGAGCGTCATGCACAGCTCACATCAGGTAATGACAGGAACAACTAATCTTTTTCTGCCAGCAGGTAAAATATTGACATTATCTCACACGCGAGTTCATTTTCTCCGTTTATCTCTTCAGGAGGAGTAACAGCTTCCTCCAATCCACTTATTGAACTCTCTGCGACACGTTGTAACAAAATGTAAACCTTTGTTGTAAACTGCACCAAAAACTAATTTAGTCTGGAACAGATTTTTTTGTTAACACAAATGAGAAAACAAAACAACAACAACAAAAAAAAAAAGGGCCAATTTGCAGGACTAAATGTGGGCTGGTGCAGCAGAGTAGACTTCCATACAGCTAGTACTCAAAGCACTCGACATCCCAAAGCTTCTCCTTGGCTGCTGCATCCGACTGCCCCCCTCTTTAACTGTGCTCACTTCTTAATTCATTTAATCCTTCTGTGTGCAGAGGCAGGCTCGGTAATTGTGTGCACGGATCTTTGCACCTGCAACTTGATTAATGTGCTCCAACAGTGTCTGTGCTGCGCGCTGATGGGGGTGGGAGGTGAAACTCACTGGTGCATTTCATGCCCTGGTGTAAGAGGCCGTACAGCAGCGAGCCACAGTGGTCGCAGAACGTGGGACTGGAGTACGTGTGGACCTTAAACGTGTGTCGACTCTTCAGGTCCTGAAAGGAAACATCGAAGTTAACTGAGAATTCCCGCCATGAGAAAAAAAACACTGAGCGGCCATGTTTTGGATGTGCATGAGGTTTGTGATGGCTGATATAGGACATCCTCGAACAAGCCAATTAGATTTCTCCAGTAGGAGAGGATGTTGGCTGCATCCAGGAGTGTATATTTACTGTAGTCATGAATCATTCTTATCTCCCTCCGACCACATCCACACCCCACCCTCTCCCAAACTGCACTCCCTCCACCGTCGCTATTTAAAACACTGTCACCCTGCTCCTCCTGAGGAAAAGACAAATCTTCCTAATATCCTCGAGATGCCACACACACACAGGACTGAGCTCTTTCCCTCTCATCAACCCCCCCCCCCCCCCATCTTAAACTCCCTGAATCTCTTGTAGAACGACGTGACACGAGCTCAGACGTCACAGATGAGACGAGGCTGAGAGATGCACGGCTTGACGGATGAGTCACGCACTCACGCCACCAGCGAAGAGCGGAACAACTTGCAGATGACAGTGCGCTGTACATTTTGGCAACGATGGAAAAGCGGATGCTTAAAAAAGATAAATAAAATGGAAGTGTACACTGGCGTGCGTGCTTACATCAGGTCTGGGGGCAGTCACCGATCCGGGACACGTGAAGGTTACGAACTCGTGACATCTTTTATGGACAACAAAACTGCAAACTGGAGAAAACAGAGGAGATGAGCCTCAACATTTAATCTGTATTTTTGCAGAGAAACACATCCATGAAGATTAAATTCTGCAGGAGAAGCAAACAACAGCAGCTTTATCTCTACCTTGACACTGGAACCCCTGCTTCCCGATGCCCCTGAATGAGAAAGACACGGGTTAAGACTCAAAAACAATCCTCTGTTCCAATTTAAGGTGAAATAATTTGCTTCAGAGACAAAGATAGTGCCGTTGCGTCATCTTCTCCAAGTTGAGAACAGCCTCTGTATTAAAAACCACCACTAGCTGTGCAAGAGACAGGAAACTTGATAAACAAAGTCATTACGTGGGAAGTTTGAGTGCCTTTCATTTAAAAGCCACACAAACACAAATTTAATTCCGCTGCTTCTAAAGATGCAGCGCTGGCTGGGTCCCAGTGTCTCCTTAGAGGTTTAATTGAATAATTAAAGCCATTGATTGACTAAAGTGTCCATTCAGCAGCTTGCCTGGTGTGAATCAAGTTTGATTAGGAGCTTTAGAAAGTCGGACAATTGAGACACCGCTGAGAGCTCCTCTACAATCATCTCCTGGAGAGCCCCCGGAGTTCATAGGAAACTGACCATAATCACTGATCTACAATCAGTTCACCATCTGGATGAGTAATAATTAAAGATGAGGCTGCAGAGGGTAATCTGATCCTTGATCAGCGTTCAGCACAAGTGTGTCTGCAGCCATGAGTGGAGGACAGTTCTGTGGTTCGACCAGCAGAGAGCACCCAACAACAGGAGATGGTTTCATTTAGTGAACTGCACTTTGTATTTGATCACAGCCTGAAAATAACTGTTAAAACATATAACAAGGTGGATTTAGTATTTAAAGTGCCTATGACATCAAATACTCAATTCAATAAATATGAATGTGTTTTTGGAAAGATGACATTAATGACGTATAGTTAAAAAAAAAATAATCATGGTGCAGCTGTTGAGATATTCACATGTGCAGCAACAGGAAGTGATGACATAGAGGAACACCTGCATGTAAACAGAGCGTTGCTACAACGGCTAACAACACAGCCGCGTGAAGAACGAGATGTTTCTTTAGATTATTTTGAGTCACTATCAGAGAGTCAGAGTTCAAATAAACAAAGACCAAGGAGTTGCTCTTCGTCGTCACTTCCTGTTTCACTTTGTCTGCTGCAGGTTCAAAAACAATATGTCAAAGTTCCTGCTCAATAATCCAGGTAAAAAAATCCAACAAAGTTCAGTCTGTTCATCTGGATGGTTTCTTTTTTTGTTGAGATGTTTCACCCGCCATCCAAAGGACTTCATCAGTCCAAGAAGTCACAACAAACTCAGTCCCACAGGCAGCACACTCCCATAGTGGACCAAAACAAACAAACAAACAAACATCCAGATGACCTGACTGAACTTTGTTGGATTTTGTACCTGGATTACTGAGCATGAACTTTGATGTTTTGAACCACTTTGGCTATGGCTGCCTCAGATCAGAGGAGTTGATGGGGGAGAGGGCGGACTCCAGAAACCATCTTATCACCATCAAACTGGTTGACCCACTATGGGAGCGTGCTGCTTGTGAGACTGAGTTTATTGTGGCTCCTTGGATTGATGAAGTCCTTTGGATGAAGGAGAAAAAGTCTCAAAAAAAAAAAAAAAAATCGTCCAGAGGACCTGACTGAACTTTGTTGAAAAAACAATACGCCTGTTATGCGACAAAATGAGTAAAATTGTGCGTGTTTGCCAAATTTCTTCAGTATTACCATATTTGTCGGACTATAAAGCGCACTATCAATGAATGGTAAGATGTTTCCTCCTTTTTTTTTGTATTTGCAGGAAATGCATGTCACAGGCACGTTAAACAGACAGCAGTCAGACATTATTAATACTCGTTTGTTGAGTTAAAAGCAGGACACTTTTGAGGGGTTAGACAACATGGCGCTCATTTTATTATAAACATTACTGTCATTATTGATTCATCCAGCAATTACTCCTTTGATCAGCTCATTGTTTTAATCCCTAAGAGATCAGAAAAAAATGTAAAAATATAAATATATATAAAAATATATATAAACATATAAAAATTTATAATAAAAAAAGCCACTAAATCTCAGACAGCTGATTAAGTAATCACCTATAAATCATTTATATAAAATATTATTTAGCTTATTTCTATCATAAATTAGCCTGAAATCACTTCACGTGTGAGACAATCATAGCTTGAACATTTAAATACAGGGAACTGTGGAGTTTGATCGATCAAATTTTGTTTCTTTTTAAGGATTTTTTTGTTTGTTTTATAGTTTTATTTACGTTCATAGACGTTTGCGTTGTCATTCTTTGGTTCGGTGTTATTTTCTTGTTCTTTCCATGTGTGTAGTTCATGTTCAGGATCTTCTTTCTTTGCTTTGAATTGCTTTAGCTCACGTGTCAAACTCAAGGGCCGGGGGCCAAATGTGTCCCTCGTTGACATCTTATCTGGCCCCCAAGATTGTATGTGAAACATAAAACACTTCTATCTCTTGATTTTTTCATTAATCTTTGATTATGATGTCGAAAGCACAACAGAGAACATCAAATGAGACCAATCGAACTCTTGTTGAGGAAACTGTGGCCAAGAAAACATGTTGGGTATCTGATTTCAGTTAATGTAGTTTCTGAAATTAGCCCTTAGTTTGACAAAGGTTTTGATTTTGGCCCCACCCTTTTTTAATTGAGTTTGACATCCCTGCTTTAGCTTCTTGTTTAGCATCTTTGGTTTACTTCCACAGACAGATTTTACTCCTGTCGCTCGTTTTAGTCCTAGTTTCAGCTTTAATTTCTGCTCTTTTTACATTTGAACCCCTGTCTTTGACTTTTTAGTATGCATGATGTTCAGTTTGTTTTAATTAAATAAAGCTAATGTTAGCTTTCTGACTGTCAGTCTGTATTTAACAAGGCTATGAGTTTTAAAATGCAGAGAGGCTTCCGCGTTACAAAATAAGGTGTTATAAACAACTAGAGCTCCTAAACTTTAAAATGGCTAACAATGGCACACAGCCAAGTTTCTGGCATCTAACTAGGAGGCTGCTCCACATACGGTGTTTATTAATCACAGGACTGTTTGAGGTCATTGCTTAGAGTCAATGAGAAACATTGTGGGGACAATAAATGTGTTTTTGGGTGAAAAGGTGATCAAACCTCATATAACTTGTACTAGAAATAGACTTTGTGCACATAATATAGTGAGAGTGACCTCAGAAAGTGAATAAAGGACCCCATTGGTCATTTGTGCATGCTGGGAATAATAATACTCAACCTCTAGTGGTTATGAGAATTACTGCATGTGAAAGTGAAAATGAGATCCTTGAATGTGAATTAGACAGTGAACTGTTTGTGTGCACATCCTGAGTGCATAAGCAGTTAAGTCTATATAAGAAGATAAAGTCTGAAAATTAAATCAGGCATCGTTTCCTTTAGCCTCCAGAAAAAAACATTCCTGAGGTCAATAGCATATTTAACCCAATGCTGTTCTCTTTCCAGAGCACAGTCCAGTGACAAAAGCATGGTTTGTGTCATCAAGTCAACAGAAAAAAACATTAATTAACAGTTTGAACTGAAATGCCTTTTTTAAAAACTGCTTTATATGACCATACCATAGAAATAAAGTCATTTTTATCAGTTTTAAGAAGAGAGAGCCTTTGAGTCTTTTTGACATTCAAGAAAACCTTGGACCCAGTGGGATCCAGGAAGTACTCCTGCACAAACTTAGTAGTAAAAAGTAGGATAAAGGGGGTTAAACTGGTCTCCAACTACTGCTAAATGGTTAAAAAGAACAACAAAAAGGTGCTTTTAAAACCTGATCATATTTACATACAACTGGAATCTAATAGATTATGTACCACTGCTATCAGTGGCCAAACAGGCGTCCTCCCATTATTGACCATCCACTAACATCAGTTGCCACACTGTTAGCTCAATATGCCAAACAGAGAACTCATTTTAAAAAGTGACCAAAACATTGTTTTACATACACAAACTTTTCACAACAGAATTTAGTTTGGTTAGCTGGCTGATTGGTGGCCGAGCTGTAGATATTTGTCCTCAGATGGCAAAAGGAGCTTAAAACCATCAGAAATCCCTCAATAAACATTTTCCATTAATTTTGATCCTATTTGACAATTATGTATTCATGTACATTTTCAAAAAGAGCTCATATATCACTATTTTGGCAGAGATTGGCACTAAATCTTCAAAATTAGATGATTTTAAAGCCAAAAACAAATATTTAACTTCTTTTTCATTTCACCAGGGTAGGATTTTATTTATACCTGCATGAACATACGCTGCAAGCCATTTGCTGTATTTTATTTTATTTTTATTTAAACCTTTATTTTACCAGAAAATAAATCCATCGAGATTATTACTCTATTTTACAAGGATGTCCTGGGCGTATTTGTACACTTTAAATTCATAGACAAAACTTTCAGAATTACAAAATAAAGCAATCTTGTCTTGATCTTTAAATAATCCAGCAATCTCCCAGGGGCCTCAAACACCCAGGTGAAGGCTGCTGCATTGACAGCTTGTTTAAAGGAAGAACGTTTTCACCCTGAATCAAGAACCACTGCTCCCGCCAAGACAGCAGCCAGTTGGGGAGAAGTCCAGAAAGATGCCAGAGGCTGCTGGCACGTTGAACGCCCTGCATGCGCATATGGTGCATCCCGACCATATGTCCAAACACACTTCCACACACAGTGACTCTCACGCTCAAGTGCACTTTCCACCGGGCAGAATAAGCTCCCAGCATGGTGTCTGTTATCACATCTTTTATTAAGAATATCAGTGTGTCGGCGCACCAAAGGTCAGCTGCAAATGATTAAGCACCGTGTATTTACTGGACTGTGGCTACTTAAGGAGTATTTTTTTATATACAGGTCCTTCTCAAAAAATTAGCATATTGTGATAAAGGTCATTATTTTCCATAATGTAATGATAAAAATGAAACTTTCATATATTTCAGATTCATTGCACACCAACTGAAATATTTCCGGTCTTTAATTGTTTTAATACTGATGATTATGGCATACAGCTCATGAAAACCCAAAATGCCTGTCCCAAAAAATTAGCTTATCATGAAAAGGTTCTCTAAACAAGCTATTAACCTAACCATCTGAATCAACGACGTAACTCTAAACACCTGCAAAAGATTCCTGAGGCTTTTAAAAACTCCCAGCCTTGTTCATTACTCAAAACAGCAATCGTGGGTAAGAATGCCGACCTGACTGCTGTCCAGAAGGCCATCATTGACACCCTCAAGCAAGAGGGTAAGACACGGAAAGAAATTGCTGAACGAATAGGCTGTTCCCAGAGTGCTGTATCAAGGGACCTCAGTGGGAAGTCTGTGGGAAGGGAAAAGTGTGGCAGAAAACGCTGCACAACGAGAAGAGGTGACCGGACCCTGAGGAGGATTGTGGAGAAGGGCCCATTCCAGAGCTTGGGGGACCTGCGGAAGCAGTGGACTGAGTCTGGAGTAGAAACACCCAGAGCCACCGTGCACAGGCGTGTGCAGGAAATGGGCTACAGGTGCCGCATTCCCCAGGTCAAGCCACTTTTGAACCAGAAACAGTGGCAGAAGTGCCTGACCTGGGCTACAGAGAAGCAGCACTGGACTGTTGCTCAGTGGTCCAAAGTACTTTTTCGGATGAAAGCAAATTTTGCATGTCATTCGGAAATCAAGGTGCCGAAGACTGGGGAGAAGGAAATACCAAAATGCCAGAAGTCCAGTGTGAAGCACCCACAGTCAGTGATGGTCTGGGGTGCCATGTCAGCTGCTGGTGTTGGTCCACTGTGTTTTATCAAGGGCAGGGTCAATGCAGCTAGCTATCAGGAGATTTTGGAGCACTTCATGCTTCCATCTGCTGAAAAGCTTTATGGAGGTGAAGATTTCATTTTTCAGCACGACCTGGCACCTGCTCACAGTGCCAAAACCACTGGTAAATGGTTTGACCATGGTATTACTGTGCTCCATTGGCCTGCCAACTCTCCTGACCTGAACCCCATAGAGAACCTGTGGGATATTGTGAAGAGAAAGTTGAGAGACGCAAGACCCAACACTCTGGATGAGCTTAAGGCCGCTATCGAAGCATCCTGGGCCTCCATAACACCTCAGCAGTGCTACAGGCTGATTGCCTCCATGCCACGCCGCATTGAAGCAGTCATTCATGCAAAAGGATTCCCGACCAAGTATTGAGTGCATAACTGAACATGATTATTTGAAGGTTGGCGATTTTTGTATTAAAAACACTTGTCTTTCATTGGTGGGATGAAATATGCTAATTTTTTGGGACAGGCATTTTGGGTTTTCATGAGCTGTATGCCATAATCATCAGTATTAAAACAATTAAAGACCTGAAATATTTCAGTTGGTGTGCAATGAATCTGAAATATATGAAAGTTTCATTTTTATCATTAAATTATGGAAAATAATTACCTTGATCACAATATGCAAATTTTTTGAGAAGGACCTATATATATATATATATATATATATATATATATATATATATATATATATATATATATATATACACATACATACATATGTATACAGTGCCTTGCGCAAGTATTTGGCCCCCTTGAACTTTTCAACCTTTTGCCACATTTCAGGCTTCAAACATAAAGATATAAAAAATATTTTTTTGTGAAGAATCAACAACAAGTGGGACACAATCGTGAAGTGGAATGATATTTATTGGACGTGTCAAACTTTTTTAACAAATAAAAAACTGAAAAGTGGGGCGTGCAATATTATTTGGTCCCCTTGCGTTAATACTTTGTAGCGCCGCCTTTTGCTGCAGTTCCAGCTGAAAGTCTCTTGGGGTTTGTCTCTATCAGTTTTACACATGGAGACACTGAAATTCTTGCCCATTCTTCCTGCAAAACAGCTCGAGCTCAGTGAGGTTGGATGGAGAGCGTTTGTGAACAGCAGTCTTCAGCTCTTTCCACAGATTCTCAATTGGATTCAGGTCTGGACTTTGACTTGGCCATTCCAACACCTGGATACGTTTATTTGTGAACCATTCCATTGTAGATTTGGCTTCATGTTTTGGATCATTGTCTTGTTGGAAGATAAATCTCCGTCCCAGTCTCAGGTCTCTTGCAGACTCAAACAGGTTTTCTTCCAAAATTGTCCTGTATTTGGCCCCATCCATCTTCACATCAATTCTGACCATCTTCCCTGTCCCTGCTGACGAAAAGCAGGCCCAAACCATGATGCTGCCACCACCATGTTTGACAGTGGGGATAGTGTGTTCAGGGTGAAGAGCTGTGTTGCTTTTACACCAAACATATTGTTTTGCATTGTGGCCAAACAGTTTGATTTTGTTTCATCTGACCAGAGCACCTTCTTCCACACGTTTGGTGTCTCCCAGGTGCTTGTGACAAACTTTAAACAACACTTTTTATGGATATCTTTGAGAAATGGCTTTCTTCTTGCCACTCTTCCATAAAGGCCAGATTTGTGCAGTGTACGACTGATTGTTGTCCTATGGACAGACTCTCCCACCTCAGCTGTAGATCTCTGCAGTTCATCCAGAGTGATCATGGGCCTCTTGGCTGCATCTCTGATCAGTTTTCTCCTTGTTGGAGATGAAAGTTTAGAGGGACGGCCGGGTCTTGGTAGATTTGCAGTGGTCTGATACTCCTTCCATTTCAATATGATTGTTTGCACAGTGCTCCTTGGGATGTTTAAAGCTTGGGAAATCTTTTTGTATCCAAATCCGGCTTTAAACTTCTCCACAACAGTATCTCAGACCTGCCTGGTGTGTTCCTTGGTCTTCATGATGCTCTCTGCGCTTTGAACAGAGCCCTGAGACTATCACAGAGCAGGTGCATTTATACAGAGACTTGATTACACACAGGTGGATTCTATTTATCGTCATCAGTCATTTGGGACAACATTGGATCATTCATAGATCCTCACTGAACTTCTGGAGTGAGTTTGCTGCACTGAAAGTAAAGGGGCCAAATAATATTGCACGCCCCACTTTTCAGTTTTTTATTTGGTAAAAAAATTTGACACATCCAATAAATTTCATTCCACTTCACGATTGTGTCCCACTTGTTGTTGATTCTTCTCAAAAAATTAAAAAAATAAAATTTTACATCTTTATGTTTGAAGCCTAAAATGTGGCAAAAGTTTGAAAAGTTCAAGGGGGCCGAATACTTTCGCAAGGCACTATATATATAT
>NC_056502.1:15855191-15865510 GCF_014905685.2 Nematolebias whitei
ATATATATATATATATATATATATATATATATATATATATATATATGAGCAGTTTTCATCTAAAGGGAGAGTTGGGGGTTCGATTCCACCAGAAGTTACACAAGTAAGTGTCCCTGGGCAAGACACTGAACCCCTCATTGCCTCTGATGTGTTGGTGCATGAATGTGATAAAGCTCTGATTAGTCTTTGTATAGAAATAGTAGAGTGCTGTATGAACGAGTAAATGAGGACAGATTGTGTTGTAAAGTACTTTGAGTATCTTGATAAGATAGAAAGGAGCTACTATATAAGTACAGTCCATTTACCTTCATTCTTTACAAGAATCTGGTGTTTTATTTTGTCTTAATAAAAATACTAATGAATGTTAAAAATCATTAGATATTTTTAGTTTTATAACATCATCCCTACTGGCCAGAAAAGCCCCCTCCAACAAACTTGAAGTGGTCCATGGGCCACCAGTTGATAATCACAGTTGTTGCGACTCCAGACACATTTAATTTAGTGAGGGAAGGGGCAGAAATGGCCCTTTTGATTGTAAAGGTTGCAGACCTCTGCTCTGACCTAGTCCATAGGTTTAATTTCTTTTCAAGTGTTGGTAAATTTTTACACTTTTAGAAAAACAATGAATAATCATCAGAACAGCTTAAAACCCTCAACTGTAGCTGCTGTGAATCCAACTTGGGTTTGAGATGGATCATTGAATTTGGCATCACAAACAAGAAGTAGACATTATAAGTCTAGACCAGGGGGTCTGCAACCTTTGCAATCAAAAGAGCCATTTTATGCTTTCGTTCACTAAATTAAAAGTACTTAGAGCCGCAACAGCATGCTACAACTGTGGTTATCAACTGGTGGCCCATGGGCCACTTTAGCTTTGTTGGAGGGGGCTTTTGTGGCCACTAGGGGTGACATTATAAAGATAAAATAACAAATAATTTATATTTTTTACAATTTAAGACAAATGAAAACACCAGATAATTTTAAAGAGGGGTTTTTAATTAATAAAAACTATGATCTATGCAAACCTAGGTAATGTTTATATGGAAAAATTTATTAAGTATAGAAATAAAGCACAAAGTTAAAATATGTTTTACTCCTACTTGTTCCAGTATTCACATATTTGCAAAAGAAATGACAGGAAAACTGCTCAAACTACTGGTAGTCCTTTTTTTGTTGTTTATATAACAGCCAATAAAATTCAGTTTTATGTCAGTTTTGGTCAAAGCTTGAAAGAGCCGCTGCAGAGGGACCAAAGAGCCACATGTGGCTCCAGAGCCGCAGGTTGCAGACCCCTGGTCTAGACATTTGCTTCCAGTTTTCCTTTCCCAGCTATGATTTCTGACCCATTTTCTATAAATTTGGGGTATGCTCAAATTATAGCAGTAACATCACACTCACCTAAACCCCAGGTAACCCCTCCACCATGGAAGAATGTTGATTTTGTTGTTTTACTACAACTGCAAGCGACAAAACCTCTAGGAGTAAAGTTGATCACCCTACAGAGGTTTGTTTCTGTGCATGCTGACTTTCTTTCAGTGTGTGAGACTGTGTTTATTAGACAGCACATGTAGTTCCTAAAGTACACTCCTGCATGGTGTGGGCAGATGGGGGCTGTGAGATCACGTCAGGGCAGTGTGGGCAGTATCTCCAGCAGGCAGCTGGAATTAGTGAAAGGGAGGAAAAAGTCAGCTCTAGATTGAGTGGTGGGCCGCCTGAGGAGGCAGCGTATGATCTGCTGGGGTGGTTTTGTGTATCAGTGTGCAGCAGTGTGTGAACTAGTGTGTGTGTGTTACCATATGAAGTCGGTGCAGTGGCTGCAGAAGGTGGGCTGTTTGAAGAAGCGTGCTGTGAACTGATGGTCTTTCACCTCGACAATCCTCTTGTGTTTGAGCGCTCCTTTCCTCTGAAACACGGGAACCCTGGGTGGAGGGGAGAGAGGCGAGGGCAGGGGGGAGGTTGCAGACGTGGGGGAGGCCACAGTCAGTGGCGAGAGGGAGGGGGAAGGGGACACCGGGGTGGACATGATGCCTGGAGGATGCTGCAAAAGACCTTGAGCCCAAGAGTGGATGGTGGGGGAAGGACGGCGAGGACAAGGAGGAGAAGGACGATGGGCAAGAATGTAACAGGTTTCAGCCGAGAAAGGAAGGGGCGTTAATGGGATGTAGGACAAGGAGCGGAGACAAAGTGACAGATGAAGGGAAAGACCCAGAAAGAACGAATGAGTTGAAGGTGCAGAAGGAAAGAGTGCAGATAAGCGACAGGTAGAGAGTGAAAAAGGAAAAAGAGAGGTATAATGAAGGAGACAGGAAGGTTAATTCACATATAGAGACAAAAATCTCCAATGAGACTCTGAGACACTAAACAATTAGCGCAACACGCTGTGTCCCACATACTGGCTGCTCATCCTGCTGTAGTCCTTATCTCCAGCTCACTTCCAGCTAAGCAGGACCCACCAACCCCCCCCTGGACGTTATGTCAACTAACTCCTGTTGCCATGTCAACAACACCCCGCCAGCTGCTCCAGTATCGGAGCCTGTGTCCTCCTCTCATCTTCCTGCCTGCCTTTATTAGCAATTAGTCCCGTTTCTGCAGAAAAGTTTGGACCGGAGCAACATTAATCTGTCTGCAGGGAATGAGATGTGCAAGGGAAGGAATGCAAAACGGCAAATATTAGCTGGAGAGATTGTGTTCAAGTGTTACTTAATGATAAATAAAACACCAGCCGAGATTTAATGACCGAATAAATGAGCCCCGAAGAAAAACCGATGAGTGAAAAATAAAATGATGAAATGATGGTATGTCAGTGAAGACGCGACTGTTAATAAATTAAAAACTAAAAAGTGATGAATGAAAGAAAAAAAGACTCAGTGTAAAAATAAAAACGGACAAGAACTATAAATTTTTAAAAAGTGCACAGATCTTTAAGGAAGAAATAATAAAAATGGAATACCTGAATTTTGGATAATTTCCTCTGAAAGGCAGCCTCCTCCTCTTCTTCTTGAGTTCAAATAAAAAATAAAACTACGACGAACCTGTAGCTGGTCAACTCAAATAAGAAAAAAGTATCATAAAATAAAAACAAATTAAAAAACACTAAAAAAAGAAAAGTCCACAAAAAACCAGCAGGGAGAAGCTCAATGAATAAAAAAAGACTAACTTATGACTTTAAATGCAACAAGCAGTTTGTGCAATTCAAGTTTTCTAAGAATCTAAGATCGACGACTGGAGTCGGATAAACCCGTTAACCCAGAGGCAGCGTGAGTAGGAGGACCAGATAGAGAGGTGGTATTCTCTTTCCAAGATTGATTCTGTTTTTACAAAGAAGAGGCCAAGAGAAAGAGGAGGAATAACAAAACAGAGGGGGAGAGAAAGAAAGCGAGAGAGACGAGAGAGATTGAGGGAAATAGGCAGCGATTCATTTTGAAATCTGGGTTACTTCTCTCAGGAGAGGGTGAGGGAGGTGCAGGAAGGGGGGGTGGATGGAACAGAAGCTGCCATTTTGCCACAATCAGTACAGTATAGATGAGCAAGTGCCAACTGTCCCCTACTTCCTTTTGTGCCAAACAAGAGAGAAAACAATTTTTTTCCCAGAAAAGCCGTGAAAAATTCAGGGCTGGTTTTTTCCAAGACTTGGCTAGTTTAGCTCCAGTGAGCCTGAAAATAAAAGAAAACCACGCATGAAGCATCACGACGGCCGTGAAACGTAAACGACACTCTTGATTCGATGGTTAGCCGCGCCGTTACATAACTGTCAACTTTTAATGATCTGAGATCAGAACAAGTGGGGGCATGATCAGGCTGCTCCACTACGCACTGAATCCAGGTCAGCTCAGCTGGATGGGAAGGGTGGGAGTCATGAGGGAGGGGATGGGTGTCCACTGATCACACACACAAACACACAAGCACACACACATTAACCCGTGAACACCTTCTCACTGGCACATGATTAAAGTAGTTAAAATTATGCTTTTTCAGTTTTTTCCCATTGGACTGGTTCACAAAAATATTCACCCTTTGAAATGTAATAGTGATAAAAACATAAAGGACACAAAAAATTGGGTGATATTCCATCCATCCATGTTCTTTACCTGCCTCGTCTAGTTCCATTGACTGCTGCTCTATCTCCAGCAGTCAATGAGAGACGGGGTGTATCCTGGACAGGCTGCAGACTATCACAGTGCTACAACTATTCACAAGCACACACACATTTAAAGGCAGGGGTAACCTAAACTGCATGTTTTTGACCTGTGGGAGGACCCAGGGCAAACCCACATGCTGTCTGCACAGGAAGAACGAGTCACAGAAAAAGCCCCAACTCAGTCCTGAACCCGGGATCCCCTGCGTCGTTGTGCAGCCCATTCTTTAAACAGAGAAAATAGGTGTGCAGGTACTTTTAGTCCCTCGCTACTTCGCAGTTCAACTTTCACGGACTCGTTCTTCCGCGGGTTTTCAATGTAAAATTGTACATGACACAGGATTGTCAACTTTAATATTCCTCATGTGATTGAGACGGTACAAGATAAAATATCAGCGGGAAAAAATACTTCCAACAGGCGCCGCTATTTTGTTGTTTTCTTTCAATTAGCCTATAATAATCCTGTGCTCCAGCATCAACATGTGGCATGGAGGCTGCACAGCTGCAGAAAGAAAAGCTTTGCAGAGAGTGGTGAAGGCTGCACAGAAGTCTGTTGGAGTCAGCCTCCCCACCATCACAGACATCTACACCTCCAGATGCAGGAAGAGAGCCACCTGCATCATGAAGGACCCCACTCACCCAGCACTCACACTTTTTGCCCCACTCCCATCAGGAAGGAGGTTGAGGAGCATTAAATGTAAAAACCACTAGACCGAGGAACAGCTTCTACCCTGAGGCTGTTAGACTCATGAATCTCTAACTAGAATATTCACTGTGAAAAAAAATCACATCATGTTGCTGCTGATCTGTTTCATGTTGATGTGTTCATGCGTGCTCATCTGCTCACACAGAATCATGCTCATGTTCGTGCTGTTGTTCGACATAATGTTTTTATGCCATTAGTGCTTAGTGTATTTTTAGTTGATGTTTTTCTTAGTTCATATCTTAGATGTTATCATTGTTCTTCTTTTACATTTTATTGTTGGATGTAACTGGGACCCTGTGTACATAATTTCGCTCCACCACATGTACCACATGAGGTGCGAATGACAATAAACAATCTCTGACTCTGACTATAATGTAACACCAGTCAAAAGAACTACACTACCCAGAAGCCAACAGTGCTTCCAGCTAGTTTGGCAACACAAAGTCAAAAGTAACGACCCGTCTATGAAGCTCACAGAACTGGCAGGAAAGTTGCAAATAATCCTGAAGCTCAATTATCCGCACGCACATCAACCTGGACGGGGCGGTGGGCTTCGTCGCTGCAAGGTAGGTCTGCAGAACCAGAACCAAGCCAAACCGGAACCGAGCTACTGTTCTGCAAAGCTGGTGAGTACCCATATACAGTAAAACTTTGCAGTACTGTACAGCATATATACGTATATTGTTAAAATGATATAGGTTTGAGTTTAGAACATTGCAAGAGTGTGGGAAGGGTTTATAAAGCCTATATATATATATATATATATATATATATATATATATATATATATATATATATATATATATACATATACTAAAATAAATATAGTCTTCCTACTTGGATTTTGATGTGAAAACTCAATTTTTGAAAGGGACCTTTTTTATGCCTAGATGCAGCCACACACAAAAATAGAAACTGGTACCTCACTTGTTGTTAAAGTTATCCAGCTCACAAGGTAGACAGACAGATGGAGGGTATTTAGAATTTCCTCTTTGCTCCAAGATGAGGGACAAAACACTTCCAATATTTGTTGTGTTTGTCGAAAAAGAAAAAAGAACTGTGCATCAGCCTGAGAAATACATAAAAATGTAAACGGTACTTATAAAGATTAAATGTGCAAAATCAAACCTGAGAAAGTAAAAGTCTGACTGTGTCACCAAACTGCAACTCTGAAAGTTATAGAACACCTTAAATCACGTTTGCTGTAAAACTAATTATAAATATTTACAACAACGATCAGTCACATATATCGTCTGAAAAGTACGTAAGACCGGGTGAAAACTTGATTCTAACCATCTCACCTTAAGGTAGGACCTCACTGGGCTGCAACTGTTTGAAACCAGCTGGTGACTCAAAATTGTGAGAATTACAAAAAAAAAATAATAATAATTTCCTGCAGTCTCAGGAACTGTTTACACCACGACAGTTTTGAGAGAAACCACAGCTTTTCTGCTGTAGGTCGGTCAATCATGTACACAAGAACAGCCAGAGTTTTCTCTGAAACCAAAGGTTTTTAAATCCAGGTCCCAGTGGAGGTTTTAGGGAAACGACTCAGAGGTGGTGGATGTTCTGCACGTGTGCGAGCAGATTAACAGGAAGCAACAGTGAGTGTTAGTGCGACTCAACAAACCAACCTCGTTCTCTGCTCAAAGCAACATTTCTACTTTCAACATTTTGGATGCAACTGTTTATCTGTTCTAGACTATATGCACGTCTCGTTGAAAACGCAGATACAATAATTACCCTATTCTTAAAGACAGATTCAGGGTCAAGACCCCCTCCTTTTTTGTGCACATGGACAACTCGCATGTCTTCTTACAACTAACCCCAGCCAATAAAGTGCACCCTCCCTCAGCATAAAAGATAATTTGGGTAAAAGTATAATCATCTTAAAGCAGCAGTGCGGTAGTTTGTCATTTCCTATCTAGCAACCCTGCCTGACATCAAAACGACTGCATTACAGTGTAACCATGTTTTTTTTTCCATGTTGATTCGCCACAATAAACATTGAAAAAACACCAACATTTCCAGAGACCGTGCAAACAGGGCCTCACAGAATCCTGAATGTTTGTGACCAAGCAGCAAACAAGCTATTTGAACACTATTTGACAGCCGGGTGGACCATCAGTCAGGTGGTGATGAGATGTTTTAAGAAACTAACAGCCGTTTTCGTCTATTGTTTTTGTTGTTCAGCTTTGCTAAGCTTCTCAGCAGGTAGCAGCCTCCACACCATCCAGGACATCTACCACAGCCGATGTCTGTGTAAAGCACGCAGCATCGTTAAGGACCACACCCACTCAGCACAAGGACTATTCCATCTACTACCCTCAGGCAGACGATACAGGAGTCTGCCATCGTGCACAAAAAGACTCAAAGACAGTTATTACCCACAAGCTGTCAGATTACTGAACTCTTCACAATAATACAAAACAACTGACAATTATACTGCACTAAGCCACATCTGTGACACCTAACATGTTTATTGCTGCTGCACTATGTGACTGCATCATGTATGTCACTACCTTACCCTCATAATTCATTTAATTTCAGTGTTACTCAGTAGCTGTGCAATAACCTGTCACACAACCTGTGTAGCTTATGTTAGTTATGTGCAATATATATCATGCATATTTAAGTTTATATACCTGTGAAATACTTATACGAATTCAATCAACTTGCACTGTTATATTCTACCATGTTGGTGTTTACTATCTCTCTTTAGGACCTTGAAAATATTATATTTCTTTTTAACTATTTTGGTACTTCATTTTGTACCCTTATGCATGCTTTAGTATTTCTTGTTTGTTTGTTTTTTAACTTGTTTTTAGCGAGTCTAATTGGTTCGTCTAATCCTGGACATTTCATTGCGTTGTTGACCTTGTGTTAACCTGCATATGACAAATAAACAACATAACAGATGATAACGTTTCATATTTTCAATCAGATTTCAGAAGGGCAGTGGTTAAGGATGAAGAGCAGGTTGTGCACTAATTGCAAAGCTGCTGATCTCAGACCAGTCCATATGTCAAAGAGTCTTTGGGCCATACACTGAAGCTTGAATTACTCTAGGTGACTGGTGAGCATCTAACACGGCAGCTTTACTGCAGCTGGTTTGTAAGGAGGTGAGTCCATGAATGCATACTGTCAATCATTGCCTGGATAAGATTTTTTTTAAATATTCAAGGTGCAGAATGTTTAATATGATCTGAGTCTTAAAAAGAACGCAATACATGTTTTTCAAAAATCAGTGGAGATTTATTTTCCCCAAATGGGAGTTTAGTCTCAACAGAGGGATCGTGTAAACACATATTTGTCCTTTCAGTGTCAGCAATGCAAATACACATGTGCACAATTAATCCCTGTCCATGTGAGCATTCTGTCTTTGGATGCTCCTGCGAGACAACAGCAGCCGGCAAGAGCAAGACAGGCACGCATGTAGGGGATGAAGGGTTAGATTGGTGTGGGACAAAGAGACGAGGAGAGGGAGCGAAGGGTTGAAGGTCTAATTAATGGAAATGTAGGTTATTAGTCTCCTGATGAGGACACAGGCAGAGAATTAATTAACAATTATAATTAGCAAGATTGTTAGAGAGCAAAATGGTGTCAGCCAGCAAGATAAGCGTGAGTTAGCGTGCAGAAATATGTGTGTGCACGTGTGTTAGAGGATAACATGGTGTTTTCGTATGAAAAAAATGAAACAGCTGGGTGAACATGCCGCGTCTGACAATGATATGTTATTTCAGCATTAGTCATGCAGAAGCAGCAGCTGATCGGACATGATGGGGGCTTTCCTGCACACAAACCACCACTAGACCTTTTTTTCTTTAAAACTGCCTTTACTGACATTTTATATAACACTGGGACATTCTCTCTATCGGACTTAACCTCGGATAAGTCCTGTTTTGTTTGAAGGTTTAAAATAAGTGAAGGTTTTAGGGCGAGACACAAAGCCAGAGAGTCAAAAACAACAAATATAGGCGGAATAGTCGATTTACTGAAACCAAGAAACATAAACGACTGTTTCCTCTTCATGCAGTGAAATGAGTAAGCATTTCTGGCTCCCAAGATTGTGTACAAGTGTTTTTTGGCATGAGCACTTCACAGTGTTTAATCATAAAGGTGAGTGGAAAAGCTGGTGTTCAGCCAACCAAAACCAGAATATAGGAATAATGCTCCAATAAAAAAAAATAACAGTGCACGATTAGGAGCACAGTGACGAGACATCAGAAGAATAGGGATAACGTAATGAATAAAAGACACTAAAATGTCTATTATTTCTCACTTACAGCATCCATCTACTTCCTCTCTCTGTTTACAGATGGTTATCTTGTCATTTCTGGCCATGGCCTAATCAAACAGAAAATTCTGTGCTGATAAAATCTTTTTTTTTCTCTTTTAGAAAGGAAGCAATCAGCACTTTAACAATTACATGCATCTATTTTGTCCTAACGAGAACTCACTCGTGTCGAGAAGCGACTTCAACCTGGCAGGCTGGTTTTCTTCTCCGCTGTATTAAGGTAAACTGACTTGCCTAACTGGTGTTTTTGGAACCAGGGGAGAAGTGGCGTCTGCGGTAATCATAACTGCCTATTAAATTGGTCTGCTCGAAACCCAATTGGCTCGGTTCGTCAGTATTGGTTTTCTGTCAGGGAGCGCTTCTATTTGTTCTGTTAATGAAAAGTGGTCCGCTGTGTTTTTGGAAGAGATCAACAAACCTCCATGCCAGTCAGATGAGACATTTGGCAGGCGATTAGGGTCTGTTAACACGGCCTACAAACTCTCAATGCTCAAGCAAATAAGGCTGCCCTCCGTGTTTGTTTCACTGCTGACCTGCCTCGCTCAGAGCAACAACAAAACGGCGTTGAAGAGAGAATAATTTTCATTTCCATGACTAAAATGTAAAAGTATGCGTTAAGCCTTTACATGATCAATTACAAAACACAAACGTGCCTGGCTAAATATATTAATTAAGTTATAATAACTATTTATTTAAAGGAAATAAACAAACTGAATGGTCAGCATCACAAAAAAACACTACATGGCTCAACATATCAAATCTGAATGGGGGTGTTTCTTTGAATATTTATGTCAAGGAAAAGGTCTAAATTGACAGTGAATCCAGTTTTGGAACAACACCAGCCTGTGTGGTAGAATTTACCCCCAAAATGTTTAGGACCTTGTAAGAAATTATGACTTTTTACTTAATTATCCACCCGGTCCCTACGATCACAGAACAGTCATCTCCTTCTCCTTCCACGAACTAAATTAAGAACCATGGGAGATCGAGCATTCTGTGTGGCTGCCCCCCGCCTCTGGAACTCCCTCCCTGAATATCTGAGAGCTCCACAATCATTGACTGACTTTAAAAAAGGCTTAAAGACTTTTCTGCCTCCACATGATTGTATCATTGATTTTAGTTGTTTGTATCATTGATTTTAGTTGATTTTATCACAGATTTTAGTTGATTTTATCACAGAT
>NC_056502.1:15865520-15866263 GCF_014905685.2 Nematolebias whitei
GATTTTAGTTGATTTTATCACAGATTTTAGTTGATTTTATCACAGATTTTAGTTGATTTTATCACAGATTTTAGTTGATTTTATCACAGATTTTAGTTGATTGTATCATTGATTTTAGTTGATTTTAATCACAGTTTTTAGTTGATTTTATCATTGATTTTAGTTGCACTCTGTAGCACTTTGAGATTTTTGTTAATGAAAAGTGCGTTACAAATTAAATTCATTATTATTATTATTATTAATTATCCATGCTGCTGATTTCTTGTTGCTGATGTATTCATACCCATCTTCTCCTAACAGACTCACGTTCAGGCTGCCGTTTTATACACCATATTATATTACATTATTAGTGTTTAGTGTATATCTTAGATCCTTGTATACAGTTTCTTTTATTATATCAGAATCAGAAAAAGCTTTATTATCATTGCACCTAAGTACAGCACGTGGTTGCAGCTCCTAGGAGCGCGGCCCCTTATTCTTTAGATAGTAAAGGGGAAAGACCATGAGGAAAGGATAGTGATGTTAAAAAAAAGATCTCCTCACACCTTGTCCTTGTCAGGACACAATTTAAGACAGAAAAAAAAAAAACACTACCAGCAAGCACATTTATAGACGCATTACATAATTTGATGACAAGCTGGTGAGATTTGTCCATGAAGCACTTCCAGATAGCACCATAGTCCTGATAAGATGTTGGTGTCAGCCGGTACAGCTCTGATAAGCATTCACAGAAGTTCTTGGGG
>NC_056502.1:15866363-15885495 GCF_014905685.2 Nematolebias whitei
TGCATGGGGGATGTATAAAGCAGAGCCTTCTTAGTTTATACACATCCCAGGAGAAATGTGATAAGTTGGCCTGCTTCAAGGCCAAAAGGGGAAGTCAGATTCAGATAAGCCACAGTTGTTTTTTGTGCAGGCAGACTGTTATTTTCTCGTCAGCCTTGAGTTCTGCTGGTACTTTCGATATCCAAATTGGGCAAATTTGTGGGCTTTCCGCTGGTCTGTGCTTATTATCTTCCTCCAAGGTCGATCCCAACATGCTGGCAAGTTCCAAAGCCGCAAGTGGCCTACGATTCTCATAAATCGCTTCCATCTAACGGTTGAGCTCGTAAACCAGCTGAGTCTGACAGCTCGAAGCACGAACTGATCCTTCACATAAGGTCGGCAGCTTCACCATGGCTGAAGCTGCCGCCGCCATCTTCCTTAGTAGCCGATAACATAGGTATCCGATGGTGCCAAAAAGCAGAAACCTTGCTATCATAAATCCAATGATCTTCGGCATCCTTCTGAGACAACACAGAAAGGCACGACATATCCATAACGTACCCGAGTTGTTGTTTTTTTCTCAGGCAGGAAAAAAAAAAAAGGTCTGATAGGAATTTTTTTGCCTCCAACTCCTACATGTGTCCATTTTACCACTTTTTTTAATCAATTGCGTTGAAAGTTCAGCTGACCAAATCCATGAGTAATTCACGATTCGGAAGATGTGTAAATAGAAGCTCGATACACAGGACAGAGGGCAAAAAAGCAGGAGGAAGGCAGGAGAGGGAAGAAAAAGCATCCATCTTGTTCGAGAGCAAGTGAGAAAAATACTTTACTTTTTATACTTTATATTTTTGCTATTTTTAGGTGTGACTGGGACCTTGAGTACACAGTTTCATTCCACCTCATGTACCACATGTGATGCAAATGACAATAAAGAACCTTGAACCTGAACCTTAACGAAAGGGGTATCCAGGTTGGGTCCCATGTTCATTCTTCTACTTAAACATAAGCAGGACGTTTGTTATTTCAATACAATGATTTGTGTGTGTGTGTGCATTGTTGTTGGGGAAAACAACAACCATACCTTAATGGTGTTAACAAAGTGACACTACAAAACCAGTAAGGCTTGGAAAAGAAGTATGTTTCCATGAAATGCTGACTTTTTTTTCAAATTTACTTAATAGTTTTTGTGCCTGAATAATAATAAAAAAAGCAGCATAAATAACTATCTCTGCCTGCTGCCATTGTCTTTACGTGTGGTCATGTTTGTGTGTGGTCATATGACCCAGAGAAGAGATTTTAATGAAGCTCTACGAATATTGTTCATCAAATGTTCATCTGCAACTGTCTACCTTTTGGAGTTAACCTGATTCAAGATGGCCACCACAGCTAACTGACTTTAATAAACACAAAGCAGTTTTGACAGATATTGAGCCAGCGTTTGGTGTGGTAGTAGCTGATAGTTATCTTCAATACATACCTTGAGCGCTAGCAGACTGCATGAGCTATTCAATTTAAAATTTGACCCAAACCCTTGGTGCTAACTCACTCTGTTAGCAAAATATCTTGTAAACCAACAGATGATTTTCAAATAAACTTACAGAAAGTAAACATTAAACAACTAATTAACTTTGGGAGACAACTAAATTTACGATGGCTGCCACAGCTAACAGGTCTTAGCAAACACAAAAAAGGCTATAACTCAGCCATTTTGAGCTAAAGCTTGGCGTGGTAGTAGCAGAGAGTCCTCCCCAACCCACACTCCAAGCACCAACAGATCATGAGATATTTTTGTATTGACATAGTTTCATGACTACAATCTCTTGTGAACAGTGGAAATTGTAACAAAGGTTAAGTAGTCACTTGATAAATTGAAATTAAATAATATTTCTAGCGCACTTCTGCTTTGATCGCAACCAACGAGTTAAAAATGACTTTTCAGTTCTTACATTAGTTTCACAGGATTTTTACTTAAGCGAAAACACATAAGAAATATAGAAATACTCTGGAAGTATAAGCTTGTTACAAAAAAAGGTTGATGAATTATTAATATAAGAACATAGTTTTTTGCACCTAATATATGTTACTGGTAGCTGTTTTTGATTGTGCATGTTCCACGTACTAGATATGAGTATTTATTAATAAAACATTTACATTTAGGTGCTGTCTCAACAGTTTATGACCACGACAGAACAATATGTACTAACATGACTTCAGCAGGCATTGGCAACATATTACCATCCACACAAGGTAAATTTTACTAAGAACTCGAACCCTGTGCTGTTGGCTGTCAAAGCTTTTTCCTGCTGCACGGAGGATGAGAAGGTTGTGAACAAATTGTGCTCGAGGGGAAGGATGAAAGCAAAGGGGCAGGGGATTCAGGATAACAGGGGCGATTGGATAATGAAGTGAGAAGAGAACAAGGTAAAGTCTGAGGATATCTTAATCTCCATCCCAGTTTTCTAGGATGAATTCCCTCTGGGCAGGTGGTGGCATTAGATAAACACACACAGTGATACTCTCCAGAAGACAAACAATTTGTTATGAATAACCACTGTGTCCACGATGTCATGGTAGTGACAATTTATACCTGTTAGATTTATATAGGAAGGAACTAAAGCCTGCTGGTTTTTCACAGTCTCCATTTGACATTGTTGTATGACTGATTTTGTATTAAAATACCAAATGCAAATATTTACTATTTATGTGTTATTTAGGTTTACAAGCAAAAATGCCAAACATTAGCTGATTTCAAGTATTCAAGTTTGCATTCTATCTGCCTCTCTTAGTAAATAATATATATCACTACTTCGCAGTTCGACTTTCGCGGACTCGTTCTTTCGGGGGTTTTCAAAGATTGTCAACTTTAATATTACTCACGTAATTGGGACGGTATTGGATAAAAAGTTAACGGGGGGAAAAAAAATTTGGGCAGACGCTGACATTTTGTAGTATTTTTTTCATTAAGCCAGACTGACTGTATCACCAGTCAAAAAAACAACTACACTACCCAGAAGCCAACAGTGCTTCTGGACGCTGCTTTCTGCCAAAATGGAGGGAAAGTTTTGCAACCCAAATCTATGCTATATATTAAGCTCACAGAAATGGCAGGAAAGTCGTAAATAATCCTGAAGCTTCCTGAAGCTCAATTATCCACGTGCACATCAACCTGGACAGGGCGGTGGGCTTCGTCGCTGCAGGGTAGGTCTGCAGAACCGGAACCGAGTTGCTGGTCTGCAGAGCTGGTGAGTAAAATGTTGCAGGACTGTACAGTACATATACGTACTGTATGTTGTTAAAATTATGTAGGTTTAAGAGTTTAGAACATTGCAAGAGTGTGGAAAGGGTTTATAAAGCCTTAAAATATGTATAAAATAAATATAAAGTTTCTACTTTGTGGTTTGTCACCTATTGCGGGAGTGTGTGGAACGTAACCCCCGCGATAATCGAGGGACTTCTGTATATCAGTAATAATAAAAAGTTTACTGTATAGTAAATCAATCGAGACTAGTAGTTGTTGACAACCCTACACATTTTGGTCAATTGTACTTACTTTTTAATGTTTTGAGGGAAAATGGTAATTAAATAAATGAGACACCATGAACCTTTATCTTAATTTTTTTTATTGCTGTTTTGTTTATTTCTTGCTCTTTTTTTGAACAAATATATAACATAATTTTCGTTTCGTTTATTTATTTTTTGGTTAAAACTGGCGCAACAGCCGACATAAATAAAGATGGACATAGCAACTTTCTTAACTTGGTTTGCCTAAAACTGAAGCCAAACTATGTGTTTTACCATGATGCATTTTTGGAACCAGAGTCTGTGCGATAAGGATGTGGGCATTTAAGTCCCGCCCACTCTCCAGCATACTATTATGGTGTTACATAACCCTTTCTTTTAAGGATGAAATGATTTGTTTGGCTAAACATGTTAAAAAAAAAGAATAAATGCACATCAAGGAAAGTGAATTTAATGAAATGACAAAATAAAAAAAACTAACAGCATTGTCCTGCTCATTTACATAGAGGGAGCAGAAGTTAACACTTTTGGTGGGACCAGCGGGCAGGGAAGGCTGGTCCCTCTCTAGCTTCGACTCATGAGTCACGTCAGAAGTCCATCAATATAAAGTGTTTGGAGTCTGTGCACTGAGGACGTAGGGCTGTAGCACTGATATAAAAGTCCCCCTACTCACTCTCCCAACTTACTAACACGCTGTCAAACTGTCAATCACAGAGTGACATGAAATGTGTTATATGCCTCAAATAACCAACTGAAATCAGACATGATTAAAAATGCATATTTGAACATACATTAATAAGTGAGGTTGGCCCAAAAGAAGCTGGGATTAGAACCCCACCCAGGGTCATAAAGGTTTGGTTTTTTTAGACAATCTTCAGAAATGAAAATAAATATAAAGTGTTTTTTTTATTTGTAAATTTTCATCATCGTGACAAAAGATTAAAAACGGCAACTTTAAGAGAATAAAAACAGCTTCTTCATTGTTGACGCTGCTTATCAGTTACATTTTTTTTTAGCATTGTTTGTGGACTTCAACCAGTATAATAGTCGGGGTCACAAGACTCAGCCATGTTGTGGGTGGAAAACCAAAAGAATTAGGATTAATGAATTTAAAGCAGTGGTGTCCTGGAGGACCACTATCCTGCATGCTTTAGTTGTTTCCACTGCTCTTCAGCAGGTCTTCAAGTTCTGCAGAAGCCGTGATCATTTAAATCAGGTGTGTTGAAGCAGAGAAACATCTAAACGAGCAGGATAGTGGCCATCAAGGACTGAACTCTAGATGTGTTTAAATTTAGATAAATTATTTTACACCGCAAACGTATAATGCCTCGCTCAGTCCTGTATACCAGCCTAAGTGCAGCAAATCAAAGAAAGCTAATTTTGCCCTACAAGTAATATTTGTGTTGTGTTAGCTTTGCTTTTACAGCTTAGCGAAAACCCATAAAAGCACAACACATGGAAACGCAGAAGAACACAGATCTGCACACAAACTGTGTGTGTTTCTCTCACACAAGCAAATGTTGTGATATCAGCTGTGGGTCGTTCAGCTCATTTTTCACTGGGCAGCAACATAGCAGCATAGCTCAGTGTGGCTCAGGAGAAAATGAAGGGACCAAGAGATTGGCTAAAAAGCTGGTGTGGAAAAGGGGATAAAAAAGATGCTTCAGAGATCATGAGATGTAGAAGCTGTGTGTGAGAGTAAAGCGTTGGTGCAAACAGGCATAGAATTAGGACATAACAAACTAAAAGTGAAAATTGATTTATTTTCCTGTTTATCCCCATGAGCTTTGGTTAGGAGGGTGAGAAGGACCCAAATGCAGGACCAAGAAGCAGAGAGGAGGCAGACTGAGAACATAAAGGGAGTTGTTTTATTAGGAATATTTAAACTAAGCGTGCTGCAGATTGCAGGCAATTGGAGCAAAACTTGACAGAATAAGAACTGGACTCAAAACTGGGTTAACAAGAGCAGGACAGACAAAAAAATAACCAGAATCTGTTGAGGAACAGCTGAAAACCTGGAACGATTTATACTGAAGGAGCGATTGCTGGAAACGGAGCGTGTGAGATGATTAAACGAACAAGAACAAGAAATACTCCTCTGAGGTTTTTACGTCTGAAAAGATGAACCACACTGAGATTTAACGTTTAGGCATAGACTGGGTTCATTTTGGTCTTGAACTGAAAGTTTAGACAATATCTAAAACTAGATTTAGACATCAAGTAAATGTCGACATTTGGCAGAGATTAGTAAAAATCAAAGCATAATGTCTGTCTTGTAGTGATGTTTGAATCCCACTGAGCTCCCACACAAACATCAAGAAACTTGTGGAGCAGACACTTCTCCCTAGTCCAGTGCTGTCTCCTTGGGCTTATACTGGGGCACCTGGATACTCACAAACAGACTGTACAATTCCTACTGATGTTGGCTAAAAAGTCCATAATGCTTAAATGGGTTGGTTGCAACGTGCTTTCAGTTGAGCTGTGGAAAAATATAATTTCTGAGGTTATTGTATTAGAAAGACTGAGATATTGTCTGAATGGAAACCAATGGGAACTAGTTCTGGATTGTCTCAAAATTATTATGTTTTGTTATTGTTCTTTTTTCTGTATAAATAATTAAAATGTCTAATAAACATTACATTAAAGGAACCTTTCACCTTCTAACATCAGTAGCGTATTTTTCGTACTATAAGGTGCACTTGAAAACCTTTAATTTTTCTCAAAAATTAGCAGTGAGCCTTATAATCCCGTTCGCCTTACAGTATGTCCTGTATTAATTGGTTGTGCTTATTGACCTCTAGCTGATTTATGTGGTACACGGCGCTCATAAATCTGTCAAAATGTTTTTGTTTATCTTAATGCACCTTATGATCCGGTGTGCCTTATAGTCCGAAAATTACGGTATGTGGTGCATTTCAAGGCATAATTTGAAATTCAGTCTGAAGGACGGATATTTTCTTTTAACACTTAAGTTCAGTTCTGTCTTTTACAGGAACGATAAGAAAGATAAGAAATAAGAAATGTATCTCAACAATGTGAACCTTGTTTGATATTTCTATGCTATGAAAAGACGTTTTGTGTCAATAAGTATCCTTGCATGTGGTGGCCATTGCATACTCTTTTTGTGTTATTTTTTTTCTCTGACATGTTTAAACCCGAACATTGGCAATTTAAAAATTAGATGGGAAAAAAGTTCATATCACAAATTAATGGTTTTTCAGTGTTAAATCCCTGGTTGGATCCAATGGTTATGAATATATATATCCAATAATTACTTTTGGAGAGTTTCATTTAATACATCAAGTGGTTAATGAGATATTTTGCTAACAGACAGATAGGATTAACACCAAAGTAAAAACAAAAATAAATCACTCAATGTGTAGTGCTCAAAGTATGAGTTGCGTATGATGCTCAACTATTACCACATCAGATTTTTGTTTAATACCTATGAAATTTGTGGAATTATAGTTATTTTTGATATGTTTGCTCAAGTGTAGTAGCATCTTGAATGGGTTAACTCCAAAAGTTAAACAGTTGTAGATGTGCATCAAATAATGAATTTGTTTGAATTTTTATGGGGTGTCATTTGCAAAAGTTGCACAATCAACAATTAACATCAATATTTTGGTTTACTTAGCTTTTAATAGGAAAAACAAATAGTTGTTTTTTTTCCAAAGTCATATTTTGACGATGTTATTCATACATTTATAAATGTCATAGATGCCAACTAAATATTTAATTTACAAGAGAAAAATTTAGTTTACAAAATAAAAACTTTACTAGCAAGTTGAATAGTTAGTAAACTAAATATTTAGGTGTAAAAAAAAAAATTATTTTATACCTAAATATTTAGTTAGTAAACTAATTTTTTAAAATAAATTTAATATTTAATTTACAACTAAATATTTAGTTTACTAACTAAATATTTAATTTATACCTAAATATTTAGTTAGTAAACTAAATATTTAATTTGCTAATTTTTTTTAGCTCGAACCTAAATATATATTTTCCAAACTAAACATTTAATTTCCAAAATAAATAGTTAATTTGCTAACTAAATATTTACCTCAGACCTAAATATTTAACTTTCTAGTTAAATATTTAACTTGTTGGCTAAATATTTAACTTGCTAGCTAAATAAGGTTCGTGGTAAATATTTAGTTAGCAAATTAAATATTTATTTTAGAAATTAGATGTTCAGTTTGGAAAATATATATTTAGGTTTGAGCTCAACATTTATTTAGCAAATTAAATATTTACTTAGTAAACTAAATATTTAGTTGTAAATTAAATATTTAGTTTACAACTAAATATTTAGTTTACAACTAAATATTTAATTTACAACTAAATATTTAGTTTACAACTAAATATTTAACTTGCTTGTTAAGTTTTTGTTTGTAAACTAAATATTTATCTTGTAAATTAAATATTTAGTTGGGAACTATAAACTATGAAATTTATAAATGTATGAATAACATGGTGAAAATACAACTTTGAAAACAAACAAAAAAATGTAATTAAAAGCTAAATAAACCAAAAATATTGATGTTAATTTTTGACTGTCCAACTTTACAAACGGCACCCCATACATTTCCTTCAAATCAGTCTGTTGGTTTATGAGATATTTTGCCAACGCTACAGACAAACAAACACACAAACATGTTCAAATACACAAAAGTACATACAAATTCAAGGACCATGACAATCACTACTGTATGTGAAGCTGTTTTTATAAACACATTTGTATCTTGTGTATTTGACAGTATGGCAGTAAACCCATCGAAATTGAAAAGGAAGCAGTAGTGGGGAAAAAAATTACAAAACAGTATAAAGCAAAAAAAAAAAAAAAAAAGTGTATGTGAGGATAAGGTGACTGTAGGGAAAAAAACAAATAACAGAGAAAGCCAGAGTGAAATAAAATGACAAAGTCAGTCAAAAGGAAAAATAATTGAAAAAATATCAAAACAGAAAGATGAAGGGCACCTGTTATTGCAAGATTACGAAGACAGATGTGCAGGAGAGCGAGACTGCTGCAGTGCACAGGACGAGCCGAAGCATCAGGACAGAAAGAGGAAAACAAAAAGACAGCACGAGAGTGAGAGTGCGTTAAGCCCTGCGCTGCAGACACACGTTACAGATCTCCAGGGAGCCGGTGGCAGATCAGCACAGGATCAATGTGCTGCACCTCTGCAGCGACGCAGCACTCCTTCCATTCCCACACATTCCTCATGAGTGCATGTCTGAGCATGTGATCAGTTGGAGCTGGCATAACTGAGGACCAGGAAAGCTGCATGGCTGAAATGCAGCCCTCATGGATTCACTTGTGCTTTCTTTACTCTTTCAAGTCAAAATGGCAGCCATAAAATAGGCCATTTATTTTGAAATGCTCATCAACAGACTTGTCCAAAACAAATTAATTTTACAAGCACAAGCTGAAAGTGACCAGCATGCAATGCGACGTAAGTGATGGAAGTCCTTCGTGCGAGAAAAAGGATCTGTTTATTTCCTGCACCCTCCCATCATAACCATTAAAGAGAAAAGCATTACACTGACCTGAGATCAGTGCTTGGGGAGCCCAGATCCAAGTGCCTGTAACTCAATCTTATTAGAGCGTTAAGTCATTACTGCATGTACACACAGAGGCCCCACAATGCAATTAGCCATTAGCCCATCACACTAACAAAGCATGGCTAATTAGTGGATCTCAGGCGCAAAGGGAGCAGAACAAAAACATATTCTAGACCCCCATCAACACTCTCGCTGATAATCAAGTGTCAGGTGTTTATTAGATGTCAGTTTGTACTCGAGTGAGCTGTTTATGTGGATAAAAATTGAATGTAGGGAATCACATGGAAAAAATAAGCATAATATCCTGTCATATGAATGATACACACACACACACACATAGATATATACACACACACAAACACTTCCTGACAGAAGGATTTTTCAAAATAAAGGTAAGTTAAATCTTTTGCTTGTGTGTTTTCTGAATGCTGCAGACATTAAGGGGATTGTTCAGATCATTTGGAAGTTGTGTTCGGAAGAAAGATGAGCAAATAACATCTTACCTGCTGTAGATAACTCTTTATTTTTAGCAGCCTCATTTTGGAATGAATAAGTTTAATTTGGAACTGTTCTGTTAAAGTTTATATAAAAAAAGCACAAAGTGAAAGTGGAAACTATGAACGTGGGGGAGCTCAGCTGTCAGATTAACCCTCCTTGTCCATCCTCTGGATCAGTGAAAATCAAGGAATACAAAAATCTACTGCTAGCAAAACAGGAGCACACATCTCTGTACCAGAAACCTGTCTCATTAGAGGGTTGTTCAAATACAGGACTTGGGGTGAGTAAACTTTAACTACCGTAATTTCCGGACTATTGAGCACACCTGAATATAAGCCGCGTCCAATACAAATAAACAAATAAATAAATATGTACACATATAGGCCGTGCTTGTCAATAAGCCATGGGTGTCCACATTGTAACATGAGATATTTACACAGAAATAATTTTTAAATTGTTAATTAAATACGTACCAGTATCATACACAAATAAAGACAATTTTTTTTTTTCTTCTGAATAGTAACACGGCTGGTAAAAAAATTAATAAATACAGCAGCATCAGGAGTCATTGATCCCTATCTTCTATCGAGGATGTTGGACAGCTTGTGCTGTCCTCCATAAAAAATGTCCTCCATTTTGTTTTGTTTTTATTTATACAGGTAGTCTCATTGAGTTACAAGGACCCCCTCCCCAAGAGCGATGTGTAATGGGCAGCTATGTGAGCGCCCGGGTGTGACGAGGCTAAATGTTTTGGCTGCATGAAGCTTGTTAGCCCATCAAAAAAAATTCCATAAATTAGCTGCAGCATTGTATAAGCTGCAGAGTTCAAATCGTGTGAAAAAAGTAGTGGCTTATAGTCTGGAAATTATGGTAAAAGTCTTCATCCCATCCATGTAGATACTGTCAGTTTTTAAGCAAAAACATAAAACAGGCAAAGGTTCTGATAGTTGAGATTAGCCCTAGTAAGGACTGCTTTCTCTGCTTTTAGCTTGTCTTTTTGCTGAGACGTATTGTGCAATATTAATTAGGCCAATTTGATTAATCAACAAAAGCAGCACCCATCATGAGAAGCATGAGCTGAGAACTGCAATTTAGTTTTATTATATTTGTGTTTTCTTCTCGGTTTGGAAGGGTGGAAAGAGTAATCGGTAACAAGTAAGGTGTTCTTATGGTGGGTTCTGGTGAAGATTGGACCCAGGAAAGCAGCCATAAATAAGGAGCTCCAGTAAAAAAAATAAAAAAATAAAGAAGATTTATTAAAGAAGAAAAAAGGTTGATGTGGCAGCAAAAACTTTGAAAAAATAAAATGTAACCCTGGTCATACATGAAACATAAATATGGACTGCTAGATGAAGGCAAAAGCAGAATATAAATGGACTGAGGTTGGTGGAGGCATCTGGGCAAAATAACAACAGGGAACAGGTGTGAGTGGGAGGGGCAGGGCTAAGGAGCAGAGGCCGACTGTGGACAAGTACCGACTGCAGGCAAGGGGCTGATGGCATAAAGGAGATGAACTGAACATGAAGAATCAAATGAAAACATATGGACCAATATGACAAGTGTCAAAAACACAAATAAATAAAATCACAAAAACTCAGCATCCTGACGTTTGAACCTTTCCACAGAACCCCTCTTCAAAAGATCTGAACTATTGCTTTAAGCTGATGAAGCGGCTCGGACTTGTTCACCTGAGAGTTGAGACAGAGTGTTAGCCATGTTGGTCTCTCTAACGGTACCAGAAGTGAATTATGCTTGGCCCAGGAAGATCAAAGTACAAGTCTGACAAGAACTGAGAGACCTCCAAGAAACTTGGGCTAGCAAGCTTGTGGAAACACACACACACACACACATATGCACACGCACACTTTTCGAAGACCAAAGAAACTACTCTTTGAGCTCTCCATCATTTTTTAAAGAGTTCTGACTGAGCTTGCATAGAAAATGCCTTCCTAAGGCAAAATGCACATTCGAACACACACACCTCACAGTGCAGCAATCGCAAAGACATATTCGTAACTGCATGTGACAAAACAAATTGGAATGAGACACAGCACCACCGCCGTTCATTAGAGAGAATCATATTTTATGAAGCAATTCTCAGGAAGTAAGTGCAGCACTGACCCTCCAGCCCCACCCCAGACAGACAATGTCAAAGAAACTAACACATTTAAATTAGGGCATAGACCAGACCAGTCTGGGCTAGGAGCAACATCACCCTACTAGCAACTCGCCTTAGCAACCCGAAAGTAGGCCTGTAGTGTTGGCGAGGTTACTGGAGCAGAGCCGGGCCTTGTACAATGGTGAGAACACACTCTGGATTCTGTGGGTATAAGTGTCCTGTCACTGCAGTAGAGTAAGCTTTTTATGGTGCAACATGCAGACCCTGGACATGACAAGTGCTACGTGTGACACTCCTGTATTTCCTTGATATAAATCATGGCCAATTTCAGCCAATGAGGACCCTGTTTGATTTCTGGAGCGCCACATGTATTGGTTACCAGGTCACGGGCCATAAGGGGCGGGTGGGTGAATGATCTTGAGGCTGCATTAGGATCATTTACAAACTGTTCTAGACTGGACTGGGTGATTTCATGCATGCCTTTTGACCAAAGAGCGAATCTAATAAATCAAAGCCGATCACAACAAAGCTGTAAATTAAAGGAGCAAGCAAGCAAAATAAAACAAATTGAACGTGACTCCTCTAAACAGAAAGTGATTTATGAGAAGCGGCAGGAGAGACAAGACGACGGACAGCTCAAAACAAGCAGAATATTCATAGTGAATGCTTTCAGCTCCCTCAGGTGGACAAAATTCGACACCAAGGACACTTTTAATAACAGAGCAGCAATCGAATGAGCGTGCATTTGCAAAGCTTGTGTGGGACAATAAGACTTCTCGAGACGTTGATTTGAATTGCAGCTGAGTGAGTGTTAACGGAGGATGAGGATCATCGCCTGGGTGATTGGGTGTTAAATATGCATGCACAGCAAATGTGTGTGTATGCATTTTTCAGAAATTGCAGATGAAAAACAAGCAAAAGAGAGCATTGCAAACTCATGCTGCTGCGTACTGTTGATTGAAATTCATGCAGTGCATCATCTCTCTGCTTAGCATCAAACATTTCAATTCAATATTAGAAATGGGCAAGCACTGACAAAGTTTCAACCTGGTTCTGGCCATCACTGATAAAAAGCTTTGGAAATAACATGCGATGCAACTTGATACAGATGACTTCAGGATTAATCAACACAAAGACTTTAAGACGTTCAATGCTAAACCAGTCCAGTCTAGATCTGCACTGATAGCAGACGTGTTGCCACCATGCTGCTCCTCAACATTTTACCAAAACGTTGCTGTTTTTAATTCATTATTTAAAATCTTCCATTTCTCATTCATTAAGTTTGGCACAGGTGGCAAATATTTGACCAGGGATTCACAGAAAGTGAAGGACATTATGCTATATTACCCAGCAGAGACCAGGTGATGGCGGTGCAGAGGACACCATGGCAACACCATTCAAAATGCCATGGCAACACCATAGCAACTGTGGCCCCACTTGCTCGCTGGTGGTGTGGTACAGCCCAGACTTGCTACAGTGGTGTGGTCGTCAGATGCACACTTCAGTCACATCAGTAATAGTAACATTGTTCAGTAATTATTTTATCAACCAGTGAATTGATCATCATCAACAACAATCAGTCAAAAGGAGCAAGAACACAGTATCTACTGGTCTCTGTTTTTTGCTAAGTGAGAGACAAAGAGATGGGCTGATGTATACATATAAAAAAGTGATCAAAAGGAAATAAGGTCAACAAATGGCTTGAATAACAAAAAGATGTGACCACTTGGCGATAGAAGTTTAAACTAAGAGAGCTATAGATGATACAAAGATTGGTCATGAAAACCAGGAGAAAAGAGAAGAAAAACAACCAGATGTGTAAAATAAAAAAAAAACGTATTGATAAGTGATATGAGAAAATGCGATGCTAGGTAGTTCTAGAGAAGTGATGGACTGAAAGCCGTAGTAGATACAGATGAATAAAGAGTTTTGACCTTTACTTGTCTTTTTTGGCACAGGCACTAATGTCTTCACAGTCATATAGGAGGAATCAAAATTCAAAAATGATTTCCGAGTCTAGAATTGCTACAAAGCTAAAACATTTAAAACTATTTCATCTAACACTTCCTCCAAATATACCAAACTTAACTAATATATATATATACCTGTATGTATATATGTATATATTTATTTGTACATATATTTTTCTTGATAGATAAATGATAGAATTCAAATGATGGTTGAATACAATAAAATATCTCAGTTAAATCACAGTATAACATGGTTCATTCTCAAAAACATAGTATATTTCAATATATTCTTTTTTTTTTTCTCAGCATATAATAAAATAAATAAAACATAATTAGCCAGAGGGTTTTTAAAGAGTCAGTTCTGTTCATGCAGTCACAGACTTAAGTATTAGTGCCTCAGAAAAACTCAATGATGCTCAATGACAAACCAGGTTTAAGCCCTGTTAGTTGGTTGAAAATAACTGTGTTGTGTTACACAGGAAACAGTCGGACTGTTGCCGTGGTTTCCACTGCTGGGGTGCAGAGTAGAGTGCACTTGCTATCTCACAGAAAAAGGTGGATGTCCTGGTTCCCAAATGCTACAACTGACCTACACAGCCCTCCCGCCGCACAAATCTTGGCAATTTCATTCCGCTAAACATGCAATGAGTCTTGGACGTTCCAAAGGGGATGGGAAAGAGCCAAAGCATTTCTCTAAAAACATGTCGTTTTAAAAATAGCCCCACAGAGACTTACAAAAAAAGCAATCCATGTGCAGATAAAAGGTACAGTCTGACCTCAAGAAGGGCAAAAGAGTGAAAAAAGGGGACGTGAAAAAGGTCGACTAACCCTCCGATCTGTGACGACATGCACAAACACAATGCACAGCCCCTCGCATAGCAGGTCAAACTCCCCTCCTTCTAGCCTTTACAAACAGCATTCAAAAAAACTAAAACTACAAAGTAAGAAGGTGTTCTTTTGCTACATTGGTTCAACATTACATTCAACTACGATAGACAAACGGCTGGGCTGTGGCTGGTCTTAGCGTGAGAGATGAAGAGGATATGTTGAGGTCATGAAAATAGTATTTGCACTGCAACGTTTGTACAGCTAAACAGTGGATGGCTTTTGGCACAGAAGGTACAACGCTACATATCACTACTAAGTCTTGAACATGTAGCATTTTTAAAATTTATTACCTGTAGCCAAAAGTTGTAGACTTAATCCATTTGTGAACATCCATATCTGACCAAATTAGTTTAAAAGTCTTCTGCTAGTAAAAACTGAAGTGAAACATCTGACCCTGAATCAAACAACATATCCAGTTTTAAATCCAAAGAAAAGCAACTACAATGATGTGCCACTGCATCACTGTCACATTGAAGGTGGGAATATTGCTCAAAGTCAAACAATCACTCGATAATCTCAATCATAGGAGTTATCGCTGACTGCATTCACTGATATTTCAGCTACTGTATATGCACCTCAAAACATTCACAGTATGTCATTCTGTCTTATTTGCCAAAAAAGGAACAAGACAAAGCAGGATGATCACTTCCGTACAAGTGTTTTTTTTTTTCTTTCTTTTTTTTTTAAACAATTTGAACCTTGGTTAATGGGAAATTTATCATTTACAACAGCAACATTAGTTATCACGTGAAGAGCTGTGTCAGCAAAATATGTTACCTTGAAATTGTGCATTTACAACTGTGGCACACATGACTGAAAAATACAACGAGGAATTGTGCTTCACATAATCCATCATCCACAAACTCAGCCAAGACACATAATAGTGTCAACACAGAATTGCATCCTAAGAGAGCTTTAAAATACACAGCTCCTGGTTTGAAACCCCCTAGTTCCTCAGAATAAATCCTGACTGAACAATTTCATAGAAGTAATTAAGTTCATAGCTGCATACTACTTCAAACCTGTCCTGTTTCTACAAATAAAGCAAGCACAAGCTTCCTGCACCTGTCTCAAAAGCTTATTTGAATATTATGCAGCCATCTAGTGCCAATTACAGATATTGCACTAATCATCCCCTGGATCCGCTTACATGAGGATGAAATTATGTGTTGTTCACACATCCAGACAAAAGACAAGATTTTATCACAAAAATTACTTGAAAACCAATTTTGTGTAAAAGCTCAAAAGTGGAAATTTGGCATTGCTATTAAATCAATCCCACTTCCAACACTAGCCACATCCAGCCTCCTATTAAAACATGAACACAGTCAGAGAAACATTTGGACAGAATAAAAAGAGGGATGGGGAGAGATGTCTGAATAAGAAATAAAAATAAAGACAGACATAGAAATAAATTTTGCTACATGTCTTTTTTTGTTGTTGTTGTTTTTCTTTTAAGTTGTTTTGTTCAGATTCTTTGAAACTTGGAACAATTTCCCAGTTGGACCAGAGGTGACATGACAAGCTCCAGCAGGGTAGAGGAAAAAAGGTTCCTGTTCAATGTGACTGGTTAAAAGTTTTTTTTTTTTTTTTTTGTAAAACATGACATCATATCAGATGGTCCTGGGGTAGAGCTAGATGGGTCTGATGTGTCAAGAGGCCAAAGGGCAAATAATTAGCACTGTGCTCACTGTCCATAGAATGGTGATCAGGCAGACAGTGCATGAGAGAGAGGTGACTGCATTGCTTTTTCTTAAAAAAGGGAAGAAGAGGGAGTAGTCTCTCAAACACCAAGAAGCAGTCCTCCATTCCGGTTCAAAAGCCAACAGCCCATGAGGACAATGAGCCAGACTCTACAGACCAAACATCGGCATGTTTTGAGAAAAGGTGGGTCTCTCCTCATCCCAGAGATGTGTGTTTTCAAAGCCAGAGGGAGGGAGACGTTTTGAGCATACTGTGTGTGTGTGTGTTTTGTGTGTGCAGATATGTGCGTGTGCATACGTGACATCATTACTCACAGGTTGGAGACTACTGTTATCCAAAGTTGTGACTTGGGGAGGGGAGGAGAATCGAAGATGACATCACAAACCTCATTTCTGAGCATAGAAGAAGTTCTGGGGCTGGTGTCCCCGGTGATGCAGCCTCACCTTCGCTCTCATCGTCATGGGAACCATCCAGACGGATGTAGCTAACCCTTGTGTGGCATCTCACCGTCGCTCTCATAAGTACACGTACAATAGAGCGGGTGGCAGTAGTGTTGCCCTCACTGAGAGTAGTGTTAGCAATAGAACTACTGTCCATATTAGTTCCTGTAGTGATGGATGCTAACTGATTACCTATGGTCACCAAGGCAGCCATATCATTGTTGTCGTCCCTGGCTCCAGCTGCCATGGCACCATGGTTTTCAATAGCATTGGTGCTTGCTCCCACGTCTCCCTCTCTCCTCTCCCCCTGTCATACCTCACTCTCCAGGCTGGAGAAGTGGGCTGACCCTCGACGTGAGCACAGGCTCTTGGCTTTGAGTGGCAGGTGGGGAGAATAGAACCTCCGTGGCTGTGGCACAGAGCGCAGTCTCTGATACTGAAGTTTGGCACTGGCTGTAGCCTGAGCCTGGCCTGCCATCCCCACCCCTGCTGGTGGTGAGATGGAGGCTGAAGATGGGGGAGGTGGGATGGGCATCGGGAGGGAAGTGGGAGACATAGATGGCTGCTGTGGTGGTGATGGTGAAGGTTGTAGTTGATGGTCTGTAGGCTGTGTGTTGAGGCTGAGGTTAGATTGGCTGCCTGATTTGGCTTGATTGGAATCTGGTTTGGGAGGCAAAGGCTTTGGACGTGAACCCCCGCTGAAGCTTTGACAGTGGGGGAGAAGCTCTTCTTGGCTACGGGAAAGGGCTGAGGCTCCTCTCTTGGAGTGGGAGGTGTGTGAGCGACTATGGGAGTGTGGATAAGGATGTGGTTGGGGGTAAAGGCTACAAGAGCACACAGTTGCCCGTCCTGCTTCCTCCGCTCTTTCCCTACTTCGTCCTTTCCTCTTACCTCCACCACTCTTCCATTTTTTCTCTCCCTTCACAGGAATTTTGTCCATAGACCAGTAACGTCTAGGTGGGGGGAAAGCTGTTGGAGGTAGGGGCCACTGGGAGTCCAGCCCTCCACTCCCTCCTCCTGGTGCCCAACCAACGCCGTGTCCAGATCCACAGAAATCAGTACCAATCCATCCCTCTGCACGAGTTCCAAGTAATGAATCATCTCGACTATTGATGCTGCCTCCCTTCTCTCTTGATGGGTAGGTACCAAAGAACCAACCTCCCCCTCCAATTCCCCCTATCCCAGTGCCGCTCCCTCCTGCACCTTCTTCCCAATATCTTTCAAAACGACCAAACTCCCCTGAAGAGCCCTCATCTGAGTAGCTGTCATCCACCCTGGCCCTGTCCCTCTCTGACTCAGAAACAGCCCCCCTACCCAACCTCCTTCCCCTATTCTCCAAACGCTCCCTCACTCTATCCCTCTCTTCTTCCTCCTCCTCCTCATCATCATCATCATCATTGTCATCAACATCATCTTCATCTGAGTCCCATTCATGGAAGGACAGCCCTTCTCTTGTCTGTGCTTTCTCTTTTTCATAATGCATCAACAGAGGACGACGCTCTCCTACTTTGCCACTGTCTTCTCGATCCAACCCTCCACTTTTTTGTCGCTTGGAGGACGGAAGGAGTGGGTGGAGAGACAATGGAGGAGCATTCGAGTCACCTCCTCTTCCATTCATCCAAAATTTGACAGATGCAGGAAACTTATTGGGGTTGGGGTAGCGTTTACTGAGGGTGCGATATCTAGAATGAGAGTGTGAAGATTTTGGACGCCTCTCCCTACTTCTTCCACTGTCTTCCTCATCCCTGTCATTGTCCTCCTCTGCTCCTTCTCTTCTGCCTCGTTCTCTTTCTCCCTCCCATGAATCCCGCCCCTTCTCACCAAATGTGCTGCCATACTGGGCAGAAAAGGAAGAGTAGTCTTGCATTCCTCCATCTCTATCTCTCTCTGTCTCACCTTCCCTCTCAGGTTCTACATCCCCATCTTCTGGCTCAGACCGTTTCCCCCCAGTTGATTTCTTATGCTTCTTTGTTTTCAGTGCCTTCTTCTTTTTCTTTTTCACCTTTCTGCGCTTCCTTTCTCTCTCACGCTCTCTTTCTCTTTCTTCCCTCTTTTTCCTCTTTTTGTTCTTTTTCTTTTTCTTCTTCTCTTTCTCCTTTTCTTTTCTCCTCTTCTTTTCCCTCTTTTGCCTGTCAGCATCACCACCTGTTCCACTCCTCTCCCTTTCACTCCAGCTTGCCCACCACTCTTGGAGCTGAGACAGTTGGCTCCCGCCTCTTTCCCTTCCCCGTTCTCTTTCTCTGTCGCCCCAGGATGTGCGTGGTTTCCTGGGAGGTACTGGTGGTGGCAAGCGGCCATGACTGAAGGAACGAGGCCGGATGATTGAGCGTTCCCTCTCTCTTCCTCTCCCTAAGAGAAGGCTTGACTCTTCTGTCAGCTCTTCATCATCATCGTCATCTTCCTCATCAAGTCCTCCAGTCCTATCTCGTGTGCTCCTGGACGAG
>NC_056502.1:15895495-15907131 GCF_014905685.2 Nematolebias whitei
TTGGTGAGTTATTTTGATGGAATGGCCGATGTCCAATATTTAACTTTATCGCTAATTTCAGCAAATACTGATACCATGCCGATAATATTGCACAACCCTAGTTAAAATAATCAAAATAACTACTTAAGAATAAAAATAAGTGTTCGTCAAGGATGTGTCAATATCGGTGCCAATTTTATTTATAAAGCACATTTAAAAACAACGTTGACCAAAGTGATTCACAAGGTTAAGAACAAGCATGAAAAACTATCAATAACATAAATTTTAAAAATGAAAGTGGGACGTATAAAAGTAATAGTTTAGCGTTCATTTATGACTGAGATATTGGACTCTAAATCTGCAGGGGTTTTATTTCCCGAGGTGTCTTACTTTAAAATAACTTTTTGTGCCAAGGTTTCTACCGTTTAAGCAATAAAAGAATGATAGTGTAGTTTAAATATATCTAGAAGCAATTTGTAAATGCTGTGTAAGGAGTGGGTTTCTTTGTTGAAGAAGGAGTAAGATCTTTCGAATTGTGGTTCAGCTGAGAGTTATGAACAGTTAATATCTTACCTGCTGTACATAACTCTTTGTACAACCTCAGTTTGGTGAAATTAAAGTAAATTCTAATCTGTGTGATGAGCTAATGGCTAATACGAGTGTGCCAAAGTTCAATCTAAAATAATTCATAGCTGTTCATGAGCCTTGCTGTCAAATCAATATTCATTTAAAGACTGTATTGAAAAAGTTATATTTATGGATCAAGTATTTTAAAAACAAAGAATGGGTGTAGCTTATTTTATCTTTTTATTGCATAAAGTAAACCCAGCTTATAAAGTAGTTGTGATCTCTAGGTTTTAAATATATTGATTGGATAGACAACAATTTGATTGTAAACATAAATACAATAATACAGTACACTGCATTATACTATATTATTAGTGTTTAATGTACATCTTAGATCCTTGTTTACTGTTTCATTTTATAGTTTATATTTTTGCTATTTTCAGATGGAACTGGGACCTTGAGTACACAATTTCATTCCACCTCATGTGCCACATGTGATGCGAATGACAATAAAGAACCTTGAAACTTAAATGGCAGATGGGCCAACCCTGAGTTTAAAAAAACATGGTGGGAGAATATTTTCTATCTTTTATGATGGGACTTCTCTGTTATTGTTACAAATTCTTTACTTTTATGTCTCTGGCTTCAAACTGGCTCAAGAAAATGTTACAAAGCTCAAAAACCTTCTGGAATGGATCAACAATGAGCAACATATGTATTTTTAAATGGCCAGATGAAAAACTAAATGAGTATGTGAAGTGAAAAAACAAAAGCACATGTAGAAACTCAGACAGACCCAGTCTTGAGGTTCAGTATGGCGTCTTCTACTCCTTTCTGGTTGTATTTGCCCATGTACTGGTGCATGTCCGGATAGTTGGAGCGGATGTTTTTTTCCGTGCTCCCGTTGGGCACTGTACCAAACTTCAGAGGAGGGTACTGCTCCTCTGGATGCTGAAACTATCACGCCAAAAGAAGGCGAGAGGGGAAGAAAAAAGGGACATGAGACACAGAGCTGTGCACCAATCTGTCTGACCTATTTCTATCCACTGTCCAGACTGACTTACAACACTGCACACTTACAAAACAAAGAGAGAGCAGTGTGCAGACTCAAAGTCCCATTTATGTCAGTCTTTTATGTAACTGAGAATTGTGGTAATTGAGTTATGTTAAATGGAATTCTATTCATTTCTTAATTCCCATGCTTTAATCAATTCAACATTCAAATGCAAAGGATTTGGCACACTCTAAGACATTAATTCTCCTTCTTCTTTTTACACTTAATTAGTATTCAAGCAACGAGGTACCTTTTTGTCCGAAAGGCCTGAAACCGTGTCAATGTACTCCTCCTGGATCATGAAGGCGGCGAGGTTAGCGGTGTAGGAGGCCAGGAAGATGACGGCGAAAAAGGCCCAAATCAGCACCATGATTTTGCTTGTGGTTCCTCTCGGGTTCTCTACTGGCACCGAGTTGTTGAAGACAATAGCCCATAAAAGCCAGACCGACTTTCCTATAGTGAATGTAGACCCTCCAGCTTCTGCTCATCGTGATAAAGGCACAAAATAAAACAAGAATAAAGGATAAAGTGAGCAGTTTATGTTTTTAGAAAGCAGTTGTTAGTACAAGAAGTTATAATATGTATAAGCATGCAGAGGAAGCAACCAATTCAAATGGAGCTTCTCTCGGTAATCTCTAGAATATGGACATGTACTGGAATAATGACAGCTTTTTATCATCGAACCTCAAAAGGCAGTAACCATACATTTCAACGATTGATGCTTTCCTTCCAGCTGCTGCACGTTCAAATGATTAAACTATTGAAAAAGTTCAAATACCTCTGTATTTTCAGAATGATGGGGAGGGGGAAAGGAAAAGAAGAGATGGGAGTGAATAAGAGGGATATATGGGAGGATGACAGAGAGGTAAAATTATGTCGAGCGCAGCAATCATGCAAGAAAAGAGCCGAGTCCAACAGGGTATTGAACCGAGGCATCAGGCGTACTGAATATCACAGGGGTACAAACTACACTGCTGAATATTAAATGCACTGCTTTAATATTGAGAATACTTGGACACAGTTCAATATACTGTACGTATAATTTGCCAAACACATAATGAAGGATTTGGGACGGCACCTTCAATATGCCCTTCGGTTAATTATAAATGAGCCACAGGTGCAATCGGACAACAAGAACAACAAAAAAAAAAATCTTAGTTGAAACCATTATTTTATTCTTTTTACCAGTTTTTTTTTTCAGGAGGTGTTTGACAATTTGATCTATTAGGCATCAGTGATGGACTTTACACTGACCCATTTATCAGACAGGGGAACTGACAGCTTAGACTCATCACTCACTCTTGCTAGTCTGAAGGCTGCGGTTGTAGCCCACAGGGCTGAAGAATTCAAAAATGAAGACAGTCACGGCCACAACAGTCAGGCACATGACGAACATCATCACCCACACGGCTGGACTGTAGGGCTCTGTCGAAAAAAAACAAAAATGGGGAAAAAAAAACATTTAATTCTTCCTAACATTAATTCATGCAGTGGAAAATATAAGAAAGTTTGATAAACCTGGCACATGCTTTAATAAAGCACTTGCTTTCCTTCAAGGAATGCATAATCAACACTTTTCATGCATGAGTTTTAGAGTAAAATCATCTTATGTTGGAAAATGCCCAAACTTATAGCCATGTTGGTCAAACATGGAAAATAAAATGATGTGCGATCCCATTATGCTATCCAGACGGATCTCTCTTGATCTGTTAGTGCTTCAAATATGGGTTGTGAGTGCCTCTCAGCTAATTTTACGCCAAAGTTCTACCTCAGTATCCGTAAAATTCACTGCAGTATATCCATTTTTGTGTAGGTTAATCTGTGGGGGTCATCTTGAATTGGATTGACTCCAAAATAAATGAGTTGTAGTTGGACGACCAATAAATATTTTCTGAGAGATTTAATGAGATCCATCAAGTGGTTCGTAAAATATTTTGCTAACAGACAAATAAGGATGACACCAAAAGTCAAATAAGTTATAAATCTGACCATCATCAGCATAACAATGAAATGAAAGACCATGTTTTGTCAGGATCGACCCCAAAGGTAGCAGATAGAGTGAAAACAGAAGGGGTCCAAGAATCGAGCCCTGCGGGACACCGCTGGAAAGAGGCACTGAAGCAGAGACACTATTACCAACCTTAACACAGAAACCCCTGTCACTCAGGTAGGAGCAGAACCATTCTAATGCTGCACCTGTAATCTCAACCCAGTGTTCCAGCCGTGATATAAGGATACTGTGGTCAACAGTATCAACAGCAGCAGTAAGTTCTAGAAGCACAAGTACCACAAGTTGACCAGAATTATTTGATAACAGAATGTGAGTGTAAAACCTCACTAAAGCTGTTTCGGTGCTGCGGAGTTGTTTAAAAACAGACTGAAAGATCTCAAAACTTCTATTCCCATTAAAAAACTCAAGCTAATACCACACCTAATTTTAGTTCAATATCTTTTAAACTGACTGAGTTACAGCCATGTTTGGGCTCAGATTGGCTAAGAATTTGAGAGACTCAACAAGTCAATCAATAGATTGCTTTTTGAGTTTTTGGTAAAAATCCATTCAGATATAAGATATTTTTCTGACTAGATATGCAAACAAACACACACAAACACAGGGAAACACTTCCATCACTCCACCTTCGCCTTCTGTGAAGAGCAATAAACATACAGGAGTTGACCTCGCATGCAATGAAAACAAAAAGCCACTCAAGTAAACACAATCTTTAGTCCATAAAGACTGATCCCGTTTTCTTCTTGATGCGGTCTATAAATCAGTAACACTTTCCTCCCATTGGGGCCTCGACTGTGCTGACGGAGTAAAACAAGAAGTTAAAACGAAACGAGCAACTAAAAACAGGGAGTTCGGGTAATCAAGACGTAAAGACCAGCTACTAAAGACTGAGGTACTTTATGCAAACTCAACACTTTAAGTTAGATTAAATTCCTCCAATAAACTGGTGCCTCTTACCTAAAAAAGCTGATGGTGATACTGTTCCGTTGCTGCGGGAGACCATGACACTGATCCCCGTCTCCACAAAGGGAACAGAAAAATCCACGACCTCCGACCGCTCTTCATTGATAGTCAGTGAACCAATGGCCATGTCTGCCCGCTTATACACCACCTGCAGGGGACAAAAACATGAACAAGAAACAAATGCAATCATGCCTGTAAGCATTTCAGATAGCCAGTTTTTTGATAGTCCACAAAGATTTATTTCCAGGTGAGATCCTGACACTTCTACGCCTTGACCCTTTGCACATCCTTGAACGTGAGAGCATGAGGGGAACCAGTGATTCGGTGCAGTCCAATTACTGAACACGTGTCTCTTTGTGAATCTGTTTAGCATACAAAATGAGCCAGGGCCCCAACTCCTCCCTGACACCATTAAGCAAAACCTGAAAACCGCTGTGTCTGCTGATTGTACGAGTGAAATGTTAATCTACATTAGACATGGCACATCCGCTCTTCTGAGCAAATCAGCAGAAAACTGAAGCGAAGTGGAACGCAAACGCCTCCCCCGTCTCCCCCCACACACACATTCACACACCATCCCCTCATCTTCAACGTTGCCAAGCCTGTGGATTACCTGATCAAAGAGTGGCAGGCTTTGGAGCAGCTGATCAAAAGGCAGAAACTAGTTGGAGAAAACAAAAAAAATACGTGTGGCCTTCTGCTTGTGAAAATAGATTTGATAGCCAGCTCTGACCTGTAGTCAAGTTACAGATGATAGAAGCGTTAGAGCGCAGTGGAGCTGCTTTAGAACCCGTGACTGATGGCGTTTGGCTAGTTCCCTCTGGGAGAACGTTAGAAACAGCGGGGAGCTTCAGTGAAGCAGCAGCCACTGTATTGATCTCAGCGTATGTGTGAGTACTGTGTGTGCACGCATGTTTGTCCATTTTTTGCATTGTTATTTTTCTGCCAGCTTCTGCATGTCTTTTCTTGATGGGAGTTCATGAACCATATGACCAAGAAAATATCTAAGACTGACTCCAACTAGCCAGGGGGGTGTCTGATGTTGTGTGAGTGCGCTTGTGTTGGGAAGAATGTGTCTTTGCAGAGCAACACACAGTGTGGCTCTAACACAAGCAGGCACACTGCATCTTTGCATTTTAATAGTTTGTGTCAGGACATCTGCGTGTTTTCATGTGTGTGTGACAAATGACAGCTGTCTAATTGTGAGCAGTTGATAAGTGGCTGAAACCTTCACAGTGATTGATATGACTCCTAGGGATTGCTGAGGAATCTTCTGCACTTCGATGACTGAAGCTGTAGAGGCGCAGCCACATACACACACCCTTCTCACACGTGCACAAGTGTCGCTGGCTGAGAACACATTTCTCACTCAGGCAGACAAGCAAAACCACAAGCATCCACACAAGCACATAAACAAAGACTTGCCTCTCCAATCATGCCGTTCCAAACCCCATCGATTTTCTTCCCGTGCTTCCCGTTGGTCACCAAGTACAGGTCGTAGGTGAAGCCGACAATCTTGGCGAGTCGCTTGAGGATGTCGATGCAGAAGCCTTTGCAGCATTGCTTCTGAGGAGCCACACCCTCGTGAATAGCACTGTGAAAGAGGTAGAGAGGGTAAATTAATGAAGGGAAAAAAGGCAAAAAGATCTGGAAAGGAACATAAGACGCTTAAAAAAACAAAACAGGGTCCTTGATGACAGGTTTGATAAACCAGCGTAGGACCGGTGCTGTCATTCCTTCAGAAGCCGATGAACCATAAAGCTCCTCTGTGGTCATATCTGATTCCAGACTTGAGTTAGTCCACTGGAGAGCAGTCTGTTATTGATTACGGCCAGGGAATGAAAAAACTACAGTGTTGATAGATGACTGATGAAACCTCAGTTGGACGGCATCACGAGAGCATAGGAACTCCATTCACAACTCTGATAAACGATGTAGAAACACAGCCACCCCTCTCTCAATTCATTCTTTTCTGATTATTTCTTCTCCAGAGTGGTAGGTAGTAAAGGCATAATTCAGATCCTTTTAGAAGTTAGATTGATTTGGAAATGTCATGAACAAGTCATGTTAATGTTGTTGATATCTCTTTGAACAATCTCAGTTTGCAGACATGCAGATTAATTCTGACCAGACTGCGTAGCTAGCGACAAGTCCGAGCAAGCCCAAAGTAGATCGCTGCTGTTTTACAACAACTCCAATCTGAAAAACTTTATAGTGTTGCTCTCATTTTGTATTACATAGTTATTTATATGGAAATCTATAATTATTTGCAAGCAAAAATAGCAGCTAGCTTTTATTAGCGGCTAGATGTAGCACTACCAGAGTAGCCTGGGGCACTTCCATCAGGAAAATAACATTTCTGCCAGAAAAATAAATTGTAATGTGAAAATAACAGCAGAGTAAAGGTTTATAAATTGGTAACTGCCTGAACTGACATAATGTTTTGGCAAGAATCCAATCTGGTCGCTTAAACTAGTTATTTTCTTTTAGTCTGCTCACAATTAATCTCTATTTCTCCAAACTGAAGTTGCTCAAAGAGTTATCTACAACAGGTAGGGTATTAATTGTTTATAATATTTCACAGAATCCCCTTAAACAGAAAATCTAAACTATAACTATTGAAATTTAAAAATTGTGTGCTACGGTATGGAAAAGGGTGACATCACATTCATAATAAAATGAAACATTCAGACCTAGCGTTAAGCGGTCGTCTGCAGGGAACTGAATCACGGATGCAGGTCCCAGAAGCAGAGTCTGCAAGCTCCACAATGACAAATGGCCTTTCCTCCAGTGTGACCACACGCAGGTGCTGGGCATCATCAGGCGGTTTAAGAAACGGCCCATAGCGGGACCAAGCTGGGTACCGAAGCTTCAGCACACCGTTCTCCCACCATCCTACCTGGGGGAACAGAAGGGAGAAACGTCAGGGAAAGGTGCAGTACACAAACGAGTCTTTGTACTTCCCTTTGTTAATAATAATAATAATAATAATTAATAAACATGTCACTTTTACTGTGACAAACAAAAAGCATCAAAAACAATCAAACTACACCAACTCTGTGGACTTTATTTGTGGATCTTGAAGGCAAAGGTGCCTGAAAAATTCCCATTTAGACTTGAAATTATTAAAACAAAGGTTTTCACAAAGAATGACAGAATTAGTTCATGTAACCATATTTGGATTCAGTACAGCTTCCAAATTTAGAGAATATTTTGGGCTTGTCCTCTTCCCCTGCAAGATTTTTGTACGATAGTGTAAATATATCTGAAAGATGCATCTGTGCAGTTAGTTCTATAAAGCAGGAGTTCTCAAACTTTTGAGGTTCAGGGACCACCTCATAGCCCTCATGGTTACAAATGGACTTTACAAATAAAGTCCATATTGAACGCTTTTTGAATCCTCATGGTTATTAAATAATTTTCTTCAATGTGTCTCTTTAATGCAATGGAAATATTTGTGTAACATAAATACTTAAGACCTGTTCTTTAATAGTGTTAATACAATTTTTATACTTTTAAACATGGAGTATTTTTCATTCAAGACACACTAAATTAACACAATTTTTTATTTCAACGTCCAAAAATTACAGTTTTGAGAAAATTAACAGCATCAAAAACCACTTTAAAACTTTACCTATTCTCGTAATCAGCATAATAAATGTATTGCCACTTCTTCAAATTATTACTGAAACCACTTTACATAAAACTGAACAGAATCATAGCCGCAGTAGACAGACCAAGTAAAAGGCTTAATTTGTAAATCGATCAATGCTGGAATGCAAATAGTGGGCGGGGGAGGGGTTCCTCCCCCAAAAAATTTTGAATAAAGTAGATGTGATTCCCTGCATTTTTATGTATTTTAACAGGTTGCTAAACATCTATGTTCTTGTAAAAAATAAAAATTTTAAAATTAGTGAACCCAATTTAAGAACCACTCCTATAACGTTTAAACTGACACATCTATTCCACTTGCTTACAGATATTACTTCCATCATTTCAATTCTGGATTTGTCCCATTACAGCAAAATAAATGTTGCTGCACATGACTCTACCTGTTTATCATTTTTATTTTACTCATTTGATGATTTTATGATCTGACCGCAGAATTCACAGTTTTCTTTATTTGCTGTGACTAGGTGTAAATCAGAAATTAAATTTAGTCGTGTTTGCTAAACAGCTTTTGTCGCACGTATGCACAGAAATGCCCATATTCCAGGTTACTACGTTTTACTCATTTTAAAGATTTGTTTGACAGATTCATTCATGAATTGATAAAGTTCTGGGTCAGAATGTTAACTTTGTCTCACCAAAAACAAAAAATAAAAAAAATAAAGTATACATATTTTTGATTAGACATTCTGTATATCTGGTACCTTATCAAACTTTGTACATAATTTTGTTCAGTCGTCAATGTAGTGCATATAGATTTATTTATTTTTTTATCTACTGTTCTGCATAAAAGTACTCCTGAACTTACTGGGCTGATTATTACTTTATGATCAAATCATTACACGGTTGTCACGTGAAATAATCTAAAGGAACGTCTTCCTCTCACTGAAGTTGCAGCAGAACCAGCACGTGTTCCCTTCACTCTTCTTGGTCATTTTATTATTTTCTTTTGCTTTTAATGGAAACGTCTTGTAAAACAAAAAGAGAGTGTGCAGTTGAGACTATGTGTCTTTATAAGTGTAACCCTGTGAGGAATAAGGACATTGATTATCTTGTGCTAACACCTGGTTGCTTTAACAATTAGATAGAAGTGGATTTCCTAATGATCAAAAAGCCTGGAGTCGCCCTGCGCCCAAAAAAAAAATCAATTCGCTCAAATCATTTGGTGATTGTGTGTATCCTTGCACAATTACTCACAACTAAGCGAAACTTAACTGAGCTGAGACATGAATTGATTATTTTAGAAAATATAGTTCAGGGTGTACAATCACAGCTTGTTCTGCAATTTGTTAATGACTCATCGGAACAAATTAAAAAGATCATTTTACATTTGCTTTTATTGCAGAAGTGTGACTAAAACAAAGCAAAATTTGTGGCTTTGTAAAAGTAATCCTGTGAGGAATAAAAGCATTGATCATCTCATGCTAACATCTTGTTGCATTAACCGTTAGCTAGGAGTGAATATCCTTGTGATCAGAAGCTTTGAGTCTCTTCCTACTAAAATAAAAATCTATTCACTAATGTATTGATTGTGTGTGATCACTGCATGATCACTCACAAGTGACTGAGTGAAAGCTAACCGAGCTGAGAGTAGAACGGATTATTTTAATAAGTAGAGTCCTGGCTGTGCATTTTGTTCATCTGTTGCAATAACAAAACACAGGCTTGGATTTATTAAACTTTAATGTAAAACTACAGATTGATACTGTATACTTATTTTTCAATTTGCATTTTCTAGTACTTTAATGCTAACCGTGTCTGATAAATATGTGGCAATGTCTTAAAGAGATTCAAACTGATTAGTATGTAATTTTAAGTATTATCGTGTTGAATAGCTATCAGGATCCATGACAATAAATAGTGCTTGGGCAGCTCATATGTCCTTACATTTTTTGATCATGTCAGATCCCCCCCCCCCCCCACCACACACACATACACACACACACACACACACACACACACACACACACACACACACACAGAGGTGTTGTCTAAACCACACAAAAACTTTTTTCCCCAAAAAATATTCTATTTATTTGTTGTTTCTAAAGAAAAATAAAAAATCTCCATCCACACAGAAATACAGAAAATGCCTCACAGCTCTCTAGCAACTATTCCAGGCCAACACAATACACCAAAAACAAGAATCAAGGGCTGGAGTATGTGCATAACGCTTACATGTTGGGTGTAAAATGTAACCACAACAACAACAACAAAAACGACACCCTCCAGCTGTACCTTAGATTAAAGGTGGGACTTTACCATTGTTGTCATGTGTTGCAATGATTTATTTCTATTTTACTTTTTTTGGGGTCTATACAAAATTGCAAGTTTTTGTCACACTGGAATCTTGGCACTTCTAAAACACAATTTCTGGGTAAACGTGAGGCTGAAACAATAAAAACAAAAATCACAAAGTCACAAAAACTGTTCCCGTGTGGACAGCCCCTAAATTTCCAAGTACAAAGTCAGTAAATAATAAATGATAATTAATGGCTTGTTGCAATGCCTGTTTGAATAAATCAGTGTGGGTTACTGTATGTCATAATGTGTATATGTGATTTATTAAGCAGAAAGTCAAAACAAGAAACAAACGATCTTAAAACCTTTTCAGTGCAGATCATTATTACAAAAATATCAGAAACGTTCATAAATGTCATCGTTTTTGTGTATATGTATGAACCTTTTATCACTTCTAGCATAACATGAAGGGAGAAACAAAAGCTGCACATCATAAAAGACCAGAAATACAGTAAGCCATGAACGCAAAATGAGTACAGTAGTAAATACACTTCTCTTTGACAGCATCAATAAAAGCTGAAGAATATGGGCTTCATAAAGGCAGTGCCTCCTGCAGGCCATATAGTCATATTTGATTAAACTGTCCAGGTATTACACAGGATGTTGACTTTGTTTACTCTATTTTCAATCACCAAACACTAAATAGTATTTGCAGTATTAGATGTTAGTAATTACCAGTGAAATCCTCATGTCAGCAACAGTACCCATACTTTACATCCACAATGTTTATTTTAGCTCTTTCCATGGAGGTAAATTCAGAGCATGGATACCATATTGTAATTAAAGGTGTTGAGCAATATTTGGAGCAATGCATGTTGCCTGCTACCTTTCATGCAAGAGTTTTAAACTCAGATCATCTTATGGTGAGAAATGACAGTTATAATCATTTCTGTTATATCTTAAAAATACCATAATTTGCGCAATCAGTAGAAGGAAACTTGTTGAATTGTGTTGGTTGCAGGGATGCACAATATTATTGGCATGGTAACGGTATTGGCAGATATTAGCGATAAAGTTATCGGACATTGGCCATTCCATCAAAATAACTCACCAATATGAAAAGGAACTGTTATATAATATATATATATATAT
>NC_056502.1:15907531-15910605 GCF_014905685.2 Nematolebias whitei
ATAAATAAATAAATATATATATTTATTTTTTATTTTATTTATTTATTTATTTTTTTATATGGTGTTACATCATTTTCAGCCCTCTTTTTGGCATCTGAATTTAGTAGTGCAAAGTGACAAAGACCATGCAGAATAATGTATTATAATTCCACAGCAAAGAAAGTGGTGTAATCTCTGTAAGTAAGTCTAGGGGAAAAATATCGGTGTTGGTATCGGTTATCGGCCAAATAAGTTTTAACATATCGGCATATTGGAAATAGGCCAAAAACCCAATATCATGTATCCCTTTGGTTTTCCTGCTTCAGTAATGACCTTCATTCTCACTACCTGAGATACCTGTCTGTGATGCAGCACCATATTATTCCACGTTTCTGTGTATTATTGATGGTTTCTGTAGCTGTGGCATCATAATGACTGTATTAAGAGGTGGATAAATTCAGGAAGGACACCTCTGAAGGCCTATGTGTAAAATGCATGGCCTGCCACTGCAGCTCACCATCCATAAAACTGACTCAAACATTGTGTTTTTGTGCTTCCTAAATACAGTTAGCTCTGGTGGCCACCTCTACTTGGGTTGACTCCAAAAGTTTATCAGTGGGAGATTCAGTGATTGCTTTCTTAAAGTGTCATTAAAATCAATCCAGTGGTTCACAGGATATGTTGCTAACAAACAAACAGGTTGATTCCAACAGTTATTATCCATGTTTTTAAGATTGCATGCAATGTGTAGCACATGAAGTATGTGTAGGGGATGACTCCCAGCTGCTACATCAAACTGTAGCTCAATATCTGTCAAATGGACAGAGTTGTAGCCATCTTTTGTTTTTGTTAAGGTCAGTTAGCTGTGGTGGCCATGTTGAACTGGGTTGGCTCCAAAATGTATGCAGTTGTAGACGTACACACAGTAATTATTTTCTGAAAGTTTCATTAAAATCCATCTAGTGGTTGAAATATATTGATAAAATTACAGGGAAACCAACACATGCTTCCAATTGTGGATGCATTATCGCAACATCTTCTTCTTCTTTTGGTTCTTTCCTCTTCAGGGTTCGCTACAATGAGTCATCCTCCTCCATCTCTGTCCTCTGCATCCTCTGTCCTCACACCAACTACCTCCATGTCCTCTGTCTTTTTCATGGCAGCTGCATTTCTAACATCCTTCTACCAATATACCCACTGTCCCTCCTCTGGACATGTCCAAACCACTGTCCCTCCTCTGGACATGTCCAAACCACTGTCTCTCCTCTGGACATGTCTAAACCATCTCAGTCTGGTCTCTCTAACTTTATCTCCCAGTTGTTCAACTTGTGCTGCACCTCTGATGATCTCATTCCTAATCTTATCCATCCTTGTCACTCCCAAGGAGAACCTCAACATTTTTTTAATGATTTTCATAGTTAAACAATATGAAGAGAAACTAGAGAAATAGTTGAAATTTGCACCGCTGTGAGAAATTAATGGCCTTAACCTCAAGTCCACTGAACAGCCTGGAGACTAAGTTTAATTGAATTTAACATGACTTAATTACAAAAATGCCTTCTTATTCACACACACACACACACACAAATAAAAGGCTCTTATCAAAAGTTCCTCTCAAGGCTTTCAATACATAAAAAAAAACAAAACCAGTGTCAGAGTCCATCGATTTTTAGATAACAATGAGACTGCACTTCTCTGTGCTGACCTGAAAATGTCTGTCACAAATCTTTTTAGCTGTATGACTTTTTTTTCTTTTATTTGCATTGTTTTTAGTCTTTTTTGGGTGGACAGGAAGTCATGGGTATGAAACTTTAGAAAGGCAGGGCTACCTCCACGATAAGCCCGTTTCTGACACTTCTCTGTGCGTCTGGGACGAAACGCAGACATAAAACAAGAGTACTCGTGCAAGCTGTAAACTCTCGCAGAAGCACAAAGATTATCCACACAAACATATAATAAAGTGGAGAAACATGAATAAAAAATGTGAGTGCTTAAGCAGGCCAGAGGAGTAAAAAGTTTGGCAGCTTCTGCGCAGTCAGCGTGTCTGTGTAATGTGAGCGCTGGCAACAATGACAGTGTCTCGACTGAAACTCGACCGCAGCTCAGCAACAGACACTCAATCAAAACACTGTGAGGCAACACAGACAGGAAACAGACCGAGCTTACTGGAGAGCATGCAGCACTCTATAAGACAAATACCTAGAAAGGTGCAGACACCCATGTCAGGAAAAGAACAAGAAAAAAAAATCTACCCTTGCTAAGTCTAAAAACTGAATATTATGTGGCAGAGGAAGTATTTTGGCTCGAAGCTAAAGTTTGAAGACTGGAGGCCACTTTAAACTAAAGTTTTATTCTTTGGGAGCTGAGAGGGACTTTAATAAATGATCCTTTAAATTCTGCTAATATTATGGAACATCTAACTCTTTGGGCTGTGTCCACAGCAGAAAGAAACTAATTAATTTCAATTCAGTTTATTTATACAGCGTCAAGTCACAACAGAAGTCATCTCAGGGCACTGAACAGAAACATTCATATATAAAAAATAATAATAATTTAACATTATTTATCTGAGGAGCAGACTGCTTTGAGTTTAACTTCATCACAGACTCTCATCTTGAGCAAACGTGAAGGCGACAGTGGAAAGGAAAAACTCCCTCATAAGGAAGAAACCTTTAGCAGAACCAGGATCAGGACAAGCGGCCATCTGCTTCGACCGGCTGGGTTGGAGAGGAACAGATACACAATGGCAGGTCAAGAACCACATGTTACGATGGAAATAGTATCAAATGAAAACTATTCAATTTTAACAATTCATTTAAGGAAATGAGGTCAATTTGTCCTCTAGTAGTCTAAGAGTATAGCAGCATAACAAGCCAACCCTAATTATAGGATTTATCAAGTTCTAGTTCAAGTCAACTTCATTGTCATTTCCATCACATGTGGTACATGAGGTGGAACAAAATTAGGTACACAGGGTCCCAGTAAGGCTCTATCCACTGACATACTCTAAACAAATACCAAACGGTACGCTAAAGATCTAAGATATACGTTAAACACCAATAATGAAAAACAATACGGCATAACAACAGCAGCGC
>NC_056502.1:15910705-15945033 GCF_014905685.2 Nematolebias whitei
CCCCCCCCCCCCCCCCCCCGCCCCAATGAAAAAAAAAAGGAAAGTCTTAAGCCCAGTCTTAAAACTGGACAATGTGTCAGCCTCATGGACAGAAACTGGAAGTTGCTCCACAAGAGAGGAGCCTGACAACTGAAAGATCTTCCTCCCATTCTGCTCTTGGAAACTCTAGGAACCACAAGTAAACCTGCACTCTGAGAGAAAAGTGCTCTGTTAGGAAAATATGAGACAATAAGATCTGTAATATGAGATGGAGCTAGGTTGTTGAGGGCTTTGTAGGTTAGAAGTAAGATTTTGAATTCTATTCTGAATTGAGTTAATGGAGAGAAGCTAAAACTGAAGAAATATGGTCTCTCCTACTAACTCCCATTAAGACTCTGTACCAATGCTGGACAACCTTCAGCACTTGTTTGCAGTGTTTCAGTCTTTTAAGATGGGTGCTCCCCTGCTCTAAGTAATGGTGCAGTCATTGTAAAGACTGCATTAAATATTCAACAGCTTGGATGTGCATAATGGGGAGATACGGGAGTCTTATCCTCTCTGTGCTGGGTTTATGCAAGAAGGATGTAAGCATACAGTATGTTCTCTCATTTCTGCAGATGTTGTGTGTGTGTGTGTGTGTGGGGGGGGGGGGGCTCTAAGCATTTGTGTGGGCGGGTCTCGCACCCCGAGTTTGCAGAGTCGAAGGACCAGCGCAGGAGCCTCTAATTGAAAGGGATTTGAGGGATATGGCAGGAGTCAGCATGTTATAACACGCTGAGACCGGACTCTGGTGGGCTGTTAAAACCAGCAGGAGGCTGAGAACCGCCAATGTGTGTTTGTGCTTGTGTGTTGCTATTTGTGCCATTGCACAGTATATATGGTCTGAGGAGACTGTGTGTCCATATGCATGTGCAGCATGGTGGCAAAGAGCTGGTGCGCAGTTGGGAAAATGAGCATTGCTATTTCTCTCTTCTGACACTGACAAGGGCAAAACCCCTTGGCATTAAAGGGGAAACATTTCCAACAGGCTTCATGCTATGGATTTCAGAGCAAACAACAGTTTTATGGAATATTGATGGCATACCAGGCTGGTGGTGAGACATACTGCTCATATTTATATGTCTACAAGCCGACAGTGATTACACCCAGAGATTTTAAGCACCATTCAAATCAACACTTATTTCTCAGCAAACACTTGTGACTATAGCCGGGAAGTAAGAACAAATCAACAACTATTGATCATAACAACCACAGGATATTGCTGTCTGATGGAGAAATTATGAAATTCGTCTCCAAGGCTGCAATTAAGTTTAATGTTATTAAAAGATGGGTTCACAACGAAGTGTGTCTAGGTACAACTCTTGCATAAACAAGAATATTACATTTAAAAACTTTTGTTTAGCTTAGGTTTTATTATAACGACTAATTATTCTGAATGGCAAAATAAATTTCCAATAGTCGTCTGACATTTATCTAAAGCTTTAGGGGATGGTTCAAATTTTTTGAGTTGCGTGAACAATTAATATCTTACCTGTTGTAGATAGCTTTTTGAATGACCTAAGTTTGGAGGATTAGAGTTGAATTTGGTCATATTACTGAGCTAACAGCAGGTCTAAACTTGACTAGGAACAAAGTGGGTTGCTGCCATCTCCAAACAAATCAAATCTCAATGATTTTATATTCATTCAAATATTATTTTATATATTTTCTATTGCTGCCACTTTTATATTTCATTATTATTCCAGGGGAATTGTTAGGGTTTATCTAGTGCCATAGGTTGCACAGGAAGTGATTTAGGGAAGGGAAGTCTGAGGTTGCCATCATTGTATGTTCCCATACAATGGCAAAATTAGTTCTCTGCATTTAATCCATCACGCCTGGGATACACCCAGGTGGAGCAGTGGGCAACTATGTAAGCGCCCAGGGAGCAATTAGGAATTAGGTGTCTTGCTCAGAGACACCACGACATGTGGGAATGGCTGGGAGTCGAAACGCAACTTTCTGGTTCCAAGTCGGCTGCCCTACCTCTACCCCATCTCAGCCCCTCTAGCTCGGCCCCCTTTAGCTAGCTACTTCTGCTATTTGCTTTTGCAAATAACCATGGACTTCCATGTTAATCATCGTCATTGTTAATTACGTAATGCAAAATTGATGACATTGTAAAAGTTTAGAAAACAGGGTTTGCATAAACTGCTACAATTTTATGAGCTCCATTATTTTAAGATGGCAGCTATCTACTGCCCCCCCCCCCCCCCCACACACACACACACACACACACACCCCAGTAGTGACTATTAGCTCATGGATCCAGTTAAAATAAAACTACTTCTCCAAACTGAGGAGATTCAAAGAGCTTCCTACAACAGGTAAGATATTAACTGTTCATAACCTTCTCATGGCACCCTACTTCACAAGATCTGAACTATGGATTTAAGCTCAACATGAATTTATCTTTAAAAAAAAAAAACAGGTATGAAATGGGCAACATACGTCAATTCGCTATCTCTCTATAAATCATCTAGTAAAGAAAACACTGAAGGGAATTTCAAAGAAAAACCTTTTCAGTGTTCCAAAAATACACCCACTCAATTTACATTAGTCAGACTGCTTAGGCTCCAAGTTACCTTCACTTAAGAGCTTCTTGTTTTTTCTTTTATGAAAGAAGCACTCTTTGCATTGATCTCAATGTCTTTACCATGATATCATACATGAAAGATGCAAAATCACTTTTTTATATTCATTAGGCTATAATGTCTTCACACTTCCTGTGTTTTAGTAAGAATGATTAAAAAGAACATGTTTACAGTGACCAAAAGCTCCAAAAGACTAGACAAAAATTTTAAAAAGCTTGCCTTTTTTCTCAATTCATAATAAAATAGTTGTTTTTTTTAATAAGCTGTGAATGTGCATTTAAAGCTTTACCAGCTAAAGCAGAGGCTCAGAGAACCAGCAGCAACAAAGGATGAAAGTCGGCCAAACAAAGAGTAGTTAAACTGTCAGCAGATGCACCTCTGCTCTGATTTAAGACTTCATTCGCCATCAGGAACTTTAAGTGAGCATTAACCCTTATGGCCCAACTGTCCACCCTGTCAGGTGCAACAGATCACTTCTTCAAGCTCACATCGAGCGCTTAAACCTTAATTCTTGTTCAGATCAGTTGTTGGATTGTGTCGCTGGAAACTTTTACCCTTTTGACAGTCGCAGGCATCTTCACCTTCACAAAAACTATTTATGCAAAAAGTAAACACATCCAATTTTGTTTACTTTTTGCAAATTTGTGAAATACTTTAGCTTGGCTTTCAAAACTACAACCACATAATTGTATTTGAAAAATTAAGCTCATGTCCTTACATCTTCCCATCCACGTCCAGGAGTCCAGGAGATGACATCCAAGAAGGGGTTCGCCAGGTAACCATCACCGTTGAACGAATAGTCTCGACCGCCAAGCGTGATGTTGCTAAAATACCTGCAAGGTTGTCGTCAGAGGTAAAATAGACAGTGAGACAGCGTTTAAAATTTACTGTTTTACACCACAGCATTATTATATCAAAGGGTTTCCTAAATGATAAAAGAGGGTTGAAACAAAAATCTTAATGTTGCATTTGATTAAATAACATGCTCGTCAGGTTCCTTTCGGCTTGAATCTAATTCACAGGAGCTCTGTGGTGACAGTCAGAGATTGTCTGTTAAAACAAATGATCACACACACGGGACTGTCAAGATCGTTGAAATCAAACGACTGCTAATCTCTGCATAGGCTTCAATCTCTATAGTGGGTCTGAGAATCACAGACGTGTCTTCAGATGTTCTCTTTATGTCACCTTCTTGGCTTCAAAACAAAACCAAGAGAAAAATCTGAAAGCTTTTTTAGTTGCATGACAGAAAGCTTCAGGTGGAGCAGCAGCTTGTAGTTGCAGACGGTGAACAGTAGGTAGCAGTGCTAAAGAACGAGAAACAAAAGCATTGTTCTTCTCTGTTCCTGGACATAGATTATAAACACCGCCAGGAGAATTCATTAATCATTTCTCGATAATTACCTCTCTGTTGGTGCTCAGGATCATTTACAAATTTTACTGCAAATAAACTAATTCATTAAGTATTCAGACCACTTTCAGATACCAAAACTAGCAGTTTCACCATCGCCCTATAGGAGACACAAATATAGAGCTGGACTAAAAATGACTCATTTGAAAAATGAAGTGAGAAGATAACTAGAATCACTCATGCGACCTGTTCGAGTGTGCTGCTGTGTATTTGAACAGCCTATAAGGAATATATTAAAACCAGGTCATTAATATACATGAGACATGGTCTGCTTGCTACAGATGCTACGGTAATTTAGCCAACCCACAACTACACACAGAAACAACATCTATTTTGCATGGACCCAAATTCAGATATCTCCCGTGTGTGCTCTCTGACACTGAATCTGCTAATTCTTCCCATATATCTAACAGCGAGTTCTGGCCTCGAACCAAAGCTCCTTTCCTAGGACTTCACCTTATGCTGTTTCTATTTTTGTTTCTTCCCATTTAGCATATTTTGATGTGTACTTTTTTGATTGGTCACGTCTCGTATATCTTACCTCATCCTGCTTCGCAGTCTCTGGGTCTGATTGGCATCCGTCATGCAAGTGGTGACAAAGTTGGGCCCACCTGTGGTTCCATATTCTTTGCGCATTGCCACTGCCCCGTGTGTCAACACAGACACTCCCCGAGCAATCCTTCGGCGAGGCTCGTCCCTCCAGCCCTGAGGACGTACGGCAAACAAAGCCCGGGGCAGGCTCTCCATGCTCAGACCCGAGAGAGACGGGCCCACCGCAAACCACATGTGTGAGGCTCCGGCCTGACCGGCAGCCCAGGCGGCACGGAAGACCAGCTCGGCCTCCTCCTGAGAGCAGTACAGCAAACGCACCTGGGAGGACAGAAGGTAGGCAGGGAGGGGACAGGAACAGAGGAAGACACACACACAATCCAGTGAGATAAGGAGGGGAAAGGGGAGACGTGGAGTAAGAGAGAGGTTGGGAGAAGTAAGGAGGGGGAAAATACTGAGCTAGAGAGGAGGTGCACCTAAGTGGGAGAGGATGGAGATGGATAGAAAAAGCCATATCAACAAATAACAAGAACGCTGGAAAAGGTATAAGGAAGCGATAGCTGTGAGGCGATGCGATAAGGTTTATGGAAGTCGAGTGTGTGATTTTAAAAGAAAAGCGCACACACGCCGGAAAGAGGGATGACTGTGTGGCTGTGTGCTAAGCTGGAGGTACAGAACGCAATGGAGGTCAGTGCTTAATGAGCTTGATGAAACAAGTTACTATAATGAATTATGAAAACAGGGTGAAAACAAGAGAGGGGAAATGAAACTGCTCTAAGTGTTGGAGCAATAAAAAAAAAAACATTTAGCAAAAGGGGAAGAAGAGGGGAGGGGGAGGCAGTAAAAATGGAGAAAATCTAAAGGGAAAACGAGGGGAAAGAGGTTAAACTTCGAAAAATGTTTTTTTAAAAAGTGAAGTGGAGGAGAGAGGACAACAAGAAACGAGAGGAGTGAAATGGAGATGTAGGGAGGTCGTCGAAGATGGAAATAGTCACTCCTTAGAGATCGGAAAGGGGAGGCGGGGTAGTGAAGGAAAGCAAAAGGAATGCATATTTTTGTAAAATTGGCGCCCGAAAACATAAAAGACAGTTGTGGCAAAAAAAGGCGGAGTGAAAGAGAGAACAAAAAATTATATTAAAGAGACAATAAAGAAAGACGACAGTGACCTTGGACGAGCTCTCTGCAGTAAATACTAAAGTATGAAGGGATGAGACGAGCGGGAGGAGGAGGGGTGGAAATTGACCAAATGGAGGTTTTAAGGAGTTACAAGAAAAAAATAGAGAAAGACGGAAGGATGGTATTGACAAGACGGAGATGGAACTGAGGAGAAAGATGGAAAAAGACAGCAAGGGTAAATGCTGACAAATACTAGGGAAAAAAAGAAGGGATGCATTTAGTGGAAGAAGAATGGAAAAGCCAATGGAGAAGAGGTAAAAGAACTGAAGGACAAGCAGAGGAAGACAATTCTTTTAGGCAATAGAGAGGAGGTGGTCAGGGACACAGACAGAAAGCACATTTTGAGACTTGTGCCTTCATTGAATTTTGAACTGTAATGGCTTGGCAAAACAATTCTGCCTGTGTGCCAATAAACCTCCGGTGAATTAGACAGGGACTGGGAGCGACAGCGTGGGGGGAGAAAGGAGGGAGAAAGACGGTGACAGACAGTGAGAGGGACACTGAAAAGAAGACTGAAGGAGAGAATCTGAACGATAAACAAACATACACACACACAATCACAAGATGGAGATTGTAGAAAGACAAGAACATACGACGGGGAAAAAAAACGCCAGCAGAAGAAACACTAACAAGACAGAAGCTGGAAGAGAAATGGAACAAGACATAGACAGTGAATTGAGACCTGCATCAGATCATCCACAATGTAGAAGACATTACAATAAATGTAACATAGAGAACAGAAGCATGAGATAAATATAAATAGCATCTCTATGCAATCACCAGCATTTGTTAGCCCTGCAGTAAAGGAAGGCTAAAGGACAGGGGGTGTTGTGAAAAGCAAGAAGGTTAAATAGTTAGCTCTTTGAATGGGCAATTCACTGCAGGCAGTGTGTTAAATTTGCAATGACTCTTGCAGAGTGAAGCCCAAGGAATCCAATACACGTGCACACTCTTGCAGACAAAAACACAAGCAGCCATGCTGGGACATTAGCGTTGACATTGAGACCCAGACTAAACCGAGCCAGCAGAGAGCGGGGCCTGTGGCCGCGAGGACATGCAGAGCAAGTGGAGTGCACGAATGAAGGAATGAAACGTGGGCAAACAGAGGTGAAGGTGCAACGCAAAGCAACAGAGGTGACTGAGCTTGTCTCTAGGCAAAGAAATGCAGGGAGGGAGGCTGGGGGAGGGCCGGGGTGAGGGGGGCAGAGTGTAGTGGCAGAAGACATAAGAACACAGACATGATTGAAAAATTGAACAAGAGGATCATGGGGGGGTGGTCAAAGAGGAGGTTCAGGTAAAAACAATGATAAATGAAGAAGTGTGGAAGAAACTGGCAGGTTGGAAGTAAAGGCCAGAAACAGCAGAAGCAGGGAAGAAAGGGATGGATGAATGAAGGAAGGAAGGAGAAGATGAGCAAGCATACAGTTTAGAGGAATGGACGACATCAGAAGTAGAAACCAAAACCACAATCCCTTCTGCTCAGGATTACCGAACAAATTCACAGTAAAGACGAGAGTTGGTTCAGTGTACTATAATGTAAAAACTCAACGGAAGAAATTGTAAATTACTGTAAGGTAGGAACAATTATTGTTTTATGGTAACACATTAAGTTATGTTTTTTATCAAATCGTAAACTATGTAACACTTTTTCAGAAAAATAAATTATATATAAACAGTTTGACAGGATGTATTCTTGTTCTTCAACAATCCTGCCTCTGAAATAGTATTTTGCAAACTCGTTCTGTGCAAATGAACTCTACAAAAATAGTTCCAGGAGAGGAAAAAAAAATCTGCATAAAAGAACAACGCAGCATCTAGGATTATTTCATTTTCTCAATGTCTGAAGATGAAATGTCATCTCTCACTAGTTATTTGTTTAAGTAACTCGTCCTTCACGTGAGAACAATTTTTGTAAATATGCAGAAGTTTTTGAATTTTCCGTGTTTTGTTCACATGGAAACAGTTTTAGGAGCCCCCAAAAAGTATTTTTTGAAAACAGGCTCCAGTTTTTAAAAAATCTTCAAACACCACCCTTGTGCTTTTGTGAGTACAGCCAAAACGTAAACATTTTGGAAAAAAAAGAGGTCCCACCTATAATTTAACTTCCGAACTGAGGGTATCCTCTTTGTTTTGTTGCGTTTACATTTTGCACACACCGTGCAAGTTCATGAGCATACTCCACACCTTGTTTCCTGTTTTTGATATATGTTCGTGGCAACATAACAGCATCACTAGTCTTTAATTTGAGCCAGATCCTGCCGGAGCAGGATCCGGGAACTCTCTTATTTTGACAGGGTGCATGCCGGTAATTGTTTGCATGGATCCGGTAACTCGCAGGCTTACTAATAATAAAGATATGAACAAATTTGATTGCCGTGAACGAATAAAACCTACGGTTGAATGAATATTAGATATGTATTCTTAAAATAATTACATAAACACTAATTTTAAACATAACAGGCACTTACGAGCTTCTTAATATCACATAAGAGTTGCCCCTTCAAGAAATCATCTCCGCATCTACCCTTAAAATAATCTCCACCCCTAATAGAACAGTCATGGGCAATTTACTTAAAAACACAAAAATATAATTAAACAGCACAGCTAAACTGCAAAATCAGTTTTACAGTTTAAGTAAGTCATTAATAAAATTTTGATTATTTATTTTAAAAAAATACAAGCGAATAGTTTGATGATTAATCACGTTACATATGTCATGTATCAAAACAATGGCACCAATTTGTCAAAATAACAGCGATCAAAATGCCAAAAAGACAGTCCAATTCACTTAATTTTTTTTAAGTCTTCTCATTGTACAACTAAACAATTGAGAAGTGAAGCACATGAAGGCATAGTACTGGAGCAGGTGTGAGGATGCTTGAGAGAAGTGCTCTACTCACACAAGGAGAGCTGTTGGTCAGGCTACTTCTTATTGCTCTCTAAAATAGTTATTGAATCAAGTGTTTACAAATTTAGGTAAACACAAATGTTTGGTTGGGTTTACAAATTAAATACTGAGCATCACATATTGGTTAAAATGGTGTTTTGGGTCATAGTTGGTGGTTCAGTGTGTTTGACATTTCTAGAAATGGTGCCATGATTACAAGGATAATTCTAGAAATGACAGATAAAACTACAGTTTTGTAAAAACTGCATTTACATGTGGACGGCCCCTTATTTTAGAAACAGGCATTTGAGCAGATCTTACAATGGCGTTGTGGCTAGTAATCACATTGCTAGAAGGTTTCTGGTTATAAACTTTGCTGGGACCTTTCTGCGAGAAGATTACATGTTCTCTCCGTACATTCTCAAATTTTCTCTGGGTACCACGGTTTTCTGCCACAGTCTGTGTTAGATTGGTAGATGGCCATTACTTCACTTGTGCTGAATTTGGAGATAAAATGGTAAATAATGTCAAATGAAAAAAATAAGAGAAATAGTTTTATTTTGGAGAATTGCTAGCCACGTTCAGGATTTTCTTTTATTTTTGATGCACTTTTTTTTTTTATCCCCAACATTAACAGCACCTCTTGACCCAGTGCAGGAAAATCAGAGTTTTTGTCCTTGTTTGGATCATTTTTTTCCAGGACGAGAGAAAAAGTTTTAGTTTAAACATTTTCTAGTGTAATCAAAGCCCTTGCAATCTTTAAAAATGTGGATTAAAAGGCTTAAAAGCAACAGTGAACACCCAGTTAATAGACTGTGTCAGGCAGTATGGGTAACAGAAAGTTTTTTTAATGGCAAAGCTTCTTAATGGGGAAATGAGGGAAAACTGTCAGTTTCTTCACACTGAATGCTACAGATCCAGCTAGAGAAAAGAAACTGACTCGTGGTTTTGGTTGTACCATAGAACTCTTGGTGCCACATGAAAAGAGAAGAACAGAGGGATAGAGGAGAGAGGGGAGAGAGAGAGATGGAGGTGCAGAGGGAGAGACGAAGAAGGAAGGAAAAAGCTGGGAAGCCACCTGTCAGAAAGGGGGCCCCCCCAATGGTAGTTGCAGCACTTCCTCCCCTTTCCTCCCTCTATCCCTCCTCCCTCCCCCCTGTCTCACCTGCGCCTCGTTCTCCTTCAGCAGCCTCCGTGTGCGAGCCCCCCCAGGGTCGTCAGTCACATTCAGGATCACCACACTCTTCTTCTCCCAGCCAATGAATGAGCCGTCTGTCAGGCCCTCCACTACAGACAGGAAGTCCTGGTAGCCGTGGTGGCGCGTGGACACCACAGAAAAGGCGGTCCAGTCGTACTCCTCGAGCACCTCAAAGATGACCTCTAGTTGGAGTGTAGTAGAAGAACTGAACTGGAGAAAGATGGACCCTGTCTCCTGATTTGAGGAGGAAAGCAGCAGATGTAGTTAAAATCCCATCATAAAACTGATGCTCTGTCAAAATTAGAGCTAATAAAACCATGAAAAATTTCAAACAATTTTACGACAAAGGACTACAGAGCTCTAAACTGCTCCATCTTTGTGCACAACAAATCATATGCATGGCAAGGCTTGAAGTCTTTGTGGAGCAGCAGCATTCATGCAGCCGAAGGGCTAAAACAGCCTGGCCTGTCGAGTGAATTCTCCTATGACGTCCAGAAGGGAGCGTTTCTAAAAAGTCTGCTCAGGGGTGGGAGGGGATGAGGACTAGGCTGAGCTACATCTTCAAAGGAAGTTTATCAATGTGTTACAATTTAAATCCTCAAGAGAAAATGGAAAGGGTGAATATACAGCGCTCTGCTCCCTTTTTTTTCCAATGGATTGGAAAATATGTTCCATTTTCATTGTTTCATTTTCTGCAACTGCAGCCACGAAAATGTACAGAGCACACACAGCATCCTTACTTAGTTGTGCACACACCCGTGTCTGCTCACTGCCTTCCTACCAGGAAGATCAGAGGCAGAGCGACAACCACAGTTGGTTCCTTTTACAGATCAAACAGTGCAGAGTTTCTGCAGATCAGTGACACTGACCTTCAGCATCCTCTCCATCCTACTGGCACCTCCACATACCTTCTCTTCACACATAATCTGTGCACGTTTGTGACTTTGGAAGTTTAAAAACATGAGCAGTTTTTCATTTCAGCTTAACTGCTTCACATGCTGCTCCTCACATTTATCCACAATCCCATTTTTGAAAGACTTTCCTCTTATTTGTTAATTTCATTCTCATGCACACAAGCTGCAGACACTTCCATTGCATCCTACCTGTGGCATCCTCCCCAGCCCTGCTCCCCCTCCTACAGCCACTATGGGCAGTCCTGTTTGGGCAGAAACAAACTCTAGCATGGGGGCCAAAGGACCCCAGGCTGTGCGAGGGGGCCTCTCCTCTTCGTAAACCAGTCCCTGCAGGGGCCGCGCCGCTAATAGCTCACACAGCTGGGACAGCACTGTCTTAGGGCTGCTGTCGTTCACCTGGGAGATGAAGAGAGGTATGAAGAATGAGAGTAAAACAGGAAGTGAGTAGAGTTGACTTATATGGAAGGTTTATGAAGTGTGTGTGAGACACGTCTGACTTGCAGTGCAAGCTATGGTCAGCTCACACAGCAGCGATGTGCTGCCTCTTCAGCTCGATAAGGATGAATAATGGATAGTTATTCTCTGCCTTCAAGTACGGCTGAGTTAGCACCAGGCAGAGGACACAGTGTCTCACCTGTAGCCAGATGACGTTAGCAGAGCCCCACTGGGTGACCACGCTCTCCCCCAGGGAGCCGTAGACCCGTCCAAATCCAGGGTAGAGCACCCTTCCTCCAGGCCCCGCTACCGCCGCCTCTGCCTGCACTGTAGCACCGGCGTGGATCACAGCGATGTTGAAGTTTATCATGGTCCCCGCATCACGCTCCCGCGGGCTTGGCCGGAGCAGGAGGTGGGGGGACACGTCCACCAAACCTGCCCACTCTGCCAGGACCAATAGGAGAGAGAGAGTAGGTATGGCGACCATGGCAACCTGCCGAGGGGGGGAGGCAGATATATATCGCACTTAGAGAGGGTGCCTGAGAAAAAAAGAGGGTGAGAGAAAGGAGATGATTAAATTCATTTTTATATACTGTCTATTACAGAAGACATCAAACCAGAGAGAAGAAAGAAAGAAATGAGGAAGGAGGCAGCAAGAAAGAGAGAAAACAGATGGACACAGAAGAAGGAAAAAAAAAGAGAAATCGCTTGTAGACTGCATAAAAAATTCTTAATCGAATCAAGGAGCAATAAAAGTTAGCTTGGTCTGGAGAGAAAAAAATGAACGAGGAATACGGGAAACAGGGAGGGGAAGTAATGGAAGGAAGGGAAGAAAGCAAGACATAGAGAAGATGAAATGGGTGCTATTTAGGCTGGAGGCTGTGAAGGAACAATATGAGGAAAAAATAGAAAGTGGCTGTTAGAGTAAAGGGGAGGGGGGTTAATAGCAGACAGAGACAAAGATGGGGGCGGAAGTAGTTATTATGCTGCATAAATGATAACAACAATTAAGATTACTTTAAACACAGATGCACACACACACACACGTTTAAATATTCAAAGGCATTTTCAAGTTGAGTTCATAGCTGAGAGCAGCTCAACGATTGAGAAATATGAGGGTTAACGCAGCGTGCACGAATACACACAAACAACAGCACAGAAAAATAATGACTACCTGTGAGATAGCAGGGTTAATGTGTGACACACACACACACAAAACACAGCACATCATTTTCAATTTACTTCTGGTGCCAACTGGCCTCCCTCGCTTTTACCATTTTCTTCTCACTTGCTTCACGCTCCCCGTCTTTCCAAATTTCCATCTCTTCTCCCAATTTTCATGGATTCAGGCAACAAACACAATTGTATTGATTAACAGGGGGCCTGCTGACATAATATTCCCTATGAAGTCACTTGCCTGTACCCCCCCCCCCCCATCTCAGTGTCTTTCAGTCTATTTTCAACCAACTCTTCTCTTTTTGTCACAGTCTGTCAATTCTTTGACCCTGATCAGTCTTTTGGATGGAAGAGAAGGAAAACAACACGGGGAGGAGCGAGGTGGAGGCAAAAAGTGACTGATGGAGAAAAAACATGTGTGTGTGTGTGGGGGGGGGGGCAACTTGGTGGAATGAAAAGGACTGTAAATATAAGGCAGATGAGTTAAGATCGGATTGATTTGAGGGATAGCATCACGGGAAAAAAGGAGAAAGAAAGGGTGGAAAAGGGGGGGGCTGGGAGGGGTGCAGGTGGCATAAAATATGGCCGGAGAGCAGCAGGAAACGAAATATTGATTACTGGCATGTGTATACGTGTTTGGCCTAAACAAATATAGCACGAGCGCTCCTGTTTTGAGTGACAGGGCTGTGTGTGTGCAAGGAGGAGAGGAAAAAATGGGGCGAATTAGGGGAGGTGTGTAGATACGGGTGGGGAAAAACAGATGGAGGTGTGGAGAGATTAGGAGAGACAGACTTGTTAATGAGAAAGAGGAAAAGGAGGAATATAATAGTGATGGAGGGAGAGGGGGGGAAAAGAGAGAATAGCAGGTCTTTGTTTTATTTTTTCGTCTTTTTCAGTGCAAGGAAGATGTGACAGAAAGGAAAGAAAAGGACAGAGTGAGAAAATGAGCGAGCCAGAGATGAAGCTGCAGGAATACAGTACATCATATCATTCGGCTGAGATGTACTCTACAGAGCTGAGCTCGGAGCCATTAACTGTTGGGCCTGTCACTGTTTCACCAATGTGTGCTGTTCCACCAAAGTCAGCCCCGCTTGAAGTGTCAACAGTGTAGTACTCCACGGAGAGCCTACTTTTCCTCCAGTGTACCCTAAAAGCTCTTGGCAAGGCACCTCTCACTGAAACAAAGTGCAGCATAATTGCAATAAAATCTGCATCCAAATATATCTTAATATGCTGTTCATTACGTGTTCCAGTCTGTGAAATCCTGCAATCTGAATCTTAAAAGGCATGCGATGAGGAGGCCTTCACACACTGAGAAAATGAGAGTGGGAGTAAGAGAATTATGTTTTATTTCAGTTGCTACTGTAAATGAATTCTTTGTTAGAATGCAAATGTGCGCTTTTCAGTACATTTACTCTCTTCTAGCTTAAAAAACCCACTCTGCTGTGTAGAAGCCTTCTTATTCGGGGGTGTACAATGCAAATGAACTATTTGGAAAGCGTTAGCCTACATCTTAGAGCCAGTTTTACCTAGGATCACTTAAAGCTATAGTTCAGATATTTTGAAGTGGGGTTTGGCAAAAACAAAAGTTATTAATTAAAATCTTATCTGGTGTAGATGGTTCTCTTTGAATAACCTCGGTTTTTAAAAAAAAGTTCCAATTCTGACCGGATGGATGAGCTAATGGCTAGTCTGAGTGAGGTCAAATCAAAGTGGATTGATGCCACATTATAAAAGGCTCCAACCTCACAAAATTCTTTGCAGTTCATTTATTCACACTATTTTTTTACAGTTTTACATTAACATCGTAACATTACACTGTTATTTATATGCCAACAAAGTCCATGCTCAATAATCCAGGTATACAATCCAACAATTTTCAGTCAGGTCATCTGGACAGTTTCTTTTTTGTTGTGCTGAAACGTTTCACCTTCCATCCAGAAGGCTTCATCAGTCAAGGAAACACAACACAAAACTGATTCTTCCCCTAACAGTTTACTCCAAAGTGGAACAAACCAGTTATGTTGTGCTAAGATGGTCTCTTTGGCACGCCCCCTCCTCTGGTGCTGGCCCTCTTCCTCATCGAAAGTCATGTCAAACTGGTTCAAAACCAACAAAGTCCATGCTCAATAATCCAGGTATACAATCCAACAATGTGGACTTGGAGAAGGCGTTCGACCACGTCCCTCAGGGAACCCTGTGGGGAGTTCTCTGGGAGTATGAGGTACCGGGCCCTTTGATACGGGCTGTTAGGTCCCTGTATGACCGGTGTCAGAGCCTGGTCCGCATCGCCGGCAGTAAGTCGGGCTTGTTCCCGGTGAGAGTTGGACTCCGCCAAGGTTGCCCTTTGTCACCGATTCTGTTCATAACTTATATGGACAGAATTTCTAGGCGCAGCCAAGGTGTTGAGGGGATCCGTTTTGGTGGCCTTAGGATTGCGTCTCTGCTTTTTGCAGATGATGTGGTCTTATTGGCTTCATCTGATCGTGATCTACAGCTTACGCTGGAGCGGTTCGCAGCAGAGTGCGACGTGGCCGGGATGAAGATCAGTTCCTCCAAATCCAAGGCCATGGTCTTGAGCCGGAAAAGGGTAGAGTGCCCTCTCCGGGTCAGGGAGGAGGTTCTACCCCAAGTGGAGGAGTTCAAGTATCTTGGGGTCTTGTTCACGAATGAGGGAAAAATGGAGCGTGAGATCGATAGGCGGATAGGTGCAGCATCGTACATCGTAGAGCCAGTTTTACCTAGGATCACTTAAAGCTATAGTTCAGATATTTTGAAGTGGGGTTTGGCAAAAAACGCAGGCGCTGTACAGGTCTGTCGTGGTGAAGAGAGAGTTGAGTCAAAAGGCGAAGCTCTCAATTTACCGATCGATCTACGTTCCTACCCTCATCTATGGTCACAAGCTTTGGGTTGTGACCGAAAGAATGAGATCTCGGATACAAGCGGCCGAAATGAGTTTTCTCCGCAGGGTGTCTGGGCTCTCCCTTAGAGATAGGGTGAGAAGCTCTATCATCCGGGAGGGACTCAGATCAGAGCCGCTGCTTCTCCACGTCGAGAGGAGCCAGTTGAGGTGGCTCGGGCATCTGTTTAGGATGCCTCCCTGGTGAGGTGTTCTAGACACGTCCCACCGGGAGGAGGCCCAGAGGAAGACCCAGGACACGCTGGAGGGACTATGTTTCTCGGCTGGCCTGGGAACGCCTCGGGATTCCCCCCAGAAGAGCTGGCCCAAGTGGATGGGGAGAGGGAAGTCTGGGCCTCCCTACTTAGGCTGCTACCCCCGCGACCCGACCCCAGATAAGCGGAAGAAAATGGATGGACAATCCAACAATTTTCATTCAGGTCATCTGATATGGTTTTTGCATATGCAAAGAACATCAGCAGTAGGGATGAGCATTAGAAACAAGAACCTTCATCGTTGGTAATTGTATTTCCCCCACCCCTTTTTTTCAATCATATACTGTAGATCGTATCATATACTGTAGATCGTATCATATACTGTACTGTTTGTTTGTTCTTTGTTTTTAGCGAGTCAAATCAGTTCTTTTCATCCTGAGCAATTCATTGTACTGTTAACCTTGTGTTAACCTGCATTTGACAAATAAACACAACTTGAACTTGAACTTGTGCAGCACTCGGGGCTTAATTTGAGCTGGATCCTGCCAGAATAGGATTCGGGAACTCTCTTATTTTGACAGGGTGCGTGCCCACAGCTGTTGGCTTGGATCCAGTAACTCTCAGGCTTACTAATAATAAAGTTATGAACAAATATGACTGCTTTGAATAAATAAAACTTATATTGTATATGTAAACTGAAAATAATTACATAAACACTCATTTTAAACACAACAGCCACTTACGACTTCTTAATATCACATACGATCGGTCTCTTCTAGAAGCAATTCCGCCTCTACCCTTAAAAAAAATCTCCGCCCCTAAAAGAGTGGTGAGGGTGAGTGTCAAACAAGCTAACCAGGCAGTTGTACGCAGGCAGGAACCCACAGGCAGAAGTAATGAACAGATGGAGGAGATGCCTGGAGGTTTCACATGTGGAGTTGGACTGGGAATTCAGTGAAGAAGAGCCAGCTTGGAACGGTCAAGTAATGGGGAGGTGGGGTAGGATGCTTGTAAAAATAAAATAAAATAACGAACATGGTCACATTAATTTTTAGAAGTTGCCCGTCTTAACTGCACTTAAAAAAAATATCAGAAATCTTCATCCTTAGTATTGATGCAGTCTGGACAACTTTTATTATGTAAAATCCATAATAGTGGATTATATCCATTATAACAAAGCTATTATCTCATATCCATAACAAGATCTGTGAAACTGACAGTGATGTAAAAGTTTTAAAACAACAATCACATTTTTAAGATTTGAGTTGTCAGATCAGGGCAACAATTCAAAAGTGCTGACTCTCCTGATGGTCACATTAACTCTTAAAATGGTCCAGTTTAACTAGACACAAATATTTAAAAATCACTGCCCTATCCCAGATCAACAGCTTCCAGTGCAGCCTGAGGCAGTTCCTCCTGAAAAATCACAATATCTCAGCAAAAACAACCTTGTAATGCAAAAATGACAATAATGTAAAAGTTTATAAAATAGTGTTTGCATGAAATATATATAACATTTTTAATAAAGCTGGTGTTTTAAGATATCAACAATCTTCTTTTGTCATGGCCCTGCCTAAACTAGCCATTAGTTTGCCAACCCAGTCCAAAATAAAACCTTATTTCCTCCAAACTGAGGTAATTTGAAAAGCTATCTACAACAGGTAAGATGTTAGTTGTTCATAAACGTTTCGCAAAAACATCTTTAAAAGAGCAGAGCTAATCTATAAATAAAAATGTGAATGGATTTCTGAGAGTTGCAACTTAAATATGAATTGAATTACTGAAGAAAACAATGAAAAGTCTTTAAATGTTAATTCCTTATTAGAAACTCTGAATATTGTTTGGCTGAAAGTGGACAAATGATAAAAACTAAGATGCACAGAAACAAAGATATGAAAGCCTTTCACATGACGTAAAGCACTTTAATCAATTTTAAAGATGTAGAAGCAAAAGTACAAGCATTTCCAGTTATAGTGTTTGTCAGTCACTAATTATCAACTTACTGTATCGACAGTGTAATTATTTTTATGCTGGGTTTATTTAATGTGTCTTTTTAAACAAAGAAAAGTGATATTCACAATGCCACACTGCAGCCAGCATACATGCCAGAGACTGTAAAAGGCACACTAAAAACGTCTTTGGGAATATTTACAGAGTACTTAAGAACAGGATTATTTTTAGGCTAACAGACTAATCAAGAAGATGAGAGAGTAAAACGGTCGTACGGGAAAGTCAGTCTCCTTATTCCAGGATTGCCAACCAGTACTTAACAATCATCATGCCTCTTATCATATCGCTGATTTCCTTTGCATAATGTGCTCACTGTGATTACAAATGATTACATATAGGAGGTAATGGCTATTTTTTGTTCAGCTTATGCAAAAACCCTGAGACAGTGTTTGCAAAATAGAATATCTGGATATTTGGTTAATTAAAATGGCATGGTTTAAAGTTTTTATTTTTTGGGTAAATCCTCTTTGAGGCATTTTAACACAAACACGCAAATGAAAAAATTATTTGTGCATAGTTTTAAAAGCGAAAGTAGATCCTCTTGGCATGTTTTGACACGGTGGCTCAGTGAAGTGAATCATGAACACACCTGTATCACTATCATGAAAAGAACAATTGTTTGTTTTGAAACCTTTATCATTGCTAGTTGTTTCAGGGAAATGACTGTGCACAGAGACGTGCTTTTGTAAGACAGGTTGATGGAAAATATTGAGCTTTCTTTGGCGCAGAAGTTACTATAACCACTGACACAGCAGGTTCATAGCATACCGTTACAGAAAATTGTCAGGCGACAGTAGTAAGGTCCTCCTCCCTGCTAAATTTAGAAACCTGTCACATTGTTGTTCTTCCACCACCTTAAGAACAAAGCTCTGAAGTGTACTTTAGACACCGAGGAAGCTTTTTCTGTTTAAAGAGGGCAGGTGGATTGAGAAATAAGCTGTCATTTAAATTCTTCAAACAATCAACCCTAAATTAACAACTAATGGAGCTTGTCAAGAAGTTGTAATCTTCTGACCTAAAATTGTTTAGCCTGTTATTTTTAAGGTCATGTTGTTGTTTTTTTTTAATAAAGCTTATCAACAGTGACATCAGTCGTTGAGCACAGAGTACTGAGAAAAGGCCAGAAGTCTTCGTCCAGACAAGGTGGCTTTTCTTCAAGATGGTTTGATTTGATGGATTTTATGAATAAACCTGGTTACAATCTCTACAAGAAAAACAAACTGGCATTCTTCTTCTTCTTTCGGCTTTTCCCTCTTCAGGGGTCACCACAGCAAGTCATCCTCCTCCATCTTTGTCCTCTGCATCCTCTGTCCTCACTCCAACTACCTTCATGTCCTCTCTAACTGCATCCATATATCTTCTCTTTGTCTTTTTCCTGGAAGCTGCATTTCTACATCCTTCTACCAATAAACACACTGTCCCTCCTCTGGACATGTCCAAACCACTGTCCCTCCTCTGGACATGTCCAAACCATCTCAGTCTGGCCTCTATCTCCCAGTTGTTCAACATGTGCTGTACCTCTGATGATCTCATTCCTAATATTATCCATCCTTGTCACTCCTAAGGAGAACCTCAACATCTTCATTTCTGCCACTTAGAGTTCTTTCTCCTGATTTTTTGTCCATGTCTCTGTCTCCAGACCATACAACATAGCTGGTCTCACAACTGTCATGTAAGCTTTTCCTTTGACCTTTGCTGACACTCTTTTGTCACAAATCACTCTTGAAACTTTTCTCCATCCACTCCATCCTGCCTGGACTCTCTTTTTCACATCTTTACCATATTCCCCATTTTCCTGGACAGTGGACCCCAAGTACATAAAGTTCTACATCTTTGTGACCTCTGCTCCTTGTAGCCTCACTGTTCCACCAGCCTCCCTCTCATTCACACACATGTACTCCGTCTTACTACGGCTGACTTTCATTCCTCTTCTTTCAAGTGCCTTCCTCGACCTCTCCAAGTTCTCTTCCACCTGTTCCCTGTTCTCACCACAGATCATGAGGTCATCTGCAAACATTGCAGTTCACGGGGATTCCTGCCTGCCTCATCTGTTAGTCAGTCCATCAGAGCAAACAAGGAGCTCAGAACTCATCCATGATGCACTCCCACCTCCACCTTGAAGCTATTTGTCACTCCTACAGCACATCTCACCACTGTCCTGCTGTCCTCACACATGTCCTGTACCAGTCTAACATACTTCTTTGCAACTCCACAAAAAAAAAAAAAGAAAAAATGGACTGACATCTAAATTATCATATATTTTGGGAGCTAGGATTTTTGTTAGTAAGATCTGAAATGTGAATCTGAAATGTGGTTATTAAAGCCACATGGTTGTTGTGGACAGCCACATTAATGCTGGTGTGGAAGGAAGAAGCAAAAAATAAAAATCTAGTGATTGCCTTGCGGGAATTTTATTAGTTGAACTCAACAACAATCATTTAAACTCCTGCCGTGTTTTTAAATTGAGTGATATGAAGACACTTGTCCTGTCCTCACCTGCTGTTACCTGGTGTACCAAAGCTTTACTGTCCTTCAGTCACACAATCCCGCCTTCTTTCCATCATCATGAAAAGATCCAACTGTGAGACTGACACCTTGTCTACTTTTAAGATTTCTTTGTATTTTTTAAATAAAGCTAATATTTAGGATTGGTGTGGGTCATCCTGAGCTACATTATCAGTTTAGATGAGCTGCTATAGGTTTAGACAGCTGAAGGACATACTGACCACAAATCCTCACTCTGCTCTCTGTATTCTCTTTACTCTCCATGTGTGCATTCACAATTATTGCTGCCATTAACCTTGAGATTGCTCTTCATTTGTCTTTGTATAGAAATTATGCTAAGGTTTGTCTCTGTCCCTTTCATGTCCTCTCAACTCCTAGCTAGTCGAAGCAGATGGCCCCTCATCACTGACTCTGCTTCAGGGTCTTTCTGCTAAAAGGTTGTTCTTCTCCACGGGCACCTCAGAGTTTGCTCAGGATACGAGGGATTGTATCAAGTAAAATCTGCTGCATTCCTAGGATAGAAAACTGGTATATTAAAACATACAGAATATATTTTGTATTATAATTGGATCTAACTGGCCTGTATGTGACAGAATTTAAACATGAACCTTGTGGTATTAAATTGAGGTGTAATTGGATTGTATTTAAATGAGCTGAAATATAATGGATTGCATTTATATGGCCCGCTGCTGAAAAGCAAAGTGTAAAAGATGATGAATTTTTCTTGTGAGCATCTGTAATCATTTGTCTGTTACCAAAGTATCCTATGAACTACTATATGGATTTTAATTAAACTTTTACAAAGTAATTGTTGGATGCTGTAGGAGTAGCTGAGACCTCAAACACCAGCTGATGTGCACATCACGTGAGATCTTTCAGTACTGTGCGAGATTGTGCAAAACGTTAATTTCAAGATTATAACTTTGTCATTTCTCAACAATATATGAGTTAAAATGTTAATTATTATGATTAACTTTTACTTAACCAGGCAAATCCCACTGAGATCACAGATGTCTGATGCAAGGGAGGCCTTGGCCTGAAGGCAGCCTAACATGCATGTTTGAATAAGATAACCTTAGAGAGGACCTTAATATTAATGAAATAATAATAATAATGAAATAATAATAATAAGGTTTAAATAGGTTTAAAGCTCCCACGTGAAAGGCAGCGAGCAATATGCATTTCTTTAAAAATATCCTGATGCATGCTCAATAATACAGGTAGAAAAAAATCTAACAAAGTTAAGTCAGGTCCTCTGGACAGATTAAAAAAAAAATGTAGAAACGTTTCGTCTTTTATCCAAAAGACTATGTCAGTTTGAGGAGCTGCACTAAACAGTCTTATAAACAGCATCTTCTCATAGTGGATCAACCAGTTTGCTGGTGACAGCTAGAACTAGCTGTTCACATGATAAAGGAGGACCATCAGCCTAACGACTGATCGTTAGTACTCTGATGGCTGCTTGCTATTCACAGGGGGCTGAGTGATACTAGCAATAACAGCATTGTAAGAATCCAATAATTTTCAGTCGGGTCATCTGGACAGTTTCTTTTTTTATAGAGACGTTTCACCCTCTATCCAGAGGGCTTCATCAGTCAGAGGAGTTCCAGTAAACTGTTTCCCCACCAAGTACTCCACTCCTTAAGTGGACCCACCAGTTTGCTGGAGCTAAGATGGTTTCTGGGGTCTGTCCTGTCCCTCGTCGACTCCTCCCAGTCAGGCAGCCACAGTCAAAGTGGTTCAAGGCAACAAAGTTCATGCTCAATCATCCAGGTACCAAATCCAATAATTCTCAGTCGGGTCATCTGGACAGTTTCTTTTTTATAGAGACGTTTCGCCCTCTATCCAGAGGGCTTCATCAGTCAGCATTGTAAGATTTTTTTTAATCTGTCCAGAGGACCTGACTTAACTTTGTTAGATTTCTTTAAGGAGTTCTAGCTTTTTAATTCTGGTTTTAAACTTTGTGTTTGACCTTGGATTCACTGAACCTACCACACTGTTCATGCCAACTGAGAATTGGGCACAAAGACAGCAGTTTCTAAATATTTGAATCATAAAATTACAATAAAAGTTCAGTTAAAAATCAACTTTCTTTTAATTTTGTGTCATACGAATATGTTTGTTGAAGAGGTTAAGGTTGTGTGTTCAAACTGGGTTTTTCTCTGGCAGCAAGGTACTTGCAGGACACCGGGGAGCTCTTCTGCAGTTTTATGATCCAGTAGTATTACACCTTTGCTTCATTTTAGGCTGTTTTGTTGTCACTCGACTGTTTGTTAAATGTTGTGTTTCCACCTTGAGCACCAAAGTGAGAAGGCTTGACCTCATATTATAAATGAATCTGTTTACTGCAGTTCAGTCTGGCAGATGAAGAGCGGCAATTTTGTGGATCCTTCATATCTCATCAGATCCACTCCTGTGAACATCATCATCTCGTTTAATGTATAGTTTAAATTATGACTTCTTATTTAGTTAGTGTCACTGACCCTACCCAGAAATAAAGTAGCATTCATGAGTGATGTGATGAGTAGCTCCTGAAGGGCAGGTTTATTTTAACAAAACTTTAATTTGTTAACTATCTCAATAATATTATCACCAGAAACGTTTAGTGTCTTGTGTCTTCTAAAAACGCCTAACCCTCATTGCCAAAACCAGATCTGTCTGTCAGGTTGAGACAAACAGAAACAGTGACATCACATATTGATCTCCATTTTCCCGATTATAGAAGGTTTAGGTTTATTTGTCATATGCACATCAACACAAGGTCAACAATGCAAAGAAATGCTCAGGACGAGAAGAAGGTCAAGATTCAATATTGTCATTCGCATTGCATGTGGTACATGTGGTGGAATTAAATTGTGTACACAGGGTCCCAGTTACACCCAATAAAAGTATAAATTGTAAAAGAAAAACAGTAATAAGATCTAAGATATGAATTAAGAAATATGCTAAGCTAAGAATACGCTACACACTTCATAGTGCAAGAACAATACGCTGAACAACAGCAGCACAACATGAGTCTGTGTGAGCAGATGAGGCTGAATGAACACAGCAGCATGAAATAAATCAGCAGCATGAGATCAGCAGCATGGATAATCAGCAGCACATATCAACAATCAAGTGGCATTCCAGTGATTTTACCGTCTAGAACTGTCTCAACTTGCCAAAAAAAACACAAGAAATACCAAAACATGCAACAAAAATACAAAAACAACGCACCAAAAGTGAAAAAGAAATACATCTACAGCAACATGGTCCTATTATCAATCAACCTTTATTTATACAGGTAAATCCCATTGAGCCTCGAGGACTCATTTACAAGAGAGACCTGATTTCAACAAAGAAAGATGACAACAATGGACAACAGCAACAACAATAAACAGTTATAAAAAAGCATACTACAGTTTTTTTTGGTTTTTTTTAACAAATAGGATGGCTAAAAGGAAAAGGTAACAAAACAAAAAACAGCTAGATTCCAAGACAAATGTAGAAAACTAAAAACAGGAACATGCCAGCATTGGACCCTGCCAGGTGTCCAACAGATTCATAAAGACACTTAGAGAGGTCAAGGTCGAGAGCTTCAAATCTTTTTGTAAGATATTCCAGGAAACAGGAGCGGAATAGGAGAAGGCTCTTTTGCCTAGTTCAGTCCTCATTGAGGGAACACTGCAGGTAATAATGTCCTGAGAGCGCACTCTGTAGCTGCACTCACGCAGAGACATGTAGGAGGAGATGTATGAAGGCAACAGACCAAGAAGTGATTTAAAGATGAAAATATACCAGTGAGAGAGTCTGCGTGAAGTTAATGATGTCCAGTTAACCAGTGAATACAGTGTGCAGTGGTTAGCAGAGTGGTTCTGTTGGCAGTGAGGTTCTCTTAGCAAAATGGTACTGTTAGCAACATGGAACTGTTAGCAGCGCAGTCCCGTTAGCGGCATGATGATTAAAAACAACCATGGCAATGGACGATGACGACCCTCCAGAACTGTATCTGGCAGACACAGAACATCCAAGATTTCCCTACAGAACTGAACCGTTCCGTAGAGTTCGGTCCGTGCAGGCAGATGAAGGATTGTGGAGATGGTCACCATGACAGGCCGGAGCCTGAGCCCAAGGCTGGACGAGGGCCGGGAACTGAACCACAATGGCACGGCAGCGACACACTAAACTCAAGAAGTGTGTCGTGGTCATACCTGTAGCGTGGGTGTGCCGTGTAGGCGCAAAAAAAGTTAAACTAACAGGAACAAAGAAAAAAGAGCGAGTTGAAGCAGAGCTCCCGTCAGTGCTGCCATACTGCGGCGCAAGTGATGTCATGTGCGCCGTGCCTAGAAGGTGATGGTTTGATCCCATACTGTACCACTGGTTGCCTCAAAAACGTAACAATGCACAGTAAAAAAAAACTTAAGATTTTTTTTTTAGTTTGATGTAAAAATTAAGTAAAAAAAAAAACTTTTTTAAAAGTCACTGGTTTCAACATATTCATTTTAAGGTCGAATCTCACTGGACTGTGACTCGTCAAAAAGCCTTCATGAGGAAGTCTCTAGAACAGGGGTGTCCAATCCTGGTCCTCAAGGGCTACTATCCCGCATGTTTTACTTGTTTCCGTGCTTCAACACACCTGATTTGAACCAAACGTTGATTAACGGGCTTGCCGAACATGAAGGTGTAATTTAACCTTTGAATCAGGTGTGTTGGAGCAGGAAAACAAGTAACGCATGCAGGATAGTGGCCCTCAAGAACCAGAATTGGACACCTCTGCTCTAGAATGTCTTGTGACGTTTGCAACAATTCTCAATTTTCCTGCGTCCGTTGCAGAGGCTTGAACATGTTCAGAAGATGAGTGTGAGAAATTTTCTTTCAACAAATCTGAACTGTGTCATGAGCATCTCTACCCCGTGTGCCAGAGCTGTATTATGATACCTGCACGGGAGTTCTCAGACAGAAATATTCACACAAACATCCAGGTTTAAAATCAAAACTTAAACATAAACATAAAGCAACTAAATTAAAGCAATTGTTGGAAAAAACTATCTGAAATCTGCCTTTCTTAATTTTAAAAGTGCATTCTAGCAAATTCAGTTATAAAGGTGGGTGCTTAAAAAAGATGATGTATGATGTGGGTGGAGGCTGGCAATGAATTATTGTGCATGACCAGGAATGCAGTTTTACAAGTCATACACATAAAAGCTAGACATAATTTTCTAAAACTGGCCATTCAGTGTGGCTACACAGCTCACTGGTCACAAACACTAAGAATTCAGTGAGACTTTCTATTTTCTTGCATTTTTTTCCGCAATTTTGAGTCATAGCGTCCGACAGTTGAAGCCCAGTTAGATACCACCTTCAGCTTGCTCCAAATGCAAAGTGGAGATAAATATATATATATATATATATATATATATATATATATATATATAGTTTAGCTCAGAAAAATAACATTTGGAAACAAACTCAGCCAGCAGTTTTTTACCTGCACTATTTTATTTTGAGACCTAAAAAAAACTGTCATAATCCAGTGAGGAATGAGGCCCCGGGTGACTTCATTTTTTTTTTAAATTTCAGTTTTTTTGCAAGTTTGATAAATATTTTATAATCAAAAGCGCTTCATATGAATGCTGAAATAATCTCCAAAGTCTTGCCAAGACTGCACTAAATGAAGTGATCAGTGACACATTGAGGTGCCACTTGCACCGTTACTTTCACAAATACTTGCAAACACATGCCAATCAAAAAGTGGTAAGATTAAATGAGAACAATTTATCTACAGAAAATTGAACTTTTAAATGCAAAGTGGGATGACAAAGCAGGTCTGTTCTTAATTTGTATCTGAATTGGCAGCAATCTGAAACAAAAATAAACATTTCGGGAGGCGGGGGATCATACCCCACTGTCCATCCACAGGGAGGAGATAAATCAAGTCCCTTCTTATAGGTATCTGGGTATTCACTTTGATAACCTCTTAAGCTGGAGTGACCATGTTCACCACGTATGCTCCCGGTTACAGCAAAGGCTGTTTTTTCTTTGTAGACTGAAGATGTTTGGTGTCAGTCAGAACATCATGTTTTTATTTTACCAGGCAGTGATGGAGGGTGTTATCAGGTATGGGATGACGGCATGGTTCGACAGTCTCTCCATTCAGTCTAAATCTACGTTGCAGCGTCTGGTACGGACTACTATGAAGGTGTTGGGTAGGACTGAAAAGCTCTCCCTGCAATCCATCTATGAGCAGTCGGTACTTAGGCAGGCACGGAGGATATTGTTGAATCTGTCCCACATCCTGTATGTGGAATATGAGCTCTTGCCTTCCGGGAGAAGGTATAGAGTCCCAAAAACTAAACTGAACCGTTTTAAATATTCTTTTGTGCCCACCTCCATCAAAATTTTAAATAATACGTTGAGGCCTGGAAGGTGTGCAAGAACTTTTGTGTTCTCTGTTGTTTTTTAATCTGTTGTGTATGTAGTCTTCGATTTTAGCTGTTTATATGAATTGTATGTGTATTTACTATTTGGGCAGCTGCTACTATGCTACATATATACACCCCTGAGTCAATAACAAATTTTCCCTAGGGGACAATAAAGTATATTCTATTCTATTCTATTCTATTGAGGGCGGCTGTGGCTGAGTGGTTAGAGCAGTCGTCCTCCAATGCATGAGTTGGGGGTTCAAATCCACCAGCAGTCACATGCCGAAGTGTCCCTGGGCAAGACACTGAACCCCTCATTGCCTCCGGTGTGTGTCCCATCGATGTATGAATGTGATAAAGCTCTGATTAGTCTCATTAGAATGATTTGTTCAATTAGCTTTGTATAGATCTAGTAGAGTGCTGTATGAATGGGTAAATGAGACACAGATTGTAATGTAAAGAGCTTTGAGTGTCTTGATCAGATAGAAAGGCGCTATATAAGTATAAGTACAGTCTATTCTATTCTATTCTATTCTATTTTATTCTATTCTATTTTATTATATTCTATTCTAAAAGTCCAAGAGTGAATGATGTGTTTGCCTCTCAATGGGAGGAGCTCCAGTTCAACACTTTGTCATCCTAATATTCAAACTAAAACTTACACCTCTACATTTGCATTCTGTTGGTTCACTCATCAGCAGCACCTAGTCACACAAACATCTTCCTTTACAGAACTATTTCTTTATAGAAGGACTTCTGTTTTTTCTCCATGAACAAATATCAGACATAGAAATGTTTCCTGCTTTAGGCCCTGAAACTGTAAAGCCAATGTTATTACTACAAGCACCAAAGAGACCAAAAACTTGTATCGGTTTAGCCACTAAGGACAAAATGAAATTGATTCTTGGTGGCAGTGTGACAGTAGGAAAACAATCAGATCACCTCCATCCACTTTGCTGAACATGCTCGAGCTCAGCAAGGGCCTGCGGCAACTAAAGGAAGAGTAAATCCCAAGAGGTGAGAGAACCGCTCGGGTAGAAAGCAGTTGCTAACATCCACTGTTGCCTGAGCCCCTTTTACTCTGAGATCCAATGAAGGCAGCGCCACAGAACTTGCGCTGCATCATATCTGACTGGGAAAACGCAAATGGGGAAAGGAAGGGCTTGCGCTGTGGCGCTGCAGAAGTGCGGTGCTCAGCGTTGTGTTTAGCCCCCATCGAGGCTCCTCGGCTGGCTCATTCCGCCCTGTCATGCAGAGTAATGGACCTGTTCCCTGCTGCCTGTGGCACGAGCTGCTCTCAAACAGCCTGGGCAGCTTCCCACAACACAAAACACACCGAAACAAATATGCATTCTATTACCGCAAACCACTGGAAACATTTTCAGCTGCGTGCTGTATGTGACGCCGACATTAAAAACTTAAATTTCTCACTCCCCATTCTCAATTCATTCAAAGCTGAAACTAAAGTGAGATTGAGAACTCTACAATTTTCCGTACCGAACGATAAGACAAAGCGGCAGCGCAGTGTGGCGCTCGCAGTGTGCACGAGTGACTGAATCCCCGGGCGTGTGTTGTGCGGCGTAAGATGGCAGTGTATGGGAGTCAGGGATGAAGAGGAGAGTGCAGCTGGAGCTCAATGCTCCTCGTGTTAATTGGCCCATACTTCAATCACAGCCACTGGAGTGTGTCCTCTCTGACGGAACAGATCCTCTTTCTCTCCTTTCCCAATCTTTCTCCCTCTCTGTCATGCTACGACACACACACACGTGCACACACGGACACGCTTGCAGACACCCTCAGTGTCGCCGAGTTCGATTTGTGTGTTTTGCGCCATCATTCATTCTCTCATCCATCTATTCATTCAGTCACTTCATCACCTCCCTCTGCTGCACCTCCTTCTCATCTCTTCCTCCTCCTTCCTATGTGCACACACGCCTTTGTGCTGTGCTTCTTTCACTCCCTGCTTCCTCCCTTGCCTCCCTCCCCAACTTCCTCCCTATCATTCCTCCCTCCCTATCACTCTCCGTCTCCCTCTTTGATCCCCGTTGAGTAGAAGAGCCACCAGGCAGGCGAGCGGCTCTTGTTCCCATTGTGCATAGTGTGCAAAGTGATCGGCAAGTAGCGCAGCGTGCAGTGGGGTTTTCAGTGCTCGGTGTGTGTGTATGCTGCATGGCTGTAAATAGCATAAGTAAGGCCTGCTCCTGCTGCTGCTGCCTCTGACTCCCTTGGACTTGATGGCTGTGGCGATCATAAGCCATTCAAATGAAAAATGATGGAGCCATTTATCAAAGCAAGTGGTCCTTGTTCCACGCAGGGAAACGAAAAGCTCAAAACTTTTAAATTACACACGCCAAAAGGTTGATAACCAGATTAGAGCTTGTTGTTTCGGTGAGAAACGCTTTCTATGATTTGATTCAGGATGTTGCTGAAGTAGCACGTATAGGAAATAAATCGTGGTTTATGAATTTAAAGGTTCTCTTTCTACAAACAAGGTGTAAATTAAATCATGTGCTCCAGCTCCTATTGTGCTTCTTCTGCAAACGCAGAGGAAAATACATGCAAATCAGAAATGGAGTTATTCCGTAAACCTGTTATTAAAAAGGAGAAAAGCAAAACCTCGCTCAGCTTTATATGTTGAACATTTGTTTCCAGCAGGTGGTCTCTAGTTGTCCTTTTTTTTTGTTGTTGTTGTTGTAACCTTTTGCAAGAACAAAACAGAAAGTCGCTGTGACATCTCGCTTTGATGTGTCTTCACAGCAAAACTGCATTTTATTTTGACATTTCAGGCCTCTTCAGCTTCCATGTGGCCACATAAAATGTTTCACTCTGTGCAGGATCAGAGTACGTTTTCCTTTTTCTGTTTTTATTTATTTTATTTTATCACCCACCGCCAAAGGCAGAGCAATAATGTATTTACCTGTGTCTGTGTCTTTGTTTGTCTGTACCATACTCAAAATATCTAATGAGTCACTCAACAGATTTGAATGATGTTTTCAGAAAGCAATAATTGGACATCCTTCTACAACTTATGAACTTTTGGAGACAACCTGGGGGTCCACCTACAGTAAACTGGCCTGGACAGCTAACACCAACGCCCTCTACAAGAAAGGGCAGAGTCGCCTCTTTCTTCTGAGGAGACTCAGGTCTTTTAACATCTGCAGGAAAATACTAGGGGTTGAACAGACTAGTCGATTCTACGACATCTCCCGAGTTTTTAAATTTCACGTGGACTAGTCGCAGTCAGTGATCGTGTCATGTGATCAGCGCCGGGACGCTGGCTACAAAACGGATTCTTCCAAGCAGATGGAAGGAGAGGAGCAGGTCAAGACTTGCCAAACAGGTAGAAATTCATCAACAGTGTGGAAGAATGTCACTAAAGATGACTCTTCTGGTTCAACCACCCGCTCCACTGTTTTTATTTTTATTTAATCCACTAAAGAAAATAAAAATAAAAACAGGGTTGGCACACTACCACAGGTGGAAAATCCACCACCACGACTGCTATTATGATTTATTATGATTTAATAGGATTAATGTTTTTTTTTATTATGAATTAAATGAAATAAAACTAACTTTTGCAGCTTAATAATAGTTTTGGTTTTCCTGTGACTTATCTGCAGTTTGATAAATAGTAGGAGCATAAATATACGCTCCGGATGTAAATAATAAATGACGTTTTTTGTGAATAGCATCTTGAGTTCCTATGACATCATAGTCGACGTTGACTCGACTTTTTTCATGTTGAAGTCGACTTTTAAAAAATATGTAGTCATTCAACCCATAGACTATTTGTGTCAAAGTCAAGGTCCGGGGGCCAAATGTGGCCCTCGTTGACATCTTATCTGGTCCCCAAGATTATATGTGAAACGTAAAACACTTCTATCTCTTGTATTTTTTCAATAATCTTTGATTATGATGTCAAAAGCACAACAGAGGACATCAAATGAAACCAATCAAACTCTTGTTGAGGAACCTGTGACCAAGAAAAGATGTTGGGTCTGATTTGAGTTAATGTAGTTTCTGAAATTGGCCCTTAGTTTGAAAAAGGTTTTAATTCTGGCCCCCTTTTGTAAGTGGGTTTGGCACTCCTGTCTTAGAACATGCTGCAGATGCTTTACCACTCTGTGGTCTCCAGCATCATCTTCTACACTGTGGTGTGCTGGGACAGCAGGGTGAAGGAAGCTGATGCTAACAGACTTGATAAGCTCATCCAGAGAGCTGGCTCAGTTCTGGGAGTGGACCTGCAGTCTCTGACAGACGTGTCTGAGCAGAGGATGCTGAGGAAACTGCTCCAGATCCTGAACAACACGTCACACCCCCTGCATGGCACCCTGGACTCTTACTGCAGCACCTTCAGTCATAGACTGAGACCACCGAGGTGCTCCACAGAACAACACAGGAAGTCCTTCCTCCCTGTGGCTATCAAACTTTTCAACTCCTCCCCCTTTCTACACATAGGACAATAAACACTTTAATGTTTCTGTCTACACCTGACCTGTTTAAACTTTAATTGTTGGTAATTTTATATTCTCTGTTATTTTTATATCTTGTGTGATTCCTTGTGTATGTTCCTTTGCATTGAAACTCTGGCACAACAATTTCCAGCGGTATTAATAAAATTATATCTTATCTTACCTTATCTTATCTTTAAGATGGCCACCACAACTAATGAACATTAGCCAAGCCAAGCAAGATATACCTCAGTCCATGTCACAGATATTGAGCCAAAACTGGATGTGGTAGTAGCAGAGTCATTCACAACACATACCGTAACTTTCACTGTATAAGTCGCAGTTTTTTGCATAAATTAACATGCCTGCGACTTATACAGTGAAGCGATGTATTTATGTTTTTTTTCCCCATACTTATAACTCGATTTTTGGCTGAGATCTGACGATTTCATTCATTCTGACATGGAAAATATTAAACACTACCATTTTCAGCCACTAGAGGGCCCTCAACATATATGGCAAGCCAATTGCCTCATTAATAGGTAAAAGTGGCTATTAATGAGACACAGCTTGCCACAGCAGTCACCTTCGTCTCTCTCCGGAACTCCTGGAGCAAACGTAAACTCAGATGCATTTCACCGCGTCGTCCAGGCCAAATGCAGCTGATTTGACCATTAAAGTGCATTTATTAAGGAAAAGTTCAACTGAGACACACCTTTGCTATAATTTCAAACAAACAAATAATTGTTTTTTTAAGTGTTAATTTTGTTAAATGCTTGTTAATGTCCTCCCGTGTACACTCCAGCGGCCACCATTTGACAGCCAATCGATTTTTGGCACAACACCGGCCCACGTTTCCGGGTGGTCAGCGGTGACGCATAACAAACGCGACGCATCAGCGGTGACACATAATTGTTTTGACTTATAAGGCGAAGTGACGTATTTATGTTTTTTCCACTTTATTAGACATATTTGGACTGATGCGACTTATAGGGTGGTGCGACGTGTACGGTAAGTATGGTAATCAAACCGTGACATCTCGTTTATAATGTTATTTTAACGTTTTAACCAAAACGATCACCTCTTCATTTCTCAACAAAACATAATTTTATTTAAAAAGTATAACATTAAGGGTGGCAGGTGATGTGCATTCCTTCAATCAATGCTTTAAAACATTTTATAGGATTAAAATCCTCAGCCAGGAGACAATGACAGTTAATTGAACTTCACTTTCCTACACGGAGGGGACAACGTTCATTATGTGAACGGGAGGAAGCTTCTTGTTTGTCAACCCCCTGCGGCTTGATGGAAATTAGATGAAACGAACTCTTGACCCTTCCACATAACTTACAATTCTCTGACCTATTTTTAATAACAAAGAAGACACATTTCAATATGTCACCCACAGAGCTGGTTTTGGCATGCCGGAGACACAAGACAAATACGGGAAATCACATCCGTTACTGCTGATTATTGCGGAAATTTTTGACATGATCTTATCTTTCCAACATTCATCCCCGACTCTATAATTAACCAAGTGGAGAAGAGTGTGTTTCATTTTGCGTTTTTATAACTTTGCACCATCTGGTAATTACAGAGGCTCAAGCATGAACTTATCAAATCTCTAATAGCCAAAAATAATAATAATAAAGGCCTGTCAATTCTAACCGTCTCTATTGGTACTCAGTCTGGGCATCCTGAATTAAAGAATAAAGCCAACTATACACATATGTGTGTGTGTTATCTTCCAGCTCTCTGTCAGTCATTTAATCCTCAGGACATCAGTTGCTCTCACACACCCGTATGCTCCACATTGTGCAGACTCCACAAACCAAATCAATTTGTGTATGAATGATGCACTGAAATATTCCAGCGCTGCCTCTATTTTATCTTCCTCCTCCTTCACACTCAAACACATCCATTCAGGAGACATCGACTACAAATGCTTTACTACCCTCATGAGTGTTCACACATAAATATCAGTAAGGTCATGCTTTCATGTGGAAAGGTCAGTATGGGGATCTTGCAGGGGGAATTGATATAACAGAATACAGGGTATTATTCAGGCCGGGCCTAACGGGCTTGGACTAATTCGACTTGAATGAATAAAAACAGTTTCGTAAGGAGGCTTTATAGTTGCTATGCACGCTGCCAGTTCGTGGAAAATCCTACTACAGGACCAGCCAAGGAGGAACAATATTTAATTTTCTCCCGTCAACTACTGACATTATATAGGACTGCAGCACTGCTCGCTGGGCTGGCCCCTCAGCTCTCCAGCTGACAATAACATCAAATAATTTACTCAATCTAAAATATTTTCTGTGGTTTTTCACCAAATACTCTGTCAAGAAGTCCTTACGCTGCACGGCCTGAGGGATTATCTCATTATGTTTGTTTTAGGAGGAATAATTTTTCACTGCTCAACCTTTTGAACAGGCATCTAGAAACTCTGACGGGTTTTAGTGAATAAGAAAACAGCCTCGGTATCAAATTACTATCACTGACGTTCAGTCATATAGGAATAACTGTGCCTCCACGCTGTTGATTTACATAAAACACAGTACAGTCATGAATGAAATGCTTGACTGGTTTAACAAGTGCCAAGATTGAAATCAGAAACAAATTAGACGAAAGATTCTCAGCAGATATGACAAGACAGAGGAAGTACATCTTGGAATAATCAGAATTTATTGTAATCTTAATAAAGCACTGGGGGAAAAATGCTCTGAATCTCTGCAATAACATTACAAGGATTGTTTTCCTGTTCCATCATGAGCCAGTGGCAAAAAAGTCGCTGGTGATTCTCTGCTTCGTTTGCACCAGAGCTTCCATTAATTCCCTCATTGATTGGCTAGATGCTGGGATCACCTAGCCAGATCTAAATCAGTCACTAATTAAAAGAGCAAGATGAAAAGCAGCCGACAGTGCAGCCCTTCAGGACCTATAAGGTGAAACATTCTGTAACAGCTACAAACTGGGAAGCTGCTTAAGACTCGCAACAGGAAAAAAAAGCAACATCTTTCTCCGCATGGCAACGACTCTGAGGATAAACAGATTAAAACTAGAGTGAAAAGCCTTAAAGCGATAAGTCAGATCTTTCCAAGTGGAGTTCTGTGGAACAATTAATGTCTTACCTGTCGTAGATAGCTCTTTGAACAACCTTACTTTGGAGAAATGGAGTTACAGCTTGTCTGAGCGAGACCAAGAACAAAGTGGATTGATGCCATCTTAAAACAACTGCAGTTTTAAACATTTAATAGCAGTTCATGCAAAACCTTCACATCCACATCATTTACTCAATACATTGGTGTGTCCATGGAGTTTTAAGGTCATCTGCAAAGGCAACAAGTAGCAGCTATTTGTAACACTTCTGGCAGTATTGACATAATATTTTAGGGACTGACATTTCACACAAAAATACCCCTCAAATTTCTCTATCTCCACCACCATTTTCTAACACTTAACAGTTTCGAGTTGCAGAGGCAAAAA
>NC_056502.1:15945433-15957363 GCF_014905685.2 Nematolebias whitei
CAAGCCTGCCTCAGATACCCCTGAAGTCTGGCCTTTTCACTAATGGTTTCAAAAACACAAAGTTTGTTTTCTCAGTCATCCAGGTATATAACAACAAAAAAGGTTGAATCATGTCATCTGGACTTCGTTTTTTGTTAAAAAGAACATTTTCTAGACAACAACAACTATTTCTTTGATACTTTGTTTGTTTTAACAAGCCTTCAAATATTCAAAAATGACTATAAGATTAAAATATTTCTGACAGAAAAAACACCAAATAGAACATCAACAACAATGTAAAGTCATACAGAATGGTGTTCGCATGAAGCATCGTGTTTCATGAGATCAGTTCTTTTTAAGACAGCAGAAATCCCATTTGGTCTTGGCCTCAGTCAAACTAATCATTAGCACCTCAGTTCATTCAGGATTCAACTATTTCTTCAAAACTGAAGTCGTTCAAAGAGCTACCTACAACAGGGAAGATAAGAAGTGCTCATAAACTTTCTACAGAACCAACCTTCGGAAAATCTTTTGCAGAAACGTTAGCGTTCACCGACTGTTTTTGTAACTTTGTCCAAGATCACAAACAGGCAGGTAAACTCATCCACAGTCACATTAAACACAACCGTATTTGCATGGATGCCACCTTTGTTGCCACACTCACAAAGCTTTAAAACTAATATATATATATATAAAAGTAGTTACTGAATACTGTATGTATCCCGTCTTCGCTGCATAACAATGCAGAGGTGCAGTTTTTAGCCCCGTTCACAGCACATCTGGTTCTGCCCACGCTCATAACTTAAGGTGTTAGTGACACTTCTGTCATTCTGTCCTATAAACACGGCTGGATAACTTTGGCTCTGGAAATGTACTAGCGAGCTGACAGAATCCCCACAGCGGGGGAAGAAATGTTGAGGACTCGGACCAGTGAAACACTTTCAGAGGAAGCCTCGGAGGATTGTCAAGCAGTGGGTGAGGGGGTTCAGAAAGAGATGTCAGATCCCCTCTGACTCGTCTTCACATCACCAAATCAATTAGCTCACTAATCTTGTGATGTTTGTTTCAACACAATGAATATGTAATATCTGTCTCCTTCTTCTTTTTTTACACACTTGACACATAAAGCTGCAGCTTCTCATCAGACAGTTGTTGAGCAGTCGATGATGGCTGAGGGTTTTTTTTTTAATACACTAATATTGTACAGAACTTAAATCGTAAAAAGGCAGGGAAGGAAATGGCTCTTGTCATGAGAAATGAAAAATTTGTGACAACTACGACTTTCTTTTTGGAGATAAAAAAAAAAACAATCCAAGCGGCAAAACAACTGCAGCTACTGGCAATTACATCAAATGATTATGCCACGCAAACAACAGATTCAGTTCGTCAAAAATAAGCCATTCGCTGTTTGTTTTCATCTGGTTTAGCGGTTTAATAAACCAATAAATAGACCAATAAATGATCAGGCCTGAGATAATTCTTCTAATCATTCTAATCATCTCGAAATGAACAGCATTTGTTGGTTTGCGAGCTCATGCGAGATGACTCAAAATGAGCAAGACGTTGAAATTTACCAAAAAGCAAACACCCAAAGTTTGAGTCTTAAAGATGACACAGAACATCCAGTGCCAGCGACTATCCGTTCACTATTTCCCATCACTGCTCGGTGCAAATTGTGCGAATGACTGTCTTGATTTGACAGAGCTCAAACCCAGAAAGCTTCAGCCTGTGACAGAGAATGGCATGGCTAACTCTCAATAGGTTATCTAACAATCAGCCTGATGAGCCCCAGATCAACGTCGGCATCCTTCACTGGCTCATTTGAAAGATTAGACTGAAGCTGCCATTAGAAAATTTGAAGTCTTGCAGGAGGAAAAATAAAAAAAAAAGACCTTCAATCCCACTAAAACGTCTCATTTAAATAATGAAAACACACTACCCTAAGTTGGTACAATTTAATTACAAGCGTTAAATTTACTGGCATACAAGCCTATTGTGCTGTTCAGCGGCGAAGGGCCGTCTTAATTTACCAGGCTGGTTTTAGAAGCTGTTGCTATTTAGATACAGGGACGGAGCACAACAAACAAGTCCTCAAAGCCATCAAACTGTCTTTATCTGAGGTTTCCCTCAGCTCTGAGCAGATTTTTCCTCTCACCCATCGTGTTGTACTGTAGATATGCGATGCAAATTCCATTCAGGTGCAAACGCACATATTTGCATTCACAGCTGCATAGTTGGCATCTGTTTTTTGAAGGAATTTCACTGTCAAACCTGACAAAAATAAGGGAAAAACAGCTTCTTTTTAAATGATAAAGCAATAAAGCGACTTCCAACTTTGCAGCTCGTGCTTGCACCTTGTAAATCTGGCGCGCTCACTCCAGTACAAAGCCAGCTGTAAATGCCCTTTCCTAGTTTCTTTCAGAGGAGAATGACAAACGGTCAAGAAAGCTCGCCCTGCGTGCAGCACGGAGAAGTCTCGCAGATCAGGACGCATGACACCACAGCCCAGGATGGCATGGGCTGCGAATACAGCTCTACGTGGATTTTATAAATGCCCCCATTTCCTCTTTTTAATAAGCACTTATGCTGTCACTTCCTGCCCCATCCATCATCATGAGTGACCGCACTCACTATGCAAAACACCGCGCACCGCAAAACCCTCCTGCACATCTTTCCATCTTTCTCTATTAGATTTTTTTCATTCTCTCGTTCTCGTTTTTATCTTTGCATGCATGTTTGTGGCATTGTAGTGTGCACACAAAGTGCATACATATATATATATATTTTTGTGTGTGTATGTGCACTGTATGGGCGTGCATCCCATGGGCAAGGTCCTCTCTCATCCGAAATTGTGACTTGTGTCTGTTTTTCTGAGGTATTCATTGTTTGTGTATCATGCTTTTGTTGTGTTTGTGTGTCTGACTGCATCCCCTAGGGTTTCTCCCTGAGTGTACTTTCTGTGAGTTTGTGTGCCTGTGTGTGTTGTATGCAGTCATGTGAAGCTGTGTGCCTTCTAGCTGCTTCCAGACTTGTATTCCCAAAACACGCCGCAGGGGTTTGGCTCAGCTTTACACACACACACACACACACCTGCATACATACATACATATGTGTGTGTGTGTGTTTGTGTGTGCAAGAATGTGTGAGACCTGACCTGCAGATCTGAACACTAAATTGTCCCTCGGTGGTGTTGTCTGATTGTATCTTTGTGTGAACCAGTCCATCTGTGTGTGTTGTCCATCTATCTGTCTCTTTCATCCTCCACCTGGTTGTTAAGTGACTTCCTGTCATTTTATTCAAAAGGATGGGTTTGGATGTCTTGGTCCAGCGTTGGGCTCTATCTGGGCTGGAAGTGGTACCTCAGGTTGCAGCTGTCTCTGTACTGAATATATATAAATCCAAATAGCGAGTTGAGTCCATGCTCAAACAATTTTAAACCTCAATTATTCTCCTGTAATTTTCCATAAACTGTGCAGGAGATCTGCACTTACAGACCTCCAGCTCTCCAACAAATAAAAGTGAGATTGACTTATAAATCATTTTAGCTTCTTTTTTTTCCCCTGCACCATGCTATTGTAAAATGCACAATTATGCCACAGTTTTATTTAATTAGGTACTTTAGGTTGTCAGTAGTAACAGCTGTAAGAGCACTCATGAGCGGAGTTTTGAGCTACCTGCACTGATAAGTTGGTCTAAGGACGATTGTTCGATAAAGCCAAAATTAAAACTCCCAAGTTCATCAAATTTTATCTATATTTCTTTTATTAAAATTTTAAATCTGGATTGGTACATCAAATATGAAGTTCATGAGCTTTTTCCCCAGTAATTATCTACTCCAAACAGGTTCAATAATGTGACAGCTGATAGGTAGAGTTACGTGGCTCTTCCTGCTAGATCCCAACGTTCTGCTGTGGAAAGCTGCATTTTGGCATTTCCACAGATATTATTTTCACACCTGCCACCCACCTAAACATGTCTGCAGACCAGTCAAAACAGTTCACGGAAAGTGAGCCCTGTAGAAAGTGTTCAAAACAACACGGCAAAGACTCTGAGGTGTTTACACAGCCTCTTAACTCCACAAATACCTATCTGATGGGATCAGATGACATCAGTGGGATGAGAGACCCCACATTACGATTCACAGGCCCCACCCGTTCTGCTCCTGTATGAGACTCCAGGATAACTCCGGGTGGGTGGTTTTCATGTCTTGAGGGGTTTGGGTGTTGAGTGTTTCACAGTGTTATATTTGTGTACTTTATGCAAAGCTGTAACTTTGTTTCTGCAGGTTTTGCTTTCATATTTTGATTATTAGAAAATAATTCAATCTGTAAACTGTTCAGTACCATCAAAACATGTCAACACAGGTCCCAAGAGTTCAGTGTGATGTGTTCAAATACCTTCAGGCGTTTAATAAATTATGCTTTGAAAAGAATAATAAAAATTAGCTTCATGTTTTCATTCAGTAATTTAAACTTCCTTATCATGTCAAAGCTACCAGATGTTTATTGTGTGAACGTTTATGAAGCATTCACTCTACTGTGATCCATTCTTCTTCCGTAAGTTTTTTGGCATTTTGCTCGTTCCACAATTTTTGTGCTATTTCAACAAATCATATATCAAAACGTTCAGCTCTTTCAGGACAATCCTGCTGTGACTTTTGGTATCGGTGCAACTTTAGCTTTTTGAGATATTTAGCCTTTTCTGTTGTTTTTTTTTTTTTTTTTCCTCATAGAAAATGAATTGAGCTTATTTTAGATCCTTCAAATCTTTAGATCTGTTTACAACCTTTTACTGCTCCTTTCACATTTTGTTCTGATTCTGCTTATTTCAGCTTCCTTGTGCAAATTTAAACTTTTTTCAACTACTTTCTACTAATTTCAGCTGTTTTGTGCTCCTTTCAGCTACTTTCTTCTAATACAATATTTTTGTGTTTCTTCTAATTTCTTTCTGCTAGTTTTAGCTTGTTATGCTCCTTTCAGCTTATTTCTGAAGTTTCAGCTTTTTCTGCAATTTCAGCTGTTTTCATGCTAATTTAATATTTTTCCAATTAATTTCCACTTTTTTTTGCTCATTTTTGCTTCCTTCATCCTATGATCAAACAAATTCTTTCTGCTTTCCTATGTTAATTTAAGCTTGTTTTACCTTTTCCGATAACTTTTTAGCTAATTTCATTCAACCTTTATTTACACAGGTTAGTTCCCATTGAGCCTCGAGGACTCATTAACAAGAGACCTGTCTAATTTTAGCGGTTTTCAGATAAATTCAAGTTTTTCATGTTCATTTCTGTTACTTTCAGCCTAATTAACTTATTTCTGCTAATTTCAGCTTGTTATGTTCCTTTCAGCTTATTTCTGCTAGTTTCAGCTCTTTCTGCCATTCCTGCTACTATTTAGCTGTTTTTGTGCTAAGTTTAGTTTTTCAGCTAATTCCACATTTATAGCTCATTTCAGCTTGTTCCACTTCCTTCGGGTAATTTAAGCTTATTTCTGCCTTTTCAGCTACTTTTCACCAATTTGTTGCTACTTTTCGCATTTTGAGATGATTTCTGTGCTAATTTCTGCTTATTTAAATGTAATTCAGCAAATATGTGTTCTTTCTGCTTTCTTCTGCTAACTTAGGCTTGTTCTTCCATTTCAGCTACATTTCAGAATGTTTTTTTTAGATAATTTCAGCTGTTTTTAGCAAGTTCTTCAGCACTGCATTTTAACAGGAAATGTAATTCCTCTAGTTTAGTTTTGATTGGGGGCAGCTTTTCATTTTATAACAAACTTATTTTTAATATTTGTTAAGCAGATTTTATGTATTTCTGCTCAAATGCTTTCTGATTTGCCTTTTAGGTTGTAAGAATTTTGACTTTTGTTGTTTCTTATTGGCTGGAATAAGAATGGATAATTCCTGTTTATAAATGTGTCATTGTTATTAAGACAAAACTGACCACTCGACTGACGTTATGATCGTTTTAAAATTCTGTTGATGCAAACGTTGATAAAACAGACAAAAAAGTGCTAACCATACATGATATTTCCTCTGAAGGCTGTCAGATTCCAATAAAAAGGTTTTCTTCATCTGAAACTTTATTAACTTTTTTAACCAAAGCAAAGCTACAAGGGTTAATTATATATAATCAACTGTTCAATAGTTAATCTTGCATATAAAACATTTTCACAAAGGTTAGCGGAAGATTAAATTTAGGACTTTATTAGCCCATGTCTCTACATGAAACTCTTTAAAAAGTGTTTTGCAATTAAGCCTAATGTTGTAGAGAACAGTTCAACCACTTCCCCAGCTGATTTTAATAAAAGGCCAGGCTTTGCCTAAATTATGTGGCTTTATTTAATGAGTTTAGGGACGAGATGCTATCTGAAGCAACTGCTTGCTGTGAGTAAGCCTTTTGAGTCCCCCCCCACCCACCCTTTTAAAAATCTACAGAAAAATAATTGGTCAAATTCATCCCATGTCACATTACAGCAACACGCCTCACTGCCAACACTCCTCTAAAAACTCAGACAGCAAGTTCCAACAGTCTGCAGGGGAGTCCAGAGACGCAACTGTAATCGCTCCAAAACAGCAGCCTCTGATCTTGTTAAAGGCTAATTGATGTTCTGTGTTAACGAGCTTTACCTTAATTAGTAGTATTAAAAAGAACACTGGATGCCACGCGTGGAGAAGGTGGGGAGACGAAAGCAGGGGTTCTGGGCGACCTGCAGGACTGAGGAAACTTTCCACGAATGTTGCATCAAGCCACATGATGAAAGGTGAGGCAGGAGAACAAATAAACAGCAGAGGAAACGGCGCAGAGGAAGTCACAGGTTGCGGGGGGGTGGGACAGAAAAGACGGAAGAGATTGAGGCGAAGAGAAACAGGGGGATTGGCAGAAGAAAAGAGGAGTTGTGGTGGTGGGGGGGGGGAGTGAGATAAGCTTGAAGCTTTTCTGAGCTAAACTGAAAGAATCAATGAGATGAAATTGATGAGGAGCATGAGGTTGTAGGAAACAAGCTCACAAATGTTCTCTGCTCCTCTCATCTCCTCTGCTGTGCTTTCCAACCATGTCCTCCTCTGAGACTTGCTTCCACCCCACCCCCCACCCCCCTTCAGCCACCTCCTATCCACCTCCTCGTCCTTGCACCTTCCTCTCATCTCTCACTCCCTCCACACCTTCTGACTTCCTCACACACACTCACAGCTGGTACAGTACAGATCTCTCATGGGCAACTGTTCAGCAGAGAAAGGGGGGACTCTGAAGGCAGCACTTTAGGGGCAGCAGTGCATGCAGAACACTGCTGCAGTACGCCTGTGCGTAACATTTCAAAGGGCTCGTGAAGAGAAATAAGGAGTGCATCACCTGTGAGTGAAACAGCAAAAAGAGGGAATAAAAAAAACCAACAAAGAAATGGAATAATAATGCTTTTTGAAAAGCTTTAATTCCAATTTTTTTTCTCCCCACAAAACATGCATCCAATGGCCTCTCGGTGCAGGCCCATAAATTTGACAATGTCACTCTCAAGCACTGCAGTAAATCTGAGAGAAGCAACACTCTGCTTCTCCATGTTTCACAGGTCAACAGCATTATGTTCTCCCATGGTGGTCTTTAGGGGGCCGAGGCCTTTGCTCTCCATTATTTTCTTAGAAATAAAATAATAGCAGTGATCACATTTTGTGCATGTCCCTTCTCAACATTGAAAGCTGAAGCAAAAGTTATTTTGTGCATGCAAAAGGAGTGCAGTTTGAAGAATCTGCAGCTGTTCCAGCTGCCTGACAGGGATCCAGGTCAGACTCTTTGCTGGCAGCAGAGGGACAACCACCGTGTGCTGACATGTGCCCCGATACTCAGCCTATGGGGACATAAACAGATCCGAAAAACACTGATCGGAAATCTTGTGGGCTCACTGAGCTCCACACACACACGCGCGGAGTGACCACGCAGGTGGATAAAACGAGCATCAACAGATATGATCACTTCCATCCAAACATCCGCAGCAAACTGAAAGGCAAGCTGCAGCCAGTTTTCCTGTCTGGAGATTTTCAACACACACAAACTCTGCCTCCATTAATAAATAATAGAAGAAGAAAAAAAAAAATATTCCGGGCAAATAAAATCCACCCCGAAGGTTTTGCCAGTGAGATTAATTAAACTGCCGGTAAACTACGTGCCTGAGTGTGTATCCATCCCATCTGCTGTGAGGGGGACCTGTGTGTGTGTGAGAGAGAGTTTTCAGGCGCAGCAATGACAGAGGGGTCAAAGCCCTGGTGCGCCGGCCGTTTCCACCTCTCCACCCCCCCTCGGCCATCCATCGCTCCATCACAAGCGTCTGTCCAGATGCCTACATCCAACCTACCCCCCCTACACACACACACACCTTCTTTATACCCATCTCAATGACGCGCAGCATCTTCTCGCAGCCTGAGCTGCAATTAATCCAAACCGACCAGAGTCTGTTTGTGCAGGGGTTGGGGGGGGGGGGGGACAAAAATGCGCACTGCAAATATCATTCAAAGAAATGTACTTACTGTGTTTCACCAGCCTTTCCCCCCTCTTTTCCTGCGTCCCTCCATCCTTTTTCACATCCTTGCTTTTTGAGGTATCCGTTTTGCGGGTGTCCCCACCGCCGCCGCCGCCGCCGCCACTCTCTCACACACACACACAGACACACACACTCTCTCTCTCTCACACACACACACACACAGTGTGAAAATATAAATCTGTATAAATATATATGTTCTACATGTATTCAATTGCTCCGATCTCTCTCTTCACCTCCCTCCCTCCCTCTCTCCTCTCTCACACACACTCTCTCCAGCGCTCCCTCTTTCCCTGTTCTTTTGTTAAAATTCAGTATATGCGCTCCGTCACCTAGCAACCGTCAACCTCCCTCTCTCCCCCTCGATCTCCCGCGCTTCCTCCTCCCCCTGCCTCCCTCTCTCCTGCTCTCTCTCCATCTCTGGCGACACGTGTTGAATGCTAAACTTAGCGGTCCGGAATAAAATTAATAAAGGGATGCTCGCTTTACCCCACCCCCCACCCACACACACACACACACACACACCTCTCCCTCTTTCAGTGTTGCGCGTATCATAATGCAATATAAATATTTACTAGAGCCACTCAGCCCTCTCATGCCCCCTTCCCTCACGTCCCTCCGCATTTCCCCTCCCTCCCTCCCTCCCTCCCTCCATCCATCACTGGCTCCATCCCTCCCTTTTTTTTCCCTGCTGCCTCCCATCGCCTCTTTCTGCTTCTCCAAGCAAAACGAAGGCTCCACACCAGCGTCTGTGGATCCACATGTGAGTGTCACCCAGCAGCTGCCTGGAGAGCTGCAGCTAATCTGCTGGTGTGTGCGTGTTGGGGGGGGGGGGGGGGGGCGCTGCTGGGGCCATGTTGGTGACCAAGTGTGAGCAGATTGCAGTAAGTGAGGGGACGTGCGGTGTCATAACACTGCAGATATAGATTTTAGAAACTGTTTTGGCTGCAGAGATGACATTAGAGGTGTCTTTTTTTAACCATTTTGGGGAAAGTGCAACAGCAGTTTTATATTACTGTACAGTGTGTTTCTCTGCCTTCTCGTCTTAAAGTGAATCTCTGGAGTTACAAGAAATTTTAGACCGACGGAAGTGGGAATCGATAATTACCAACTTTTTGTTTCTCTGTATGTATTTGTCATGTTTAGCACTGTGGAAAAAACTTTTTTTTTTTTTTTTGCTTCCAAGCAGCCAGACTGTCCCATCATCTAAAGCTGTCCTTGATCAACAGTTCTCCAGACTTTCTAAAGGTCTTTCAAAGTTTTTCTTAGACCTTCTGCTGCTTGTTCCACTCACTTTCTTGTACCTGACACTGACAGCACATTGTGCTGTGTCTGCCTGGAAAAAAAAGACACATGAAAGATGAAGTGTAAGGCATGAAATAACTATCTACAGCAGGTGAACAGTTTCTGACAGTTATATATTTAAGAAATGAAAAAAAAAATATATATATATATATATATTTATATATATATGTATCTCCAGCTACACCTGAAACAAGACTTCAGCTGATCATCTACAATACACCAAGCTTTCAGCACATGATTGCTTGTGAATCCAACTGGTGCAAAAATACTATTTTACATCAAACAGTTATTTTTAGCATTTTTAATCAATTCAACCAAAGAAAGCGGACTCATTTGTGCATCTTGCGATAGCCTGCTGGTAACAAAGTGACTAAAGATCCCGTTTAAAAGTGCTTCTTTGCCAAGTTGTCTGTCATTTGTTAACACAATGCTGTTTCATTCCTCAAGTTTAAGAGTATTTCTATATCTGAATGACACTTATGTCAAAGTTAAGTGTCTTTTTGAACAAACAATAATCTAAAAATGGTCAGGGTATGAACTGAAAATTAGAATTAAAAAAAACAAGTTCTAACAAAATATATGAAATACTTTCAGAAAGCCTGGAGAACCACTGATTTGGACCATTTCAAAAGATTACAAGATTTTTTAGCTCCTTGAGAGCAAAATAAAGGGCAGCACGGTGGCTCACTTGGTGGAGCTGTTGCCTCTCAGGTCATCGGTTCAAATCGAGGCCCGGGTTTTCTCTGGGTACTCCGGTTTCCTCCCACAGACCAAAAGCATGCATGTTAGAGTGGTTAGTACCTCTAAATTGTCCCTAGGTGTGACTGAGAGTGACTGTTTGTCTCGTTTGTCTCTATGTGGCCCTGTGATGAACTGGAGACCTGTCCAGGGTGTACCCCACCTCTCGCACAGTGATTGCTGAACATGGCACCAGTGACTCCTGCGAACTCAAAAAGGAAGAAGCACGTAAAAGATGATGGATAGATGGATGGATGGGAGCAAAATAGTAGGAATTAAAAAGTCTAACATTCCTTGAAGGAATGCAAATCGCCCGCTGCATTTCATGCCAGAGCTTTAAACTTAGATTGTGCCATGTTGAAATATGAAAATAAGATCTAGCAATTTTAGGCCAAACTAGAAAAAAGCAACATGTAGGACTTCAGTTGCGAGATCTATCTGTTAACTCTTGGACGATGTGTATGGAATAAATCTCAGCTACTAATACATTAAATTTACCTCAATAACTGTAAAAATAACAGAACTATAGCCATGTTTATGTTAGCAAAGGTCAGTTAGATATGGCAACCATCTTGATATGGATTGATTTCAAAAGTAAATCAACAAAACTTGTTTTCGTGAAATATTTTGTTAAAAGACAAAGACAAGTTTGTCAGCAAAGATCTCACTTTCAAAATGTAGTGCCCATAGTATCCATTACTGATTACTCTATCCCACTACTACATCATAATTTAACTCAATGTGTTAAATTAACTGATTTATAACCATTTTTGTTTCGCTGTCAGACTGCAGGTTTACTTGCGGTTCCTAGAGTTTCCAAAAGCAAAATGGGAGGCAGAGCTTTCAGTTATCAGGCTCCTCTCTTGTGGAACCAACTTCCAGTTTCCATCTGTGAGGATGACACATTAAATTATTTTAAGATTATGCTTAACTCTTTCCTTTTTGATAAATTCTATAGTTAATGTCAGTTTGGGTTTCCTGAGCTATCCCTTAGATATGCTGCAATAGGTTTAGACTGCTGGAGGACAAATTGAGCACATTTCCTCACTCTGCTGCTGACTTTACTTGCTCTACTGCACCTGTTTGTATTTGTACGCATTTCTATTCTTAACATGTGTTTTTTTTTGTCTTTCTTCCAATATAAAGTACATTGGACCAATATAAAGTACATCCGGACCAATATAAAGTACATCTGGGCCAAAATAAAGTACATTGGACCAATATAAAGTACATCTGGACCAATATAAAATACATCTGGACCAATATAAAGTACATCTGGGCCAATATAAAGAACATTGGACAATATAAAGTACATCTGGACCAATATAAAGTACATCTGGGTCAATATAAAGTACATTGGACCAATATAAAGTACATCTGGACCAATAT
>NC_056502.1:15957373-15957541 GCF_014905685.2 Nematolebias whitei
AATATAAAGTACATCTGAGCCAATATAAAGTATATTGGACCAATATAAAGTACATCTGGACCAATATAAAGTACACCTGGACCAATATAAAGTACATTGGACCAATATAAAGTGCATTGGACCAATATAAAGTACATTGGACCAATATAAAGTACATCTGGGCCAATA
>NC_056502.1:15957551-15958371 GCF_014905685.2 Nematolebias whitei
TGGACCAATATAAAGTACATCTGGACCAATATAAAGTACATTGGACCTGTCATTCTGTGTTTGTTTGTTTCTCCTTCTTGTTCCTCTCAATTTCAGCTGGTCGAAGCAGATGACACTCGTCCTGAGCCTGGTTCTGCTGGAGGTTTCTTCCTGTTAAAAGGGAGTTTTTTCTTTCCACTGTTGCCTTTGTGCTTGCTCAGGATGAGAGACTGTGACGAAATGAAGATTCAACTCAATCTGCTGGCTTCCTTAGATAGAGAACTTCTTCAGACTGGCTTCTTTGTGTTTTTGTGCAATGCCCTGAGACGACTTCTGTTATCACCTGCCGTTTTATAAATAAACTGAGTTGAATTCATCTTGTCTGCTGGATTCCTTAGATAGAGAACTTTACTAATTGGCTTTTATGTATGTGAATGTTTCTGTAAAGTGCCCTGAGACAACTTTGTTGTGATTTGGCGCTATATAAATAAACTGAATTGAATTGAATTGTTTGCTAAGGTTGCGGTAATTCGACTTGTCTGCCATCTTGAAGCGGATCGACCCTAAAGATTAATCAGTTACACGTGTATCGTGATTGTTTTCTTTAAATCCATCCTGTGGATCATGTGATATTTTGCTAACAGACTTACAAGGCTGATTCAAAGCAATAATACCAAATCTAAAAAAGTTAAATCTGGTCCTCTGGACATTCAAAAAAAACAAAACAAAGCAAATCAACAAAAAAATGTAGAAACGTTTCGTCTCTCATCCGAGAGACTTCCTCAGTCTGAGGAGCTGTATTCAGCTCAGTCTCTTAAATAGCACCGTCTCAGGGTGGATC